>NC_134142.1:100635000-101295833 GCF_033958435.1 Carettochelys insculpta
TGAGGGCTCTCAGTATGTCTCATCTGTTGTTCACCATGCACAGAGATCAGGCCTACACAATTTAGAACAGGCACTATTGCTTCCCTTGTGTCCTGCATAGTTCTCGTGGCCCTTCTAGTACTCACAAATTAAATTTAATAGAAGTTGACCAGCTCAGTACTAATAGCATTATGCCCATGAAGACTGTGAGACAACACTGAGTTAGCACCAGGAGTGAAAGTACCTGTACATTTCTTATAGGTACTGTCCTATCACAACCCATGTCCCTGGCAGCTCTTTAAATAGTTCCCTGCTAGGTTTTGCGGCAGCTCAGACAGCTCTCCCCGGAGCTGAGCACCAGGGCACACCCCTCTTAATTTCACCTCTGGGCGCCTCTAGCCATAATACCCAGCACAATAGTTCAAAGTGCTCATAGACAGACACCTATATTGGGGGCAATCTTAGGGGATTTTTAAGGCTAAACCAAATCAGCAGCTGAAGGCCAAGTTGTGTGGGAAATCTTCCCTGAAGTGTCAGCTCAAAAGAAGCAGTCGAACACCATTAGTCTTGAGCATGAACTCTCAGGACTTTGCAGGAAATTTTTAGCACCTATAGCAATCTAGTTCTCTTTAGCCCAAGAAATAGAACATAGCCCCTCAGTGACACATTACCGTGTGCACTCAGACATGCATTATATTAGTTACTTGTGTGAGGTTTGACTGTGATCCCTATTTACAACGAGGTGAGTATGATCTCATAGGTAATCCTTAGGTCACTTGATTCAGTGCAGGAGCTCAGAGGAATAGGGGCCTGAGCTATTTCATTTGAAGACAATGTTAGTTTTTACATTGCTTCCAATGGGACTTGGACTAGGCTCAGGGACCTGAACATAAACCAGATCTAAAGGAGTCTTTATCTGACAAATCCAAACCCTCTACATTTTTCAGATTTCCATTTGATATATATGAGAACGCCTTTGTGTCTATTCACCAGTCATGTTTGCTAGTCTCACACACTGTACAGTTCTGTCCTGGATTCCGATTTCATACAACAGATGCAAATTTCTTTGCCATATATTTGAATTACAGAAATCACCAGGGCTACAGCTAAGATTTAACATCATTGTGCTAGGTGCTGCGCAAACATATAGTCAGAAACAGTCCCTGCCCCAACTAGTTTACAATCCAAACAGACAAGGCATAAAGCCAGGAAGGAAAACAAAGATAAGAGCTATGTCTACACTAGCCCCAAACTTCGAAATGGCCATGCAAATGGCCATTTCGAAGTTTACTAATGAAGCGCTGAAATACATATTCAGCGCTTCATTAGCATGTGAGTGGCCACGGCACTTCGAAATTGACGCGGCTCGCCACCACGCAGCTCGTCCCAATGGGGCTCCTTTTTGAAAGGACCCCGCCTACTTCGAAGTCCCCTTATTCCCATCTGCTCATAGGTATAAGGGGACTTCGAAGTAGGCGGGGTCCTTTCGAAAAGGAGCCCCGTCTGGATGAGCCGCGCAGCGGCGAGCCACGTCAATTTTGAAGTGCCGCGGCCACCCGCATGCTAATGAAGCACTGAATATGTATTTCAGCGCTTCATTAGTAAACTTCGAAACGGCCATTTGCATGGCCATTTCGAAGTTTGGGGCAAGTGTAGACAAGGCCAAGGAGACATGTCCAAAGGAAGCCAGCAGACTAGTAGCAGACTTGGGACTAGAACCTACTCCCAGTCTAGAATCCTGACCTCGAGGTCATACTGACCTCATTAATGTTCCCCTAGTGCAACTTACACCAAAAGCATGTCCTTTGTCATCACTGCCCTTTAATTTCTTCCTTTCAACACTTATCTTTATTTTTTATTTTGCTATCTCAGAGTGATTTGCCAGCATTAATTAATTAAGGGCACAAAGTTAAAATCATGTAGCAAGTCACTCTCTTCTTTAGCTTCAAAGTGTATTAGTAGTCTATTTAGAACACCTGCAGGTAGTTGCTAAGTTGCAGTACTCAATCAATGGCTGTCCCTTGAGCCAGGAAGTTTGAGTCTATCGAAGTTTGAGTATAGAGCAACTTTCTGCAGTTCTTTGCAGTTTTCAGTGAACATCCTGTCTTTGCTCTCCATAGCCATTAACCTCTTAGGTGAGGAGAAAACTGCTGTGTGCATTCCCAATCCGTTGCATGCACCTCCTGGATCTGATGAGCTGGTGTAGCAATTTGCTAGACAATGGTCAGCATTATGCCAGTCTACTTGCAGCAACATTGCAGCTCAGACAGTACTGGTGTTCCTACAGACACCAGCCCAAAGGAGAAAAAAAGAAAAGGATGGAGATCTTAGGCCATGAAGAAAGAGTGAATATAAAAATTCTTAACAATGATCAGTTCAGCTGTTGATGGTTTCCCTCCAATCCCTACTTTGCAGAAAAGCTATCATTGTTCTACTAGCAGCCACAAAAACACGTGTGAAGTTCAACACTTCTACCAGACAAGTTGATTTGTTAAGCATCTGTTCAAAATATACATCCAATTATCACCATTATATTTTAAAAAGCAGTGCTGTGGTTCATTAATTAACTTCTAAAGGGGTGCCTGACATGAGTAGTTTTATTTGCAGCTAACACAAGGCTGGTAGATGAAGTATCTGTGGAGCATTTATTAATCCATGCCTGTTTGGCTTTCATGCTATGTCACAGAACCTAAATGGAAAATAGGTTCCCTGCTTTATCTCAGTGATTTTCTTTGTTTGCATGTTTGTTTGTTTTCAAAGCCTGCTTGTCTAAGAAATAAGGTGTGTTTGTTCTTTGAATGAAAAATAAGAGCAAGAGGATGGGTTAATTTAATTCTTACTATAATTAAATGTCCTTCAGGAAAATCCTTCCCCTCCAGTTTAGAAATAATTTTAAAAATTTTGTTGAATCCATATAATTTGTAGCAGATAATTGTTGGCCCCCATTTGAACAGCCTTCTTGCAATCTGGGAATACATGAAAGGATTGACTCTCCACCAGAGTAAATCAGGAGTAATTCCACTCAAGTTGATGGAGTTCACCAATCTAAAAGAGAGGAGAATTGGGCATGAATGATGATTAAACTCATGGAATTATTCGAGGTTCTCAGAGTCATAGGATGAAACCCTGGATGTACTGAAGTCACTGGCAAAATTCCCACTGTCTGAAATGGGTCCAGGATGTAATCAATAGGCAAAGGTGAGCAGATAAGCAATGATGTGCATTAGCAATGAGCTGGCATTTGAGTCAATGGGAACAGTCCACTTGTACCCATGATCAGAGGCATTAAATGCCCTAAGGAGCAGGGATAGCTCAGTAGTTTGAGCATTAGCCTGCTAAACCCAGGGGTTGCAAGCTCAATCCCTCAGGAGGCCATTTAGGGATTGGGGCAAATAGATGCCAGGGATGGTGCTTGGCCCTCCTAAGAGGGTGGGGGACTGGTCTAGATGACCTCCCAAGGTCCTTTCCTGCTCTAGGAGATGTGTATCTCCAATTATCCCTATCGCACTTCTGTTCTCCTTCTGGGTTGTGGTGCAACTATGCTGCTGCTAAAAGTTAATCTGGACACCCACAGGAGGGTGAGGGCAAATTAAAAGCACCATAATCTTCCAAAAAGAAATTCAGACCACCCAGTAGAGAGCAAGCCTGTCACCCAGGGCTAAACCCTGCTCCTGGAGCTCACCCTTTTTCCAGACAGAGCTGTGACTAAGCAACAGTAGTGCACATGAGATTTGATGCAATGGATCAAGATACTGTTTCATCTAATCTGTCATTTGCTGCTGTGGTTAGTGCCTAAAGACCCAATGGAAGACAGGTTAGCACACTATAGCTCTTATTTAAATTCTAGATGTATTTTGTAGATTAGGCCATGAATTCTTCTTCTTGCTGAGTGACCATGGCTGGGAAACACACCAGCTTTGCACATTCCTAGCTGCCGATTAGACTAAAGAAAGGCCAAGTGTTATGATAACGCCATGGATTTGGCATAACCTGCTCAATAAGATGCAATGGTCAACAAAGACAGCAGAGCTCATGTGTATGAGGATCAATAAGATTTTCAATTATGTACCGAAAAGAGCTTTAGTGAGCCAGCTTTGCCACTGAGTAGATCCATGGAGAACAGCTCATCATCTCATATTTTTATTGACCCTTAAAGTCACAGCAACTAAAGATGGTCCAAGTGATAAATCTGGTCTCATCAAGCACTTGGAATCTCAACTCAAGCAGTGCCAGTTTCAATTATAAGAGAGCCCAAGCAAGAGAACAGAAGGGGCTTCATCACCCACCTTTCTTTGGTTGTACACTTTGTACTCAAGCCACTGTTGCCTCGTCTCTCCCGCTGATGTTCTCACAGGTCAGGATGGAGAGAGCTACAAAGGGAAGGTGGCATTTTCTCACCACATTGCACCAGTGACACTCCACTCCTGGCTTACGCTCCAGAGACCTGGAAAGGTGACCACTGGTGAAGTATACGTTAGTGTGGAGGGGGACATACATAGACTAGGCAAATGTTTTTATTTGGGTGTCTTTTATCCAAGTCAAGGAAGTTAATTCATCTTCTCTTTTCACTACTGCAACTGCTAGTGTGTTCATTAGCCTTGTCCCTCTCTTCCTCTTCTTGCTAGGGTTGAGGAACTAGTGTTCTTTTCAGCCAGGCTTTCTCTGCAGCCCAGATTCTGGAGGTGGACCCTTGTAATGTGTGAGTTTTGTGAGTGAGCAGTTCCTCCCCTGCAATGTCTCTTTACTCAGGAATAGTGACTACGGATAACAAACTAACCTGTCTATACTGAAAGCACTTCCTGGTTCCCAAAACCCCTTAAAATTGTGGTATCCATTAGCACAGCTGCAGATATTTTAAAAATCACAATATCGCATTCAAGTCTAAACACTGCTTTTTTGTTGTTTGAAATGAAATAATTCAGCTTGCCTAGCATAGCTGTGACTATCATTTCCATTTTCAAAAGCAGGAGACTGTACAAAAACACAACACAGGATTTCAGTAAGGGTCCTATTGAGGCATGATGCAGACCCTTAGAAGAGCTGATTCAGACTGCATGTTTGCAGAAATGATATATTAGCACTAGTACTCGGTGCAGTCTTAAGTTGTCTTCAAAATGTCCACAATCTATTGTGTTTCATTGGAAAACGCTAGTCACTTAGGTTGGAATTTATGCTGGACATAGACCAGATAAACTCCAGTCATTGCTTCACAATGCATTTTTTTTTAATTTAATCTTTAAAAAGACAGGCTGCTGGTTAACTGAGAGTCCCCTGTTTGATTGACAGTATCTGTCAGAGGCAATGAACTCCACTTGAACATTGCCTTTATGTTGCTGTGTAAAGTTGTTCAACTGTGACCCTCCCATCTGTTCCAGCTAATCTGAAAGTCATTTAGGCCCGCTTCTCCATTCATTCTAAACACAGCACATTCTCCTGTTAACACACATATGCAAAGTTGTCGGGCTGTCAGCTACGTAACGGGTTTTTTTTTTGTTGTTGTTGTTGTTTTTTTAAAGTCTCATGACATCTGTGTAAACATTTCCTCATAATTATTCTACTGAAAAAGCCATTTACAGGAATCCACTTCGTATCTTGCTAATTATTTTTTATGTTCATGTCTGTAAGTCTCACACAGTCACTTCAGAAACAGTTCAATATGCTTGTTTAAAATAGCTTAGGCAGTTGACTTCAGTATTCCAGCATACATGTGGAAGAGTTTATGTTTTTAAAAATCTCACCAGACGTATATTCAGAAGAAAGTGTAATATTTTTGCCAAACCTGGCTTTGCTTAGTAATTTAACCTTTAAAATTCTGGGAGACTGCCATTCAGACACAACAATTGAAGCTCCGGACAAGTTGAAATATTGATTTCTGTCTAAGATTGTTACTCTGCATTACTTTAATATACAACATACCTATTTGCAAAATAATCTAAAAATTCAAATGAATTTGATGCTCCCAACTCTGGGCCCCGATGATTTTTTAATTCAGCTTGTAGGCTACGTCTACACGTGAAGCCTACATCGAAATAGGCTATTTCGATGAATAACGTCTACACGTCCTCCAGGGCTGGCAACGTCGATGTTCAACTTCGACGTTGCGCAGCACAACATCGAAATAGGTGCAGCGAGGGAATGTCTACACGCCAAAGTAGCACACATCGAAATAGGGATGCCAGGCACAGCTGCAGACAGGGTCACAGGGTGGACTAGCGCTTCCGGGGCAACAGCTAGCTGCTCCCCTAAAGGGCCCCTCCCAGACACACTCAGCCTGCACAGCACGCGGTCTGAGGAGCCATAGGCACACAGACCCCGGGCGACGCAGGCATGGACCCCCAGCAGCAGCAGCAGCAGCCAGAGGTCCACCCAGCCCTCCCGGCAGGAGCAGGGCTTGCCCTGCTCCATGCCATGCGGGAGGCAGCTGAGCACCTCCTTGCTACACCGGAGGAGGAGCTGCCCCCAGGGCAGCAGGGCTCAACCCCCAACCCTGCAGCACCCCGCCCCGCCCCCGCCTCACACGCCGGCGGCTGTGGAGCTACCCCACCACCACCGACTGGTAGGAGCGGCTGGTGCTTGAGGAGTGGGACGATGACCGCTGGCTCAGGAACTTCAGGATGAGCCGGCAGACATTTATGGAGCTGTGCCAGTGGCTCACCCCCACACTCAGGCACCAGGACACCGCCATGTGGCGTGCCCTCACAGTGGAGAAACGGGTCGGCATCGCTGTCTGGAAGCTGGCCACTCCCGACAGCTACCGATTCATGGGGCAGCAGTTTGGTGTCGGCAAGGCCACCGTCGGGGCTGTCCTCATGGAGGTAAGAGAACCCACGGAGGGAGGGTAGGGCAGGGGAGGGGGGCCTGGGCAGAGGAGGGGAGGGGAGAACGGGGGAGGGCAGAGCAGGGGAGGGGAGGGGAGGGGAGGGCAGGGCAGGGCAGGGCCACAAACACCCTGCTCACCCCTCATTGGTGCTGTCCCATGTGCTTTCCCTGCAGGTTGTGCGTGCCATCAATGCCATGCTCCTGCACAGGCTCGTGAGGCTGGGGGACCCAGATGCCACCATCGCGGCCTTTGCCACCCTGGGCTTCCCCAATTGCTTCGGGGCTCTGGATGGGACTCACATCCCCATCCGTGCCCCGCATCACAGTGGAGGATGCTACATCAATCGCAAGGGCTACCATTCTGTGGTCCTCCAGGCCTTGGTGGACAGCCGGGGCCGTTTCCAGGACATTTATGTGGGCTGGCCTGGCAGCACCCACAACACCCAGGTTTTCCGGAACTCGGGCCTGTGCCGCCGGCTGGAGGCGGGGACCTACATCCCCCAGCGGGAGATCCCTCTGGGGGACACCACCATGCCCCTCTGCGTCATCGCAGATGTGGCATACCCCCTCCGGCCCTGGCTCATGCACCCGTACACGGGCCATCTCTCCGCTAGCCAGGAGCGCTTCAACCAGCGCCTGAACCACGCGCGCCAGGTGGTGGAGCGCTCATTTGGCCGCCTGGAGGAACGCTGGAGATGTCTCCTGACCCGCCTGGATGCGGGCCCCAACAACATCCCCCTGATTGTGGGTGCCTGCTGCACCCTGCACAATTTGGTGGAGAGCAAGGGGGAGGCCTTTTTCCAGGGCTGGGCTGTGGAGGCCGGCAGGGCTGACGTGCAGCCACCCGCTGCCCCCAGTCGGCAGGTGGACCCCGAAGGGACCCGGGTCCGGGAGGCCCTGCGGGCCCACTTCGATGATGAGGCCGCGGGGTGAACTCTGCCAGACCCCCCACTGCCCTCCCCTTCCTCCACCACACTCCCTGCCCCAACGCCCACACCATGGAGCACTCAACCGCACCCCCCTCCCACTTTTCCTGGACAAATGACAGCACGCACTTGTGGCTGAACTTAAACTGCTTTTTCTTTTAGAACTTTTTTTTTTAACTATAAATATAAAACAAGAACAAACTATATGCCACATGTGTGGAACCAAAGTAATATGTACAAATAAAACAATAGTAATAAAAAAGTGTGCTCAGTAATAAAAAGAAAACCAGGGATGATAAAGGGGAGAACTATTTACATGGGGGGGATGGGGCAAACGGGGGGCACAAAATAGTAAGTCACAACTATATACAAGGGGGGGGCCACGTCCCGGGCCCCTCGCCCCTAAAGTCCGGCACTGGGCGTGGGCGGCCGGGAGCCCCGCCGCAGCCGCAGCCCTGTCCGGGGCTGGCTGGGGGTGGGGCGGACCAGAAGATATGCCCTGTGAGTCTCAGCTGGCTCCAGGGGTCCCTCGGCGCTCCAGCTCTCGGCAGTGGGTGGTGGGGCGACGGCGGACGGGACGGCGACAGGCGGAGCAGCTGGTGGTGCGGCGGGTGGAGCAGGCATGTCAGGCGCTGCAGCGGCCGGCGCGGCATGGGGGGCCAGGTAGTCCACCAGGCAGTTGAAAGTCTCCATGTAGGCCCCTCATGCCTCTTGGCGCCAGGCCAGCGCCCGCTCCTGCAGCTGCAGGTGCTGCTCCGCGACCTCCAGCTGCTGACAGTGGATGGCCAGCAGCTGGGGGTCCGTCGCCGTCGGCTGGTGGTGGCGCGGGGTCCGCTGTCTAGCCCGCCGTGGGGCCGGTCGGTCCTCGGCCAAGGGGCTTGCCTGGAGCGATGGCCCCGGAGTGGTCTCCAGGACCACTGATGCCTCGCTGGCGCTCTCTTCCGGTCCTTCTGATGGTGCAGGTGCGGGACACAGGAGGAGGTGGGGAAGAAGAATGGAGACAGGCGTTAGTGTGGGCCCCGAGCCGTGGCCTTTGTCCCCCCAGCCCTGTGCTGCAGGTTCCCCATCCCCGTCCCCGGGAGATGCTGCTGTGATGGATGGGGTTCAGGGGACCCCCTGCACTGCACCCCGTCCCCTGGTGGGAGCGACTCTCACTTCACTCCGCAGGGTCTGACAGGAGAGGTTTCTTCGGCCACAGATGCCCAGTTTCTCCCAGGAGTGACAGCACCAGCTGTCGGAAGAGACAGTCCTTCCAGCCCGTCCTGGGGAGAAGACCCCAAGCGGTGCCCCTCTGGGATGCAGCTTTCCCCCTCCTCAGGCTGGCTGCCTTCCAGCTCTCCCTTCCCCTAGCCTCTACCTGTGGCCCCCGCCCTCGCCCCCCAATTCCAAGCCAGCTCGGCTTCTCCCTCCTCTTTGTTCAGGGCAGAGGTGTCACCTGCCAGCTGTAGCCCCACAATCATCCTTTGCCCCTGGGAGCTATTCAGCTCTTGTTGCTCATATCTAGCCTGAGTCTCCCTTTTCCACTCCCCCAACTCCATCACATGCTGCTGCTGCTGCTGCTGCTCTTGCTGCTGCTGCTGCTGCGGGGTGTCCCACCCCCTCCTCCCGGGGGCCCCTCGAGGTTCCGCTCCCCCCTGGCCCGGGGATGGGGCATGGCACTGTCGTGCGGGGTGGGGGCGGGCAGGGGCTGATGCACTGCTGTGAGGGACATGGCCCTGCTGTCCTTGGGGCCATGGCCATGTGAGCATGTGGGGGCCCTGGACACATATCTATTACCCCCCACCCCTCAAGCCCAGGGTGTACACCAGAGGGGGGTACATACCTGTCAGTCCTCCTCCTCCTGCCGTGATGTCCTGGGGGTGGGCTCCGGGGGGGGCCCCCAGGGTGCAGGGCTTACCTCCGGGGCGGACTCCGGCTGCAGGGCCTGCTGGGGCTCGTCGGCCGAAGTATCAAGGGTGGCCGGAGGGGAGGAGGTGTGCCGGGGGCCCAGGATGTCCCTGAGCTCCCTGTAAAAGGGGCAAGTGACGGGGGCGGCCCCAGATCGGCCGGCCGCATCCCAGGCCCGGGAGTAACCCTGCCGCAGCTCCTTCACCTTACTCCTGACATGATCAGGAGTGTGGGCAGGGTGACCCCGGGCAGCCAGGCCGTCGGCCAGCCGAGCAAACGCATCCAAGTTCCGCCTCTTGCTCCCCATTACCTGGAGCACCTCCTCCTCACTCCAGAGCCCCAGCAGGTCCCACAGCTCGGCCTCCGTCCAGGAGGGGCCCCGCTGCCGCTTGCCAGCCTGGCTGGGCTGGCTGCCCTGGCTCCCCTTGGGGGGGGGTCTCCTGGGGGCGCTGGGGGGGCTGCCGGGCAGCCATGGCAGGTGCTGGCCCTGTTCTGGGTGGCTGAGGGACGTGCAGGCTGGCCGCGTGTCTGGGCTGCTGCCTGCACGTTCCCTCAGCTTCCTGCACAGAAAGGGAGGGGGAGGGGACCTTTAAGGGGCCGCTCCACGCGGCCACCATTGAGCTGAGGGGCTGCAGAGAGCGTCTCTCAACCCCTCAGCTGATGGCCGCCATGGAGGACCCCGCAATTTCGACGTTGCGGGACGCGCAACGACTACACGGTCCCTACTTCGACATTGAACGTCGAAGTAGGGCGCTATTCCTATCCCCTCATGGGGTTAGCGACTTCGACGTCTCGCCACCTAACGTCGAAGTTAACTTCGAAATAGCGCCCGACGCGTGTAGCTGTGACGGGCGCTATTTCGAAGTTAGTGCCGCTACTTCGAAGTAGCGTGCACATGTAGACACGGCTGTACAGTCAAAAGTCAGCACAGATATCATTTGATTACCTACAGCAGGTATATAATCCCCAGCACACAAAATGAAGGGACAGAAAGTTAAAATGTAGAGTAAAAATAAGTCTGTTTTAGGAATTAGCACTGTGGTAGTAAATTACAGCAAAATATCTACTTGTGGTCTGGTATGACTAGATAGGACATCAAAAGAATCCATTCTGTCTATCAAAATTAAGAAAAATGATACTAAATGTTTCTGGTGCACATACACAAAACAAGGAGAAGTAGACCTAACTTTCATGAAAATATGTTATTATGAGGCAAGAAGACAATTTTTAAAAGGCATTTCTTCTCTCATTCCTCACTTCCTGGTACTCCTCTGTTGGCAATACCCATCATATGTGACACCAAATGAAATTAATGGGTAGCAAGTTTAAAACAAATAAAAGGAAATTCTTCACACAGCGCACAGTCAGTCTGTGGAACTCCTTGCCAGAAGAGGCTGTGAAGGCTTGGACTATAACAGGGTTTAAAAAAGAGCTAGATAAATTTATGGAGGTTAGGTCTATTAATGGCTATTAGCCACGATGGGTTAGGAATGGTGTCCCTAATCTGTTTGTCAGAAGCTGGAGATGGATGGCAGGAGAGAGATCGTTTGATCGTTACCTGTTCTGTCTACTCACTCTGGGGCACCTGGCATTGGTCATTGTCAGCAGACAGGATACTGGGCTGGATGGACCTTTGGTCTCACCCAGTATGGCCATTCTTATGTTCTTATATTCTTATAAAATCTTCACACAGGGCTGATAAGGATGCTGAGAACCACTTTTAAAGGAAAACTGCAATGCAATGTATTCTAATTACCCCATATTAAAATGAAAGTAAAAAGCTTCAAGTGTTTCTTCAATAAAATAACGTTAACAATCCAATAGCAATATGCCTTTTTGTCCTCGTCATGTAAGCTGTCATGCATTCAGAGCTTAGTTACCCGAGTCCTGCACTCGGGCTGGTGCCTCTGGTGCATATGCATCTGTGTTCATTGTATATTATGCACAGATCCAATTGAATCCTGATATTACGGTGAAAAGACTCAGCAGAAAAAGAAAGACACAGTCAGCAAGATCTTTTCTTCAAGGCTTAGTTTTCTAACAGGCATATAAAATAAGTTATAAACAGAAAGAAAAAAATACACCTGTTTGAAGTTCACATCAATACTAGGACACCTCAGTGAGGAGCCTGGCCTTCCCAAAGGCATGTTTCACCATCTGTCTGGCAGCCACACTTTTACCCCTGTTCATAGCACCTGCTCAAATGATAAAGAGAACAGGGAAGCAGAGCTGGGATTAATCCCTTTGTATAAGGGAGACCAGATAATGCTCCTGCACCCTGTTGCTACCAACAAGCCAGATATTTTTCACCCAGCTCAAGAGTGGGATCACTCAGCTTCTACGACAAGCTTTAATAACAGTAAGCAGTAATCAAGGCTCCAGGTATGAAGGTCTTATCACTTTTGCAAAACACCCATCAAATTTACTAGTATACTATGAAGAATGATCACTAGAGAAGTAGTCAGCAACAACTGGAATATTTAAAATTAAGAAACAGATACCACGACAACAGTAGTGCAATTTTATCATGAGTCTCTAGATATTTTGTGGTTTTTAAAGCCTTAACACCAGGAGCTATGTGATTACCTGAACACAACAACTTTCTTTTAAAAAAAAAAAGTGTCTCACCTGTGTGGTTGTAGAGAAAAGCATGAACATATGAACCCTAACGAATCAAAAGTCACAAGGAAAATAAAATCAATCCAAAATGTATTATTTTTAAATCTGAATTTTAAACCAGTATCATTTCTGAACAACAGCCCTGTGACATTGTTCAGCTAGTTAAATCTTGAAGAAAACTGTCACCAGACAAATAGTTTCAGTTGCATCATTGTGTCCTTCCTCCACCCCATTTATTTGAGTGAGGTAAGCTAGGAATTTCAATGTTTCACTGGGACAATTGAAATGCAAAAATGGAAAACACAAGACACTTCATTTCCCACAGCCTTCCTAAGTCACTCTTTAAAAAATAAACTAGAAAAGAAAATGAAAAAATATGTTAGTGTTGCACCATTATTCACAAAATATTAAGAAATGAGCAAATGATATTTCACGTATACAGTGTTTTCTTTGTGTATATCACTAGTTAAAGTTATAGCGTAGTGTGCAGTGGGCATAATTAAAAAGCAATCAGCTTTGACAACACCATGGTAATTAACTTCATCATGGTACTAGCAACAACTGGAAAATTCCCTGAACAGCTGATTTTGTTAACGGCAGTATTGTATACCATGTATTTTATAATATACATGTAGGCCTAAACCAGGATACTGACTGGGCAAGTCTGCTCCACTTTTTGTGGTCATAGATTCTGTCTTCCTGCACTGAGTACTCCTTTCCTCTGCAAATGACAGAGGGACAGTGATGTGACTCAGTAGCTGGCTGAAGGTAAATGAAACATCACCCCATTCTGACTGCTGTTTTCTGAGACTTCCTCCAGGCAAGCTCAGCTGACAATGGCCTGACCTTAGATGCACCCTACCTGCTCAGATCCATTACACCATCCACCACAAGCAGAGATGCCATTAAAAAATATCCTGGGACAATTCTGAGAAGAAATTAAGGAAAGAGAGAGGGTTGTGTGTGCTACCAAAACAAATGCTAAGTGATTAAAACAGGATCATCTCTATCCTCAACACCTTAAAATGTTGTGAGGCTTCAGCTGAGCAGCCAGAAAGCATAAAGCCCACGTTTCCTCCCAAGAGTAATCTCTTCTAAAGTAGGAAAGCCCAATAGCCTGTAATTCCCCCCTATTATTTCTCTTTCCTGGTTGCTGGGGTAGTATGAGGGCTTTCCCATCACGCTGGGTCTTTTTGTGCATCCCACCCCCTTGGGAGTTCGCTGCACACCCCCAGTGCTCCCCACTACAGAGAAATAAATTCAAGCACAAACATAAATTATCCCCATCTTCTTTACCTCCCAATACATAAAATAAGCTCCTCCCCACTTCATTCTGCTTCCATCCTATCCTCAAAATTCACTGACACTAGCAACTAGAGTATCTGTCATCTAGCCAAATCCCCTTACTGGTCTCTCAGAGCCCTGCCAGAGCAGCTTTTCTGCCACATGCACAATTATTCCTCTAAAGCAATTTCTCCTATGTACTGTTTGTAAAAACCTGGACCTGTCTTGTCCAAATCAGGACTGATGAAAATGATACACCAAGGAGATTTGATGTCTTTGTCCTAACTCTGCAACCTGCCATCAAGAAGTAAGTCAAGTTCTTTCACAGCCAGTCCTACCTATTTAGCTGTAACAGAGGTGAGAAGTAAGCAACTTCAAAGTACAGCATCTACATACACCCTACTTCGAAGTAGGGCACTACTCCATTCCAAGGAATGGAGTAAGAACTTCGAAGTTGGGCTTCGAAGTTAACTTCAAAGTAAGGGAAAATGTATGTAGACTCTCTGTTGGCTACTTCAAAGTAGTTAACTTTGAAGTTAGTTGCTAGTGTAGATGCACCCGATATTGATTGTGCAGGAAGCCTACAAGGACAACAGATCTTCAGACCCACTGTCATATTTGCTTTAAAGTCCCTGTTTTTGTTTTAAGGCTAAAAACTAACTATTTTAGATCAATTATTTTCCTAAATGACAAAAAGGAAACTTTTATGGTGGAAAGGGGTCTAACATCAGCCAACTTTCTTAGAAAGTTATGGAGGGGAAAGGAGAAACCATTCATTTGATTTTTGGCTTTGGGATGTTAGAGAGGGAAGAGATAATGATTTGGGGGCAGTGAGCAGAAGTCTGAGATGATCGAAGGGAAGGGGAAGAAATATTTTGTGGGGCACAGCATGATGACTAAATGGCTTAATTTCTCTAACTAGGCTCCAGAAAGTCTTGTGTGCTTATTTAACTCTAATTTATCCCTAACTGTCTTCTTAGAGCCCAGTAAGTAGCGAAAGTGTTGGTAGTGTGATAGAAAATACTGACCTCCTGTCGTCTGACAAATTCTCTCATCTGGCACCGTCAAGTCCTGAGGGTCTTGGATGAGAGATGTTCAACCTGTAGAACCCCACCAATATGGTGGGCCTGAGAAACAAGACCAGCAAAGTATTAGTCTGGAAATGCACGGATTACACCAGCCCTCACTACCCATGGATGTTGGGTGATGGGCAACTTAACTCAGCCAAGGGTAGACTAACTAATCCTAACTGGTCTGAAAGTAATTGGTTCTCATGGACGTCAGGAGACAGCCATGTGACTCTCTCCATACTTTTGTAATATGTGCATTTCAGACAGAGCAGCTGCATGCAGTACAGCTTGACAATGCACTGTAGTAATCATGAAACATGCTTGCTGAGTGGTGGAGGGAGGCCCATGAATCATTAGAAATTATATGGAATAAGAGCTATGATTCATGAGAAATCTCTCTTCCCCACACCTCATTAGTTACCATTTCCCATGTATTTACTCTCCACTTACATTTCTGATACCTGGATCACCCTCTTTCAGCAAATAAAAGAGCTCTACTGCTATCACTGCCCACCTGAACTTATTGGAGACGTACACATGCTCCTCCCAACTCCATGCACGGCCATCTACTACAGTCACATTAGTCTTTACTAACACAGGGCGCACAAATCATAGAAACATCTCCACCTTCATGGAAACAAGAAGCTTTTTACTGAGTACACAGGAGGCAAAGCTCTGCACTGAGTGGATGTGCGATTGCCTCCCCAGAAGGAAACGAACCATTGGGTATGGTTGTCTTACAAATAATCAGTGCAAAAGTCACTATATAGTTTCTTATAGTTATTAGTTTTACATCTCATCTGAGCCCAACCCTCACATCAGATTGTACATCACAAAAAGCCCTTATTCTCTCACACTGCTAATTTTACCTGAAAACTGAACTGTTTGAATAGTAAAAAAATGATTTTCAGATATCAGTATTGTCAACCTTGTGAGTTCAAAAATGATAAGTCATAAAACCACAGAAAAGAACCCAAGAGATTGCCCTAAAAATCATGAGATTTTTGAAAACAAAATGTTGTGTTTTGCTTTCGGGTTCTGAGCATTTAGGGTGCATTTAGAACATGGTTTCAAGCTTTCTTTTGCAACCACAAAGGCTACAACTACTAGACATTTTTCTAAAATTAAAGCTGAGAATTTCACCATTTCATGCCTCCAGAACGAGGGCTACAAGATTTAAAATATAAAACACAATGAAAAAACCTAACAATAAAATACAGTAATGAGATTTAACTATAGTGAAATATTTTAAACAAAGAGGGTTTCTTACGGATAAGGCCACTTTATTTGTAGCTGAAGAGTTTTCAGTTGACCAATGGTTTAATCTGAAACCAAACATTTTCACACATAGCAGATTTAGTACCCCCTTGCCCTCCAATGGGGAGGGAAGCCACTTTGGCATGTGGTCTCAAGGGGTTAGTCATTGCCCTTGGGTAACTACAATGGGGCTGAGATGTCAGCAGTCCACAGTTCTAGGCCCATTTGGCAGAGGCAAACTCACAGTAACTAGGCAACAGATGGGTAATGCCATGTGGGTGCTCTAGCCCACAGCCCCACAATAGGGCTAACAACAAATAACAGTCTATCAATTAGCTGTAGGGCTTTGGGCAGAGATGAGCAGGGAGAAGACTTTAGCCTTGGCTTCTGGACTCAGGCAGTCAGCAAACAATCACCATCTATGTGCTCTAGCCCCTTGGGCAGAGCTAAGCAAAGCAGCTATTAAGATTCAGAAAAGGGGGCAGGGGTCACCTACACAATCTAGGTGCTCAGACATGGGTTTGCACACCCACCAAGCAGTCTAGCATGCTGGCAGAGGGTGGGTCCCAGAGCACAGGGCTCCAGGTGAAAGGTGGGGAGTCAGACACCTTGGAGTTGGAGTAACAGAGGACCATGAGCCCACCCTACTCTACTGCATCCCAACCCACGGCCTTAGCAGCAGCAGAATGGTCTGTCACTGGGTGGATGGAGATTCAGGCACAACAGGCTGACTGAAAGGTCATCAAACCTGCAGCCAGCCAGGTGTCAACTGCCCTTGGACTACTTCCTACCTCCCAGGGATTTGACACCTCTGGCTTCCACAGGGCTTCGGGTACCACTGAAGGTAGTCTCAGGAACTGCTTGTCAGGATCTCTCTTCTCTGGGAACAGGATCCAGCAAGGCAAGGTTCACCCCTGGCTGCCAGAGCAGAAGCATCCTTTTACTGGCTTCAGGCCAGCTGAGCTGCAGAACCTTCCTTTTATGTTTCCAGCCCAACCCTGGTACTTCCATTGAAGGGTTGTGGTGGATTTGGCTCTGCCCACCAAGGGGAGTGTAGCGCTTCCTCACTCTCCAGTCCAGAGGGAGGTCATGCTTCCTCACTACAATGGCACAAATATTTATTCACCTGGGAATTCCAGGAGACACTTTTTTAATCACTTTTCCCTTCTTTTCAAAGTTTCAGGCAATCACAGAGGAGAAGGAATAACTGGAATGCAGGTGACTATTACCTACTGCAATCCAAGTAGGAGAAGACTTTCCGGCAGGCTGACATCTGTCTGCATGACATTTCTGACAACTATTTATGAATAAAGATCATTTTTATAGAAATAAGATCCAGTCACAAATTATTTAAAAACAGAAGAACAGTAAATTAACCTGTTCGTTTATCCAAAATGAATAACTTGACCCACTCTACCTGGGAGTTTTTAAAACAGTGACATTTTTAGCTAAATACAAATTGAGCCTTGGTGGATTTACTAAAATGTTGCATTACGAGGCGCAAGACCTTTTCCTGGCATTTAGTCACAGTTAGTTAGTCCAATATTGGAAAAGTGAGTAAGCCTTGTATGAATAATACAGTTCTGAATCAAATAGCTCTATGCCAATAATTACTGTATTTATTTGACATGAAGTAGCTTTGTTACAAGAAAACAGCTCTTAAAATTAAGACAATAAAGCGCCTCTGTAAAAATGTTCCATTTAAAATCCTAATTTCGGTTTACAAAAAATAGTTCTCACTTTCATAGTGCTGATCTTAGAAACAAATATGGTTGCATGTGAGCAATCCACTCAGCAAGCACTTTCTTTTCTGGAGACTTATTAACTGATGTAGGGAACTTGAAACAAAATAGGCTTGTAATTTCATTGAAATGTGAGGGACTAACAGTGCCTAGCATCAGAAATGGAATGGATGGTACGGGGCAGGGAGACGTGTCTCGCCCTTGGAGTGCTCCCTTTCATCAGTACAGGATGCTGTCACTATATTTGCCTCCAGCATCTCCTGTCCTTTCAGGCCTCCAATCTTCTTCTATGTCTGAGGCTTCCAGACAAGTTTAGATCTCTTCCAAGGTATAAAAATGTTCAAATGAAACTGAATAGTTCTTCTGCCGCCTTAGGCTACTGATGTCTCTTGTCTTCTATTCTACTGTATTTTCTTTTCTGTTCTGTTCCATTCTTTTCTTTTCTCACAGACCCTACCTCTGGGTTGCTCCTACAGGAGCCTATGCTATGCCTGCATTGCACTAACCTCACTGTTTCTGTCTGTGTGTATCCTAAGCCTGGGCTTCCTTCAGCCAGAGAGACCCGTTTCCTCTGTTGTCTCATCATCAGCTCAACTCCTCAACTCTTCAGTGTATTATTATAGACTAATCTCCCACCATCCCCCAGGCTAGTCACTCACCTTCACAGGTGCAAAGGATAACTAATTGGTAGCACTCCTATTATCTTCAAGGTTACCGTACACTTTCCTGTATGCCACTGGTGGGCACACAGCTGGAGAGCGCAAGCTGATGGTATTCTGCCGAACAGGTCGTTTACCTTGTATCTGCAGGTATGGCTGCCCACAGCTCCCATTGGCTCTGGTGCACTGTTCCCAGGCAATGGGAGCTGTGGGAAGCAGCAGCCAGCACATCCCTGTGGCCTGCGCCATTCCCACGATTCTTGTTGGCCAGAAACCATGAACCACAGGCATATGGGCACAAAGTGAACAACCTGTCTGGTGCCCCTCCAGTGGTTTACCCAGAAAGCTGTGTGTGGCCTGAAAGTTGCCTCTTGCTGCTATATGCTCATGAATGAATCACTGTCTGTAGGACCCTTGCTCTTTCGAGGCTTTACACCCCTATGGTGACTTGTACATTGATTATAGGGGCATGAAAAGCATCCAGTAAGGACCAAGTTAGAGACAAGCAAATTCATTTCTGCCCTGATCCTTTTTTTAATCTTTAGGGTGCATTTGGATCACATTTTTACAATTTTTCTCTACAGCCATGAGGATTAGAATTTTATTTTATTTTATTTTATTTTTTTTAAATTTGAAATTGTGTTGGGGTCTTTAAGGAAAAAAATCAAAGATCATAGGATAAGACACCAGTGTGTCTCATGTGCTAAATGGTCAAATATTTTAAAGTACTGAGTTATCAGAGCAGTAATAATAGCAACAAAAAGAGAGAAAGGTTTCACACCCTCCAATGGGCTTAGCCTTATATATTTATGCCTAACAACAAGTTACGAAGGTGAGTTATTTTAACTATGAAAATGGATTACCACAGTAGCTACCACTCCTAATGAAATTATAAAGATATAAAATTCAAGTAACATTTTTATTTTATTTTACACAACAAATTACATTTTGACCCTGTGCAGCCCACCCCTTTCAGTACAGAGCTCCTACCAAAGGCATAAAGCTAGTTTTATCTGTCAAAGAATTGTTGAACATTTTAACTTACATTCTAAGTCAACACAATGTCTGATTTTGCTCTCACTAATAAATGGGACAAATCTTCCAGCCACTTCAGTGGAAGCCAGAACAAGCCTATTATTTCCATAAAATGCACCCTCCCCATGTATGACACACATTAAGCATGGTGAGAACAGAACTCCTCATCTTTACTCCTCATCCTTACCCTCCTTCTCTTCTCCTCTCCTCTCTCTGTATATAAATAAGCTGTCATTCCCATCTCTTGAGCAGATATATCAGATATCATACTAATGTTCTTTCCTCCAAGGTGAGGCCAAATATCTTAGCCTCTTCTGTTATGACAATTTTAACAATTGCTATTCTGTAAAGCATTTCCAATGCACATTAGGCCAGATCATCAGCTGATGTAAATAGACATAGATACAATCATGTCTATGGGACTATGCCAACTGACGATCTGTCCCATTTTTTCCAAATAAATAGGTCTGTGGATTTTTTACATTTGCCCAGTATCTCTTAAGAGAAAACCCTAGCAGACCTTTAGAATAAGCCACTGCCTGGAATGAAAAGCTCCAACCAAATGGGAAAAGTAACAGAAAAGCATGTAAAAGAAAAATAAAGGCATTTTACTTGACCTTGTTTATTTTATTGTTAGCCCATGTATGCAGCTTTCAGAAGAAAGGACCTGTGCCACTGACTTCAATGGGCAGACTGGACACAAATACACAGTTCCCCTTCATCCTGCCTTCCTCCTCCCAAATGTGTTCAATTTTCCTAAACTAACTTTCTCCCTCACAAACACAACTGCTCATCCTTCCACCAAGCAGACCTGCTTCAGGTCAAATAAAGTTCCACTCTGTAGTTTGCTTAACCTGATAACCAGCAGCGCAGCTCATTTACAAAAGGCTATCTACTTAATGTGTTGAATAGTAACAGAGAGTCTATATACTATCAAAACAAAAAAGCAGTCCAGTAGCACTTTAAACACTACCAAAATAATTTATTAGGTGATGAGCTTTCATGACTCTTTGGTTCACTGAAGCAACTTCAAGGGCCTCTCCTTTCCTAAGCACACATCAGTCTTGAAAAGGGAGCATATAAGGTCCCTATGACATCACTACTGAGTGGGAAACATTGAACTTCATCCTTATAAAGTACCAAAAGGCGACTTCATTAAACCTAAAGATTTTTGCAGTGAGGTAACAGCTTATCGTGTATTGCAAAGAGATATGAGAAAGGGCAGATTTTTCTTATCTTTTGTTATTGGAATTGACCCTCAGGGTCCATAGGCCTTGGTGAAAGCTTAAGCAAGCTTAGATCAAGGAAGGATTTTGAAATTGAATTTATTCAGATTAGTAAAACCTTCCATGAGAGGATTTACTCTCAACAAGCTGTTGCCAACTTGGAGCTTACAAAGCCCAGCCCATTTTGATGATTTACAATCACCTTAAAAAAAAGTATGCCGTCATCATTAAAAAAATACTAGCAATTGAAGTTCACACAGTATCAATGTTTTTCCATTCGCAGTTTATTTTTAAATAATTTGCTTGATATTGGGGACAATTTCAATTTATTTGGCCATTTAATTGGACTAAATCACTCCAAGTAATGATACAGGAAAAACAGCAAAAAATAGCACAGAGAGCTGGTCATCACAATTCAGCATAGCCAGTTTAGAGTTATAGCTACCCGAAAACCACTAATTCTTGTTGACATACAAATCAAACCAAATATTATATGAATGCACATATGCATGTACATGTATTTTATGTGTTTTTGTAAGCGTATGTGAAAACACACAAAAAAAAACTTGCCATATATGATTTATTGGCAAGAGTGTGCAATTTTATGGGTGAAATCTTGACCCTGCTGAAGCCACAGAGAGTTTTGCTATGGATTTCAGTGTGATTGGGATTCCGTCCAGCTGATGAATCTAGGACAAAAGCTCACAGTTGAAAGTCCTTATTTCTTTGTGCTAGAAACTTTCCACCTTGATTTTGGAGAAAGGATGTGACTTCAGCCAACTTGTTGAGTGAGATTGTCATCCCCTTGATTTCTCCCAGTGCAGAGGCCAAGTCACTGACTTATTGTAGGAGCTCATATGCCAGAGAAGAGCTGGCCATGCAGTATTAAATCATTTTTACACCTTCATCTGTGTCTTCAGGGATATGGGATTCTTGCTGCAAATAATCCTGGGAAATTAATTTTTGTGTATACTACAGAAGAGCAAAAATAATTGAATGAAAATCTATCTGCTTCTGAATTATTCTGAAATACCATATGCGTTGTTGTATTGTGTCAGCAGACTTATGAAACTCATCCAGCTATTAAAGTGCTTGAAATTCAATTTTTTAAAGAGCTGGAGTAACACTTGAGAAGGATGATCTCGTGCAGTGGTTCCCAACCATTTCACTAATGCTGACCTGAATCACCCCTGCAAACCATTTACAGACCCCCCTCAAAGCCAATTCTAGCTGCTATGCACACTTCATTAAATGACAAAGGAAACCACAACATAGATTTTGGAACCACAATTAATAACATTATTGGGAGATATTTAATTCAGAAATAATAATTGATTGTAACTTTGTGATTTATTTAAAACTTATTTTCTGTGATCATTTTTATCTATATTTTATTTTTTTCACAGACCCCTGTGATACCTTCATGGATCCCTAGGGGTCTGTGGACCCTATGTTGGGAACCACTGGTTTAGTGGACATGACACTAGTTGGAGTATCAGGAAATCTGGATTCTGTTCCTGGCTCTGCCACTAACCTACCATAGAAGCACAGACAAGTCATTTCATCTCCATGTGTCCTAATACCTCCCCACCCATTGTCTATCTTGTCCACTTTGACTATTCTCTCCACTGGGCAGAGACTACCCTTTGTTTTATGTATGTATAAGTCCTACAACAGTGGACCCAAGATGAGTGAGCACCTATAGGTATTTCTATAACACAAATAATGAATAATGACAACACTGAAATAACTATAAACCAATGAAAATAGAAAGATATCCACAGCTTTGGATAGGGACAGTAATTCTATACTTGATCTCCCATTTATAACTTTGAGAAAATATTTAGTGCTCCAATACATTGTGATTAAATTACACTGTAGGCCCATACCACAAAATTAACACCTTTTTCACTGAGTGCAAGTAAACAGGTTTTGTGGGAGAAATTAAGGGGAAATGTAGGTAACAAAAACTAACCTTGAATGCAGACCACAGAGGAATAGTGCAGACCACAAGGGAATAGTGCAGGCCCTCCATAATCACTGAGGCCATTGTCCCAAATAAAGGGTTCCTGAATATTAGCTACACAGACTAATCCCCAGTTCACCCTCAGTGTACCCATGTGGTTCAAAGGAACATTGAAGAATTCTGTACAGCCATTGAACTTCTGCCCTCACTCATGCGGGGAACTATGGTCTTTTTTCAGATCGTTCACAAGGGGGTTCAATTTCACTCTTTTATTCAGTTAGGTTAGAGTATAAACTAGGAATACTGTCACCATTAAAGAGCTCATTTTGACATCTCATGGATATCTGTAAGTCTCACTGACTTCATCAAGAGTTTGGGGAGTGCAAGAAGATGCAAGATTGGACCCCCATCAATACTCCTAGTATCCATTTTGAGGTACAACAGAAATCATGAATAATAGTAATCCATTTCCTCGTTCAGTTTCCTTCCCTTTGCAACTTGGCTTTAACAAAAAATGGGGTTATTTTTTGTTAAAGTGACAGACTTCACATTGATCATATAGACAATTAATAATTTGTCTTCAAAACTGATTCAATTTTCTTCACAAATGAAGAATTTTAAAATAATGTTATTAATGTTATCAATACTAACACGTGAAATAAGTCAATGAATAGCTAAGGATATACAGTATGAAACGAATACTGAAATAGGATAAGGAGATAATGTTAAGTATAATAAAAGCCTTTAGAGATTGTTATGTATACTAAATAAGAAATTATTACTCATGTGAAATGAACCAGCTATTTCACAGATTAATTTTCTCCTCTTCACCTGTCTATTCTATGTTTAATATTTATCTAAATTACCAATTAAGATTTTTTTAAACTCAGATTTTTACATTTTATTTACGCTGACATAGAAGAAAAAGAATTACACCGTAACCCTGCAGCTTTCAGACCTTAAATAATATGTGCAATACTTGTTGCATGGAGTCCAGTCATGATCAGTTTTGCTAAATTTATTGTTTCATATAGCTTCTTGTGGAAATTGCATTTTGTTTTACATAATTACAGACTTCTAATATGTTGCTTTTGATAATAGTTATTTTCACCTTGAGGGAAAAACATTTTGTCAAGTTTCTGATACAAAGGAAAAAAGTGATTTAAATTATTTTAAAATTAATTCCAAACTAATTTAAAATATTTCTATTTGTTGAAAAAGACCCATTTCACTTAAAGTATATCTAAGCAACATTTTTGTCTGAATTATTTCCACTTATGGTAGAAATTTGCAACAAATTGCAAAAATACTTCATTTTGGCATTTCAATATAATTATTTCGCACACCTTCAGCTTTGATCAATTTAGTTTCTTTAAAATGAAATGATGAATTATCATGCTATGGTTACTAACACAAGTATCAAAAAATCATTACACGGAGACTTCTAAAGGGAAGGATTAAGTGAAACCATCACAGATTTTTCAGTAAAGTCTGATCTTTCCCAATTAAAATAAGCTATATAAAGTTATTTATGCATGAAGCGCAATAATAAAGATGACAATTAACACTCCACCCTTGTACCCTAGAATTTGGTCATGCTTAATGTGAGACAAACACTTTCTTATCTGTGAATGAAGATTAATTGTAGTTTCTCCTAAAAATATAATTGAGCCAGGATCAATAAAAACCAAAGTTAACTAAAACTAAAATCTCACCCCCACCATCAACTGGATTTACTTGCTTTCAGATTGTATTTTAAAAATCACTATATATTTAAAGTCACTATTAAATTGGTAGACTATTTTGGACAAATCAAAAAAACCATAAAATTAGTTGTATCAAAATAGCTACAGAAATTCTAGGTACACAGGACCCTTTTCTCTCCTCTAAGAAGTATACATATGCTTGGATTACCACAACCAGGTTTAAAAAGAATTGTAAGTTCTAATTTTGTGTACATGCCTAGCTATAAGTCCATTGTATGTGACATTAGGCCCATTTCTTTCAAGAAAGACCACTGTTGTATGTATACTATCTTAAATGGTCTTTTTGTGACCTCAGTCTGTAACCTCAAACAAATGAAACAGTTTTGGTTTTGGTTCTCCCACAACACCCCCCAATGGGCGTACTAAGAGGTGTGGGGGGGTGTCAGGGGGGAATCATCATTACCCATGCGGTGCACCAAGGCACACAGACTTCCTTGTGACCGTATTTAAAGAAATGGACACAAAGAAATAGTCATTGCAATTACAATAGGGGAAATCTAGTATGCATTTCCAAGGAATCACATTTTGGGGAGAATTACAGAATAATTACACATATGCTTAGATCGCGAGCATTCAATGAAGCGGACAATATTTTGAGGATTTAAGATGTTGGTGTTGTGGTCGTCTCTAAGAAACCAGGATAATTCAGACATTCAAATGCAAAAATGCACCATTTGGAGAGTGTAATGCGGTCTGTTCTGGTCAGTGTTACAAATTCGGAAAGGATTCCCTGGCTGCAGACATTAGCCACTTAATACTTAAATCTGTTTCCAAATGTAAAGCATAGAACAAAAGTGCTTTGCATTAATGAAATGTATCCTAACACTGGTGCAGTGACACATTTCATTAATGTGTCACATTGCTGATGTAAAATATAATTACAACAGATATGCCTGTCTCTTAGCTTGATAACACCCTTGGATGAAATATTGTTTAACTAAATTACACAGTAAACATCTATCAGAGCACTATCATTTTCCTGGTTGTAGACTGAGTTAATTTCATGCCAGTATATGAAACTAACTAATGCAATTGAACCTTTCAACTTCACAGCTATTACAGATGATTTATACATGTTGATTTGATTTCTTTCTGGTAGTACAACAAGCTTAACCCACAAATATAATTAATTGCTAATGAAGGCTGTTGTTGGGGATTTTAATAGTTTTGTCTCCATAGAAAAAAGTGCATAGCATTCAGTACAATTTCCAAATGTGCTTTGAGTTTCCTAAGGAAGGTGTTGCTGAGTAAGTTGCTATTATTTCTTTTGATTATTTACTGTCACTTGCAGCCTTGTTTAAAGCTGCCATGGGCTAGGTCACCGATAATCACTTAGGTATTGGTATATAAATAAAATACAGACACATCACTCAGATGTAGGGTGGAGCGGAGGAAGAAGAGGGAAATCAACATTTAGCTACATATTTTCTACTTACCTTCTACTATTTTAGGGTTTATATCTTTCTTGCAGGGTGTGGGGAATACATTTGCCCCTTGGCATTTAAGCCAAATAGCTTTGACAATATTATTCCCAATTATCTTTAATCATGTAATTCAGAGTGATCAACTGAACAATAAATGTATTATTACAGCACCCACAATGCCACACACTTTATAGATAAGTAAGACAAAGGCCTGATCCTGAAACTCCTACTCACATGAGTAGCCCTTTAGGAGTCAATGGGACTACTAGTGTCATCAAGAACCTGCTTTGAAGATTTTATAATCCAGAAATATGATCCTACAATAAACATTTACTTCAAACATAAGACTTGATCCCATGCCTATAAATATCAAGGGGCATCGTTGGTCTGGGGCACATACTACTTGCTACCACGAGCCAAAAGGACAACTTGCTACAGTAAGCATCACACTCTATTATAAGTGTTATGGGACCATAGGCAACACAGGGACAATGGAGGAGGTGCATGGATGTTACAAAATGCAATGTGATTTGATCAGTTTGCCATGTTTGGTTTGGTTTGCCATGTTTGCTATTTTTAATGCCAAACATTTAAAAATAATGGGTCACGCTCCCCCACAAGTTAGAGTATATGATCTTTAAACCAGAGATTTAAAAATAATACATTTGCAGTTCCTTTTATATGCCTTCTGGTTTTAAAACCTTTAGGACATCCCTAATTAATTTTTCAGGCTTTCTGTGACCATGACCTTACAGACTAAACCTCTCTAGTCTGGCACCCTCTGGACCTGACTGATGCCAAACAAGAGAATTTGCTGGACTACGGGAGGTCAATATAGTCTAGTAGTATTGTCAACACGTCTAATGCTTACTGGGCTCTTAGAAGACATTGGCTGTGTCTACACAAGCTCCCACCTTCGAAGGGAGCGTGGTAAGTAGGTTGTTGGAAGATTATTAATAAAGTGCTGCAGTTCACATGCAGCACTTCATTAAGCTAATTCTCCCCTGTGGCAACTTCAAAGTGTTATACTTCGAAGTGCCAGCTTGCATGTATCTACAGCTCACTTGCAGGTACTTCCAAGTGCCCAGGGTACTTCGAAGTCCCTTTACTCCTCAAAATTAAGCACCACAGCACTTCATTAATAATCTCCCGACACCCTTCTTACCACGCTCCCTTTGAAGTTGGGAGCTAGTGTAGACACAGTCATTTGGTGTAAATTATAGCTAAATAATAACACAGAACACTGAGAGCCAGGACTGGTGGCTGTAAACAAACATTGTGGACATTCAGCTAACTAAAGACATGCTGGACTATGGACGTTGGGTATGAGAGAGTGCTGAACTCGAGAGGTTCAATTTGTAATTAAATAAAAACAGACTTTTAAGTGAAAGCTGAGATTCTCCAACTACTGCATTATCTCAGGAGCTTCAGGTTAAAAAATTCCTTTCCTAAATATCTTGAAGCCACAATAAAATCCTAAGAATTGGCTACACTGCATATCTGATAACTGTCAACAATTGCTACAGTTTTAATTTAGATATTGGGGAGAATTTATTAAGGATTTGTAATATCCTTTTTATTGATCTTTCTTTCAAGAGTACAACTATTGTATGCAGGCCTTCAATGTGAAGGATGAGAGAGTTTAATCATGATAGACCAGGTAAGGAAGGAGTCAGTGCTCAACCAAAGCAGGCCTCAATAAGAATATGTGCATGTGTGAACATTTGTATTTTGTTACAGGGAGACTCGAAGCAGTTCCTATATTTAGGTTTCCTAATATTTTTCATTATAAAGGATTCTTATGACCTTTATTTTGAGATCTCAGACCTCCACTGTTTGTACCAACCATGTGATATTTCATAGACAGTTAGGCTCCAGATTCCAAAAAATTACCTTTGAAATTCCATTAAACTTTTCTGGAGAAAAGGATTAAGAAAGGGATAAAGAGTAAGACAAAGACTATCATAATCCTTGTATATAAATCCATGGTACTCCCACATCTTGAATACGGCATGCAGTTCTAGTCACCCCACCTCAAAGAAGATATCTTGGCACTGGAAAAAGTTCAGAAAAGGCAGCTAAAATTGTTAGGGGTGTGGAACAGCTGCCTTAAGAGGAGAGAGAAGACAGACTTTTCAGCCTGGAAAAGAGACAACTAAGGAGGGTTGATTGAAGTCTATAAAATCAGGACTAGTATAGGAAAAATTGAGCAGAGGAGTTATTACTCCTTCCCATAATGCAAGAACAAGGGGGGTCACCAAATGACATTAAGAAGTAGCAGTTTAAAACAAACTACGGGAAGCACTTCTTCAGACAGCACACAGTCAACCCATGAAATTCCTCACTAAAGGATATCCAAAATTATAACAGGATTCAAAGAAGAGCTAGATAAATTCATGGTCCATCAATTGATATTAGCTGGGATGGGCAGGAATGGTGTCCCTAGCCTCTGTTTGCCAGAAGCCAGGAATGGGCAACAGGGGTTGTGGCATTCCTGCTGGGGCACCAGTTACTGTTAGAAGGCAGCATACTAACCTAGATGGGTCTGACCCAATGTGGCCATTCTTATGAAAGTTGAGAAATGCCAGATTTACACTTGCCTGTACAACCTTAATTCATCACCCTTATTGACACCTTTCTAATTGATGTTAACTGGATCTCTAAGGCCCTGCTCTCTTCCCCACTTCTTCTCCTCAAAACCTTGCCCCTGCTCTGCTGCTTTCCCCAAGTCTGGGCCCCTACTCCACCTCTTCCCCTGAGAACCTGCCTCTGTCACACACACTTTTCCAAGACCTCATTTTCATCATGCAGGTAGAAGGCAATCTCAGCTGGGCAGGGGCTGAAACAGGTGCTGGTGCCCCCTCCTTTCCTGCAGTAATCAGTCTTTTGGTTCAGGTACCTTTATAGTGGAAATGTTTGGACATGGAGAGTGGGGCTGGATTACTAAAGAGACTGGGAATTTGGAGAGAAGGCACAAGTCACATCTCACAGAGCTGGAAGGGACCTCAGGAGGTCATTGAGTCCAGTCTCCTGCCCTACTGGCAGGACCAATCACCATCCCCTTTTTTTTAAATCTATTTGTCCCAGATCCCTAAATGGTCCCCTCAAGGAATGAGCTCACAATCCTGGGTTTAGCAGGCCAGTGCTCAAACCGCTGAGCTATCCCTCCCTGTTTTTAGAAGAATATAAAAACAAAAAATTCAACAACCACCAAAGGTCTGAGTAAGCTGTGAAGTTCATACTAAAGATTTCGTGACAGAAAAGGTAAAAATACATTTTAATATTAGAATTTACCAAAAGAGCCAAAGGATGAACTGGAGTCAAACCCCTGTGAACCTTGCCACAAGTTACTGGCATAAACCTGCAAGGACTCTCAGCACAGACCTCTGGTTACCACAAATTGGGTGCGTCTACACTAGCTGGCTACTTCGAAGTAGCTGGCGTAACATCGAAATAGTACGCATCGCAACTATACGCACCATGCACTATTTAAACATTGACATTGACGTTAGGCGGTGAGACGTTGAAATCACTATTCCTATCCGAAGATGGGAATAGTGCCTTACTTCGACGTTCAATGTCAAAGTAGGGTGTGTGTAGACGATCTGCGTCCCGCTACTTCGAAATAGCGGGGTCCTCCATGGCAGCAATCAGCTGAGGGGTTGAGACACTCTGTCCAGCCCCTTCAGGGCTCTATGGTCCCTGCATACAGCAGCCTTTAAAGCACCACAGACCCAGATTTCCTGTGGCAGGAAGCTGAGAGCTTGCAGACAGCAGCACATGCACATGCTAGCCCTGCATGCCCTCTGGAGGCCCTGAACCACCACCCACCACCCATGTCATTGACCCAGCCCCCAGAGCACCCCCAGGGCTCCCCTTCTGAGGGGACCCAGGCACCCCTGGCAACCAAATGGGGGGCCAAAAAGAGGCAGGGCTCCTCCTGGTCAGAGGCCAAGCTCTGAGACCTGCTGGGGCTCTGGGGTGAGGAGGAGGTGCTCCACATGATGGGGAGCAAGCAGCAGAATGCAGAAACATTCACCCAACTGGCCAAGGGACTGGACAACCGGGTCACCCTGCCTGCACTCCAGATCATGTCCGGAGCAAGGTGAAGGAGTTGCAGCAGTGTTACGCCCGGGCCTGGACTCAGCCAGCCAGTCTGGGGCCACCCCCGCTGCTTGCCTCTACTACAGGGAGCCCAGGACCATCCTGGGCCCCTGGGACCCCTCCTCCCTTCCCAGACACCCTTGACGCCATGGCCAAAAAGCCCTAGCAGGCCTTGGAGCTGGAGTCCAGCCTGGAGGCCAGCCTTGCACTCCAGGGCCCACCTGAGGAGCCCCCCACCTCGGGACGGTGGAGGAGGGGGTCCAGCAGTGAGGAGGGGGTGCTCCTCATACACCTCCCCTCCCGGAGCACCAGCTGGGTATCTGCCCACCGGGGTTCCCCCGACCGCAGCAGTGGATGGTCAGGTATGTACCCCGCAGGGCACACACCCCTGGGCCACAGGGCAGGGGCATCAGACATGACCGGGAGCCCCATACATCCCCAGCAGATCCCAACCTGCAACTTCTCAGCCACAGCATGGTCCCAGGACGGCGGTATGGCCATCAGTGCCCATCAGCACCCACACCAATGGACAGCACTGTGCCTTAATCCTGGGGGCTGGGGGGGACCATGCAATGGGGACAGCCAACAGGGACACCACACCCATCGATGGGGATGGATACCCAGCACCCAAGGGGTGGGGAGGGAAACAGGACACGGGCCCGGGCACAGTACTAACAGCCTTACTCTCCCTCTCTGCAGCTGCACCATCCAAGGCCCCACGCAGCCATGCACCCTCTGTGGTCCCCAAGAGCCCGCCAGAGGTCAGCCACTGCCAGCGGCCGGGGACACCCCCAAAGCCAGCAGGATGGTCACGCCACTGCCAGATGAGGGGATGGCTCCCGTGGACTCCCAGCTCCTGGCAGCTCTCCGGCTGCTGCTGCTGCTGCTGCTGGGGGGTCCACGGCTGCTATGTGTCAGTCTGCGAGTGTGTGGCTAGCGCTCTGCAGACCTCGTGCTGTACAGGCCGGGTGTGTCTGGGAGTGGACCTTTAAAGGAGCTGCTTGCTGTTGTCCCGGAAGGGCTAATCCAGCCTGTGACCCTGTCCGTAGGCTTTCCTGGCCCCTTATTTCAACGGGGGGGGGGGGTCGCTTGTGTGTGTGGATGCTCCACAGTTCCTTCCAGCTCTTTTCGAAGTTCCCCATCGCTACTTCGACGTTGAACGTCGACGGCACCAGCCCTGGAGGATGTGTAGACAATACGCGTTGAAGTAGCCTATTTCAATGTTCTTACTTCGAAATAGGCTACTTCAATGTAGTGTACTAGTGTAAACGTAGCCATTATAAAGAAAGCCACCCAGCATGTCCACTTCCAGCTTGAAGACATCAATATAGCTGTCAACATTGCTTAAGCCATTTGAGAGACAACAATAGTCCTAAGAATTACTAGAAAGTGAAATATAAATATGAAAATCTGCATATTAAATTCTAAACTTGTGCAGCAATTTTCATCCTGAAGCATTCTTATGCTTTAACAAACTGAAGCATGATATCTGGTGCCATTGAAGTTCCTTTTACCCAGACCGTCACCCACAGCTCATTCCTGCAATCCACTCAGGCCCAGATGCCCCACCCCCCAGGCCACTCCTGCCCCCCCCATTCCTGCCCAAATTGCCTGTCCCCAGCCACTCCTGCACCACCACCCTCAGGTCCCACAGCCCTGACCCCCCCTACAGTTGGGGACCACATCAGTGAGGGCTATTTTTTTTTCACTTCTCATTTTTGTGGCCCCTGACTGATCTGTCTATGGCCCTCAACCCAAAAGGGGTTCTTCATCCCTGCTCTAAACCATGTCCTTCCACATGAACAAGGATCAGATGTAAATGGAAAAATATATCCACACACTGGACAGAATAGCTAGTGTTTTGGCACGAACAATTTTTACAAATTAAGCAGAGCTGGGTTTGCCTGGTATTTCCATCATTTGGAGAGGAGACTGGAACTCAGGGGACCTGGTTTCTATTCCTGGTTCTACCACTGATCAGTGAGAGTTTGGGCAAACACTTCAGCTCACTGCCTGTCTCTGCTCCCCTTCCTGCCTTCATGCATCTGATGAAGTGGGTTTTTGTCCATGAAAGCTTATGCTCCAAAATATCTGTTAGTCTGTAAGATGCCACAGGACTTCTTGATGTTCTGCCTGCCTTTTTTCTGTCCTGTCTGTACTGACACTTAAAAGTAGGGACTGTTTTTTGGACCATGTTGGTACAGCTTCAAAGAAACACAGCATCTGTCTTGGTTGCTATTTCCAAGTACTGCTCAGGACTGCCGCCGGGGGGGAGGACACAAAGGGTGTAGTTGCCCCCAGACCCAGCCTTTCAAGGGGCCCCAGAGCTCCAGCCACCACATCTGCCAAAGTAGTAGCAGTGGTAGCTGCAGCTCTGGGCCACTTTGAATTTGCTGTGGCAATGCAGCTCTGGCTGTGCATGATGGGGAGACAGTCGGGGAAGGTGGGGAATGCCATAGGACCTGTCCCTTCTGCCATTGGCCCCACCCCTTCCCAAGCACAGAGCTGGGCCCCACCTCCCACCTTGCCCCAAGGCCCACAGTGGCTCTTGGCACTGCTGGTACTGCTGCAATAAAAATAGATAATATATGCAGTACATGCTCCAAGAAGAGTACCTGACTAAGCAGGTGACTCCAACATTTGTCTCCAGAGGCCACCTTACAGCACTGAAATGATATATGTATCTCCTGCCTAGCACAGAAGAGAAAATTGGAGGAGCCTGAAGACGTGGAGAGGCTTAAAACAAGACAGCTCCTAAGCAACCAGAGGAGCTTCCAAACAGGGACAGCAAACAAGGGAATTTTGCAAGAAAGTTCTCCAGGTCAAGCAAAAGCGTGACCCTCGTGGTGAGTTTGTTGTCTGTTTTTCCTTTGTTGTGTGATTGTCTGTTATATGTATAGTTCATTGAAGTTTATACTGTCATCTTTTTAGAAGGCTGTGTGCTGAACCAAGCAGCCTGCTAGGCTAGCCTGAAAGCTTGCTAACAAGCTAACTAAGCTTGCTAACAAGACTATAGACTGTTATCCTGTGATCCCTAATCCCCTTAGTATGCCTTGAAAAGGAGGCAGGGCTAACTCAAGGAGAACAGGGGTTTAAAGAGACAGCTCCTAAGTGACCAAAGGTGCTAGTGAACTGGGGAGATTTGTCAGGGAATTTAAAGAAGCTAATGTAAGACACAGACACACCTAATGAATATACTCTGAGTTAGGTCAACAAAACTGTCCGAAAAAACAAAGCATAAAAAATACCCTTGAACTGCTACAAGTAATGCCAGCAAAATTCCAGTGGTAGAGGAAGAGGCTGTTCAATTTATTGCCCTAAATGCAGCACATATGATTATCTGCCTTGTGGGCAAGTGAAGAATGTGCGCACTTGGTGCAAGTAACTCATGGCCCTCAGAGGCTGAGTACAGGCTTTTGAGAACAGAATGACAGAACTGGGGAAGCTGGGAGAGACAGAGTCTCTCAGGGAGCAAGCAATTAGGTCTGTGCCCATATCTGCCAGCCTTTGTGCTCTTGAGGAGGATGAAAGTCTTGGGAAGGGGAACAGCTAGCTGGATTGTCAGGGAAATGGTCCCATAACTGGGACCCTCCTTCCAGATGATGTTATGGTATGTTCTCACACTAAGAATACCCCTCAGTAGGTTATAGCAGTTGGGGGTGGGTTCTATTAGAAATCTAAATACAGTAAATGCTTTCATATCTGGAACTCTCAATAACTAACATTTTAACTGTACGTACATTTTAGTTATATTTTCCATAAGTACAGCATAGTGTAAGTAAAATACAAATAAATACAGCAAATACAATATAAGTTTACTGTGTATAATACTGCTGTCGTTGGTAAATAAAGCACTTTTCATATATTTTTGTCTGATTCTTAATATCTCCTCTTGTTTTTCTTTAGTGTTATGCATTGCTAGGTGTACCTCTCTATTATCAAGAATATTTGGATATCTGGCAACCTCCTGGTCCTGGGGCTGCCACATATGAAGTAGTTTACTGTAGTTAGGCTGGTTATGACTGGGACAACTACATGGTGAATTGCCAGCTAGGTGGGAAGATTGTGGATCTCTCATGACATGTAGGTAGATTTATGTGCAGTGCTGGGGAGGAGTTGGTGGACATGGTACGTGTAGGTACCAGTGACAAAGGGAAAAGTAGACGAAAGTATGTAGAGGCAACGTTAAGGCTGTTAGATAAGAGACAAAAGTCTAGGACCTGCATGGCAGTATTCTTTGAAATGCTTCCAGTTCCACACACAGAACTGTAGGATCCCAATGTATGGGTGAGTCAGTGGTGTTAGGAGGAGGCAGCTTTATTTTAAACTGGCTAACCTTTTGTGAAAGGAGGAGCTTATATGGGAAGGATGGGCTCCACCTATACAAAATGGAATCAGATTGCTGGCAAGTAAAAATTAAAAACAATGTACAGGAGTTTTTAAACTAAGATCTGAGGGGGGAGCTAACAGGTATGGAGATGCACACAATTCAGCAATGTAACTTAGGAAATGATGTGTTGAAGGGAATATTCTATAACAGTGGCCTCCAAACTTTTTACTTCATACTCTTCCTTATTCATGATGTTAAGTTGACTCATATGAAAGCAGTCAAAAGTAGCTGAATGTCTGTAATAAGGGTCCATTAGATCATTGTTAATACCAGATATTTAGATCCTTCCTTAATATTTTCTACAATTGCCATTTTAATGCAATTTCCCCCATTTTTTTAGCATTCTTGGGACTCTTTCAGCCATCAAGAAACAGCCAGGTGCTTGGTGTCTCAAAAGAGACCCGTGTGTTTAGAGCTCCTGAGTATTAATCATGGGGCCTTCTGTGGCTTTGGGTAAGTCATGGCCTCTGTTCAGCTTTTCCAGCTGCAGCATGGGGATAACACAGGGCCACTGTGGAGACAAATTTTTATAAAGTGTTTTAGATGCTAAATATTACTATTATTAATGATGCCCTGTACTTTTAATAGAAAGGGTAACTATGATATAGAACCTTTCTTTCAGCTGCGTAATTTGCACAGGCTGGAGAAGTAGTAGATCACAATAGGAAATAATTGCCTTGTAACCACAAGTCTCAGTTCCTTGAATTTTCTTTTCAGAGCTATCTGGAAGGTCCTCCTCCACTTGCAGCTTGGGCAGAATGCAGCATCATGTGTGCTTACCAGGCTGAACCGCTCAGATCACTTTTCATTCTCATTGCTACTGAATTTAAGTTACAGAGCATACAAGTTTAAAGCTCTTGCCATAGAAGCACCTGGCCATACTTAGAGCAACTATATTTCCTTGTCCCAAATACAAGACAAGGAGCTATGTTGGGGATGGCTCGTTCAAGCCCCAGGGAGCCCCAGGGAAGTGGCAGCTGCCATCCCTCCCCTGGAGGCCCAGGGAAGCAGCAGCCCCCCAGTGATCACCAGGAGCCCCAGGGAAGCACCAGCTGCCAGCAATCCCCCAGAGCCCTGGGGAAGTGGCAACTCCTGGCACTCGTTGAGCCCTAGGGAAACAGCAGCTGCCCATGCTTCCCCTGCTTCCCCGAGGCTGGGGGAAGTGACTCTGGCCAGCAGTTACATGTGCACAGCTGCTGGTGTAAAATGTCAGCAGGGGGATGGCCCAAATATGGGACAATTAGCCCTTTTCAAAAAAATAAGTCAGAATGCCTATACGGGATGGATGGTCACCCTAGCCATACTGGAGACTTCCTCCTTCATGTACTTTGTAAAATGAATGGTTGTAAACTTATTCCAAGTGAACAAGTTTGCATGTCATAAAAACTGACATTAAGTGAACATTCTAGTTAGCATTCCCGCAAAAAGGGCAAGCTGTCAATAAGCAACAGATAGTGAATACGTCTAAGGTTCTTGTTAGAGAAGCTCTTGCTGTCACTGTCTATGCCATGCCTGTTCTGTGCTAAAATAGTCTCAAAGGCCTTTCGTCTAATACTTTTTCCTCAAGCACAATATATACCCATAAACAAGTCATTATTACTGGTTAAAAAAAAGCTAAATCACTGTGAGCATAAAATGAAAGTCCATAAATCACTATTCTTCGTTAATTTCAAAATATGTTTGTTGTCTGAAGTTATCAGTCCCATACATAGAGTGCTGTATTTTTCAAAATAAATACATTGGTACAAGAAAAAGCTGCAAAGATTATATACCTTGCTCAAAATAATACTTCCAAAGGTAAAGAGTAATAAAAATCATTTAAATGTAAAGATATGGTATTTTTTCTTTATAGTACTTGTGTATTACAGATACAAAAGACAGATGGAAGAAATATCTACATGATGGATAGAGTTCTTTGTAACACTTTACTCTTCATAATATATACACTTATAATTTGGCAACATTAATAAGAGTAAAATAAAATGTCTGGATAGTTTATCTAGGTTTTTATTAGCACTTTTAGCAGCGCAGTGAAAGAACATTAAAAAGGATCAAACAATTAATAATACAAAGACCAAAAGGTAAATTACTATAGACTGAAAAACTACTATATAATTCAGTACCTCAGACTCATTTTAGAAGACAAGGAACAGGCAACAGAGGATTGATCACTTGGTTATGTCTACATGGCAAAGTTATTTCAAAATAACAGCCCCTATTTTGAAATAACTTTGCTAGCATGTATACAACATGGATGGCTTGTTTCAAAATTGGTAAACCTCATTGCATGAGGAATAGCGTCTATTTCAAAATAGGTATTTCAAAATAAGGGCTGAGTAAACAGGTTACTTCTCCACTACATTCCCCTTTTGGAGGAAGAATGCAAATAAGGCACTGATTTACAAACTCACACTTCATTTGCATAATCTTGAATGATCACAATTCCAGAAGAGACTTTTCTGAAAACAAAAACAGCAGCATAAACAGGATTCCCTCAGAAAAAAAAATGTTTTCAAAAGAACCCTGATTCCTATGAAAAATGAGGTATAAGGGTTCTTTCAAAATATGTTTCATTTTCTTCAAAAGAACCCTGTCTACACTGCTTTTTATTTTTTGAAATAAATCTCTGCTGAAAATGCAATGGGAAGAGTTTAACCACTGCCACCTAGAAATATGTAGAGTCAAATTCTTAGCTGATGTAAACTAGCATAGCTCCACTGAAATCAATACAGCTATGACAATTTACAACAGCTGAGAATCTAGCTTGTTGTGAGCTTTCTGAATTCCCAAATGTTTATAATATGGTATTAAATTTGCATTTCCTCTTGTTTCACACATAAAAACTCAACAGAATTCCAGAATGCAAACTAGTGCCATGTCACTTAGAAAAGGTTTATTAATAATTATGTCAGTTTATTTTAAAAGTTTAAGTAGCAATAATAATAAAAGCACATGGAAATCTTTCTGTTGAACAAAGGACACTAACACTCCATATTTTGGCTGCCTTTTCACACTTGCCCCATTCTTCTAGTGAAAACTTCAGCCATGAAATTTCTTTTTTGTTAACGCAAAGACATGGTAATGTCAAGCATTCATGACCATAAGCATGGAAAATTGATGAAATTACAGTGTGTTCAGGGAAATAATACAGTGATGAGAAAAAGAAGCTTTTCTTGTGTCAGCATCCTGGTGGCAGCTTTTTAAACAGGTGAACATTCCCCCCACCCCCCCGTGCAAAACATCACTTGGTATGAATATGCCAAAGAGATGCCTATGGAGAAAGGTCAAAGGGAAATAATCACCCAAATAATTAAGATATTTAGAAACCATTTGTTAAGTTAGTGTTCATGTGTGCTCTCATTGAGTGGGCACGGTTGAGACATAGTTTTAAGCCTGACATACAATGAATAATATTTTTAAACTATTAATGTTCTTGGAACTGTGGGAATACAAAAAATTCAATTCCTACATCCGTAAGTCAATATTACAGCTACAAAACTGAAAAGGATTATATCACATATATCGAGAGAAAGATATCTGTAACCTGTCATGTAGTAATATATTTAGGCTGAAATTCACATCCATTCCACAAGCTAGGTCAAGATTCATGTGACACTTAGGAGTCACTTAAGCCCTATTTTAATGGTTATGTAGGTTTGTAGTTTTGCATAGGCCTTCTTCTGGCCTGCTGTACAGGGGTGAATTTCATAGATGTTTTGAACACCTCCAGTGGCAGATCTAATTACTATCTATTGTGAAACAAGAAATTGCTTAGAATTCCCCATCCAAAAGGTGTAATAAGAAACTGGACGTATTTGTTGGCAGAAAAGTAAAAAAAAAAAGAAAAGAAAATAAGACATATGGGATTGTTCCCAGCAAAATTTCAAGTCACTTTTTTCAGAAAATAAATATATAGCACATTGTCTGGGCATTTAGTTTTCTTTTGCAGTTGTATTCAGTTAATTCCAGCTGAATTGCTCATAGAAGAGGAAAGGATTTGCTTGCAGAATTATAGGCTGCTTCATGCAATAGAGGTTTGGCCCCAAACTCTTTGGACTGGTCCCACTGAAGGAAGGGTTCCCAAGTGAAAGGTGTGGCAAGCAAGAATATGGGAATACTAGAGGTTTCTGAGCAGGAGAGACAGAAGGAGAGGGAGTTTTTAAAAACTATATAAACACACTACCAGTTGTGGTTGGATGTATTTCTAGAAATCATCACATGTGGGGCTGGCAACACTATGACATTTATGCAAAAATCCTAAAGTCTCCACCATGTCAAAACTGCCCTAGAATATAACAACTGGGTGTTTCATCTGAGTGGGGACTGCAGCATTTGGGACTGGTTCTTTCTTACACAAAATTCAGAAGCAGCAGAGTTAAGCCCTCCTTCTCCCCTTTTCCCAAGCATGTTTAATGTAGTGGGATTTTGCAATACATCACACAGTGCATGTTCAGTGTCATTTTAGCCATCTTCTAGAGCACCCATTGCTCCCCAAGAATGGTGAAGTCCATTACGTCTTCCTCCTAACTGACCGTGGTCAGACCTCTGAGCCAGCCCATGGACGCATTGCCGACTTCAGCCATTAAATCTTTGAACTTTACATCATACTTTATGCATGTTGCCTCCATCTAGTGGTCAGGTACATAAATGAAAACAAATGGGTCTTACAATTTATATTATGTTTAAAGCAATCAAAAAGAAGCAGCAAAAACTTAATAGAGGAAAGGACAGGGTCCAATTAAAGGAAGGGATACAGCTAAGAAGTAGGGTTAAATGGAAAAGACATGGAAATCCTAGGGAACAGATCTGAGTTAACCTCGCAGTAATCATCAAGTACTTTCTCCCTTCCCTCACACTACTCTGAGACCTTTATTCGAATTGTTTTTGAAGCACAGTCAGAATGCAACACACAAACTAGGCCAAAAGGGCGGGTGCCACCTCCAAGTCTGCCAGACAATCTTAGCCAGTTTGTATATACACCCTGACCCTTTACGGGAGTTCTTGAGTAGTAATTGAAGCTTGCAGCTAATATTTAAATAACTGACAAGCGTGCTGAGTCCCCCTTTGAGCCTGAAGCCAAGTCCTCCTGCCATGTCCCCACAGCTGACCCTGATTGCTGGTAGACTTAGTCAAGATCAGGCCTCCATTATGCTAAGCAGGCCCTTTATAAACCACTGGTTTCCAACCTTTTCAGTAACACCACATACTTCTATGAGGCGGACAATTCCACAGCACATCCACATTTTTCAGATAAATCAATTGCTCATAAAAGTCACATTTACTAACATTTTCTAAGGTTACAGTCTTACTAGGGAGGTTTGCAACATGGTAGTGCATACAACAGGCTAAATAAGGAACAAATCCACCATACAATACACCCTCTTAGATAGTGAGCACAGACACATTTTCAAACTCTGCTCAATGCCACACTGGAGATGTTGAGTAAATGAGTAACCACTGACAGCAGGCTCCCCGCCCCATAAGCCCATTGGAGCCAAGACAGCAATTGAGGCAGTCTGCACATGTATCCTCATTTAAATTGCGTCCCTGCTCCAAGATGCTCCCACAATCCCTCCCCCTTGTCACAGCAGGGAGTAGGGATGGGCTTCCCACCGGCTCATTCAGGCAGGGAAGCAGCATTTCAGCTGCCACCTGGTTCAAATGGGAACCTGAGGGATCAGCATTTCCCTTCACCGTGGCTCTGCAAAGAGACATCATGGTGGGGAAACTGATGAATCGTGTGCCAGCTGGGACTCAGGCAGCCTTGCTGCTTGAGCCCCAGCTTGTGCAGGGTTGTCAGTTTTCCTCCTCCACACCACCCACCCCCACACGGTGGCTCTGCAAAGAGCCACAGTGAGGGAAAATTGGTGACATTTTGCAGCATACTTGGACAGTTCTCATGGTACGCTAGTGTGCCATGGCAGACTGGTTGAAAAGCACTGATATAAACACACAGTAAGAGAGAGTCTCTGCCCCCGACCCCAAAGAAGTTACAATATTGTGCACAGAATAATGATAATTCTGTTATGCTATTAGACCTAAAAATGAGACCTTACACATTCATGTCATACGGGGTCTGTCATACATCAACTAAATGGGAACTGGTTTTTCTCCCTACCTAACTGGGCAGAATTCAGATTGCTGATCCATGGATGAAAGACTCTATTAACTCTTTAGCAATGCCCAAAGATAGCCAGTCCCCCAGAAATGCTAATATGAAACCTAACACAATGCGGCTTGCTTTCTGAAAAGAGATGTTGATTACATTCTGTTTTATCTTTGGGGAACCAGGCACTTCCACTCTGAGCACAAGCAAAAATTCCCCTAGGTTATTCTCAGACTTACTCTCTGCAAAAAAATGCCACACCCACCTCTTAAAGGGACAGCTCCAGGAAACCATAATAGAAATGCTAAAAATGCAAAAGTAAAACAAATAGAAATATGGATTCTAAAATTACTTTTAAATACAATGCTTTGCAATGCAAACTCCTTCCATAATTCCTTACAATAACTTAGATATATAGTATCAAAACAAAAAAAGCTCTAAAGTAGCACATTCACTGCTTTTTTGTTTTGATAGTATATAGACTAGCACAGCTTTCTCTGTTACTATTAGATATATAGATGAAGGCTTTTTTCACCCCCAAATGAATCATAATCAGGGTTGAAACTATAGCCCTCAGGTCCACAACACTCCTGCATTTAGGAATAACAGAGTAGGGAAGCAAGTTTTCATACTGTATGCACGGTGACAAATCATATGTTTCCCAGTAGATTATACAAGTATTTATGAGACAACAGTCAGTGAAACTGTTGGGTATCATCACTCAGTAAACCAAGCTGGGACTAGAGCTCCTACCCTGGTAGCTCAGCACATAGTCTAACTGCATAGTCAAACGCTGGAGAGTCTCTCTCTCTCTCTCTCTCTCTCTCTCTCTCTCTGCTTCCCCACAGATATATGACACCCGCAGCTCTTTTCACTCTTTACACACTGCAAGCTATAGGAGTTTGTACATTTTTAATAGGAATACCATCAAATGTACTTTTTCTTCAGCCCTGAAAACTCTTACCATACTCTATGTTTTCACAAAAAATGGCTACAGTCAGTGCTTTTTTGTGCTGGTACAGAGTACTGACACCCCAACAGCCCTGGCCACAAGTTTGGTTGAGGGATGGGGTGGGGAGCCAGCTGAGTACCAGCTCCTTCACTTTGGTTTCCAATAATACAGCATTTCCCAAACTGTGTTCCATGGAACACTAGTACTCTACGGCTACATCTACACGTGACGCCAACATCGAAATAGCTTATTTCGATGTAGCAACATCGAAATAGGCTATTTCGATGAGTAACGTCTACACGTCCTCCAGGGCTGGCAACGTCGATGTTAAACTTGGACGTTGCACGGCACCACATCGAAATAGGCGCTGCGAGGGAACGTCTACACACCAAAGTAGCACACATCAAAATAAGGGTGCCAGGCACAGCTGCAGACAGGGTCACAGGGCAGACTCAACAGCAAGCTGCTCCCTTAAAGGGCCCCTCCCAGACACAGTTGCACTAAACAACACAAGATACACAGAGCCTACAACTGGTTGCAGACCCTGTGCCTGCAGCATGGATCCCCAGCTGCCGCAGCAGCAGCCAGAAGCCCTGGGCTAAGGGCTGCTGCCCACGGTGACCATAGAGCCCTGCAGGGGCTGGAGAGAGAGCATCTCTCAACCCCTCAGCTGATGGCCGCCATGGCGGACCCCGCTATTTCGAAGTTGCGGGACGCGCAACGACTACACGGTCCCTACTTTGACATTGAACGTTGAAGTAGGGCACTATTCCTATCCCCTCATGGAGTTAGCGACTTCGACGTCTCGCCACCTAATGTCGAAGTTAACTTCGAAATAGCGCCCGGCGCGTGTAGCCGTGACGGGCGCTATTTCGAAGTTAGTGCCGCTACTTCGAAGTAGCGTGCACGTGTAGACACGGCTTACATGGTATAAGTAGGTGTTCTGTAGAAAAAAAAATTGATGCTAGAGATATTTTTCCTTTTAAAATATTAATTATGAAATTATGTGCATATCAAAAATATCAAGGTATTTGAGTAGTACTTAGATTGTACATATATTAAGTTTTATAACATTCATAATACTATAGTTGTTACGTGACTTGTGCCAAAGCAATCAGAGTTGTTTTGGATTGTTTCAGCCCAAGCCATATTCAGAGAAATCATGTGATGCTTCACCTGATACAAGGAGCCAACCTTCCAGCATCATTCCTAATATTAAGTGGATTTATGATCAAAAGATGCAAAAACCCTCTTCCCATTAAAGAAACTGTCAAATGTTACTTATTTTTACTTTCCAGTAGTTTTCTGTAAAAATAACAAATTCATAAAAAATTTAATCATATTTTTCCATATCTATTTTGTTTGCATAAAAATATTTTTAAGTTTTAAGAAAGGACAGTCCTTTCTTAACCAATATTGCCCTTTCTATTTTTGTAGAAAAGATGGACACTAACCATCCTTCTTTGGGTTGTTATATTTATGTTTTGTTTTGGGTTTGTACTTAATTTTTAATTTTTACACTTAATTATAGGGTTGCTAACAATCCTCCTATCAGAAGGATATTAGTTGTTCATTCAGATGATTTTCTCTTGTTATATTTTGTTCTTTGTAAAGTACAAAACATCTAAAAAACTAACTCTTTTAAATCAACTTTTAAGCATTACGTGCAGCAAGTTTTTGGTATGAAAAACCTCCTCCCCACCCCACCCACCCCAATCAGCATGTATGTGTTCCATCAATCTATTCCAAGACCAAAAGTGTTCCATGTTCAAATTAACTTAATTTTTACAGAAGAAACTACTCTAACTACCATGTGATATTATACAATCACATTACTGGCAACAAACACTCAAAAACTCTTGAGTGGGACTCCAAAACATCATCAGACTGACTAAAATGCAACTACAGGTTTTTAAATATTAGATATTTTAAGGTCTTTTGTATTGACTGTCAAGTTTCTTGGCCTTAAGAATACACTTCAAGTCATTCTGTCAAGCTTTTCTCTATAATCATGAAGGCTTCAAGCTTCTTTTAGAAATGGAAGCTAAACACGTGTTCACATGGCACCAGGAGCTGGATCTTTAAGAAAAACACCATGTCATGCAAGAAAACTGTGAGAGGTGGCAACATCAGCTTGCAAATGGGGGTAGGTCATCTGGACCACTGGGTCAGATTCTACATGGTAATTACACTTATCCAAAGTGAGTGCATTCCTTTTAAAAAGCTCCATGAGGTACAAGACAGTGGAGAAGTAGGCCAGATAGGAAGAATTTGGTTTCTCTTTCCAAACATAAAAGAAGCCATACTAGATGTAACCCAATGGTTCTTCCCAATGACAGACATAATTTATATTATAGTCCGCCTCCTCCCTTTATAACACACTGTCTTTGTATGTAACCATGCTCATGTTGCCCTCTTGTGGCTGATCTGCCAAAAGGATATACGGTATGCCACCAGTTTAAGGAAGTCTCTTTCAGTTCAATTGATTAAATACTGTATACTTGGTAAAAAGGATTAGAGTTCTGGTTTTGAAACTGCTGATGTATGTGGGGTTTCTCTACTAAGTTTATCTCTTGTCTGAAGAACATGGAGAGGACAGCTCCTATAAACATCATTATACACCTAAACCTTAAAGGCAAAGGACCATTACTGATCAAGAAACCTACATTGTACCTATTTACCCCTTAAACTCTAATCTTGGGAATTTACATGTTTTAAACACCTCTGGTAGGGTAACATTTATTGTTGTTACAGTAGCTCCTAGAAGCCCCTACTGGGATTGAAGTTCTACTGCGCTATCCATGATACGGTCGTATATATACAAACCGAGCCAAAAGATGTCAGGGCCCCACGAAGCTTATGCTGTAAATAGACAAGGCAAAGGGTGGCAGAGAGGAAAAAGCAATGGGCAGGGAAAAGTATTTTTCAATTTTCATCACAATTACAGAAAGAATATTATATGAAATATTATACATATTTATCAACAACAATGAATAAAAATATGTAATTCCTTCAAAATATGTTAAGACACAGAGGATTTGAATAGAAACAACATTTAAGAGGTGGTCAAGAGGCGCATTTGTGAAGTTATGCATAGATCTGATGCAACCATCCTTCACTGCAAAGTGCTTTCAGTGATATCGGACCCTAATTACCAAAATTCTATACAATTTTCCATCAATGTATACTCTCAGGTATATTGATGTAAGTTCATTGGATCACGTTTTTCTTTTATGAACCAATGTATATACACTGAGGTCAAAGGAATTACCCTGGTGTAGACAACTGAGAGGGTGAGAAGAAGCGTGGCCTTTGGTTAGGCACTGATCTAAGACAGAAGAGAGCCGGGTTCCATTCCTGATTTTAACTGCATGGCCTGGGACAATTCTCCCTACGTTTCAAACTTCCAGCAGTTAAAAGAGGATTGTTCTGTGCATTACACGGATGCTGTGAAGGTGTGTATATATATTTCACAATAAGTGAAATATTCAGATAAGGCTTGCAGAGTTTGTCCATCAAAAATTTAATGTATTTTTATAGCATTACTAATACAGTGGATCATCCAAAAACTCCGTAAGAGACTGTCAATCAGTGGTTAGTGAGAAATTAAAGATAGGTTTAAAGAGAAATAACCCTGAGATTCCAGCTACAGAAGAAAATAACTCTCAAGTGAGGCAATATTGCTGGTCCAATCTACAAACAGGTATATAGGCAAAGCAAGAGGAGCATGCTTTCCACTTTTCTTCACTATGGGAAGAAAATGTTTCATTGGGAGTGAGAATGCATAGATCTTTAATATCGTATATCATCATCATTCCAGAATTGTTTTCTTCATTAGAGTTAAAACATATTAAATTCTACATCACAAAATGAAAGAGTCATTATAGAACTGTTACAGTAGTCAATGATATGTGTAGCATACCTCCTAAACAACAGATTAGACTGAGTGAAACAAAATCTGTGTTTAAGAATAACCTTGTGAGGAGGGAATGAGGGCTGATGGGAGCATACACTGACCAAAGTCTCCCACAACTGCAATGTTCTTTGAGCAGCTTACTTGGATTATGAACAAAAGCTGTCCACAGAAACTTGCTTAAAATATGGTACAAACAACCTGCAAAATAAAATAGTTTTTCTAAAGCTATGTTTACACTATGCAGCTTTTAGCCACAAGGCTGTATCAATATAGCGCTATTGCTAAAGGTCAGCGTGTTAGAATGCTGCTTATTGGCACTTTTGCCAACAAAACACTTCCACCTCCTACAAGAGGCTTTTGAGTTGTCAGCAGGAGCAACGTTCGCATTTGTACTTGCTGTGGCAAAGCTGTTCAGGGTAGGAAGGGGAGCTAAGCACCTATGAACAACAAAAGTTTTGTCCATCAAGTGCAAGTGTAGACATAGCCTAAGTCATTCTACAAACTTTTAGCTGAACTTTGGAAAAGAAAATTTGTCACAACAGCTAATTCAAGTGGAGTCAGTAAGATTAATATGACTTGTCTGTACCACTGCAACCCTAATCGGAGTCAGTCTTTAACTAAACATTTTCTGCCAGTCTTGACAATGCTATGGCAATATTTATAAAAGGTAAATGGGAAGACCCAGGTAATTATAATCTTGCCTGTCTGACATTGATTCTGGGCAAGATAATGAAGCACTGGATACAAAACTGATACAAAATTAAATGGGCACCCATTAAATGAATTAAAAACTGGAAAACTGATAAATCTCAAAATGCAATTATAACTGGGGAATCATCACTGAGCAGGTACGTTACTAGGATCCCACAAGGGCTGGTTAAAATTTTTATCAGTGATCTGGAAGAAAACATAAAATCACCATTGACAGAAGTTTGGAAATGACACAAAAATTCAGGGAATCAAAAATAATGAAAACGAAAAGTCACTGTTAATGCATGACTTGGCTTACTTGGTAAGGTTGGAGCAAGCAAACAATATGGGAGTGGGGTGGGGGTGAACAATCATCTGAACATGAACTTGTAGAGTGACACTGCAACTTAACCTGATACTTTGATCCTTGGAGTTATTGCAATGCATTCTTCATCAGTGGCAGTTTTTAAATCAAGATTGGAATCATTTTGGGGAAGTTCTATGGCTGTGCTATCCAGGAGGCAAGACTAGATGATTACAGATGTGCCCTCTGAGCATGGACTTTGTGAATCTATGACCTTACCCATTTCAAGCATGTTCATTCAGCTCATCAGTAAATAATATTTCAAGGAGCACTACAAAATATCACAAAATCATTACCATTCATGAATCTGCATTTGGAATTTTCCTACATGCCATGTAATTAGAGAAACTTTAGTCTGAAAGACAGCTCTGCAAAAATGGTATTCTTTGATTCAGTGTTAATCACTTCAGTGATTTCATATCTAAGGTGCCTTTTTTCCTCTCGCCCTAGACAGCCAGAATAATTGAAGTTGGTCCTTGAGAGCCAACTGGGTCCTTTTTGTCTAATGTATTGACATAAGTGGTTTTGCAGGTCAAATATTGCCCTCACTGATACTGGTGAAGTCTCACTGGCTTCAGATTATACCATCAGTTTGCTTCAGTGGGTTTCCACAGATCTAAATGAATGGAAAATAGAGAACACTTCTGTTGGTGTACAAAACAGTAGAACAAGAATCATCAGCTCATTCTATCTTAGATATCTTGCCTCTGAAGTCCTAACAAGAGTAAGAAACAATAACACTTTATTTTTGTTGCTAGAGCAGATAAAAGCAAAAAAAAAATCCAACATACTTTCAGGAAGCAGAGGTATTAAATAAAAAGCTGTTACTGCAATTTGGGCGCTATCCAGTGAGGAGTTAATCATGCTCATATCTCATTGATTTTAATGGCAGCTGTGACTTCGCAGCACCACTGAAAATCAAATGCTAAATCCCACTGGTTTTTAAGTTTCTAATTCAATTGAGGTGCACATACCATAGAAAAAAAATCAGTCTGCACAGGTCATAAGGCCCAGATCCCCAAGGCTGTTTAAGCCCTGGAAATTAGATGCCTAAATACTTTGAGAATCTGGACTTTCGGTCAACATTTTCAGATGTGTTCTATTAACTGTTTGTAGTTTGTGTGCCCCAACCCTGTTAGGGACCTAAAAAATACTGGGCTTGAAAGGCCTAATTTTCTTTGAGGGATCTGGACCTACAGGACTATATCAGCTTCACAGTAGAAGCCTGTGGAAGAGCTGAGGTGGAATTAAATTCAGATCTCCTGAGCTTTAACCACAAGACCATTCTCCCTCTTTTAATCACCTCTATAATTCTAATGACCCACTAGAGCTGTATGAAATTGGATAGTTTTAATTTGTAATGGAGGAATTTTTGTTCTTGTTGGGAGGAAATGAACATGCGAGCACACACTCACTTTTCTACGGACTGTTGAGTAAAACACCGTTGAATCCATTTATGTTTGCATGGTTGTGGCCATGTTCACACAAAACTCAACCGAAACTCACTGTATTTTTTTTATCTGGGCCAAGATATTGTAGCCTAATGTTAAGTGTAAGCAAGTTTTACTGTTTTAAGATTCTGCTATGAAAACTCTTTAGCACACATTTGGTCTAGGCCTTTATTTAGCTGATTTGCTTTACAGATTTCTATTTCTACTAGTACTCCACCCTTTCCCCCTGACTTACAGACTGAATATCAAATGAATTATCAATATATTAACATTTCACACTGCAACTGTGGCTACTGGTTTACTCTTGTTCCTTTGCCCTTTACCATACTTAGTCTATAGACTTACTCAGCACAAATGTTGGATCAGCAAGTTGCAACTTCCAGATCCACATTTTGAAGCTTACAAAATTCAAGGTTGTCCAAGCTGGAGATTTGGTTGAGGCTTATCTTTAGTTAGCAGTAGCAATAGACAAAATAGACAGCTGTCCAAAGTGACCTTAACTATGACTATGACTGGATGTACTGGCAAAACTAGTACCATTTTCCTTGTGTAGGAGCAATGGAAGGAATGGGTGTATCAGCATAGTTACATCAGTCACGGGTATAGAAAAATATGCCCCAAGTGCCATAGATATGCTGACCAAGGCCCCTGTGTAGATGTAGTCAATTGAAGAATGCTTCTGTTGACATTACTACTGGAAAGGTGGTATTCCTCCATCAATGAAAAAACCCTTTGTGTTGGTGTAGGCTGCTTCCGCATGACAGCAATTACAGTAACTTAGCTATGCCATAGCATAGACATACTCTGAGTCTGTGTTAAGGTTCCTTTTTTGAAAAAAAAACCTCTTATTTTAACTGGTTCACCATGATTCTTATCTCCCTCTTTTCCTTGCATCCTTCCTCCATGTCTTCACAGACCTTCTTGTGCCTTTCTAATGTGCCAAATAGTGACGATATGGGTTTCATGCAGATGAACACAACATGATACAGGTAACTTTATTTACTTATGTTTATATATCCCAAAATTTAAACTTACCCCACAAAATAAACAGGCAAATGATATGCTTATGCATCATATTGTCAAACCCCACTTTTTGTCAGTTTTAGAAACCGACAAATTTTTTTTGTATTTGTGTGAAACTGACAAAGAGGTGAATGTTGCCACTATCATGCAATATACCAATCTTTCGACACAATTATAGCAGTTTTGAGGCTTTTGCAATACTACATTTTGCATTAAAAATCAAAGTCCCATCTGCTCTTTGTGCAATAAAGATCACAGAGGACTTTTGGTTAGAGTAGCAGTTTTTCCGAGTATTCTTGGTTATAAATTCCCCATGGTTGTGGAGCATAATGTGAGCATGCTCCATCCTAGAATCAGCTGCATTTCAGTGGTATTCGATGGATATATTTGAGGAAAGTGCTTTGGGATCAAAGCTGCTATGCAAATCTTTAACTACATAGGCATTATTTTTACATAAATGCTAAGAACTTTTCCAAACTATGGAAATCATTTCCTTGAAATCTCACACTTATATGAGTTCTGTCAATGCTAAACTTCGCAGACTTCCAAACTTTTTCAGAGACAAAATTGGTGTTATTACATAAGTGATGTACAATATCTTTCCTGGTGCATTTGATTGAAATGGCATAGACAAATTCAGCTTTTTGCCCTCTCTGACAGAAATCATTTCATTTTCACCACCTGATGGGTCCTTGGGGTTAATTAGAAAATCCCCATCAAGAGCTCAGAGGCCAATATCAGCTGTCAAAATCCCACATTCCCCCTCATTCACCTCTTTCAAGTGCAAAACAACCTGTGTCTGAAGATGGGCCAGAGAATAAAAGGGCACACCACCACCACTGTGGGCTCTGACTTAGACCTATTCATTGCCTCGCTACTATGAATACAGGAAAATCTCAAATGAAAGTTTTAATCTCCCCACTGCATTCAGCCCAAAGAGAAAAGGGCTTCCCTTTTAACAATTTTCCCCTTAAATCTTTTGTGTTCCTATGCTCCCGAAAAAGCAGAGATTTTGCTCTGGCCCAGCAAGAGCTTTTTTTGCCACAGAAAGCACACCATCTAAACTCTTTGTGCTGAAATAAGAGTAAAGGTCTGCTCAGACCAAAAGTAACTAATGTGAAAGGGCTTTAGAGGGTCTAAATACAAATTGAACAAGATCAGAGTTAAAAACGCAGGCATCTGAACTCTGCCAATTTTCTGTTTTTTGCTCTTTGCTTCTGCCAACTGTCATTGGAGGTGCCCAATAAATACTAAAATTGTGAGTGCATTAGAAATGCTTAGAGTAATGTGAAATGTTACACACAGAAAGCATTCATTGGGTCAATTCCATATCCCGAACCAATTCTGTACACAGATTAAACAATGGCCACTTATCAGAAATATATATGGAGATGGGTGCTATTAAAATTGCAGCAGTGTTGCCTAGTAAGTATCTTTACCCTGATGTTTCCCGTACTTAGCAAAGAAAATTACTTGAATTTAGCATAGGAAATTCTGTACAGTATAGAGAAATGGTATATCCTGTGATCTCACTAGTTAGGTGCACAGGCATCTGTGAAGATGCTAATGAAGTAAGTGGTGGCAGGCAGTTAGAGAGCAGAATTTGGTATGAAAACATATCCAATCACTACATGAATCATTAGAAGTGCAGCTCAGTCTTTTTGATCACTATTTCACTGCAAAATGCAGCTTCTTTTACAATGCCATTTGGAACAGCATGTCACTTTCCAAGTGCTCCCAATCCTCTGAAAGTACCATTCCAAGTCACCTTTTGTGCCCATCCCTCTTACTGATATGAAGGAGGCATGATTTTATGACTGAGAATGCTTCTTTCCTCCTTGCCAGGATAGTACTCTTCCCCCGCCCCCCCCACCCCCCACCCCCCCTTCAAGTGATTATTGTTTTGTTTTTTTCCCCCTCAGAGCAGTAACACCTACATTGTATGCAGAGAGACAGAAAGCATTCATACCCTTCAGAAAGCCATTCACTTAAAGGCAGCTGGAGAAGCTAAGTGTTCAGCTTGCCCTCTTCACTCTTGGATGAGTTTTGTGCAAAGCCAGGGCTTGGAAGCCTTTCCTTCACAGAGCCAAGCAATTAATGAGAGAATGATGGAAAAAGGAAAGAAAAATGTTTCAGTGTTTTGTCTGGCTTCACAATGTGGCCATTTTTGTTTGTAATTAAATTATACCACTAAGGTCCCCCACAAGAACAGGAAAACACCTATTTGAAGATGTAAAAAAGGCACAGTGTTTATTTAAATTTAACATGATATATATATATATATATTGTGTGTGTGTGTGTGTGTTAGTAAATGTTTGGAAATAGCATCTACCAATAATCCAAAAGCAACTGGAATTCATAGTGCTGGCAAGATACTTAGTCAAACAAGACTTTAGAGTTTTAATTTAGTATTGCCCTAATTCTGACAGGCCAGTCAATTGGTTCTTTTCAAAGGACGTTTTTGTAGAGTGGACACAGTTCAAAAGGGCCTAACGGAATGTTAACGACCTTTGTGCCCTAAGATTTGTGTGATACTAACCAGGATCAAATTCCAAGAACCAATGTGGCTGTTCTTGTCTTAAAGTCTATGAAAGGAGAGAGAGATGAACTAAACCCACCTCACAGCTTCACTTCTCTTTCTGTTTCCTCTTCATTTTACTAGTCCTTGTGATACCATTAGAACATTCTGGCTTGCCAAAATTATTGATTTCCAAACGTTAGCTTTAAAAAACAAACAAGCATTAATATTAATTTACCAAATATTGTCACCAGCATTAAGACAACATTGCATAACTGTTTCAGTGCTTTGGTTTTGCACAAGCTGATTATGTTAGATAAACAGACAGCTCAGTGATAAACATGGTATAAATAGTCTAAGTAAATAAAATATAGGTTTGCACTAAATTATGGTCATGCTCTAGACATCTTCAGCAGGGAAGCAAAGGCATTTGCCTTTTGCTGCTATAAATAATCACTCCAAATTCATTTCTCGTGTTTTACAAAACTACAACACAATGTTAGCTAACAACAAAAGTTCCAAGTTCTACAGTATATTAATTAATGCCAAGGATCTGTATTTTTCCTTTTCAGAACGTAAATGTTTATAGAAAAGCTGTATCAGTGTTAAGCTCTAGTATTTTATTGATGTTGCACTGCTTTATTGAAGACCATGTTTTATCACAAGATTTTTGTGCAAATTATAGCAAAGCAATGTTTTACTAATTAACCTTTAAATTGCAGTAGAGCCTAGAGTCCTCATCTTGGTCCTGATGCTGAACTAGGTGCTGTACAGAGAAAATGGCAGTTCCTGCCTCAAAGGTCTTAGAGTTTTAAAAACTGTGTTACTTAATTGCCAGTTAACTTGAGTAAGGTAACATAAGAATGTAAGAATGGTCATAAAGGTTCAGACCAAAAGTCCATCTAGCCTGTTATCTTATCTTCTGATAGAAGATGCCAGTGGTCCCAGAAGGAACGAATAGAACAGGTAATACAAGTTATCCATCCTGTCACCCATTCCCAGTCCTGATAAACAGAGTAGTAACACCATCCCTACAGCCTTAAAATCTGCAGATATCCATTTTATATCCAGGTGCATATTCATCCATGGACTTACAAGCAGGTATCCCTGGCTCATTTTTGTGGCTATGGATACAGATGCACATGCAATTTTTTTTATCTAGAAACCTGCAAATTTGCAGATAACTGCTTTATACCAGCTGATGTTGATATAGGTATCTGCATCTGATTTTTGGGAATACAGATACAAATTTTTTATCTGTGCAGGCCTCTAAACATCCCAGCCCATTCTGGAAAATAGCCATGGATACATACACATATCTTCTGTGAATTTATCTGGCTTTTTTTTTTTTGGAGCCCTATTAAAGTCTTGGTCTTTACAACACATTCTGGCAGGGAGGATATGTTCCCGATATACTGGATATTCCACCAAACTCAGACTACTGGTATAAAAAAGATTGCTAACTCAGGTTAACTAGCAACAAATTAACCTGAGTTTAGAAAAAAAAAGAAACCTCTAATGTATAGACAAATCCTTCAACCCAAAGACCTTTAATGGATAGGGCAACTGAATTTTGAGCTGCTTTTCCATGTAAAATGAGAAGGCCCAGTCCTGCAAGCTCTAGTTTCAGCACAAGCGCCCATAGCCTCAAAGGTGTTTAAGCGTCTATTCCCACCGAATTCACTGGAGGTTAAAAGCTCAAATAACTTTGAAGATCTGGGCCAGTTGCCTACTCCTACACTTCCTCATGTAGGGCTACATCTACACGTGAAGCCTACATCAAAATAGCTTATTTCGATGAATAACGTCGACACGTCCTCCAGGGCTGGCAACGTCGATGTTCAACTTCGACGTTGCGCAGCACCACATCGAAATAGGCGCTGCGAGGGAACGTCTACACGCCAAAGTAGCACACATCGAAATAGGGATGCCAGGCACAGCTGCAGACAGGGTAACAGGGCAGACTAGCGCTTCCGGGGCAACAGCTAGCGGCTCCCTTAAAGGGCCCCCTCCCAGACACACTCAGCCTGCACAGCACGCGGTCTGAGGAGCCATAGGCACACAGACCCCGGGCGACGCAGGCATGGACCCCCAGCAGCAGCAGCAGCAGCAGCAGCCAGAGGTCCACCCAGCCCTCCCAGCAGGAGCAGGGCTCGCCCTGATCCATGCCATGCAGGAGGCAGCTGAGCACCTCCTTGCTACACCGGAGGAGGAGCTGCCCCCAGGGCAGCAGGGCTCAACCCCCAACCCTGCAGCACCCCGCCCCGCCCCCGCCCCCGCCTCACACGCCGGCGGCTGTGGAGCTACCCCACCAGCACCGACTGGTGGGAGCGGCTGGTGCTTGAGGAGTGGGACGACGACTGCTGGCTCAGGAACTTCAGGATGAGCCGGCAGACATTTATGGAGCTGTGCCAGTGGCTCACCCCCGCACTCAGGCACCAGGACACTGCCATGCGGCGTGCCCTCCCTGTGGAGAAACGGGTCGGCATCGCTGTCTGGAAGCTGGCCACTCCCGACAGCTACCGATCCGTGGGACAGCAGTTTGGTGTCGGCAAGGCCACCGTCGGGGCTGTCCTCATGGAGGTAAGAGAACACATGGGGGGAGGGCAGGGCAGGGGAGGGGGGCCCGGGCAGAGGAGGGGAGGGCAGGGCAGGGCAGGGCAGGGCAGGGCCACGCACACCCTGCTCACCCCTCATTGGTGCTCTCCCATGTGCTTTCCCTGCAGGTTGTGCGTGCCATCAATGCCATGTTCCTGCACAGGCTCGTGAGGCTGGGGGACCCAGATGCCACCATCGCGGGCTTTGCCACCCTGGGCTTCCCCAATTGCTTCGGGGCTCTGGATGGGACTCACATCCCCATCCGTGCCCCGCATCACAGTGGAGGACGCTACATCAATCGCAAGGGCTACCATTCTGTGGTCCTCCAGGCCTTGGTGGACAGCTGGGGCCGTTTCCAGGACATTTATGTGGGCTGGCCTGGCAGCACCCACGACGCCCGGGTTTTCCGGAACTCGGGCCTGTGCCGCTGGCTGGAGGCGGGGACCTACATCCCCCAGCGGGAGATCCCTCTGGGGGACACCACTATGCCCCTCTGCGTCATTGCAGATGCGGCATACCCCCTCCGGCCCTGGCTCATGCACCCGTACACGGGCCATCTCTCCGCTAGCCAGGAGCACTTCAACCAGTGCCTGAACCACACACGCCAGGTGGTGGAGTGCTCATTTGGCCGCCTGAAAGGACGCTGGAAATGTCTCCTGACTCACCTGGATGCGGGCCCCAACAACATCCCCCTGATTGTGGGTGCCTGCTGCGCCCTGCACAATTTGGTGGAGAGTAAGGGTGAGGCCTTTTTTCCAGGGCTGGGCTGTGGAGGCCGGCAGGGCCGACGTGCAACCACCCACTGCCCCCAGTCGGCAGGTGGACCCCGAAGGGACCCGGGTCCGGGAGGCCCTGCGGGCCCACTTCGATGATGAGGCCGCAGGGTGAACTCTGCCAGGCCCCCCACTGTCCACCCCCTCCTCCACAACACTCCCTGCCCCAACACCCACACCATGGAGCACCCAACCGCACCCCCCCACACACTTTTCCTGGACAAATGACAGCACGCACTTGTGGCTGAACTTAAACTGCTTTTTCTTTTAGAACTTTTTTTTTAACTATAAATAAAACAAGAACAAACTATATACAACATGTGTGTAACAAAAGTAATGTGTACAAATAAACCAATAGTAATAAAAAAGTTTGTTCACTAATAAAAAGAAAACCAGGGATGATAAAGGGGAGAACTATTTACATGGGGGGTACGGGGCAAACGGGGGGCACAAATTAATAAGTCACAACTATATACAAGGGGGGGGCCACGTCCCGGGCCCCTCGCCCCTAAAGTCCAGCACTGGGCGTGGGCGGCCAGGAGCCCCGCCGCGGCCCTGTCCAGGGCTGGCTGGGGGCGGGGCGGACCGGAAGATATGCCCGGCGAGTCTCAGCTGGCTCCAGGGGTCCCTCGGCGCTCCGGCCCTCGGTGGTGGGTGGCGGGGCGATGGCGGACGGGACGGTGACGTACGGAGCAGCTGGTGGTGCAGCGGGTGGAGCAGGCAAGGCGGGCGCTGCGGCGGCCGGTGCGGCATGGGGGGCCAGGTAGTCCACCAGGAGGTTGAAAGTGTCCATGTAGGCCCCCCATGCCTCTTGGCGCCAGGCCAGCGCCCGCTCCTGCAGTTCGAGGCAGCGTTGCTCCACCCGCAGGCTCTGCTCCGCCACCTCCAGCTGCCGACGGTGGATGGCCAGCAGCTGGGGGTCCGTCGCCGTCGGCTGGTGGTGGCACGGGGTCTGCCGTCTAGCCCGCCGTGGGGCCGGTCGGTCCTCGGCCGAGGGGCTTGCCTGGAGCGATGGCCCCGGAGGGGTCTCTGGGACCACTGATGCCTCGCTGGCGCTCTCTTCCGGCCCTTCCGATGGTGCAGCTGAGGGACACAGGAGAGGAGTGGGGGAAGAAGAATGGAGACAGGCATTAGTGTGGGCCCCGAGCCGTGGTCTTTGTCCCCCCAGCCCTGTGCTGCAGGTTCCACATCCCCGTCCCCGGGAGATGCTGCTGTGATGGATGGGGTTCAGGGGTCCCCCTGCACTGCACCCCGTCCCCTGGTGGGAGCGACTCTCACTTCACTCCGCAGGGTCTTACAGGAAAGGTTTCTTAGGCCACAGATGCCCAGTTTCTCCCAGGAGTGACAGCACCAGCTGTCAGAAGAGACAGTCCTTCCAACCTGTCCTGGGGAGAAGACCCCAAGGGGTGCCCCTCTGGGATGCAGCTTTCCCCCTCCTCAGGCTGGCTGCCTTCCAGCTCTCCCTTCCCCTAGCCTCTACCTGCGGCCCCCGCCCCCACCCCCAAGTTCAAAGCCAGCTCGGCTCCTCCCTCCTCTTTGTTCAGGGCAGAGGTGTCACCTGCCAGCTGTAGCCCCACGATCATCCTTTGCCCCGGGAGCTATTCGGCTCTTGTTGCTCATATCTAGCCTGAGTCTCCCTTTTGCACTCCCCCCACTCCATCACATGCTGCTGCTGCTGCTGCGGGGTGTCCCACCCCCTCCTCCCGGGGGCCCCTCGAGGTTCCGCTCCCCCCTGCCCCGGGGATGGGGCATGGCACTGTCGTGCGGGGTGGGGGGCGCGCAGGGGCTGATGCACTGCTGTGAGGGACATGGCCTTGCTGTCCTTGGGGCCATGGCCATGTGAGCATGTGGGGGGCCCTGGACACATATCTATTACCCTCGCCCCTCAAGCCCAGGGGTGTACACCAGAGGGGGGTACATACCTGTCGGTCCACTCCCACGGTCCGGAGATCCCCGGGGGGCGGAGGCCCGGCTGCTGCTCCGGGATGGCAGGAGGAGGATCTGCAACCCGGATTCTGCGGAGGAGGAGCCCCCCTCCTCCTCCTCCTCCTCCTCCTGCCGCGATGGCCCGGAGGGGGGGCTCCGGGGGGGGTCCCCGGGGTGCGGGGCTCACCTCCAGGGCGGACTCCGGCTGAAGGGCCTGCTGGGGTTCGTTGGCCAAAGTATCAAGGGTGGCCGGAGGGGAGGAGGTGTGCCGGGGGCCCAGGATGTCCCTGAGCTCCCTGTAAAAGGGGCAAGTGACGGGGGCGGCCCCAGATCGGCCGGCCGCATCCCGGGCCTGGGAGTAACCCTGCCGCAGCTCCTTCACCTTACTCCTGATGTGATCAGGAGTGCGGGCAGGGTGACCCCAGGCAGCCAGGCCGTCGGCCAGCTGAGCGAATGCATCCGCGTTCCGCCTCTTGCTCCCCATTACCTGGAGCACCTCCTCCTCGCTCCAGAGCCCCAGCAGGTCCCGCAGCTCGGCCTCCGTCCAGGAGGGGCCCCGCTGCCACTTGCCAGCCTGGCTGCCCACCTGGCTGGGCTGGCTGCCCTGGTTCCCCTTGGGGGGGGGTCCCCTGGGGGCACTGGGGGGGCTGCCAGGCGGCCATTGAGGGTCCTGTGGCTGCTGAGGGACGTGCAGGCTGGCCGCGTGTCTGAGCTGCTGCCTGCACGTTCCCTCAGCTTCCTGCACAGGAAGGGAGCGGGAGGGGACCTTTAAGGGGCCGCTCCACACGGCCACCATTGAGCTGAGGGGCTGGAGAGAGCGTCTCTCAACCCCTCAGCTGATGGCTGCCATGGAGGACCCCGCAATTTCGACATTGCGGGACGCGCAACGACTACACAGTCCCTACTTCGACGTTGAACGTCGAAGTAAGGCGCTATTCCTATCTCCTGATGAGGATAGTGGCTTCGACGTCTCGCCGCCTAACGTCGATGTTAACATCGAAATAGCGCCCAACAGGTGTAGCCGTGACGGGCGCTATTTCGAAGTTAGTGCTGCTACTTCGAAGTAGCGTGCACGTGTAGACACGGCTTAGAAGTATCAAATGAATTATCAATATATTAACATGAATAAGGGTTACTGGACTGAATTCTAACACAGTGGACCAACTGCTGTCCTGAAACATACCCTGAAAATACCAACTGTAGTCAATGGAGATTCACTAGGCATATGTCAATGCAGCATTTGGCCTTAAAATTTTAGTTATGTGAGTTACTTTCACTTGTGCAAGTAGTCCAACTGATTTATTGTGAGACTACACAAGTGAGTAAGGATTGTGACATGAGGAGGCTTTAATAGATTAGGATATTCAAGTGCTTTGCTACATGTGCTTTAAGTACTTGGCTGATTTAGGGCCTTAATTCATTTTTATACATGGCCATCATTTACACTACTTAAGTTCTATCCTGTTACCTACTCTTTCATAAAATCACCTTTCAGTGATGGATGAGTACATGTGATATTGTGATTTATTGTAGGCATTGGAATAGCAACTGAAGACTGCAAACAGGAACACTGCTGCCCTGTGCAGGTTTCTGTACAAGTGGGAAGACACCCTTCCTGGCCCAAATAAGATCCATAGTGAGCCAACTCATGCTCGTACAGCACAGTCTTGCGTTGGAGGCTTACACCACTGGAGGGCAAATGCATCCCTACGTTCACCTTGATGACCAGCCAAGTAGCCATAGGCAGAAGTGAACAGGATCAACTGCCAAATTCACCACTGTGGAGTGAGTTTGTATGCCAGATGGCAGTAAGCAGGTACCAAACCCTATGTTCAGGGCAGTGCAAGGAATGTAACAGTACTCCTTTGTCCCCTGTATCGAGAAGTGCAAGGAGGGCAGGCTCCGTTTGCTCACCCCCGACACTTTGTGCAACATTGCTAAGGTCACATACAATCTTATCATCATTTAATTCGGTAATTCAATTGGTAATACACTGTATTGGTATAATTTGGAAACACAATTGACAATACACCAGATTTCCTTCTTTTTCTAGAATATTCTGAGATTATCAGCCAGTTTGAAAAAGGGGAAAGATATTCATTGGAATAGCTTCAAATTACTATTCACTATATTATTTTAAATCGAGAAAAATCTTTTGACAGCTATGCAAGCATGTATTATGAATCCATTAGGTTCAGCCTCCTGTCCTAGATATACACATTTTACAGCCATAGGACTGGAAGGGACCTCAAGAGGTTGTCTCATCCCATCCTCTGCACTCATGACAGGAAAGAATATTATCTAGACCATTTCCGATAAGTGTTCGGCTGACCTGCTCTTAAAAATCTTCAATGATGCAGATTCCATAATTTCTCCAGGTAATTTATTCCAGTGCTTAACTATCCTGACAGTGAGGAAGTCCAACCTAAACCTTCTTTGCTGCAGTTGAAGTCCATTTATTTGAGTCCTATTTTCAGTGATTAAATAATAAAAAAACCCTCCCTCTTCCTTGCAGTAATCTTTTACATATTTGAAAGCTGTTATGTTCCCTCTCCGTATTCTGTTTTCCAGACTAAACAAACCTTATTCTTTCAATCTTCCATCATAGGTCATGTTTTTTAGACTTTTAATAATTTATTTTTCTCTTTTCTAGGCTTTCTCCAATTTGTCTGCATCTTTCCTGAAAGGTAGTACCCAGAACTGGACATAATATTCCAGCAGAGGCCCAATCAGCATGGAGTAGCATGGAAGAATTATTCTCATGCCTTTGTTAAAGCACTTTTTCTAATATATCCCGGCACAATGTTTGCTTTTTTTTTTTAATTGTGTTACACCATGGACTCATATCCAGTTTCCTAGTCAAACAAAGATAACTTGTCAACTTGAAAAACAAAGCTAAAACTGTAAAGTTTGTGCTCACCATTTGGTCTTGGCTAGAATGTCAATGGTCTAAAGTTGGACCATGATACCTAACATATTCTAAGTAAGGTTTGAAAAGTCTAGCATACCAAGGGCAGTTTCACATGTGCTAAAACAGTAAAGTTAAAGCCTAAGATTCAAGATTCTTCTACTTTCATAACACTGCTACCTCCATCAGCTCCATTTAAATCCCAACTACCATCTGGGAGGCAGGATTCCATGGGTCCCCTCCCCCACACAGATCCTTTTTCTTCCCTATATTATTTCATCTCTCATGTCTCTTTCTCACCTTTTACCTTGTGTCTAATAAGAGTCCATCTTAGCAAAATGTCTAGAATAGCACAAAAAGTGCAGGATTTTTTATTAAACACCATAGTTAACACGTTAATCCTGCTGCAGACAGGGCAGGTATAGTTTTAATAAAATAAACCCTCCAAACAGTCTAGGCTTTACCTCACAGGCTAAAATGACAAGCTGCCCTATCTAGGCTAGGATTTTAACACACTAGCTAACAGGTATTAAAATCCATCTTTCTTTTTGTTTGAGCACTGCCCTGCTAAACCCAGGGTTGTGAGTTCAATCCTTGTGGAGGCCATTTAGGGATCCGGGGCAAATAGATTAAAAAAAAAAAATCTCTCAGGGATGCTGATAGGTCCTGCTGTAAGTGTAGGGGACTGGACTTGATGACCTCTGAAGGTCTCTTTCAGTTCTATGTGATAGGTATAGCTCCATATTTTCAGTGAGGATCTGTGTACATGACTGCTTTTCACTCACGTTCATGGCATTTGATCTCTTGATTTAAAAGCACTAAAAATAGCCCATTATAATCTGCCAGCTAGTTTCCAAGTTCAGTGAATCTAAAGCAATTCTTCTGTGAGGACTGGAGGGTGCAAAAGAAGTGCACACCCTTCTGTGCTATTGTTAGCAATGGTGACCCTCAAATCTTACAATGCACCTAACAGCACGAAATAAAGTGTCAGCTGCATATGTAGGACTCACTCTTGAATCCATTGCACTAGCATCCACACCTTAGGAAGAAACACTACACCTAGACTGGAAAAGGCAGGACTAGGATGGCCTGGGGGTGGGTAAAGTACATCATTCCCCCCAGAAACATGTAAGGATTCCACAGGAACATTATTACACCTTGAGGTGCTATTAACTCCACTGCCAGGCTCCCTCTGCACTGGCAAAATCCTCTCTTTAAAATGGACTTTGGACATGGCCAAAGGCTCAGGAAACCTGGAAAGCTGAAAGGGCCCTGAAGCCAGTTCAGAGGGCATAGTTTCCAAGAAGATGGCTCCATAGATATTCCAGAATCCCAAGCAGATGTCAGGGGCTTGTGAGGCATATAAACACCCCTCCCATTTCTATGCAAGGATGGGACGCCATCTCCTCCATAGAGTGGATGAATGTGGATAAGGGGAACCTTGCAATTTGTGTCAAGTCCTGTTCTCCTCTTATTATAATTAGGCCTACACATTAACAATAAACATGAGCTCCACAGTGAAAAATTAGTGAACATCCATAAAATGTCACAATCACCTATCATAAAAAAATGTAGATGGGAAATGATACACAGGAGAAACAGGAACTGAATTAGTCAAACTAAAAAGGTCAACCTCTATAATTTAAGTATTGTGTAGAGAACATACTTGGTAAACAAGAACATTCAAAGACCACAAATAAATGAACCAAAATTAATGAGTCAAAAATTAAGCCTAATTCAAAATCATTCTCCATTTTGGGTCCTTAAAGAGAGAATTTGATGGGGAAAAGCTGACGACCACAATGCTGGCTGACTGAAACATGAGAGATGGCGCTAAAACAGTTTTTCAACTGGGGTGCTGAACAGTGTCTCCCCCACCCCATCACTGCCCAGTCCTCTCGTAACACTCTAGGGCTACGTCTACACGTGCACGCTACATCGAAATAGCTTATTTCGATGTAGCGACATCAAAATAGGCTATTTCGATGAAAAACGTCTACACGTCCTCCAGGGCTGGCAACGTCCACGTTCAACTTCAACATTGGGCAGCACCACATCGAAATAGGCGCTGCGAGTGAACGTCTACACACCAAAGTAGCACACATCGAAATAAGGGTGCCAGGAACAGCTGCAGACAGGATCACTGGGCGGACTCAACAGCAAGCCGCTCCCTTAAAGGGCCCTCCCAGACACAGTTGCACTAAACAACACAAGATCCACAGAGCCGACAACTGGTTGCAGACCCTGTGCATGCAGCATGGATCCCCAGCTGCCGCAGCAGCAGCCAGAAGCCCTGGGCTAAGGGCTGCTGCACAGGGTGACCATAGAGCCCCGCAGGGGCTGGAGAGAGAGCATCTCTCAACCCCTCAGCTGATGGCCGCCATGGCGGACCCAGCTATTTCGATGTTGCGGGACACGGATCGGCTACACGTGCCCTACTTCGACATTCAACTTCGAAGTAGGGCGCTATTCCCATCCCCTCATGGGGTTAGCGACTTCGACGTCTCACCACCTAACATTGATTTCAACTTCAAAATAGCGCCCAACACGTGCAGCCGTGACGGGCGCTATTTCGAAGTTGGCGCCGCTACTTCGAAGTAGCGTGCACGTGTAGACACGGCCTAGAGCTGGGACTGGGTGTGAGTTCATGGCTCTGGGAGGAGTGAACGCAGGACAGGGTATGGTGATCGAGTCTATGGCCACAAGTAAGGCCAACACTGGCAAAATGGCCCCAAGAGGCAGCAGAGCCTTCAGGGTGCAGGGCCCAGGGCTGGGGCCACTGTCCAGCTCCCCATGCAAAACCTCCAGCACCCCTAGTTCCCACACCTTTGGACCCCAGTTCTACATCTTCCTAATCCTAAGAGAGGTTCTGACTGAACCAGGCCAGAAGAGGAAACCAGATGACATTACTACCTCCACCAGCTCCAGCTAAATCCCAAACACCTCCTGGGAGCTGAAACTTCATGTAGTTTCCCCAGGTGACCCCTCCCCTGTCTTATTTCTTCAGTCCCTCATCCATGGCTTTTCTTTCCTTCTTTCTAACAAGAGCCAGACTTAGCCAGCCAACATGGTACTTTGTACAATGCTGCTTTAAGCCTACAACTAAAAAGAGGACAATAAAAACAATTCCCTAAACAGCCCAATGCTGATACAAGTTCACCAGGTTGCAGAGTGTGCTGTGGGTTTTTTTTGGTTTTTTTTTTGCAGCACTGAACCCACAAATGAGAGTCAACACCAAAGTCATCAGACTTGTATGGATTTGTGTCGACTGTCTTTTAGGAAATGGGATTGGACTTTAACAACAACAGTAATGAGAGCTCCCCCCCATTTCAACTAACTTCTCTTTTTCCCAAATAAGACAGTTATCACCATCTAAGGGAATATTAAACAAGGGGCTTTTTACTTCCAGAAACTCTCTCCAGCTAAAGGGAAAGGACATAAGGGATGCTGAAATGTGAATATTTTGTATTTTAAATGCTTTTAACTGCTTTTCTTTTCTATCTTTAATAAAAGGTTTCAAAGGATTTGTAATCATGTGTTTGCTGTGGTAGTAAGCAGGCTGAGCCCCAAACTCTTTTTAACCCTGTTTATAATAACTGGGTTGTGTTAATGCCTAAACTCATATAAAACCTTCTACTTGCCACCCAGTTTTTCCTATGGAAGGGAAAAATCTGGCCTAGAGCATATTTTGTGCTTTCTGAACACAGCAAAGTGAGTTTATTTATACATCCAGTTTGGCTTAGGAAAGAGAGGGGGTGGGGCAGAAAACACTAAGAATTTATCCATCCTGGAGGTTTGGCACCAGCATAGTTGCAGTAGTGCAAAGGCCTAGCATAGGTGTACAGCACTGGTGTAACCTACAGCTGTCATCAGTGCCAATTCCTGTTCCATGAAACTCAGTAGAATGGTTGATAGAAGATGGCTACCAAGGTAAGCTGGACTGGTGAAGATACAGTTCACCAATGCTGCAGCTATGGTGGTATGGGATGGAGAACAAAAAAATATAGGGGTGTGTTTGGAAAGCTTATTGGCCAGACAATAGCATGTTGTTTCTTGGATTACTAGATTGTACTTTCTGAAGGAAGGCAGGGAATGAGAATGAGAACAACCATGTCAGCTTTCCATCTTGGCCCCGTCAGAACCACACAAGGCCTGCTACGGATCAGTTACCATTCACCATCTACGCAAAATAATGAGCTTAAATTGCAGGAAGGGATGTTTAGTTGGGCATTAGAAAAAAATTTCCTATCAGAGCAGTTAAACACTTGAATAAATTGCTCAGGAAGGTTGTGGTTGTCATTGGTGTTTTTTAAAAACAGGTTAGACAAACAACTGTCAGTGAAGATAATACTTAGTACAGCCTTTGGGTAGGAGACTGGACCAGATGCTCTATTGAGGTCCTTTGGGTTCTACACTATGATTTGGAAAAGGAATGGAGGGGAAAGGCAGTTACTGCAGTTTACAATCAGAAACAACAAACTGGGGCTGTTTATCTACTCAGAGCCAGATCTCCCATATTAAATGTACCTTTGTGAGCCCTAGCTTGAAATTACTGGCAAAATTCCCGTTTGGTGTAAATGAAGCAGAATCAGGTCCTTAAAGTATGGAAATATTTTAATATGACTTCTTCCAGTTGCCACATTATTCATATTGAAAGGTTCTTTTTTTCTTATTTGGATATCATCGGTGCATGTGCAATATTTGACATCAGATTACACCAAGGAGACCATATACATTCTAAACATATTCTCTGCTAAAGTCAAATACTCTCCTGGAAATGGTAAAAGCCTCTCATTTTATAATCGAATACCACCATGATAAGAACGATATAAAAAACACAGTTTGACAGGCCGGGTGGGGACATTTGCTTGTTTATAAATTGGCTTATGTTTCCATGTGAACATTGCTGAGTAAGTAGGCACCCTTGCTTAAGGATGGTTTAATTTATATGCCCCGAGACTGAGGTCATATCGATATCATGCACGATTTCTATCAGCTTTACAGATTCCTTAACCTGAGAACGTTCAAGCTCATTGAGATCTATTCATACTTGGCAGATTGATATAGTAACTGACAATTCACTGCCATCCAAGTGTATCTGAGAGCACAAAGCTCACATAAATATTGTTGAGCATATCCCATTGTGGAATAGTTGGTTATTTACTTCTGCCTTTCAACTTTCTACAGCTCTGTGTGGAAGATCATTTCTTTCAGTGTCATATATCTGACTTAGTCAAGAGACATGGCAAGCTTCTTGTTCCCTTTTACCAGTAACAAACTGTGCTGGAATGTCAAACACAGATTTGTTAATCCCCAACAGACAGAAAATGTGGAACCAAAATGAACATAAAAGAAGGGTTGCTAGAGACCAGAGACAGCCTGAGTACAAACCCAGCTTTATAAGTGGCACTGAAATAAGTTGCTGAATAGTCCGTTAGTCCAAGAAAGGCATCTGGAAGCCTACCTGATTTCTTCTTCCCTCACCACCACAGAGGAAAGGGCAGTGTGCTTACACAATCTAAGCCCTTCCTGAAGGTATCAGTGAATGAGCAGCTTGTATGGAATGTAAATAGGATTTTCATGCTACCTTATTCTAAGGCCATTTTAGAATTATCCAGCAGGCCTCCAGAATCGGGTTAACCATACTTCTCTTACCCTCATCTTCCACTGCTGGCAACTGTAAGAACATCTGGAGTGCAAAAAAGTCACCAGAACCAGAAGGATTTAGGGAGGTGAGGGCCAGTATGAACAGTTACTCACCACCCAAATCAAACCTGAGCTAAACATTTTTGAAAATGCAGAGATTGCTTGAGGCACAAAAATGACACCTCTTCTTAACTATGGGGGTCTTTTCAGAGGAATCTCTCTAGCCATAAGTCTCATTCAGAGAAACTCTGCACATTTCCCCATACCTGCATCTGGGTGTTAGTTGCGTGCTTTTGGGTCTGTTTTCCTGATGTGCTGATGGGAACAGACCTTATGATCTCCCACAACTGCCACTGTGCTGCCTTGCTACTCGCAAGAAAGCAAATGCTCTCACAAGTCTCACATTTGCTGACCTCCATCTGCCTGCACAGCACAGATTTAGTTAAAAAGTCAGTTAAACTGGCTTTCCTTATATTAATAAAAAATACCCGGATAAATCTCAAACCTTGCAGTGTACTTCAGGAGTGAGGCATAAGGCAAACGGGCATTAAACAAACTTGCTACTTGAGCATCATTCACACATCAGCCCTGCACTAGCACTTATTATTTTGATTCAGCATTTTACCACAATCCTATGACAGGTCATGTGGAACAGAAAGATTTTCTTCTCCCCTTCCTTCGTTCACCCCGATGATACTAAAAGCAAAATATTAGATAATAGCTGGTGAACACTTCAGTAGAACCTAATCCTGAGGTTAACTACAAGTAGTGAAACACTGACAGATTTTGTATTGCATGAAGTAGAATATGTGCTAGAAATCAGAATGGTTGAGGACATGATTTTGTTTGTAAAAGAAAAAGACATCTATTCAGAGAGTGCTGATTAAGAAAAAATATATATAAAATTTTTTTACATTAATAGTTCCTTTTGTATTAAGGCCTCAAAGCTATTTTCAGACTTATTTAAGACTCAATATAATCCCATGGAGCTAATAAGTACATGAACTTTCTGACCACATCTGATAGATGAGACATCTGAGATTCAAGAAAGTTAAGCAACTTTTACATAAGTTCCTTGAGCAAATCAGGGCCAGAAATAGAACCAAAAAGTCTAGATGCTTTGCAATGCATGCCATCCACTAGCAAACAGTTTTTCCTGCTGTTTTCAAGCAAAAAAAGAACCAAAACATTGTTCAGAAAAGTTACTTGCAGCTAACACAAATGGGTCTGCTATCTAAGTCAGATGAGCACTGAACTCCTATTTCATCTGGTTCCAATCTCCACCAACCAAAACAACCTAAACTATATCAATCACTTGATGTAAAAGACATGGAGTAATGTGACTAGAATGTTGTCACAGAATTAAGGGCTTCTGTTTGGAAAGCAGATGTCTTGGCTTTGCCTTGGTCTTGTTTATTCTTGAAAAATACCAAAGCAAAGCAGCAGGGTCACTATTATCCTGTGACAACATTCTGTTAATTAGGCATGTCATTTGTTTGTATGGCCTAACCTTCTGCAAGTCCTAAGTATTTCCCTCTCTGCAAGAATGTAACTACACAAATACTGCAAGTGCAGATGCTTTATGAGCAGAATTCTGACCAGTTTATTTTGTAGTTTCAAATATTGATCTATCTTTAAAACTGTTGGGCTGTCAGCTGGGCATGAAACAACATCTTTGTTTTCCCCCCTACAAGACTAGGGGCTTTTGGCCTAGATTCTCCCTTTGGCAGCTGCTGTGTGGTGACTGTCATGATCCTCCGAGAGTTGGCTGCATCCAGAGGAGAAGCTGTGTGCATATTTTGTACAGTGCTTTGGGAAAAGTGTTACCTTCAGATAAATATTTTTACTTTGCAATTGCAGTCAAAGTTCTGCTCTCAGTTACCCACATGCAATCTCCCTGATGTCCAGTGTTAGGAAGGTGCCCAATTAAATACGATAAAGTAGAAGTTGGAAAGCAGGCACCAGAGTTAAAGGAAAATTTAGACACTTCCTTCTGAGGAATAAAACTAGTAGAATGAGCTCTTCATCTACTTTACATTGGTGAAGATTCACTGAAGACAATAAAGCTATGCCACTAACTTCAGCAGAGAATCTAGCCTCTATTGTAGGCACAGGAAATACATGGAAGCACTCAGTAACAAGTAGTGAGGCACGCATTCCAGCGAAAATAAAGATAGAAACAGTGAAATAGATGAGGTAGAAAAACATTACAGTTGTCGAATTATAACCTACAGGAGATCTGCAAAGAGTAAAAATTATTTTTGCAAAGTACATCTGAAAGGTTCCTTCTGTCTTGTCTTCTTAAAAAAAAAAACTTTAAACATACCAGGAACATCGTACAAGTTCAGCAGCTGTACTGCTTCAGGTCTCATTGGGGTTGGGATGTCGATGGTGTGCTTTCTCATCCCTTAAATTAAGAAGAGCGTTTGCATTAGTAAAACCAACAAAAGTTTAAAAAAAAAGTTAAATGGTCTCTATAAAAATTACCTTTCAGTCCATGACTTCTCTCTGATGATTTAAAAGAACCACAGAGCTGTCTGAAATGCGCCCCCCCCCCCACCCCCGACCTCAGGGAATCCTCACACCCAAAACCCCTCCAGTTCCACCAGTTACCAGGGAAAGAGGAAACATGGCAGAGTCAGACACGTCAGTCCCTTCCAGCTTCATCACTACTACGACTTCAATGCACAGTTAACTCAGATGATCAATGCTCAATGTTTGCACACAAACTGCTCTACTAACTGACTGCAACCCACACAGGCACTGAGCTCCTGTGGGTGTCTTGCTAGAACTTCTGGGAGGTGTATCCATGATCGTTTATGCTGCTACAGGTTGAGCTGTTTTCTGAGTCTTTGCTCGTGTATAGTGGGACAACTTGTCTGTCCTTCTGAGCCCACCAAGGGAACTATGGGAAGTTACTGGAGGACTAATCAACATTCAAGGGTTTGAACCAAAGTCATTACTGCAAAGTGGGTGGATTACCAGCCAGAGCAATGCTTCACTGTTACGTCTTCATTACAGAGTTAACCAGGGCACTTAACTATTTCTCTTAACTTCACTTCTGGCCACACATAAAACCCTCCTATGCACATCTGTGTGATTTTATTAATTAATTATTGTTATTATTATTATTATTATTAATAACCAGTCATGATACTTTTACTATGTTACTAACCAATTAAGATATCAATTTGCACTACTTATTAACTTATTTACTATGCAAATTATAAATTACTATTAAAATTTGAATAGTGCTGTAGTAAAAGAAGCAACGAATTCACACTACTGGGCCTCTTTTTGGAAATGTTGATCACGAATTTGCCTTCAGCACCCCCAGAGCTGAGTATGACTGGGCTCAGAGCCTGAGTAAGGCTTTCACTCTGACCAATATCCTGCCTACTTAGCAGTGAAGTGCAGGCTCAATCCCATGGCCATATAGCACCAGTGAAGATAGAGTAAAGGTATGACTTTGCAGTGTGGCTGCTCGCACGTGGTCACCAATCACACAGTCTCTCTCTACAGTCAACACATACCCTTTGTGCCTTATCCAAGTTCACACAAGATCTCAACAACCAAGTGATCAAGTTGCCCCTGGGCAAGGTGGCAGGGCAGATCTGCAGTCCCAGAAAGGACGCAGCCTCAGGCAGAAAGGACAGGGCTAGGGCTGCTGGCCCTCAGCACTGCTCAGAGTGCGCTGTGCCAGGCCCCTTCCACAGCCCTCAAAGCTGCATGGAGTACAGAATACTGGCCCCCTCACCAATCCCCGGCCAGCTCTGAGAGCTTCCTGGAGTGTGCCATGCAGCACTGCAGGGGTGAAATAAAGGCTCTGGCTGCCACCACGCCTGAGATAGTGGCCGTGGCAGCCAGGAGCCACAGGCTCTTTTGATGTGCTGAGCCACATGGCAACTTCCTCCCTCTCCCCACTCCCAACCCTATTGGCTGGTCTGTCTGCAGCAGAAAAAGGGCTTGAGCCTGGGTATCTCAAAGCCTGACTGGTGCCCTAACCAGAAGATCAGCTATCTTCCCTAACTTCTGTGTGGTACAAGGATTTCATAAATAAACATTGGCCTGTCCTGCATACCTCAGAAGACATGTGCTTGAGTCCACCCCCAAAATTCTTGAGGGAAAAACCTGCATTTTGCTTTACTAGGGCCTCATGCTTCTCCCACTGAAGTCACTAGCAAAATTCCCTTTGACTTCAATGAGAACATGATTTGGTTCATCGTTTTCCAGCTTTTCTGTGTTTTCCCTAATGCAACCATTTATTTTTGATGTTTGTATGATGCCTTTTATCTAAATCGATTCTAGTGTACTTCATAAAAATGTACTAGGTATATAGACACCTATTATTTTGCCCAACTCTGAAATGCAGCTACTTCTTGGGTGAAACACAGCAACTGTGTTAATAATGCACAGTTACACTATATAACACTAAGACTGAAAGTGAAGCAGTGCACTGTTTCCAATTAAATTACAGGGGGGATTTAGGTAGGAAGAATGTAATGTAATGTTAATGCATTTGCCCTTGTGAAACATAACATGGTTATTTTGTTTTGTTTAATGATCTCCAGTGAAAATGGCCTCAGACTTTTTTCTTATCTGAAAGATCAATGTGTGACTGGTACTAACAGTTAGATTAGGTCTTAAATTTTCAGTCATCTTGACTTTGCTTGGCCATGTTTCAGCTACATTCATACTATCCAGACATGCTGTGAAAAAGCCTCTCCCCTACAAACTCTATTTCTTTCTTGGAGGTGCTACTCTCAGTGCAGTTTCCTTTGTTTTCTGGAAGATGCATATGGCTAGTAGAGTCCCTCTCAGAAAGCAAGAGAAAACTGATCATCCTCTTTTTCTTTAAAGCAAACTTCTTCATTTAAATAAATGGGAGTTTGGCTCTCATGGTTCACCATGTCACCAGAAAACCTAGATGGAATTCAGTATTTATTCTGCTTGCACATATTATTTCCTAGACTGCATATGAATTGAACATTATAAAGGTAACAGCATCATATACCACGCCCCTTACCACGGAAAGTAAAACTATTTAAACCAAACTCAGGCAAATAAATGAAAAAAGACAGATAGGACATAATGTTCCTTCAGGAAAGCGTTAAACATCTCGTGCGAATAAATCCAGCCCCCAAGTTTAGCACTTCAGGGTCTGGTTAAAAAAAAAAATGGCTTCAGGAGCCGTATTGAGGTGCTTTTGCTTCCCTGACTCCTCACACACTATTCTTTCAAATAAATTTAAAGCTTCTCTTGTCCAAATCCCTGCAAAAGTAACCACACTGCAGTGTTTCTACTATTATGCAAATAGATTAATCAGCCAATGCTCCAGTGAGAATTAATTTATATTTGAATCAAATGAGGCCTACACTCTTTATAACTCAACCTCAGGCCAAGGCCTTGGCTAGGTAGCAACCTCATATTATTCATTTGATGAAATGTGAACTGACATAAATACCATGCCTAACTTTCAATCCGATTACTCCGTTACCTCACATCAATGCTATCCCAGCCATCAGACTCTGGCGTCCCTTCTTTCACCAGCCCCGCTAACAACTGACAACTCCTCCCTGATAAACAAGCACCCACGCTGCCACCTCAGACCCCCATCTTAACCCATCATCTCTGTTCAATGGGCCCTATTCTACAAGGTACTTTATTTTGTTTGTAGGAATCAAGGACTAAACAGTTCAAAAATAATGTTCTGCTGGGGCTGTAATTCAAAGATGCCCTTTCAGAGCAACTGAGCGCTTGAGTCATTAAATACCCCCAAATTAGAAAGTATATATATGTGCATACAAACACACACACATGCATAGACATACTATTTAAAACAATCACCAAGGGTCTATTATCTTTTGTACACTGATTAAAAAAAAGAAAAAAAGTAAAAAATTTTTAGGCTGCTATGGCCAAAGGTCAATGAAAACTGAACCCACATTTTACACAGCACCCTCATACTAAACTCATGTTGACAACCACTAAATTCTTTCTATTACACTTCACAGGAACTTGTTCCTTTTAAAAAAAGATCTTTCTCACTCCCCTTTAAAACTGTAGGCATTTAAAAAGCTTGTCTAAACAATCCGCCAGGTGTGAGGAAAGCTGTTTCTAAGCAGGCAGCTCTGTGTCAGGGAACCTACACTTTGTAATTAGATTAGCAGCCAGAGTTGAATAGCTCTGATCAAAACATTTTTCCTCTCTATGTTGTTTAATGTGCATAATTGATAACTAAGCTACTTCTCAAGTCATGGTTAAATTCTCCTTAAATTTTTGAGTCCTGGGCAGCGTGGAATTTAAATGCAGAAGAAAAATAAAATAAAGCTCCCATTACTTAGAAAGGTAAAATTGCTTGGCTCTCTCATTTAGAAGAGGCATGATTTAAAAACATCAATCATACACAAGTTGTGTGATGTTACAGTAGCTCTTCAAGCTGGAAACATAAAAGCATTAAATGGCTAGTGCTTATAGCTATATTAAAATATGCCTCACGATAGACTTGCACAGGACTTCTAAAAACCAGTCCTTCCACTGCGGCTAAGAAGGCCTGTGAGTCTTACACAGTGTGTTAGAGATTAATGTAATCCAAGCTCTCCAATGTGCATGTTTCTTTCCATTTTTTCTGCTCCAGATATGGAAAGAACTTCTGCTCTACATGAATACAAACAAGAAGCTTAGTATTGCTGATTGGTTCCATTGATATTGGATCTGAGCACTACATGAATCTCACAGGCATGTAAATCCTTTAAATTTAGCTCAAGGAATTCAGCATTTCTAATGCAGGGAGAAGGATTTTTGGAGGCCGCAGGTAAGCATAGGCATGTTCAACATGAGGCAATGACCAAGTCTTCTGCTGTGTGTCTGAACAGGTAGTGCCTAGCGCATTGTGAATGTTGCCAGAGTACAAGTATATGACAATAACAAACATACAATCTGCACAGCAGCAAAGATGTGTTGTTTAGTGGCTGGAACAAAAGAATGGCTCTGCATTGATTCCCTCTGTGACGTTGGACAAGTGGCTTAGTTTCCAAGCCTGCTCTCAGTGAAATCAATGTTAAACCTCCTTTTTGGTGGAGCAGCATTTGGTCTTTAACTGTAGCCCAGCTCATCCTCCTCCAATAGAATCAAAAGAAGCCCTCCTTACAGGAAATGTAGCTCTGTTGCCTCCACAAGACTAACCCCCTCCACTTCTGGCTGACCACTTTTGCTGGTGCTTAGCCTGCCTGGAGCTTCGCAGTAGTCAGTGGGGCCAGGAGTATTGGAAGTACCTCTCTCCATGGCATCATCCCCTGCTCTGCACCTTCATTTACTTCCACAGCTATCTATGCATGAGAATTCATACATCTAGGAGCCATCTTCTCACTCTGGATGCCTACCATGGCTGTTACTGAGGGGGGACAACTTCTCACGAGAGCAGCTTAGGTTTTCTTCTTTCATGGAATTTTCCACAGGATGGGGCAATCTGGCTTTCAACCTTCCCTCTCCTCTCCCCCACTCCCATAGTGTACAATTTTTTTCATACCACACAGGATGAGCGAAGCCTTAATCAATTGCTTTTGAAGTGCCTTCGAGCTCCTGGGATAATACATGCTGCGGTATGCAAGTGCAAATCATTCTTACTCAGTCATTGCAGTGAAAATGGGCTAGTGCTTGATGTAGACAGCAGCAGTAGCAGAGACAAGGTTCTTCCCGAGGTTCAAGCATATGTTTTCCACAAGGCTCAGTAAATAGTGAGGCTGGCCTCGCAGCTTGATCCAGCTGTCAAACACACACATTCCCCTGGACAGTATTTCAGTCCCAGTTACACCGGTTTGATCTGGAGTCACTCCAGTTTTACACTGATGTGCTGAAATTAGACTCTTATTCCTTGTATATGAATTAGTTTACTAAAAAGGGACAGCCCTTGTCAGTGACCATTGTGCTCAATGCAGCCATCTTAAAGATCGCAAGGTTCTTTAATCCCCGTTCAAACTGTTCTTTGTATTTTAAAACACCTATTTGATTACCATTAATTCCCTCAAATTGCCATTGACTTCAGTGGAAGCAGCATTAAACCCAGTGAGTGAGACTATGTCCCAAGCACAAAGCACTGTGGAGCTTCTGAGCACAATTGGGTATAGACTGCTATAATTTTGACAGGCCTTGCACACTGAATAATTTTATGTGAGGGAGCCAAACTTCTGGAGCTACCTAAAAACCCAGAAGGTGCAAAAGTGACAAAGCTATTTTAACCACTGCTTCCTTGTGAAGTGCCAGTTCTTTGCTGTTGCTCTGTAGGCCATTCAGAATCTCTTTGCATGTGTTTAACAGCAGTTAGCATTTCTGAATCTCTTGACCACAGCCATCCTGAAGTTAAAATATGATATGATGCTTGATTAACCAGGTGCTATCTCATCCCAGAAGTGATTTTCCTATTGAAATATTCTTCAAGAAGTCCTTAAGGACACTGAACTAATGAAGCCTTAATACTGGTAACTTTCGGACACAGTCAAGGACAGACCTGAATGGAGAGCAAAAAATCAACAATCTAAAACATATCTCATTACCAGAACTTCCAGAAAGCTAACATTCACACAAAAAAATAGAAAATAAGAAGACACCAAAGTGGCATAGTTTGGGATAAGTTAATTCCTGTTGGCATGTGCAAGAATGATCTAGGCCACAAAAAAAAAACAAAAAAGCAGTCCAGTATCACTTCAATACTTATGAAATGGACAAGGGTTTTTGCTTTGGTTTATTGAAGGGGTTTTTGCTAATATATAAAGTGTCCACATCTGGGATACTGCATGCAAATGTGGTTGCCCCAGCTCAAAAAAGATATATTGGAATTGGAAAAGGTTCAGAATAGGGCAACAAAAATGATTAAGGGTATGGAATGTCTGCCGTACGAGGAGAGAGATTAATAAAACTGGACTTTTTAGCTTGGAAAAAAGACAATTAAGGGTGGATATGATAGAGGTATATAAAATCATGACTGGTGTGGAGAAAGTAAATAAGGAAATGTTATTTACGCCTTCTCACAACACAAGAACTAAAGGACACCAAATGAAATTAGTAGGCAGCAGGTTTAAAACAAACAATAGGAAATATTTTTTCACACAACGCACAGTTAACCTGTTGAACTCCTTGCCAGAGGATGTTGTGAAGGCCAAGGCTATAGCAGAGTTTAAAAAGAACTAGATACATTCATGGAGGATAGGTCCCTCAATGGTTATTAGCCAGGATGGGCATGGAGGCCGTTCCTAGCCTCAGTTTGCCAGAGGCTGGAAATGGGCAACAGGGAACTGATCACTTGATGGTTACCTGTTCTGTTCATTCCCTCTGGGGCACCTGGCATTGGCCACTGTCAGAAGGCAGGATACTGGGCTTGATGGACCTATGCTCTGACCCAGTATAGCTCTTCTTATGTTCTTATATTCTTAATCAATAATAAACAGCAAACATCCATAAAGTATAACACTTTGAACAGAGTACTGGAACTATTAATCAAGCATGAAGTTTGGAACCTGCAACATCCAAGTGGGAAAAGGAAGAAAAAAATGATAGCACAGACCCCAGACAATGAGGATGTTTTTACTACAGCGTGGATGGAAGTGAAGTACAGCAAGAAGCCTGGGACCTCAACGTTTGAGCTATTTGATAGCTCCTCAGGAGGAATACCAGGGAGATCCTAGCGGAGAAGTGGGTGACTACTGCGGATCCTAGGATGGTAAGTTTCTGCTCCTTCATTCACTATTGCACTGCTGGAATTCCTCAGTGCTAGAGGCCTGAGCTGTCTGAGGAGGTCTTCCCTAGGTCTCAGCTGGAAAGAGAGAATGAACTTTGTCAGTTGCAGGGCTTTTATTAACTAAGGCCAGGTCTACACTAGAACTGAAAGTCGATTTCAGATACACGATTCTAGCAACGGCAATTGCATAGCTAAAAATTGACATATAGGAAATCCACTTATTTGACTGTCTTCACTAAGGAAGGTTGACAGAAGCATTTCTCCTGTTGACCTCCCTTATTCCTCACAATAGTGAGGAGTACAGAGGTCAACTGCCAACCCCAGACAGATCAATTTCAAGTGTCTTTACCAGACACGGGAAATTGAACGCCAGAAGATCAACACTGACTGGGTTGATCTTTGCGGAATGGAAGACAAGCCCTCAGTAGTGTGAAAGTTCATATGATTGACAGCTCTGCAGCATGCAACTTCTGAGGTAAGAGAATGTTCAGGAGCTTGTGGTGGGAAAATCTAGTTGGAGCCAGAATGACCCGACTCTACCAATACTGCCATTATCAGGCACCATCCAAAATGGAATCTGTCCTTGCAAAATGGAGTCTTACAGAAATTATCCAAAAGCATAAACACGTACAAAATCACTCACAACACTGTGCTAAAGGCATTTGCTCCCAACAATGTGGTAATTATTTATGCACAGTATGGAGGGTTCCTTTGCCCTGCAAAGCACCTCTGATTGACAGACAGAATTACAGTCCTGAGTCTTATTTCTGATCATGCCAGTATTTTCACTTTACAGGAGAAGGGCAAGAGTTGTTCTCCCTTACCTTACGCTCTCACAGCAAGAGATGTTAGGTTTGGTCAGATTTTAAGGTTTTGAGCAGTGTTCCCTTTAAGCTGAGCTCTTGGGCTCAAGCCCAGGAGAGATTCAGATGCTGTCCAGTTGATTAGCAGAGCTGGCAGCTATCCCTAGCTGGTAGCATATGTTGGTGGTGGTGGTGCACATTTGCACGCACCTAACAAAATTTATTCTGCACATAGATGGTGAAAAAGAGGGAATCTTGGTTCATGTGGCTGGAAGGATCCAACCCCCAAATTCTGCTGTGATTCACTGAATGCTGGTATGGGGAGCAATGCATCAGAGGCTGCAAGTTCTCCATTTCAATCACATCATCCTGATGAAGGACTTCGGGCGGGGGGGAGGCGCTCCTTAATGTTCTCTTATCCTGTTACTTAGATGGCACCACTTTTAACCAGAGCCTGTCTTTGGTTTTGAAAGCATTGATTGTGTCGTGCCAATATCACACCCTGAAGATGGAAGAGCTTTGCCTAGAAGTGACTGTTATCTGCCAGCTATCCACGTGTACCAAGGGAACTATCTTTGAATTACTGTGAGCCGCTGAACTTCCTCTCAACTTCTTCTGTTTCTGCCTCTTAAAGACACCAAGTTAATGCCTCTGCCAGAGTGGTAACCGCTGAACTCCAGTTGATTTTTCACGTATCTTATTAAGATACAGCTAGAAGGGGGTTAGGAAGATTTCAGCATTCCAGGGGCAAAAGAGTCAACTTTTCTTGAGAGCGAAAAGTTGCTCGGAAACGTTCTGTTCTCCCTTCGAACGCCTCTGGTACCTGCGGGGAAAGGGCTGTTGTGGGGGCAAGTGACCACCTCCAGCCAGTCAAGGCTGTCACGACATGGTGACTACAGTGGCTGCTAGGGGGGAGAAGGTCTGTTGGGAAGAAGAAAGCTCAGAGCACCTGGCGCCTGTCACTCCAGCTGCCTCCGCGCTGTACGACGCCCCCGCTGACCCGATGCCATGGACGGTCTTCCGCTAACATAACTTCTCCACGTGAGGAAGAAAACCAAGCGCACCCTCGCTTGGCGCGGGCTCGGCCCTACTTTCCGGTACTCGCCTCGCCGCTAACCCCCGCGATGCCAGCCGGCTGAGGGGCTCCTTAGAAGGCGGCTCCTGCCTTGGGGCTGCCGGGCGCTTCAATGCCGGGGGCGGAGAGGGACCGGCTATGCTGGAGCTGGCCGGGGCCAAGCCGCGCGCGCGGCTGGAGCTGCCGCCCCCGAGCAGCCCCAGAGCCAAGCCGTGTGGGGCGGGGGGGCGGCAGGGGCGCCACAGCTGCTCCGCACGGCCGGCGGCGGGAGCAGGAGGCGCCCCTCCCCGCCCCTAACCCGGCCCCCGTCTGCTCTCGGGGGAGCCGGAGCCGCCGCTTCCCCCAGCCAGGGGAATTCCGGGGATCCCCAACCCTCCAATTTACGCGGAATTCGATTTACGCGCAGGCTGCCTACGACTCAACCTCGGTGGGAGCAGAGGGTTTGCTGTGTGTCCCGAAGCGAAGGCGTCATTTGCAGCTCCAGGGGGTCTGGCCTATAGGTAGAGCCCGTTCATCGGTACCCTCGGAGTGCCCTGTGGCATCTGGCCCAGGAAAGCCAGCCACAGGAGAGAGAGAGAGAGGAGCAAATACACCCTCAGGCGGCTTCTCTGCTCCCTCACTAGCCCCCACAGAATCACTTGCAACTGCCAAGGCAACTTCTCCTGGGATTTGCGTTGCTAACCCTGTCTCCGCGAAGAGGTGGTCAGTGCGGGCAGACAGGCTTTAGACAGGTCAGAGTCAAGGAGCTGGTCTCATTTTTCTTTTGCCGTTGGCAAGATGGGGGCTGCAGGGGCGTGAGAGGTGGGAGCGGCCGTCCTGGTTTTACATCTCCCCCCCCCCCCCCCCGGAATTGTCTTCTTCAGAGAGGCTGGTTCTGCCCCCCTTCCCGTGGCCAGGCTGAACTTTCTATGTGCTCTTCTCCAGCAGCCCAGGGCCCTGAGGTCAGCCTCTGGTCCCACTACAGGCGCCCTCTCAGCGGGGTGGAGGGAGCAGAGGCATCACACACCCTCAGCCTCGCACTCCCGTGACAAAAAAAAAAAGGGGGCTCTTGGCTCCATGATAGATCCGCAAAAGGACCTTTTTTTCCCCCTTCGTGCTGTGACCTGGCGCGGGGGGACCCAAAACGTGGCTTTTAGGGAGGCTTCTCAACTCCTTCCGGAGGGAAAGTCCTGGTACTTCGCTGGCAACCCCTACTCGCCCCTCTGCGCTGGGGCTTGCAGCCGTGCCCCTGGAGAAAGGCGCAACGCTAGCTGGCCGGGGGTTGCACGGGGCGGAGCGGGGAGCCGCTTTGGGAGAAAGGTGGAGGTCAAGTTTTCTCTTCTGGTTTGTGTTTGGAAACTCCCTTAGGCAGATGAGGGAAAATGTCACACACGCCAGTGAAACCCAGCAACCAGCCGCACCCGGAGAAGAAAGGAGGACGCGTGAAGCTTGTTGCCAGCCTTCCTGTCGCTCACTCTTTGCGCAATTGGTCTACCAGTCGGAGAGAAAGCTCTTGAAGCAGAAGCCCTGGCTCTCCTAGAATGGTGTCTATCAACGTTACAAGCGCCAGGATCACTGGCATACAGATACCTAACTCTTCACCCCTGGGCCGCTTCAGCCAGGGAGACCGCAATGAAATAAACGCGAAAGCAATAGCAAAATAAAGAGGAAAATCCCAGATTGCAATCGGGAAAACTCTGGGGGGCAAAAAACCCTCTTTACTTTTTAATACACCAAAACAGGAAGGGGGGGGGGGAAGCAGAAAGCCTAGGACACGCTGGGTTTAAAAATATCCGCCAAGGGGCAGGTGAGAAAAAGACCAACAGACGAAGACGCCAGAATAAAGAAACATGGAAAGAAACGCAAATTAAGCGGGCTTGGAAGGCAGGGGGACAGCGCAAGCAAGACACAACGGCAAAACTAAAGTTAATTACTTTTGACATGCTCAGCTCATTGGGTTCCCGTTCAGAAAGGGTGCCCTCTGGGCTGGCTGGAATGAATGGTGGCGCAAAGAAAGTAGCTCTCCCCTCTAGGTCTCTCTGCCAAGTCCGAGCTGTGCGCTCTAGCCAATATCCCCCTCTTTGCGCTGGGGGGGAGGGGAACACAGTTAACCACCTGTCAGGGCTGAGGACACAATACGGCAGCCCCCAAAAGAGCTTTTCATGCATGCGTAATATATTTGTTCAGCTATTCACTTAATGAAGCTGATAAATGTGATGCAAAACAATAGTCAAGTTAATCTATTTAGTAAAATGTTTTGAGACTTTCAAGCGATGTTAAGGAGGGCAGTGTGTTCGGGGACATTTTCATTTCAATACCTCCTCTCTCCTCTCGGGGGGGGGGAGGTTCAGGCAACCTATGTGAATATAATTTCTTATAAATGTGTCTTTAATGGGTTTAATTCACCCTTGCCAGCTGTTTTTTAGCTATTTTGTAAGAGCAAAACAAACGTGCCAGGCTTGGAAAGCTAATTAAAATTAGTTTCGGTCACTGGGGCCAAGCTATATTTCCTGCAAACCATCTGCTTGATTGGCACAATAGAAGGATTTTCAAGAAAAAGGGGGATCTAGAAAAGCTTTGAACGAACCAACAGTTACTGTTCCTTGTGTTGAATTCTAAAGGTGAACGAGCGCCTTAGGTGCCTTAATGCAGCTTCGCCCCAACAGCCTCCATTTAAGCTCTCAACCCTGTGGATAAGCATCGTTAAAGAGTTTGGAAACGCATTAACTCGAGGGGTAGCGCTCGCCCCCCCCCCCCCCCCCGGAAAAATAAAAGCCACCTATATCTTTACTCTATAGATTCCCACAACAGCGCAGCCAAAGCGTCCATGGAACACAGAGCCCTTCCATTCTCGGAGCTAGCAGCACGGAGATAGGCGCCAGCCAAACTACCTGGCCGTCAGCTGCGTGCGAGTTACAAAGGGCGGCAGGAGTTTCTGTGCTCGCCAAAATAATAAGAGTTTAAAGCAAAGACGGGGCAGGAAGGAGCCCCGGCGCAAACGGAAGACGACAAACCTGTCTCCTTTGATTGCTGTCCACACCAAATAGTGCATCGAAGGTGGCGGTGGGTTTAAAGCTTTTTCCTTTGTGGGAATTTACAACTGAATATAAAGCGGGCTTTTTTTTCCTGGGGGGTGTTAATTAAACAAATTAGAACTTTTCGCTCATTATCCTGCCGTTGCTCTACAAGCCCGAGGAGGGTCCAAGACACAATACGTGTGGGAGACCCCCAAATACCGCTGAGCTCTCCCTTTTCACACGCGCCCCCCAAAGACTTGCCCAAGATCCGTTCTGAAATTGACTCGTGTTTAGGTTGTGCCAGCTGGGCCAATACCTTGGCGGGCAGTTGAGTAACACGCTGCAGAGCTTTAAACAAAACCCTTTCACGGCTCTTTTTTTTTTAACCCGGACCTACAAAATGGCCAATCGATGGTGAGGTCCTGTTGCATCAGATCCCCGGTGCCTGCCTTTAAAAGTTGTTTGCTGTCTTTCCTGGGAGCCATTCCCTCCCGCCCAAGTGACTGACGCCTGGTCGTTACGGCCGGCCCCGAGCGACAGCGCACAAGTGACACTCACCAGGAGGAAACGAGCTAACTTGACACAAACAAAAACCTAGCTCTGAGGTGAGGCAGCCTGAGAGGTTAAGACTCCCTCGGACAGTCCCGTGCAGATTGCCAGCCTGGGACTATGATACACGCAGACTTCAAAGTCTCCCCGCGCCCTCCCCTTTCCTTTTTTAAACTAAGAGGGGGTCGAGTGAGAACGTGAGTGACTTTTAAGAAATAAATTTGAAGATAACGACATTAAAATGAATGGCAGGAAGCACAAAACCCCATGAGCATAGGTCAAACGGCATTAGTCACAGGTTTTATCTCCAGACATTTGAATTCCCTTCTCCTAAACGATCACTGGCTTTGAAAAGACACTTCCAAAGGAGATCACTGAAAATAAGATCCTTTCGTCCGATTTCTTGGTTTCTTATGGTCTCTCTTCCCTTTCAATAGATGTCTAGTCCCTTTTGCCTTGGTGCTTAGGGAATTCTTTATGAGTGTGCTAAGACATCTCACAAGGAACTGGGTCCACGTGTGCCTCAGCATGCGTCTGACCCAACCTTCCAGAAAATGTCAGCCTCTTTTTTAAAAACCAGAGAAATCAGCAGCAGTTGGTCTATAGTGACGCAAAACTCCCCCGATGTATATGTAAAGAAAGGAGTAAATCATCTCAGTGGAACATGACTGTACAAAGTATGTGTTCTTAGCTCTGCCGGTACTTCTCTTCCAGACGCTCTGAGAAATGCAAAGTTGCGGGGCGAAGATAGGGGAGGATTTTTTTTTTTTTTTTGCCAAGTTCTATTTTTTCGGTTTTATTTGCTACTGTTCCACTTGCCGGAAAGTAGCACCTTGAGAGCAGCCAGACGTACGGCGTGAGCTCGCCCTGCCCGGAGGGAAATGCCGTAGCACGAAAAGAAGTAAACGCAAAAAGTAGAGCAGGATTCCCTCCCCACTGTGACTTGAAGCAGTGCATAAACTCTGCCAACTTCCAAGTGCAGGTGTTTCGCCACTGGGGCTCATTTGATCCGAGTTTGGTTCCTTTGTAGAACTTGCTGCGTTTTCTTTCTTTTTTCCCTTCTGCAAAACGGTGGCACTGCTTTTAAAACCCCCAGCTCTTAAACTGATTCTGACGATCTCCCAAAGCCATAGGTTTGTTGGAGCCTTGGAACAGCACTAGGGAAACTTGTCAGCATCACGTATTTCGATGGCTAATACCGTCCTTTCTAGTATATAACTGTTTGATTTGAATCAAGGGAGAAGTTTAACAGACTTTCTTTCTTCCCTAATGTGATCTAAATCGCAGATGCACTTTTATTGAATGGTTAAAGCATCGACATGGAGATAATCAACACAAAACAGCCGAACAAAAACCATCGAGAGAAATAAAGCTGGTTAATAAGATTTTTGAGAAAGCTTTGTGTTAAAAAATAAAAAGAGAAAACAGCTGAAGGTGACAGTTAGTTCATGGTTAATAGGATAAAGGCTGCATGGCGGAGGCTGCACACTTCTGCATGCAAAGGTTCAGCAACACCAAAGCACTGAAAAGGGTGCTTTAAAAACCTTTAACACATCTGTTATATTCTTTAACAGAGAAATCAGGTAAAACAACTTTCAATAGCTCTTTCGTCCACCTACCCAAAAGGAACCTGACTACAATTTCATCTCTTTCCAAATTTGCCATTGAAAGGGTTACCAGAAAAATCTTCTAAAAATCTTTACTTTAAAATATTATTTGGTCCAGGGTGAAAATGTAGGCTCTCTGGGTTTGTGCGACATCATTAAATAAAACCTCAGATACTCGGATAAAAAGGCCATAGTACATTAATTGGGGCAATGAGAAGGATACCAGCTATCTTTTTAAAATTGCTATTGACAAAAATATCATTGACTCAAAATATTTTCATAAACCATATGGATCAAGATTTTGGAATCTTTCACTCATTTTTACTTTTAAATAATGCTTATTTCTACTATTTTAAAAATAGCTGGATAAACCCTACCAGACGATTTAAAATCTCAGCTATGTGTTGTGTCACTAAGTAGTTTTAGAGGTCTTTTCTATTTTTAGTTTTCATATTTCCTCATACTTCATGGTGAGCTAAAATAACTGCTAAATTTTAAGTTTATCCACCAACCTGCTTAGAACAATCTTCGTCAGAATAACAAAAAACAGATGTAGTCATTCAGATCAGTTTCTCTCCTTTCAGGTGTCTGTAGACTTGATTCTGAGGTTAGAAAAGCTTGTTATATGTACAGTATTCTTGCAAATTTCACTACATACCGATAGCATTCAGCGAATAATTAGATCCGATATCAGGATCTTTTCATCTGCAGCGTTTAATGTTATGTTCATTAAGTTGTATCTTCCATTACTCAAAAATGATGCCTTTTTGACAGCCTGTAGATTCGTTGGTATGAATATTTATTGATTTATTTCCTAAACTCTGCAGGGGAGCAGCAAATAAATTTAGTGCTTTCTTTAAATAATTCTTTTTCTATGAGGCAAGATGTCATTTGAAACTTTTAAATAGGCATTTAATTAGCCTGTGTGCGTTGCATCTGAACAAAACCCTGCTGGGAGCCTTTGGAGAAATGTATTCCAAAGAGGCGGTCAATATGCAAAATTGATGACTACACTTTCTTTGTTGCAAGGCCATTGTGCATTGCTTGTTTATGAAGTCTAATCCAATCATAAATTGCACCTCTGGACCAATCAGAAAGCCCAGCGCTCTGGATGAATGAAGCTCAAGTGGAGAACTTTGTTGAACCCCTTTGTTCGAGCTGTCACTTCTGAAAGAGCTTCAGCGGGGCTCACCGCTATAAAACCCATCAGCCAGGAGAAAGGGCAGAGAGAACTCTGCCAGACGTACCAGCGGGATCTTTACCAAAGAGGTTCCCAAAGCAGATTAGAAAAAAATAAGCCCAAGCCTGGTTCCTCGGACCCCACCAAGTCTCAGCTCACTCTCTGCCATGATGTTCCCAAGCCTTATAGCGCCTCCGGCTGTGTACCCGAGTCTCCTGCGGCCAACCCCCACTTTAACGTTGCCCCAATCGCTGCAATCCGCCTTTACGAGCCATTCCAGCTTCTTGGTGGAAGATCTGATCAGGATCAGCAGGCCGGCCAGTTACCTGCCGAGGAGCTGCCCCCCGCCCAGCATGTCCCCTCCCACCTCCGCCAGCAGCACCACCAGGACAGACACGGTGACCTCCGAGCTCGTCAGCTGCACCACCGCCAGCGCACGGCGGGTCTGTTCCCCGCAGGCTTCAGCCTCCTCCAACACCGACTCCACTTTCCTGAAGTTTGGGGTCAACGCCATCCTCTCCTCCGCGCCTAGAACGGGTAAGCGGCCAACCCGGAGGGCGGCTTGTGCCTGGGCCCTGCGTTCCTGGGGGGGGGGGGGTGGCTCCCTGCCCTCCAGCGCGCGCAGTTATGGGCAGCGGGGAGCGGGGCTGGGGAGCGGCGCAGCAGGCGCTGAGCAGCGAGGGGGAGACAGGCTGCAGCTCGCGCTCCGCGGCGCCTCTCGGGTCTCGGCCGCAACGAGGAGGCCCCCTGGGAAGTTGTGGAGAGCTGAGTGGCGGGGCGGGCCGGCGGGCCTGACGCCGAGGGGAGCCGGCAGCGGCGATTCCCCGAGGCAGGAGGAACTCCCACTCTCCGGGGCGCGGGGTTATTCGCTCCAGGCGGCGGCCTTGGGGAAACACTATCGCAGGGAGCGGCAGCTGCTTTCCCAGCGCCGCTGCTCGCCACCAGCTGCTGGGGGGACCCGGTGACCGGCAAAGAGCCCTTTACATTTGCCTCTCTTTTCTCCCCAGACCCCTCCCCGGCGTTGCTTCCCAGCGTCCCTCCAAAGACATTCTCCTTCCCCTACTTCGAAGGATCCTTCCAGCCTTTTATCAGGTCTTCCTATTTCCCAGGTAGGTCTCAGAGCCCCTCCCCCTGCCCGCTCCTATCCGACCGCTCCCCTCCACTCCCAGCATGTCCCGGTGATACTTCCCCGTCCACCCTCGGGGGCTGTGCTCTGGTTCAGAGGTTGGACGGGGAACAGCATTCAAGAATCAGTTGCGCCAATTTGATGCCCGATTTAGCACAAGCGGTGACTGCTTGACATTTCTTACCAATTCTCCCCCGAGCTACAAATTAGCCGGAATTGTCATGGTCCAAATTTGAGGCGGTTCCCTTCTCACAGAGAAGCTGCTGGCATCCTCTTCACGGCTGCGGTTTTCCCACAGAGCCAGGGCTCTCTGCCGGTGATCCCCAACAAAAGTTTCAGCACCATGACCAATTTGGTCAGCTCCCTCCGGGCAGCCACACACAGACCCAGCGCTGACTTTACCATGCTGCTGATAGACATTTACCAGCTATGGGCTAATTTCCCATTAAGGGTCATTCAGTGTCCCAGTATTTTCACAAGACCACATGGAGCGTTCCCTTGTTGGGGAGCTTCTGTGTGGCAAAAAGAGCCACAATACCCCAAACATTAGAAACTTTACCGATACTGTTCGCTCTGGGCAGGTAAACAGAACACATCTAGATTAGGGTGAAAAATCCATTAACTTTCCATTGCCTAGTTTGGGGCTTCACTGTCACACTATTACTAAATATTATCCCCTTCTCCCGATAATAGATCCATTAAAATGCAAATCTTGTGCCCTTACGACCACAGAGTATATTAAGCATTTCGTTCTTGTGCTTCCAATTTCACATATTTAGCTGTAGCTGTTAACCAAGAATGGGGATTAAAATATGCAATCAAATTTACAGTGGTTAAGAAAGATTAAAAAAAATCAAGAAGGATCAGGCTCTTCTTATCTGAGTCTGATAGCTGCAAAGTATTGGGATTTGGGACAAGAATTAAAAATATGTAATTAGACAAACAAGCTATTGCTTTTTTTTTTTTAAAGGAAGAAAATAATCCAAGCTCTTCCATTCATGCTCCTGATAATGGAATTTGCTTCTTTTCTGCAGCATGTGAATGGCCTAACAAAAACAACTTGAGCTTTATAAATAGCTTTTCATGTCCATTTAATGAAAATGATTTGGGGAAAGAGAAGACTGTGTCATCAGTATTCTCCCAAGGAGCCTGGCATGCAGTTGTGTTTAGTTTGAAAGTGTAAATCTCTTTTGTTCCAATAATATATGGCTTTAGCTGCTTGTCCTCAGTCTTTTTCTGTTAGTTCATTACTACACAATTACCATTCACGCTTCATTAGAATCTCTGTCTCTCTTTGGGATTTTTTTAAGGCGAAACTGTGCCCTTTTTATCATACCAATACCATTGGGAACCAGTCAATGTGCTAATTAGCTGTTACTTTTCATGTCTTCGGATTGAATTCTTCAAGTTTTGTAAGGGGGGAGGAAGATTAATATAAAAAAGATGAATACTGATTAATCAAAACTGCATCTAAAGGGGACTTTTTTGTTCAGATCTGTAAAGTCCCTCATTTTCATCTGAAGAATAATAAAGTGCCTGAAATGATAAAAGCTGAAAAAAGAAATCAAATACTTTGCGGCAAGGGGGGTGGGGTGGAAAAAAGCTTTTTTATTATACCTCGAAGTTGGTGCGCCCGGCTTTGCCTTTTCAAGCTGCAGACCTTTGAAACACATCACAAAACAGCTCACTATTGATCCATTTTACACGTTTCAGTTGATGGGTCTAATCCGAGTTATCACTTGTTGAAAGGGGCGGTTATTTAAGCGGAAAGTTCCTTTCTTTGCTTCAGGTTTATAGGTGCGGGGTCCATTCAGGGGGAGATGCGCCCAGAGCAGAGGGCGGGAGGGGGGATAGGGAGAGTGCGAAAGACAGAATCAGATGAACAAGAGAAAAAGCGCAAAGACGCCAGAGAGAAACGGGCAGGGACGCGGGGCAGAGCCTGCGGGCGGTTTCTTGGCTGGCTCAACTTTGTCTCCGCCCTTGTCCCTTTCCCCAGCGTCCTCTTCGGTGGTGCCCATCCCCGGCACGTTCTCCTGGCCCCTGGCTGCTCGAGGCAAGCCGCGCCGGGGCATGCTGCGCAGGGCGGTCTTCTCGGACGTGCAGCGCAAAGCGCTGGAGAGGATGTTTCAGAAGCAGAAGTACATCAGCAAACCCGACCGGAAGAAGCTGGCCGCCAAGCTGGGCCTCAAAGACTCGCAGGTAACTAACGTCCCCCTTGCGGGAGGGAGGCTTCATCCTGGTTCCGGCAGCCGAGGCGCAGCCCCGCGCTCCACCCACTCGGCCAGGGTCAAGCCTGCCAGCTGCCGGGCGCCGCCTTGCGGGCACTCCGCATGCTCAGCGGCACTGCCAGCTGGCCCCCCCGGCGCGCACGTGGGTGCCCCGTGCAGTTATCCGGCTGAAGGCTGGCCCGGTCTGGCTCCCCGGCCTCCCGTCCAGCCACCCTTATCCGCCCGAGGCCCAGCGGGCAGCACCGGGGCAGAAAGGGCCACGAGCTTCACCCCAAGGAGCTCGTGTAGGGCCCGATCCCACAGAGCTCAGTGGGGCTGGCTGGGAGCCGGAGCCGGCCCTGGGCGGGGTGGGAGTGCTCGGCGCTGCACGCAGCGCAGGGGACAAGATCGCCAAGGCTTGGCGGAGGGAGTAACCGCTGAGGCTTTGGCGACCGGATGGAGCCGGGCAAAGACGGTCGTCCAGGCTGGAGGAGGAGAGAGCCAAGCCGAGGCAGAGCAAGCCGGGCGGATCCCTAGCGTGGCTGTGCCCACTGCGCCTGGCACCGTGCGCAGCCTCCTCGCCGGCTGGGAGCCGCCTGTCTGACTCCCGCTGGGGCGAGGGAAGCCGGGGGCTGAGGGGTTACACTCGCCACAAGTCTGTGTAACCCGAACCTGGCGCTTTCCCTACAGGTGAAGATCTGGTTCCAGAACCGAAGGATGAAGTGGAGGAACTCCAAAGAGCGAGAGCTCCTGTCCTCCGGGGGCTGCAGGGAACAAACCTTACCCACCAAGTTCAACCCTCACCCCGACCTCAGCGACGTGGGCAAGAAATGCTCCGGGGAGGAAGAAGAGGAGGAGGAGGAGGAAGTGTCCCCTCTGTGCCCAGCCAGCCCCCAGCACACCCTGACCTACCGCCAGTCCCCGGACCATCTGCACTTGAGGGACAGACTGCACTCCCAGCTGCCCCCATCTCCCTCCCACTCCAGCAGCCCCAGCAAACCTTCAGACTTCTCAGACTCAGAGGAAGAGGATGATGAGGGGGAAGAGGAAGAGGAGGAGATCACAGTCTCTTAGGTCTCCTGCCTGCCCCCCTACAACGGGGACATTGCAAAGGTGCAAATCATTGACTAAACAGTATAGAAGTGCTTATAAAATTGAAGAGGTGGTGTCCCTCCTGAATGTCTCCATGGCTGTCACATGCAGGTTATTTATGACATAGAAAAATGTATGCTTATCCTCCTTTCCTCATCTGTTTGCTCTGCTTCTGAGGCCTTGTACACAAACATTAGGTTTCCCCTTTGTATCTAAGGTTAACAACCAAACTTATAGGATAGCTACATTTTTCCCGTGCAAGCCACAGAAGGTTATTTGAACACACTACCTTGGAAAGCATTCTTGGCACAGAGCAAGGGAGCAGTAATTAAAATGAGTGGAGATCATAGTTTCCAGACAAAATCATGGTAGATACCATAATCCTTTTAGATTACAGGAGAACTCCCATTTTGTTCTTACGGTACGGAAATGATGGCACCTGTATGATCTGATCCTGTAAGCCTTATTAACATGAGTAGTCCTTACACATGTGAGTAAACTTGGTGGAACAACTCGTGGACCAGACACTGCTCCCCATAAACATACCCAGTGACATCAGACTCCAGATATGTCAGTGGGATACATCTGGAGCATGTTGTTACTTAATTGGCAGACTCTAGTCCACATAAGGCGACTGGAATGATCAGAGGTTTCAAAACTGTCATCTGTTGGTGCAGTAGTACTACATAGGAAGTACCCTCTAACCCACTTTTACTCCACATATCTGTGATCACCTTTAACATTGTTTCTCTCATGGGTTTAATGTGAATGGAGGAAAATGGATATGCCTCTTTGATTTTTGACTCAACTTTGCTGTCTTTGCACAGCTTTTATCAACTGTACACTATTTTGTACACTTACACTGTATGGATGTTTTATACCAAGGTTATTGTGAATGAGTATAAAGATGGACTGATAATACTCTTGTTTTTTCATGGTTTTTAACTAAAAAAAAGTAGCTGTTTAACTGTGTAACTTATAAAGAAACGCTTTTATTTTGTATTTTATGTGTACAGATTTTAAATATGTATATATAATAAATGAGATGAATGCCAAAAACAGATTTCTGTGACTTGGTCACGTCATCCTGTTTACAGGCTCCTTAGATAGTGTCTGGGGACAAAGGAATTTATGAAAAACAGCAGGAGAATATAGGGTCCAGAGGTTATACAACTCTCATAGCTGCATTTGAATTTAAAACCAATACATTTCCAACTGTTACAGGTTGAACCACTCTAGTCCGGCACTCTCTGGTCTAACATCCACGGTCCACCATGCTTTTAGTTAGCGGGATGTCAACTCATGGTTGTGTCCAAGTTTCCGATGTGCTCGTAAACTTTGTTTACAGCCACCAGTCCTGGCTCTCAGAGTTCAGTGCTGTTATTTATCTCTAATTTACCCCTAAATGTCTTCTCAGAGCCCAGTAAGCAGTGAAAGTGTTGGTAATGCTACTAGACAATACTGATCTCCAATGGTTTGGCAAATTCTCTGGTTCGACATTCATCAGGTCCCAAATGTGCCAGATTAGAGTGGCTGAGGTTGTACTAAATAGATTTTAAAGTGTATGTGATCTGTCCTGCATCCCTTATTCCTAACACTATCCCAAATAATTTAACTTCTATTCTATACGTGAACAAGAGTTTCCATCTTTCACACTGGTTTCTTTTACTAAATTATTCTTTTTTTTTCTCCTGAACTTCAATTTCCATAGCAAGATTAGAGAGCAAACACTAGGGCCCAATCCTACACAGTGCTGAGTACCTTTAACTCCTAGACCATATGTCATACTGTTGGCATGAGGGAGAGATGGTTCAAATTATTAAAAAAAGAAACCCTTCCTGGTACACAAATTATTACTAAAAGCCTTAGAACACCACTTCAAATCTGTGTCCCTTTTAGAAACTCAGTTTGGGAGAAGCAAACAATTCAGAACAGTGGTGGGCAACCTGTAACCCATGGGCCACATGCAGCACACTGGAGTTCCACTTGCAGCCCATAGGACCCCCAGTTTGTTCCTCTCTCCCATGCGCCTCTCACACCCTGGGGCACTGAAGCCCCATATTTCCTGCTCCTCCCCTTCCTTCCCAGCACTTTGGGAGTGCCACAGATCTACTGATTCACACTCTGTCCCTGCTCTGTTTGGTTTCTGGTCTTCCCCCTCCCTCCCAGAGCTGGAATACCACCAATCAGCTGTTCAAGCTCTGGGAGGGAGGAGGACAAGAGGTGATGGAGTGCCAGTCAGTGGATTCAGGGCACTCTGAAAGTGGTGGGAGGGAGGGGAAGGAGCCAGTAAGTTCAGGAGTCCAGTGCTCCAGAGCACAAGAGGCGCATGGGGAAAGGGTGCAAAAAAGGGGGTATGTGGGCCACATGACCATTTGAGATGAAGGAGGGCCACTCATACCACATACTCCCTGGTTTTGGTTGTCCATCACTGATTTAGAAGCTTTAAGCCCCTTCCTGCATACCGTTCTTGGTGAAGAACTAATATAGTATTACCAGGATCGAGAAAAAGATGAACCTCCCAGCAGAGTGGGGGTAAGGCGTTTGAGTGATGTTCTCTCTAATCTTATCCATGCATGTACAGAATAAATTTTATGTTCACTAAGGCATGTGCAAATGTGCACCACCAATAGGAACAAAACTCTCTAGCTATGGGCACTCAGCTCATCAGCCGGACAGCATTTGAATCACTCCCAAGTGGCCACACAAGCCCACATCTTGCAAGGAACACCACCTGTGCCTTATTTGAAATGTTATCAGTTTCAAATTCATATTTGGGACTCAATGCTCCACTGAAGATGAGAGCTAAGGTCTATAATAACCATTTTCAAGTATTTAAACATCAGAAGCACAAAACTTCTTCCATTCAATCCAACAGCAAAATTCCCAGACTCCAAGAAAGCCGAATAATCATTAGGATTCACAACAAGGAATTAAGCAAAGGATCAGTTAGGCTGAATATCAGGAATTATATGGAAATCCCTAACACTTGTGGAATAATCTCTTTAAGGAAGTTATGGGAGCCCCCTTGCTATAGAAATTGAAAATTGGAATGGTGATTATACTGCATGGAACAGCTCATAACTGACTGCAGGGGTGAATTAGATGACCTAACAGGTCTTTTTCATCTCCAATGTCTATGATTTTCTCAGTGGGCAATTTGTAAAGCTGATCTACCAACAAAAAGGCATTAACCACTGCTGAAGCACTTATCTGGCATTGGCTGAAGTTTGTTTTTGGTATGTGCTTATTTCCTGAAAGTAATGGTTACATGCCATACATAGTGCGCTTTCAGTTCCAATATTATCATTTTGTCAACAACTAAATTTGAGTCAGGACTAACTGATTATCTGTGTGCTGACAAGGAAAGAAAGCCTCAGAGAGCATTTCCCTCCTTAGTCTCATCCTCTGATATTTTATTTAAATTAATAGTTCAGGAAAATTCCACTTATCACATATGGTGACAATTATGATCATAGCCAAGAGTTTCAAGTAACTAATGATTTTGGGTGTCCAACCAAACATGCCTTACAGGAGCCTGATTTGCTGAAAAGTTCCCATCTTCTGAAAATCAGGCCCCTTTAAGGAGTCTGAAGCTGGGCAGCCAAAACCAGAGGAATCCCAAAACGCTAGATACCTTTAAAACTTTTGATTCTAGGCTTCTCTGAACTTGATGGCTGAAAGATAACAATAGGCATTTTTGAGCAGTCTAAAGCCGCGTCTACACGTGCCAGCTACTTCGAAGTAGCCGCGCCAACTTCGAAATAGCGCCCGCTACGTCTACTCATGGCGAGCGCTATTTTGAAGTTGAAATCGACGTAAGGCGGCGAGACGTCGAAGTCGCTATCCCCAACAGGAGATGGGAATAGCGCCCTACTTCGACGCTGAACATCGAAGTAGGGCACGTGTAGACGATCCACGTCCCGCAACATCGAAATAGCCGGGTCCGCCATGGCGGCCATCAGCTGAGGGGTTGAGAGATGCTCTCTCCAGCCCCTGTGGGGCTCTATGGTCACCGTGTGCAGCAGCCCTCAGCCCAGGGCTTCTGGCTGCTGCTGCTGCAGCTGGGGATCCATGCTGCATGCACAGGGTCTGCAACCAGTTGTCGGCTCTGTGGATCTTGTGTTGTTTAGTGCAAGTGTCTGGGAGGGGCCCTTTAACGGAGCGGCTAGCTGTTGCCCGGGAAGTGCTAGTCCACCCTGTGACCCTGTCTGCAGCTGTTTTTGGCACCCTTATTTCGATGTGGGACGCTTTGGCGTGTAGACGCTCCCCTGCAGCACCTACTTTAATGTGGTGCTGCCCAACGTCGACGTTGAACGTCGGCGGCACCAGCCCTGGAGGACATGTAGACGCTATTCATCGAAATAGCTTATTTTGATTTCGCTACATCGAAATAAGCTATTTCGATGTAGCATACACGTGTAGACATAGCTTAAATGTGACAATGTCTTCCTTTTTCAGGAGTAGAGATGAATTATTCAGAGGGGAGTACATAATTTCCCCTTCCTATTCTGCACCCTTCCCATTATCAGTTGATACAGTAAACCACTGCTCAAACAGTTCAATTCATGTAACATAAAACAAGCTTTCTTCAAGATTTCATCATATAGTATCCATTTGTACAGAAGGCTTTGTTTAAAAGAAAAACAAAAACACCATTCATAATTAACCTTTGGAACTGATTGCTTCAAGGCCACATTAAAATCAAGAGCTCAACAGGCTTCTAAAAAGCAATAGGGATAAAATCCCAGGCTTAAAGTCAATGGCAAACTCCCATGGACTTCAGTGAGGCCAAGATTTCACCCGAGTAAATATATGAGGGGGCCCTCTGCCATTATTTTTCACATATGTTCACATGATAAGTAAGACATAAAAACTCGTGGAGCAGCCAAACGGTACCTGACAGAGGTTAAGAAGAGACTTGTTGCATGGGCAGATCATTCTCTAACTGCGCATCAAGAGGTTTCTTGTACCACGTTCAAAGGAAGGATCCCAGGCTGGATCCAGTGTGATCCAGTGTGGCAATACTCACCATGCCATGAAGGGTAAAATACACCTTGGTACAATGGGCCAGCACACAGGGTGACCAAATAGCAAGTGTGGGGTGGATAAGGGTGGGGGTAAAGGGGCAATAAAAGACAAACCCGACATATCAAGACTCCCTATAAAACGAGGACCTCTGTTTACTCTACGAGCACAAGACCTGTATAGTATAGTACTTCTATCCTTTTACCGCCTATTCTTCTACCCCCACTCCCATCCCAATTCTGTCCTTGTGTTGGCTTTCTGAATTAGGGTACATTTTACATAGATTTTTTTTTTAAAACAGATTTAATAGGTGTAAGTTTCACAAGGCTCGTTGAGTGTGCGTATTTCTGAATACTTAGTTTTGATGTTGCTCTGCACTCAATGTTAAAATGTTAAAATACGGTAAAATGAACTTCAGATAGGGTGCATCTACACAAGGAACTAACTTCGAAGTTAACTTTCAAGTTACGCACTACTTTGAAGTAGTCAGCAGAGAGTATATGCACATTTTTCCTTTACTTCAGAGTTAACCCTTCAAAGGAGCCCAACTTCGAAGTCCTTCCTCCGTTCCCAGGAATGGAGTAGTGCCCTACTTCGAAGTAGAGTATGTGTAGCTGCTCAAGCAACTTCAGAGTTATTTTTGTAGTATAGACACAGCCATACAGATAGGGAGAAAAACCAAATCTTAATATTTTCTACTGTCCCACACCTGTTCTTTTTCTTAGATACTGTAGCTCCACAATGTCTTACTACTAAGCCAAGGCATTTTTTTGCTGATTGAAGTTAATTGAGGTTTATGAGGTTGTGGTGTTTAAAAAAGGTTAAATAGATCTTATTAAGGGTGATGATGACCTAGCTGAATGCTAATTCAAGCTAGGCTGGATAAATATTGCAGATTTTTTTTCTCTGCATAGTTGCTTAATTTTTTTTTTAATAGGAATTTAATTTCATAAGACTTTTAGTATGAAATGCTCATGAGGAGTAGACAACTGTACAGCATCCAGGGGCTGGAGGGACAGGTTTAATTTTACTCAAAGATACTACTATTCACTTGTTACTTTAACAGGGAGCCATGAAGACAGAACAAAACTGTATAATATATTAACTATTGTTTTTGTGAATAAATGTATAACCTGGATCTTGATAATGTGAAAACTTTAAGTTATAAGAAAATGCCATGTCCAATCATGGATTTAGAATTTTATATACTTTAAAAAGGTATAAAAAGAGAGTCAACAGGTATTTAAAATGAAATCTATCAGTACAGAGATGAAAAATGGAATTGGTTTTTGCAAATATATACAGAGAGGTCCAAAACCAGAAAATTCAGAAAGAATAGGCACAGCATAGTGTATACGAAAACTGGATTTAGTACATCTAAAATAATATCCAATTTTGTAGCTGTGAAGACATCTAAACTAGTAACAATTAACTGGGATGTATGCTCAGCAATGGCTATCCTTTTTTGGATTCAACCTCAGGCCATATGGCCATAAAAAGGGCATCTCTGTAGAGGTGACAAATCTATGAAATTATATTTCTAGTAAGAGTTAGCATCTCCATAGCTGTAGCTTGGATCGCAACATACACTGGGTTAACAGGAAACAAAATAGCAGACATCAGGGCTAAAAACACTAAGAAATGGAAAAATTGACCTAGAAATACCATTGTGTAAACAGTACTTGAAATGGCTACAACAGAAAACTGAAAAGAGAAATGGGAGGGTGGGAAGGAAGGAAGCTTTTTTGAGGTATACCCTGGAGTACTGGATAACTTCACTTATCCTGTCCTGGCACTGAGTTATGTAATTTTGTTTAGCATAATAACTGGCTATTGTGGCTTAAACAAAAATCTTTTTTTGAATAAACAGACACAAAGATGCACCCTATTAGTGAGAAAGACGGTTGATTACCTTTTACAAGAATGTGTGGATATCAATAAACATAACAAAACTTGCATTATGGTGTTTAGTTTAAAAAGCAGGAATATGGGAAAGTATTTTTAAAAAATGTTGTTACAGTACCTCAAGGATATAGGGCAGAATGAGTGAATGTAAAATCCTGAGTATTTAGGAATTACAGGTAATGAAGGTGATAGACTGCATCAATGTTTGAAAGAAAAAACTGAAGATTTGGGCTGAACTGTAGACGTAGCCATCTGTCGACAGAAGTTACTGTTGGAAGATATCTTCCAACCAAACATCTGTCGACAGATTGTGGCCACACCCCAAAGTGGATGGAAAAAGCGATCTGCTCTGTCGATAGAGAGTGACCAAACTGCCTGACAGCTTTCTTGACAAAATGGCAGACTGGAAACACAGCAGACAGGTCTGCCCAGTGACCCAGAAGCCCTGTCTGTCGACAGAGGGTCCCCCGGAGTATCCACGTGGCTTTTTTTTAAATCAAGAGATTCTGTCGACAAAGGTGTTCTGCCTCATGGGGGAGAGGCAGAAGGCTGCTGACAAAAGTGCAGCATTCTGTCAATTTACTGTCAACAGAATGCATTTTTAGTGTAGACATTCCACGTATTTTGTCAAAAAAAGGAGAGGTTTGTTTTTGCTTTTTTTTTTTTTTTTTTTTTTAAAAACAAAGCTCTCTAGTGTAGACGTAGCCTAGGGAATTTAAGGTCAGACACACCTAGACCTCATCAGACAAGGTAAACCTCAACCAGGCAGCTTTCCCCTTCACTTTATGGTAAGTAAAACCAAGGAGTCCTGTAGAACCTTACAAACTTATAAATTGATTAAGTAACTAGCTTTTGTGGGTAAGACCCACTTCTTTAGATTTTCATATTTGGAGTCGACATTTAGAATCCAAGGTTTATATAACAGGGGATCTGACAAGCTGAAGAAGTGGGTTTTACCTTCAAAAGCTCATTACCTAATAGACAAACTTGTTAGTCTACAGCACTGCTTGTTTTTTTCAAAGCTACAGACTAACAGCTCACTCCTCTAAAATTGTTTACCATTTTTGGTAACAGCAATTTGTTTTACATCCAAGGAACAGCACACCCTTACTGCAGCTGTTTTCTTCACTTCTGAATAAATGCTTTGCACAGACCATTATTTTTGGTTTCATTTTGTTTTATTTCCCCTCCACTTCTCAGTGAAAGTCCTCTGACAAGATCTGTGTGTCACGCATGCTTTTTTACTGTTTGTTTTAGCCCTCTTTTTAATAGAGCTGTGATGCATCTTCCAACACTGCACAGACATCCAACTATCGGAACATCACTTTACTCATAAGCCTCATCCCCTTAGAGAGCAATGTGCATCCCCAGATTTCAAAGCACTTCAAAGGAAAATATACCATAATCCCCATATTATAAGGGGGACACTGAGGCACAGAGGGCAAATGACTTGCACATGGAACCCCAAATTAGCCGCTGAGCCTGATTCCTAGTCAAGCACCCTGTTCACTGGCTTGTGCTGGTTCTATTGAAATCAAATGGCTGTATCCATTGCTTTCTCCTCGATTATCAACTACTGCTATTGCTGTAATAGGAAATACTGCAGTTGCTTATATGACTGATCAAAATCAGTTCTAACTAGTAGAGCATTGTAATGACTGTCAGTAAATAGTAAAAATTGACTTGACAACGGGTCACATGTGCAGTTGTCAAACAGAAGCAAGAGACAAAGCAGGAAATACCGCCCCCCGAAGATCCTGGGATAGGCCCCCATCACTAGCATTTTACCTCTTTCTGACTCAAATGAATGTTAATGAACCATCAATAGCTTAGATAAGGAAGATTTCTTTATTTCCATCATTGGTGCCTTCCCTGGATCAGTAAAGTGAAGCCCTCTCTGGCTGCCATTCCAAAGAAGGGCTCCTTGGCTAGGGAAAGGATAATTAGAAATGGAAGGAAGGCTGATCCATGATACCTTTGACTGCACATCTCCATATCCCTTAAACTGAATCACTTGCAAAAACAGAATGCAGCCTGGGAAGCGGCAGGCAAGGAGCTCTGTAACCACAGTCCAGAGGCAATTTCAGTGCTAATGGTTATTTCTACACTGCAGATGAGTGCATTGCTCAGCCCAGACAGACGGACATGCTGTAATTCTTGTCAAGCACACGGGAAAAATAACAATGTGGACAATGCAGCATGGGCAGCAGCAGGGGCTAGTTGCCCAGGTAACGGCCTGCCCAAACCCTTGGGTGGCTAGCCCAAGCCACTGCCTGTGCTGCAGCAGCCACATGGCTATTTTTAGTGCACTAGCTCAAGCAGAGCTAGTGAGCATCTGTCTTCTCAGGCTGGAAGACATCTTTCCAGCTCCAGCATGGGCATGTCTCCCATTGACAGTACTCATTTTCACAGTGGCCTGCTAAGACTCATGATTTGGCAGGACACTGTCTTCTAAAGAGGTTCATTGGCTTTGTATAGCTTGAATACAATAAACAGTGGCAGAATATCAGTGCTAGATAACCCTTCTCATCGTGTAGGCGTGGTAAAAGTGCATTTGTTATTATAGTGAAGAAGAACATGAGACACTGATTGCTACCTGATCCAGGCCTGCTATAATCTAGGACACCAGCGCTTTGCAAACTATGTCTAGTAGACAATGTTCAAGGCAAGGCAAAAATCTTCTCATCTAGTCGCTATGCCCATCACAGCCTATGAGCCTCGGTGCACACACCCTTGAACAGATATTTTGATTCCTTTAATCCTTTTCTCTTGGATTTGGGTGTTACACATCTGCTGGTAAGAGGGTACCACCAAGACAAATAGCTCCTTCCTTTTATGCTCTGCTTGCTATGCTCAGACTACCCCAGAACTGTCTTTCCTTTGCTATATCTGTGCCCAAAGCCTATAGCAACACAGATTAAAATGAATATGAATCTAGGTGATGGGATAATCCATATTCCAGTTGGCTACTGTGGAGTAGCTCTTTTTACAAAACACATAACATGGCTCCATATGCCCCATTAGTCTTTTCCATCTGGGATGCATCTTCCCAGTCAGTCAGTTTTTGCTGATGATCATGCAAGCAAGTAATCACTCAAGCTTCAGGTGGGACAGAACATCCCCCCCTCCCAACAACTGTTCCCCAAAAAAACCTGGAAAAAAGCACTCCAGAATCCTATCCTTCATTGACCAAGGTAGAGGGCCAAAGGTGAGATATGACCACATTAGAATTTCTTAGCTCGTAAGCCCTCAAAAAGAGGTGCCCTCCCAATGTATGCATATGAAACAGATGTGCAGGGTGTGCCTCAACTCCCAGGGGGTTTAAGCAAAATAACCGTTGGTAGCAACCACAAAACACCACACACGGGGAAGAAAATGCATTGCCACCAGCATCGCAGACAAATATAAATGACGCATGCATAACTCCGTGTCCAGTGGGATGGAACCATAACTAAGCAACTAGGAGTCTTAAATCAGACCAGCCCACTAGTCATTAAGGCTCCCTCATTGCTCCTTCAGAGGTCACAAATATAACACAAAATAACAATCATGTTTTGGATGGGGGATTGTCATTTACATAAAGCTTCGACAGTGCTCAGTGACGGCTAACAGTCCATCTTCGCTCTTGTGCTCCTTAGAGGCTACGTCTACACTAGCCCCAAACTTCGAAATGGCCACACAAATGACCATTTCGAAGTTTACTAATGAAGCGCTGAAATACATATTCAGCGCTTCATTAGCATGCGGACGGCCGTGGCGCTTCGAAATTGACGCAGATCTGAGCCGCGCAGCTCGTCCCGACGGGGCTCCTTTTCGAAAGGACCTCGCCTACTTCGAAGTCCCCTTATTCCCATGATGCATGATGGGAATAAGGGGACTTCGAAGTAGGCAGAGTCCTTTTGAAAAGGAGCCCCGTCGGGATGAGCCGGGTCAATTTTGAAGCGCCGCGGCCGCCCTCATGCTAATGAAGCGCTGAATATGCATTTCAGCGCTTCATTAGTAAACTTCGAAATGGCCGTTTGCAGGGCCATTTCGAAGCTTGGGGCTAGTGTACACATGGACAGAGAGTATCTTCACTAACAATCTGATTTCCAAGCACACATGCGCCCTTAGAGGTGTGAAGTTCTAGGCCAGCCATAGGGCTGGGCCATCGGGATGACTATTGGGGGTACCATGGTTAAGAGGGAGCTGCATGGCAGCACAGAGAGGTTGGTAGGACACGCCCAGATTTTCCAATTTCCTCCCAGTTGAGATACAGTGGAAGAGGTGGTGGTCATCCATAGATATTTCTCCCTGCACCCATAGCTGGCTGTTGAGTGGAGACAAGCAACACAAAGTGCTCCATGCAGCCTGTTTGCTATCCCCACCTGGACTGCTGCTCTCCTGTCCTCCCCTTTACTCAGCCCAAATGGGGAAAGTGGCCCGGATGCAGCAAGTCCTGATGTTGCTCTTCACTCCCTCATCCCCAGCCTCTTAGAGATACAGGGAGGAGCACTGGTTGGGAACCAGGGAGCAGTAATGTCTGTTGCTCCATGCATCCCCCATGTCAGTTTGTCCAGGTGGGTGCAGAAGGATGTTGCAGGGGCCAGAGGTTCAGCAATGGGGTTCAGGGAGCAGGACTTAGGAGGGTGGTGAACCTCAGAAGCCTCCAGCCATCTGGATAATGGAGCTATGCCACTTCCACGGAGGCCACATGCACCAAAATACAAGTTCTCCCAGGGCTCCATTTTTCATAAGGCCTAATACTTGTTTCCTCATGATGAACGGGCACTGGAACAGAGAGGCCCATTGCTTACTTCAGACAAGAAGGGAGGATTATGGCTCTGCCAAAGCCTGATGCAAACTGAACTTTTATTGGGTGTACAGCAGGGCAGGGGCATAGGCCAACCCTTGGGCACAAGGAAGTAGCTGTTGATTGGCTATTTATACAGGGATGTGTTTGAGGCAGAACTAGAGACATTGGTCATCCCAGGATGCCCCTAGCCTGATGTTTGTAGTCCTGATGAGAAAAGATTAAAGTGCTGGTCCTTAGATACAGATATCAGAGCATTGGTTACTAACGGTTTTAGGCGTGAAAAGGCAACAGTGAGAATGAAATGCTTTCAATGTCGCCCAGTGTTTTGCTTTGATAACTAACATCAGTAGCTGTATAAACCTAAATGGTAGAATGAAGCAATCCCAGTGCAAACTAGAACTTATGTTAAAACATTTAACCACTGATCTGAGGGACACCACAAGTGGGGTTGCTGTTGTGTGTTAGTTATTCCCCTCAGCAAAAGAAACGGCACTGCTTTGAAATGCTTTGGTGGGTGGGGTTTGAACATTGGGCAGTGGATTCCCTTTTCCCGATGACTGAGGCTGGGGAGGAGAAGTTCAGCCTGGAGGCAGGCCTGAATACTGAGTGATAGCATGAACACAACCAGCAGAACTGCCAAGGCTCCACCCCCAACAGCAGCACAATTAACTTTAAAAATAAGAATATTACCCTCCAGCAGAGGATAAGCTATTTAGCCGGAGGGTTTTGTTAAATATTCCCCACTTAGTCTTGCTAGCAATAATAGCATAACTCTGAAGCTGAATGACAACAGGTTACCACACAACCCAAACAAATAATTCTGCTCATACCTTTTCAGAACTCTTATTTTGGTCTGTACGTGGGTCCTCACTGCTATAAATCTCTCCTGTGAGCAGAGATGGGTTGGGAAAGAGCTCTTTGTTGGCTGTTGATCTGTGGGCTACCTTGTACCTTCCCCCTTCAGCCCATTAGGGCTGTAGGTCACAGAGCATGGGCTACCTTGCCATGAGGTTCCAAGAGGCAAAGAAGAGTCTGAAAGCATATCAGAGAAGTGCAGAAGCTCTGCTGCTTAAGATTGCTTCTCCAACCTAAATGGCACTTACCTCAGCAAGCTGACTCACCTGGTGCTGCTCATTGAGGGCATTTAGAGCTCCTGTGCTGCCTTTTTCCTGTGCACTGCACCCTTAATATCTTAAAACTCTGCCTGTCTGCAGAGACAGCATCACAAGCTGTGAAAGACGAGTTTTCAGGCCACACAGAGTTGAGCCTTGAGGAAGAGCTCTGTGTAGCTCAAAAGTTTCTTTGTCTCAGCCACAGCAGTTGGTCCAATAAAAGCTATTACCTCACCTACCTTGTCTCTGTAATATCTTGGCACCAGCACAGCTACAACTACGCTGTTTGCAAAGACAATCATCATCTTGTTCAGAGAGCTTTGCAGCTTGCAAGAGTGGAGATAAACCCAGGGAAATGATTTGCTCTGCCTTACACATGTGCAAAGTGGGTGTAAGATGTTACTACAGGTGTAGTGGCATTGAGAACTCTCATATGGTAGCATTTCCACAGCTGCAAAAAAGTGCTCAGGAGAAAATAAACACAAAAATCACAGTTAGCCAGATATAAAGAGTGACTTAACAGAGAGATAGTGGTATGGCTATTAGTTCCTTGCAGTTAATTGGTACAAAGATCTCAGTATACTTTACAACTGATTGTTCTCACAACAGCCTGTTGAAAAGTCAATGGTATTATCTGAGGCACAGAGCCATGCAATGACTAAAGTCACTTTTGCAGGTCACAGTGAATCAGTGGTAGAACTAGAATCCCTGATTCCCAAACTTCCACTAAACTGCACCCCCAAAATAGGAAAAAATGTATGCCTAATATTTGCTATGGATTTCTTTGTTCTATCAAATTTTAATGAAAAAAAACCTGCTACTGCAAATTGTTGCCAAAGCAAAATATTTTCTCCTCCAAACAGGGGAAAGCACTTAATAGCTCAGTGTCATTAGCAGCGGTTAGTGGCAAGTTCCTGTTTTGCAACCTTCTCTTTCTCACTTTTGGAATTGAGCAGTTCAGACAGAGATGAGTGTTCAATTGTTTTGCCTGTGCTGCCATCTGGTGGCAAAGTAGTGCTAATTGACTGAAACCACCTTCCTCAGACATTTATTCTGCAAGAATGAGAGTTGTACCATTATTTGATTTCCCCCTCTAGCCCACCCGCTGCCATGGCATGCAGGGCTTCTGGGACAGTACGCTTGGCACATAAAATGAAAAAGGAACATGCTCCATATTGCTATTACAGTAGCTCCTACAAACCTGAACTAAGGTAAGGGCCACACTGTGCTAGGCACTGTACAGTCACATAGGCCTGGAGTTAGGTGCCTAAATACCTTGGAAGATCTGATATTAAGCCACTATAACTGTCCCAAGCAGCTTGAAATCTAACATCCTGAGCTTGCAAAAAAAAGTGTGTGCAGTAATCTTTACACACTTCACATAGTCCCATTCGCTCCAGTGCATCAGTCTTTGCAGGCTCAGCACCTAAGTAGCCAACAGAGTCAGCAAAGAGGAGTAAGGAAGCAGTTTAATGCCCAATTTACTGGCAGAGACCTGACCAGAGACCAAATGCAGAGAGACTGTAGTTCTTCATGCAGCCAGAAGAGAGTGCAAGAGGGTTAATACGCTGTACTGCATACCCAGTACGGTGCTATATAACCATTAACTAAGGGCATGTGGAAAAAGCGTTCAAATAAACATGGCAAGGTGGCTCTCATATGAGCAGGTGACACTTGAGTAGTCGATAAGGATGAGGCCTGCCAAGTCCACTGAAGACCGGCGGCTCCAGAAGAAAGCTGAAAAAAATGGGCCTTGTATCACTGCCTGTTCTGTCCTGCTTCAAAGCTCTTTTCAAGGGTCACAGGCCAAAAGTATGTCAACGACAGATATGGAGATGTGAATGGTATGAAGTCCTGGGCCCAGAGCTGGCCTGAGCTATGCAGGAGCAATTGTCACTTATCTCTAAGCACACACATCCTGCTGCCACTGCATGACCCTAGGTAACACCCATTTCAGTTCACTGATGTCATAGAGTTGTAGTGATGTAAACTCAGACTGGACTAACAGCTTCAACAGGAGCTGTTCCTATAGGGACTGTAAAACTGAGCCCTTTGTGTTAAAAACATGGACCATATGCCATTAAACTGCCTCTCACAGAAGTGCACAGTGAGTACAATTAAACACACAGCACTGCATTAAGCATCACGCTGATGTCAATAATACAATATGTTCAGCTAGCAGGATGCATGCATAAACACACAAGCTTCAGCTAATAAGCCACAGCTGGTAACACCTTGTGCATGAAAAATGTGAGTGTTACACCAATGTGAAACAGTGGGATTTACTTGTAACTGTAAGAGGAACAGTGCAGTCTGCTTTCACACAAACCCATCTGTTCCCCAGGCCTCTGTTTCCTTCAGTACATTGCAAAAACAAATGATTTCACCTGAAGAAAAAAATTAAATGGCCACAGTTGTTAACTATCTCCTAGTGGGAACATGATCTAAGCTGTGCCCTTTTAGAGAAGCCCAGCCTCTGATGAGAGCTCAGCAAGCTTCTCGGTACCAAGGACCAAGAGTTCCCAACGGGACTAACAAGTTGGAGTGTGTGTAGTCTGAAATCCATTTAAGAGGCCTGATTTTCAGAAGAGTGCAAAGCTCCCACCCTCAGAAAGCCAGGCCTGTTAAAGAGCATCTCATGGTAGCACTCACGCCACTTGTGAAATGCTTGGCCAAGAGTTGCAGGAGAGTCTATTATTTCTTAGGTCAGGCTGTCAACATAAAAATTGACTGCTGCTGCCTAGTGCTGGGACATGTATCAGTGCCCTTCTCCCCTCCCCATCCAATGATAGGGGCAACAACAGAGTTACAGTAAGAGATTGGGTGGGTGAGTGAGCACCTCCTGAGTACAATGAGCCTTAGCTACCAGAGGAGCCAGATGCTGGTTCTGTGCTCCCAGGCTGGGAAGCTGACTCAGCCATGCCAGAGACTGAAGACTGGCCCATAGTGATAGGTCCACAGCTAGACCACCTGGGAAGAGCTACCAGTTTCTGCTCTACCTCAGAGGACCTTAACCTGCTACCCAGTGAGCTATGCTCCAAGGAGGGGGAGGTTGGAAGTGGCCCAGGGATAGCTGTCTTGGTGTGTTGTGGTCTGGACCCCCCCACCCCCCCCAGTGGCAAACTAGTCTGCCATTGGTAATGCCCTGGTCTGGGATACAGTGGTACCCCTAACCTGTGGGTGGTGGTCTCTCCCCTCTCACTATTATAGGCACATACCTGTGTTTGTCAGCCCTCTGCCTTGCTAGAAGGCCTGGCCATTTGCAAGCCCATCCTGCACTAGGGCCTCAGCCTGCGTCACGGACTCCATTGCTGCCCTGCGCTAGGGGCTAGGCTTGCGTTATGAACTCCATTGCTGCCCCCTCACCCTGCACTAGGACCTGAGCTTGTGTCATGAACACCAGTGCTGGCCCACCCTGTACTGGGGCCTGGACTTGTGTTGTGAATGCTGTTGCTGCCCTGACTTGGAGTAGGGCCTGGGCTTGTGCTGTGAATACTGTTGCTGCCCTGCCCTATGCTAGGGCCTAAGCCTATCTGACTAGTTGCTTGGCCTGATCACAGGCCCGAGCTCTGGGACTAGTGTGGTTAAGACTGATTCCCTATATGCAACTGCATAGTGAAGTGGATTGGCCCCTCACTGAGCTGGGGGAGGAAGAACCCCTTCCTGAGCCTGACCAGGCTACAAGGTCTTTGAGGTAATTGTTTCTGTGGGGTGCAGAATCCAGGATGGAGAGGACAGGAAGGAGCTGGAAAAGAGGATGTGCCCACTGGAGGAATGTTAGAAGGAGAGAGACAGAGCAGAGACTAAAAGAGAAATTGCAGTGAAGGGATGATGTTTCAAGGATGGTGCGTATAGGTGCCGCAGAAAAGGATAAAAAGGAGCTGGGCTGAAGGTAAGGGTGAAGCAGAATGAGTGAGAGAGAGGAGGTTTGTGATGCTGAGCTCTTTGACCCTAAGCCCTCAAAGCCTCTTTGCAGCATTAGGACCAGAGCACTCAGCACCTTACAACATCAGCCCCCCAAATCTACATGTTCATGAAGACAAAGTAGCGGGAGTGGGCTAGGGAAGCTGAGGCAATGCTCCAGAGCAGAGTACGCCCTGGATGCCAAGGGGAGGGGGCTCTCCTAAGAACGGCAAAAATCCGATGGCTGAAAAGACGCTTTCAGAAATAAAGTTGGTCCTAGCTAAGGAACAAACTGAAACACAAGCTGCCCACAGGAATGTAGCTGAGTGATAGGTTATAGCTTGTACTCTGCCGCTAGTAAAAGAAGAGAGCAAGCATGCTTTTACCTGAAGTGAAAAATGCAGGAAAAATGAAGTTCACAGATCTTCTTGTAGGTACAACTTCCCATCTCGAGTGTCCCGTAAAAGCCAATACTAACGTTGATGAACCTATATCTTTTTAGTGGGATGAAAATACACTTTTCTGGTACACCTGGTGTACACGGGTGCAGATTATTATGTATACATTGAAGTATTTGTAACCATGGGAATTTTTTTGTGATACGCTTATGATGCTCATGTGTGCGTCAGTTTCCCTGAGCACAAACTGCACCAAAGGGTTAAGAATGAACATGGAGCAAGAGAGGCAAGATGAGTGTTGGCCAGCTGAGGTGGGCTAACTAGTCATTAACTAACTGAGTAAGGTGAACCAATATTAATAGAAAGCTGAGAAGACAATGACAGCCCCTCAGTGGCCAGCCCATTCCCATCAAGCAATTAGGGACCAAGAGGAAGGCACTGCCGTAGCCACCCAGCACCGCTCAGCAAGGATGCAAAGCCTCAGCTTGAGCTCAAAGACCAGTCTTGAGTTTTTTTAATTGGCCAATTAAAATTATGGCAAAGCTAATGCTCAGTGCTGGAACTGTATAGGCAAGATGAAGGCGCTGCCCTGGGCAAATGTGGTCTTTGTTTTGGTGGAGACTACGTTAAGAATTTTTTCAATATGCCCCATGCATAGGTTGCCAGTTTGCCACCTGGACGGCCCAGACACAAGCTGCAGCACTGAGGAGCTCTTCCAGCAACTTGACAAAAAATCCAATAGGCCATTTAGCTCCAAGTCTCAGGTTATACATATGAACAATGTGAAATTCATGTTGGTATCTGAAGTTAGCCTGGGTCTGTGTCTGAATAAGGAGTCTTCTAACCAGTGCCTTAAAAATAAATGAGTTGGCCAGAGGAGAAAAGACAGCCAAATTGGCATCCGGAGTGCTTTTGTGTGGGAGTGGGCTAGGGAAACTGAGGCAATGCTCCACGGCAGACTATGCCCTGGATGCCAGTGGTGGGGGTCTCCTAAGGCTGGCATTGACTGGCATCAGTATCAAAAATGGGTGATTACTGGACAGATTGTTTGGTTTCTGCTTGCTCTGGAAGATAAACTATTCAGACTCAGCAGCAAACAGTTTTCTTTTTAAATTGCCAGGCAATCCAGCAGTTGAAACCATTCTGAGCAGCCCAGAAGATGCTATCAAGCCTGACCAGCATATACAGCACCCATGCAATTGTCCCTGTTCAGCATGGCATCAACTGCAGAGTGGTGCTGTAATGAGAGGCTAAACTGACAAACAACATTTATTATAGGTTGTCATGGAACCAATGTAAGACAGATTTGAGACACATCATTCCGTGTCTGTCATGACCGTAACTCTAACACTGTAGCTGTTGTTCTGCTCATCAGCGTTTCACATCGCCCTGCAGTGGCACCCATTCTGCATGTCCTGAGTGCCTGGTATGCAGCAGATGAAGCAATTACCCAGATGTGCCAGTGCAAGGTCTCTCGTTAGGTGCACAAGTCACTTCTGCACCATCCGTGGTGCTCGAATATGTTTGTATTCGAGGGCTGGGGAAAGCACACACACGGAGCAGCAATATGGACTTCTGCATCTAGAAGTTCTGTACCAACACTTGTCATCTCTCAGGCCCCAAAGCATCTATCCACCAGGTGGAGCTGCTGTGCGAAAGCAAGCAACCACATGGCATTTTTACTTATGGTGCGTAAATGATATGGAGACGGGGTAAACAGTGCGGTGGCAAAAGTTGCAGATGATCTTAAACTGCTCAGGATCATTAAGACCAAAGCAGACTATGAAGAGCTTTGAAAGACTCTCACTAAACTAGATTGGGCAACAAAATGGCAAAGGAATGTTAATGTTGGTAAATGCAAAAGTAATGCACATTGGGGGAAAAAGCCCAACTACACATACAAAATGAGGGGGGACTAATTTAGCCATTACCATTCAAAAAAGAGATCCTGGCATCATTGCGGTTATTGAAAACATCCATGCAATTTGCAGCATGTTAAAAAAAAAAGCAAACATTAGGAATCATTTTAAAGGGCCTAGAAATAAGACAGAATATCTTACTGCCTCTGTATGAATCCCTGGTATGCCCTCATCTTAAATACTGTGTACTGATGTGGTTGCCTCATCTCAGAAGAGGTTCAGAAAAGGGCAACAAAAATGACTGGGGGGTCTAGAATGGGTGACATATGAAAAATGACTTAAAAGACTGGAATTTTTCACCTTAAGAGCAACTAAGGGGGGGGGGAAAATATGATGGGGTCTGTAAAATCATGACAGGTGGAGAACAAGGAAACATTATTTTCTTATTCCCATAACTAAAGAACTGGGGGCCACCAAATAAAATTAGTATGTAGCAGATTTAAAACAAACAAAAATATTTCTTCACATAGTGCACAGTCAATGTGTGGAACTCCTTGCCAAAGGATGTTGTGAAGACCAGGACTTTAACAGTGTTCAAAACAAAAACAAACAAAAAAACTAGATACATTCATGGAAGATAGTTCCAGTCGTATTTGTTAGCCTAGATGTGCAGGAATGATGCCACTAGCCTCTTTGTCAGAGGCTGGAAATGGATGACAGGAGGGATCCCTTAATGATTACTGTTCTGTTTACTCCCTCTGTAGCATCTGGCATTGGCCACCATGAAAAGATAAAATACTGGGCTAGATGGACCTTTAGCCTTACCCAGTGTGGCCATTCTTATGTGTCCGTCTGTTTACCCCATCTCCATTCATACTCTGTGAGCAGATCATGTTCCTCCATGTACACGTGGTTGTAGATGTACATGCTCAAGTTCCAAAAAGTGTCATGTAGGAATTTTAAAAGTAGTATGAAAATTATGGGATGGGGAAAATGGGATTGTGGGAATTTGACCCCCATTTCCCAAAACTCCCCAGGCAACTTGCTGGTATTCCTCAGTACACTGAAAAGGCCCCACAAAGCACTGTACTGAAAAGTGGCATGAGATACACTGTATATACTGATGCCTACCATATTTTCTATTGACACAACCAGCTGTAATAAGGACACATTGTGCTGACATAAGCACCTATGTGCCTAAGCAATATACAAAAGTTGTCATCTGTAACTGATTTAACTTAAGTTGACGAAATCAAACTTTCCTGTCCACTTTTTTTACAAATGAAGTCCAAGGAGCTTGAACGTGGATCTTTTACAAGCTAGGAAGCAGCCTTACCACCATGCTAAATATCTCTGGCAAAGTGAGTGATCAGTGAGCCATGGTATAAGTCTCCTGCCAATTTTCCCCATGTAGACAAGCTCGTATGAAGCTTATGATGTTAATGCACTTGCAGTGAAATCGACTAAGGACTCCATTTCCACTGCTTTTCTCTGAATATAGGGTACTCAGTCTCGAGAGCTGTCAAACCAGCAATCTTTCACAAGCACTACAAACAAATGTTTCGTAAGAACTAAAAAGCCCAAATGCCAGTATTAGAGAAACAGGCGATCAACATGGCACAAAATGGCAGCAAATGCACAAATCTGAATAAATAAGTATCAATTTTATTGAATCATGAATAATTTAAGACTGGTACAATCATTGGCTTTATTCTTCATGACGTTGGGGGACAGGGCCATGATCTCAAACAGACCACTTGCAAATTCCAATCCTAAATGACAACCGAAAATTAAATAGGGAGGGGAACAGATGGAAAACATCATACCGTACACAAAATACTCAGTTCCTAGTTTTCTCTTTAAAAATGGCTAGAAAAAATTCATCAAAATGCAGCACTTTTAATCAAATATTTACATTTCTATGTTACAGTGAAAAAATGTACATCTTATAGAACATGTTTCATAAACTGTTCCACTGGAAACAACTAGATCAAAACAGCAACCTTCCATTTAGCAATATCCACAAAGACTTTTTTATTTTTTTTTTTTTCTTGAAAGAATTGCCACATTTAGACAAGATTCAATACACATAATATCCAAGTTAAGTATTAACAATGAAATAGTTATTTCTTCCAAAATGTACAAAATAAAATAAAATAAACCAGCCAAATACACCCTCAACTGTAACTGTCTCCATGTCTCATTTATGGCCTGTACAATTCTTGGCAGTTCTGAAGGAAAGGAAATGGTTTACACCTCTGCTCTATAACTCAGCATGAATGTTGCATAGAATTTTGTATTTTTAAAAAAACAAGACAACTTTGTAGGAAAAAAGACAAAAAAAAAAGCATTTTGGACAAAGCCCCAAATGAAACCAAGTCATTTAAAAATAGTTTACGAAGATAAAACAAAATCATGATGAACATAAGCGATGTGCATAACAGGTAACCCTGCTTCCCGAAGTTTCTGAAAGGACACTAATTTTTGTGACCATTAAAATGATGAGCCTATTCAAATTCACCTCTGCTAAAGTAACCCAAACTATTGTCAATCAGAGAGTAACGGAAAGAAACCCCTTCTGCATTGCAGCATAGGATTTTTAAAAAAATCTAACAATTTCTAATGTACTGTAGAATTCAGCCAAAGGTTTACTGAGAATTGGATCTGTAATGTTAAGTCAGCTTAGATCTCTATCACGCAAATGGATCCACATAGGCGTAAGGGTCTGTTTGCATGCATTCAGTCTCAGGTTCAGGTACTTGGTCTCTACCAAGATTCACAGTAGTAACAAGTAAAGTCAGTGCAAGGAAGCAGAATTGTCAGATTGCTGAGAAATGAATCCCTCCAACTCATGAGTACACTGCCTGATTCCGTATGTGTAGCCCATTTTACAGTAACAAGATCTGGTTTATCAAGATCGGTTGTATAACCCTTAAAGTGAAATAATTAGTGTTCAGCAAGGTTAAAATAGTGACACCAGGTCGGGGACTTCCCCTTCGCTGTCATTAAAATACTTTACTTATTCTTTTACAATTTCTTTTTTTAAAAAAATCAGCAAGACTTGAAAGCTGCAATAGGAGCAGATTCAAGACCAGCTCTCACCGGACAAAAACAACAAAATTATCCTATGGTCATGTCACAGATAGTAGAAAGTTGCAAGGGATAATAAAACTCTCAATTCAAGCTTAGTCACAGAAGCATGAACTTGTGTCTGTTATATTATTTTAAACCCAGGAAGATTAACCGGCTCTTTAAAAAAAGTGCTTGTAATAAGTTTTCTGCCTGTACATTGAAAAACCAGCACTTTTCGACTTAGTAGGGATGGCATTTGTCATAATAGAAAAAGCTTTTTTTTTTTTCTTGCATTGAACAAACAGCCAGTGAACTATTTGCTGCAGACTGATATGAACCTGAAAAGTTCTCATTTCCCTCTTTTTGTTACTATCACATTTAAACAAAGTCTACTATTTGACACGAACAATACACACAGAAATTCATTATTATATTCCAAGAGATGACTTCTTTAGCCCTGTTTGTTTACTTAAATAAAACCTCATAATATACAGCACTAATGTAATTAATACAATTAGTACAAAATAAGTAAGGCATCGCTTTAAATTCAGCACCAAAAGATAGCTGGAAAGGCTTGTACAGATCAATGCTGAGGATTGCAGTTCTTGCTACTGTACAGCCTGACAGATGATGTGTGATGTTACTGAAAGTATTTACTCCCAAGGACAGTGCAATCCTCTCTCAGGTGGTCTTGCTCCCCAACAAAAATACAAGCCATAATACTGAAACTGTATCGTGTGCATGTGGCAAGGAAGAGGAGAAACAGAGAGCCAGGTTCACAGCTCAGCCATAACCCATGAACAACTTACAACTTTAAAGGGGTAGTACCCCTTCCAACTACCCACTTTTTAAGACCTGAATAAGACAGTTTCAATTAACTGCTAAAATACTACTTTCTGCTATTTGAAAACTGAACAAGACTCAATGATGTTACCAGAGTATCAGTGGACTGCCTGCAAAGCTGAGCTTTAATGAACCCCTTTGCAATTGTAATGGCCAGAAAGAGAGACCCCTGACAAAAAAGGTCTTAGAAAACAGGTATAAAATTATAATACAAAAACTGAAGGTCTGACTATTTCCTACCAGGGTGAAATTCACCCCCTATCCATAGAGCCAACAGAAAACCTATGCACCACTGAAATTCCACTTGAGTTATGTCATTTCATGGGGACATAGGCCCTCTGCAGAGGCATGAATTTTGCTCATTTACCCCAGAGTAAATCAGGATATGACTCTGCTAATGTCAGTGGCATTTCACTGGCATGAGAGAGAAGAGAATCAAGCCCTGAATATCAAAGGGGTACTTGGTCTTTAAAATTGTATAGGATGAGTTGTTACACAGTGTTTGAAAAAACCTGATTTGTTTAGACTGTACATATACTTCTATTTATATGTCTGTAAATCTCTATAAACACTTGGTGAAATAGAGGAAAGCAAGCCAATGTCTCAGACTGGCAAGGAGAGCAGCTTTTTTATTTTAATATTTATTTAAAATTTCCCTGTGTTGCAGCTTTGCCTTTTATGGATCATTATTACCAAGGCAAGCAATATATTATAGCACCAGAATGATCTGCAGCTGAGGTTAGTCTGCAAAGCTGATTAGTAGAAATCCAGCCCCCACCAAAATGTGTTTGGTCAGAAGCAACATAGGCAATAAGCATCCCTCTCCTCTCCTTCTGGACTGTCCATGGCACAATGCTGTTTGTTTCATAGCTGTGAAGTGGTGATGGTGTTTTTTTAAAAATGTCTGCAGTATCTGCGGCATGAAGGTTTACAGCAACTAAACAGAACAAAACAAAGACATAGTGCAGTTCTTATCATTGTAAAAAGAAAAACAATAAAAAAGTTGTTTGGGTTGCCTGCACCCACATTCAAGGCTGACTCAAATAAAGTGTCTTGTTCTTGTAGCTCTAATACTGAGACATCTGCCCAGTCCAGTAACAAGTTATCTTCATTAGCTTGTGATAAAGATTCTTGTAAAGTAGGAGAGGGACAGTAGGAAACCACCTATCTTCTGTCTGCTGAAGATCATAAAGTCGACTCCAGTGATGAGTCAAGGATGTCATCATGATGGCTGTTGCTGTTGGAGTCACTGTCGTAACTCTGGGGACTCGAATAGTTGGCTGCCTCTTGCAGTCTCATCAGCATGTTCATCTAAGAAAGGGCGGAAAGCATTAAGGGTTGTTTGCTGAGATGAAAGAATCTTAATACTCTGTCCTAGGCATTTTTGCACTCACATCACTGATGGGACACCAGTGCAAGAGAGAGAAATAAGTATCCCGAGTTCCCTCAGATTCTCAAACAGAATACCAAACGTGAAGCAAGTCTCACAGCACTCTGTGAGCCAGGAGGTTGTCATTACACCTCCTGCCGTGACAGATGGAAACTGTTATGCAGAAAGGTTAAGTGACTTGCTCTAGGTCACACACAGAGTCACTGGAAGAGCTATAATGGTTCCCCATCTCCTTATTCTCAGACTCGTACTCTAAGCAGAATTCTGTATTTCGAGAAACACATCAGAGCTGCGTCTACACGTGCACGCTACTTCGAAGTAGCGGCAGTAACTTCGAAATAGCGCCCGTCACGTCTACACGTGTTGGGCGCTATTTCGAAGTTGAAATCGACGTTAGGCGGCGAGACGTCGAAGTCGCTAACCCCATGAGGGGATGGGAATAGCGCCCTACTTCGACGTTCAACATCGAAGTAGGGACGTGTAGACGATCCGCGTCCCGCAACATCGAAATAGCGGGGTCCTCCATGGCGGCCATCAGCTGGGGGGTTGAGAGATACTCTCTCTCCAGCCCTTGCGGGGCTCTGTGGTCACCGTGGGCAGCAGCCCTTAGCCCAGGGCTTCTGGCTGCTGCTGCTGCAGCTGGGGGTCCGTGCTGCATATACAGGGTCTGCAACTAGTTGTTGGCTCTGTGTATCTTGCACTGTTTAATGAAAGTGTGTCTGGGAGGGGCCCTTTAAGGGAGCGACTTGCTGTTGAGTCCGCCCCGTGACCCTGTCTGCAGCTGTGCCTGGCTCCCTTATTTCGATGTGTGCTACTTTGGCGTGTAGACGTTCCCTCGCTGTGCCTATTTCGATGTTGGGCTGAGCAACGTCGAAGTTGAACATCGACGTTGCCAGCCCTGGAGGACGTGTAGACGTTATTCATCGAAATAGCCTATTTCGATGTCGCAACATCGAAATAAGCTATTTCGAAGTTGGGTGCACGTGTAGACGTAGCCCAGAAGAGAGATCTATCAAGCTAGACAGTGGATAATAACATCCCTACATAAGTGTGCATAAAAGAGTGGAAGTGACTTTTCAATATACCCAAATTATTTTGAAGGTGTACACAATTCCAAAACAATAGGTTAAGAGTACCCATAACATACGCTGTTATTGCAATAACTGCTTTCATCAGGAATAAAGCTGCATGAACTAGTGCTGCCATTTAATGTGCATTAACCAGCAAATCCAAAGCTGAAACATTGTGTACAACATTTAAAATCTTAGCTTCCGTACATTTGCATGGTATCTGCTGATTAAGAAATTAGACACAAATTACATAAAAGCTGTGCCTTTTTTGTCAAAAAAAGAGGTGCCAGTACTCTTGCCCCCTCTCCGCCAGCCATATCATGGCTGGAGCTGCCTATGTGCTGATACTCAGTACCAACAAGTACCCCACAAAAAAAGCACGGTGTAAAAGACATGTTCATATTAAAGATAAGTCTCAATTTTCATGCAGCCAATGAACCAGAAAAACAGCTCAACATCATAGCAACACGGCTGTTGTGTGATCCTAGTTGGGTAGTTTAGAACAAGAATTTCCACCATATTACATGAAAACTATTTAATCAAAAATTTTCATACTTTATGTATATTACATACACACAAACAGAGTAACATGCAAAAGGCATCTAGTTGATTGTGCAAAGCTTTCTATAAGGTGGAAGACATTTACTTCATATTCTTACAGGCATTTTAGCTACAGCCTCACAACTAGGAAATCTCAGTATTTTCGTTCATTGTATCTGGCAGAACTACATCTGACACATTGCTTACCTGTGGCAGTCCATTTTACAGGCTGACTATACTCCCTGGCAAGAAATACTTCCTTCTAATTCCAAAACATTTCACACTCTTAACTTGTCATTCACTTTCATTCCTATTTGTTTGTTTTTTCGTTTGTTTGGTTTGTTTGTTTTTTTATCACTAGCAAGTGTATCTTACTTAGCTCTGAAGCTTTAGATGAGAGAACTCACCAAAGGATCTCCTTCAGCATCACTTGGGGGAACTTGTTTGCTACTTGAACCTTCCCGTGGCATTGAATACCCATCAAATCCAACATCTTCAGGCCGCAGTTGTAGCAATGGAGGCCACTCATGGTGCTGTGGGGTAGCTGCCCAGGGATATGTATCCATCACCCATTTGGCAGGATCCTCCCAAGGAGCTCTCCTTCCATACAACTAGAAAACAAGAACAAATGTCTCTCTTAAAATATGTCTGTAATATACTTTTCTGCAGGTTTGTCAGTCCAAACATACTCTTGTACCACGGTTCTCCTAATGTGGCAAACACTGTGAAGGCAGGCTGGCCAAGCAGGGTGTGACATTCATCCTATTACTCGGACTATGAAATTTCTAGCTATGTAATGGCAACTGACTCAGATGAGGCCAACTATCCTCTTTGAGACTGCACACCCTCTTAATCACCCACCAGTTGGGGAGAGTGGGAACCTGAAAACAACCTAGCTTCAAAAGTTGAGTACACCACCCCTCCGTGCCATTTTATTTTGGACTAAGTCAGACATACTATCCAGTTCACAAGCGCATACTTCCTGTCTGCAGTAGGACGCTGCATATTTGCTTTCAAAGTTACCAAGAAGTTGCAGTATGTTGCTTGAGCATATAAATGTAGCTGTTCAACATCTTTAATCAGAAATTATGTGGCGGGGGGAGTGCCCAAGAAATAAATTTTGAAGTCTTTGGACTTTTAGATTTTCTCTGTGCTCACACAAGTGACAGTACCAGCAGAATTTAGTGCAAACTGTTCAGCCTTCTGCTTCACACACCCCACCCTCCAGAAGAGTGTTTTGATTTAAACATAACTATCAGGAAAACACAGCTAGTGCTGCTAAGCAATATAATTTATTTTATTTTTAAATAAATTCTGCTCTTTGATCTATTCAGATCACTTAGTTTTCATTAAATGAAAACTCACTATTGAGCCACATGGGTTTCAAAAGCAGACTCCAAATGGAAAGAGATATTCCCGTTTTCACTTCTGCAACAGCGAGTTCTAGTCTGACTGGTGTACAGAAACTGGATTTCAGTAGTTGCACTTTGCCATTTGATTCAGATTCTCCTTTACTGTAGTACAGTGAAGAGTGAAGCAACAAGACACGGTAGGGGTAATGGGTGTATTATCAGAACATCTAAATGTCTTTACTCCATGGGGTGTAGTTACCTTAGTGCTAACCATCACTCCAAATCCCTTTATGGACATTAAGAAAACTTTTATGATGAAGGTAAATGTACTTCCACACATGGAAATGGCTGATGTTGATATTTTAGAAAGCTGAAAAGCAGCTGAGCTATGAGAGTCTCCTAGATTAATCCCAATGCTCTCATTTTAGATTATTCTCCAGGAGTCTGAACAAAGCCTCAATCCAAGAAAGTTTACAATGCAGAATGCAAAAGTCAGCGCCCAAAAGGATATTTAGCCATGAACCCCCTCTCCCTTAAGTTCTTGGGAAGTTCAACTGAAGCTGAATTCTTGAAGTCCTGCTCCCACACCCTTCAGTAGCACTTTACCCCAGGGGTTCTCAAACTTCTGTATTGGTGACCCCTTTCACACTGCAAGCCTCTGAGTGTGATCTCCCCTAATAAATTAAAAATGCATTTTATACATAGTGCTATTATAAATATTGGAGGCAAAGAGGGACTTGAAATGGAGGCTCACAGCTCATGACCTCCCAGTAATAACCTTGTGAGGGGTCAGGATCCCCAGTCAAAATGCCTGGCCTATCCCCACCCAACACAGTTTTTAGATGCATTTTTCCAGAAAAAAATGAGTCTTGACCAGACTTCCTCACACCCAAGAAAGACTGCATAAAATAAAATGTAATTTTGAGATTACTTTGTTGATTTTCATACCACAGTCTGGAAAGCAGCAACGATCAACAATCCCCTAAGTTAAATACTCACTGCTGGAACTGGAAGGGAATGAATGGAGAAAGAAACAGAAGTAATACTTCAGTTCCAAACACTAACTTTTCACACTGGGATAAGTGAGGAGAAAAATCAAAACCACAGATGCTCTGTTCAGTTCTGGACAAACATACTCCTCTGATAATTTTGGAAACGAAAGATTTAAAAAGATCTGCATAGGAAAACCATTCATAACTGTCACAAAAGTTGTTCAGTGACTACATAGCTGCTATAAAGATTAAATACTTTTCCTTCAGCAGAAGTTGTGGGTATAAAAATCACAAAATACTATGAAAAGGACAGACCTCAAAAGGGCATCAAGTCCAGTCCTGTGCACTCATGACAGGACCATGCACCACCCAGATCATCACGGACAGGTGTCTCATTCTTAAAAATCTCCAATGATGGAAATTACATAACCACTCTAATCAAATTATTTTGGTGCTTAAACATCATGGCCGTTTCTACACAGGCCACTTTCCTCGAAAGTGGCATGGTAACACACGTCCCGAAATATGCTAATGAGGTGCGGATGCAAATTCCCCACACCTCATTAGCATACGGTCACATGATTTGGAGTCCAGAAGAACAGTCTTCCGAACTCCAAAACGCTGTTTAGAAGCGCGGCCCCCAGGGGGTCTTCTGGAAGGAAGTCCTTCTTCCAGGGGCCCCTTCTTCCCAAAAATTTTCAGGAAGAAAGGGCCTCCAGAAGAAGGACTTCCTCCCAGAAGATCCCCCGGGGCTGCACTTCTACATGGCGTTTTGGAGTCCGGAAGAACGGTCTTCCAGACTCCAAATCACATGACCATATGCTAATGAGGTACAGGGAATTTGCATCCATGCCTCATTAGCATATTTCGGGCCGTGTATTACCATACCACTTTCGAAGAAAGTGGCCTGTGTAGAAACGGCCCATGACAGTTTTTTCTAATGTTCAACCTAAGCCTGTCTTGGTGCAATTTAAGCTCATTGCTGCTTGTCCTATCATCAGAGCTTAAGCAGAATATTTTTGCTCCCTCCTCCTTGTAACAACTTTTTAGGTACTTGAAAGCTGTTACGTCCCCCTCCGCGTCTTCTCTTTTCCAGACTAAACTAACCCAATTATTTCACTCTTCCCTCATAAGTCATTTTTCCAGATCTTTAATCACTTTTGTTGCTCTTCTCTGAACCTTCTCCAATTTCTCCACATCTTTCCTGGAAGGTGGTTCCCAGAACTAGACAATACTCCAGTTGAGCCTAATCAGCACAGAGTAGAGCAGAATTACTTCTTGTGTTTTGTTTGCAACACTCTTGTTAATACATCCTAAAGGCCGTGTCTACACTAGCCCCAAACTTCGAAATGGCCATGCAAATGGCCATTTCAAAGTTTACTAATGAAGCGCTGAAATACATATTCAGCGCTTCACTAGCATGCAGGCGGCCGTGGCACTTCGAAATGACGCGCCTTGCCGCCGCGCGGCTCGTCCAGACAGGGCTCCTTTTCGAAAGTACCCCGCCTACTTTGAAGTCCCCTTATTCCTATGAGCAGATGGGAATAACGGGACTTCGAAGTAGGCGGGGGTCCTTTCGAAAAGGAGCCCCGTCAGGACAAGCAGCGCAGCGGCAAGCCGCGTCAATTTCGAAGTGCTGCGGCCGCCCACATGCTAATGAGGCGCTGAATATGTATTTCAGCGCTTCATTAGTAAACTTCAAAATGGCCATTTGCATGGCCATTTCGAAGTTTGGGGCTAGTGTAGACATAGCCAGAATGATTACTTTTTTTGCAAGAGTGTCACACTGTTGACTCATATTCAGCTTGTGGTCCATTATGACTCTTGGATCCCTTTCTGCAGTACTCCTTCCTAGGGAGTCACTTCCCCTTTTGTATATGTGTAATTGTTCCTTCCTAAATGGATTATTTTGCATTTGTCCTTATTGAATTTCATTCTAGTTTCCGGGGTTGCCCCTATTTCCCTTTTTATAGATGGGAACTATATCTGCCCTTTTTCAGTCTTCTGGGATTGCTCTTGTCTTTTATGACTTTTCAAAAATGATAGCTAATGGCTCAGATACAAACTTCATCAGCTCCTTGAGTATGCTAGGATGAATTTCATCAAGCCTTGGTGGCTTGAAGACATCTAAGTATTTTTTTAACTTATTTTCCTATTTCAACTTCTGAATTTTCTCCAGCATTCATTATGCTAGGTGTCCAATTACCACCAACCTTCGGTGAAAATCAAAACAAAGACGTCATTAAGCATCTCTGCCATTTCTCTATTTTCTGCTATTGTTTTCCCCTCTTCATTCTACCTTGTCCTTGGTCTTCCTTTTGCTTTTAATATATTTGTAGCATGTTTTCTTGTTACTCTTTATGTCTCAAGGTGTGCGTCTACACTTGCACTCCCCTTTAGAAAGAGACATGCAAATGAAGTAAATAAAATGCAAATGAGGTGTAAATTTGCGTATGTGGCACCTCATTTGCATATTCTAATTTTGAAAGAGCTTTTTTCAAAAGAAGAAAGCCAGCATAGATACTGCTCTTTCGAAAGTAAACCCCATCTTCAAAAAAATCCTTCTCCCCTTTATTTAATGGGAAGAAGGATTCTTTTGAAGATGGGGTTTACTTTCAAAAGAGCAGCATCTACACTGGCTTTCTTCTTTTGAAAGAAGCTTTTTCGAAATTAGAATATGCAAATGAGGTGCACAGTGTGCAAATTTACGCCTCATTTGCATTTTTGGTTTACCTCAATTGCATACCTCTTTCAAAAGAGGAATACAAGTGTACACGCACCCAAGTGGTTACAGCTCATTTTGTGCCTTTGCCTTTCTAATTTTGCCCCTAAGTATTAGATTCCAGTAATCCTTTCAAATTTAACCTCGTTTCCGCTTTCGGTAGGTCACCTTTTTGATTTTTAGATCATTCCAGATCTCTTGTTTAAGCGAGGATGGTCTCTTGCCATACTTCCTGTCTTTTCTACACAATGGATTCATTTTGCACCCTTAATAATGTCTCTTTGAAAAACTGCCAACATCTTCAATTGTTTTTCCTCTGAGACTTGCTTCCTATGGGACCTAAAGTAATTTCCAGCACTTTCAGAACTCTAAGGACAATTTCCTTCAGCTTCCATCCACTCAGCTGTCATAAAGGCTGCTATCTTTATTCGCCACGTAGAGCTAGTTGGTGGAAACTCTGAAGTATATGAATGCTCTTCCTTGCATTGACTCTTACTGGACGTATCTACACTAGCCCCAAACTTCAAAATTGCCAGGCAAATGGCCATTTCGAAGTTTACTAATGAAGCGCTGAAATACATATTCAGCGCCTCATTAGCATGCGGTCAGCCACAGCACTTTGAAATTGACGCGCCTCGCCGCCACTTGGCTCGTCCCGACGGGAATCCTTTTCGAAAGGACCTTGCCTACTTCGAAGTCCCGTTATCCCCATCTGCTCATGGGAATAAGGGGACTTTGAAGTAGGCTGGGTCCTTTCGAAAAGGAGCCCCATCGGGACGAGCCGTGCAGCGGCGAGGTGCATCAATTTCGAAGTGCCACGGCCGCCCGCATGCTAATGAAGCGCTGAATATGTATTTCAGCGCTTCATTAGTAAACTTCGAAATGGCCATTTGCCTGGCAATTTCGAAGTCTGGGGCTAGTGTAGACACGGCCACTGTCAGTTACACTGGGAGCAACTGACCACTACTCCCCTGCTGGCAGGGTTCCCTCTTTTTCTTTTCTACTTATGCCAGAATAAATTCTGTTACGTGAACCACGGCATGTGTGCATGTGCACCACTGAGAGAAACACATGCTGCCCACTGTGGGTGGCTGTGGTGCTATGCTAATCAGCAGGGTGGCACCTGTATCTCTCCTGAGCAGCTACCCAAGTGCTCATCTTACAGAGAACACTGCTTCCTAGTCCAGCATGCTGTTTCCAGAGCAATCCAAGGTGAATGATCGCAACCAGTACCCTGGTTAAGAATGAAATCTAGGTCTCCTGGATGGTGATATGGAGCATTAGCACCAAATAGGCACCAAGAAAACAGTGTCTGCATGCCACTAACAATGAGGAAGAAACAGCACAATGTTTAATTCTATCTTCCAATGAAACAAATGTGCTACTGAGATGACTGTACTTGAAGAGGACCTCACAATCAACTGAGACCTCAGGCAATGTTTTCTGAAAAATTTGCTACTGTTTGTGATGGTGCGTTAGATCAGGAAAATTAAATGGTAAAGGTCCATTTCTGTTACCGATCCTGCAGATTGAAGACAGACAAAAAACACTCTTCATGGCGCAATGCAATACTCAGTTGGAGTAAGGATAGCAGAAGGATGCTCTGAATAAATACAGAAAGAAACACAATGATCTCCACAGTAACAGCACATAACAGGAGACTTGGCTACAAAGATGCATAGACATCAAACAGTGTATAACAGACTAATTCCTTCCTGGATGATTCTGATCCCATCAAATTATATGAGCCAAGTGGCTTGTTCCACTAGAAATGGTGCAATGGTAGTGTACATAATTATAGATTAATACATGGCAGCAAAGTGCAGCTTCAGAAATTATGCAATGATCAATTGTTTTTAAATTTTAATGTTTATTCCATTCTGAAATTAAGGCAAAGTGATCAAATGAGTTGGCACAGTTGTCCAGTAGGTGGTGCCAGCCAGTCTTACACTGAGTCTACTATTTAAATCTGTTTGCTCACCAGATGGAGCATTCATCACAGCTGCTAAAAAGTGGAGAGATTTGTATGCTGTAAGTAAGGCTCCTGGATATTGGAAAAAAGACAAACGTTTCCTTTAATTCTTTGTCCAGCTCTGAAAAAATGTTACATAAGTACGTTTCTTATTTAAGTAATTACCACATCTCTAGTGTGCTACAAAACCCAGGTACTAACAGCATTACTCTATGATCTGAAAGCAGTTGGTTTACATGAAACAGAGAGAAGGCTGGAGGCAGGAGAGATGAAAGTACTTTGGAAGAGGGTGTGAGAAAAACAATGAGTTTAAGAGACAGAAGAAGATAAATGGAAGAGTAGGATATGAAATTAGGATATCAGATTGGTTGCAATAAAATAAGGATTACAATGGTAGGAATGCTCAGAAGACAACAAGATGCCAAACACAACCAACAACACATCCCCAAAGTCAAGCAGTCCTAGAAGCTGATCACCCAGTAAACGGTGGAAACAATGAGAAGTCCTGTGGCACCTTATAGACTAACAGATTTTTTTTGAGCATAAGCTTTCATGGGCAAAGACCCATTTCATCTGATGCATCTATCAGATGCCACAGGACTTCTTGTTGTTTTTGTAGATACAGACTAGCATGGCTAATCTTCTGATAGTAAATGGTGGGACATTGTATGCAAGGACGTAACAGGATAGACATAATGGAGAATCAACCCATAGACAGGAATGAATGGCTGTACTACTCACGGTATCTGTGAATATACTTTGAGATGAAAATAAATAAGAAAAACATTTATCTGGCAAATTCATGACTGGAACAGACATTCTCTTCCATTGCAATCAACAGTTATTGCAACCCTTGCAGATGATCACTAGGAATGTTCCCCCTGTGCATATTAGAAGGTGGCAGTCCCTAGTGACATTGTACAAGTTCCAGAGATAAAGCACATAAGAATGTACCAGACAGGCAGGAAGCAGACTCTGGGACCCCCTATTTGCTCTAGCTGAGGCCGAAAACAGTAACAGGAGGGAGAGAGAGATGGATTTTTACATCCCTGCTTTTAGGAATAGAACCAAAACCAAGGCTGAAGAAGTCCAATGGGAACAGCCTTTAAAAGGATCCAATTGGCCCACATGTCATTTGTCCATAATGCATCTTTAAATGGCAATACAAATATACAGTTTTTCATTCAGTCCATGTCCAGCCCCACAGGCACTGGACTGAGATTAGGAAGCTGCCCTTTCTCCCTGATAGTGGCTCCCTCTGACAAGATGTATTCACAAATGAGCATTTCTGGGTATGGGGGACAGACAGATTTCAGGATCGAATGTACATTTCTAGTAATAGTTTTTTCACAAGAACACCTTGGTATTAACTGGCCATGAACAAATTCTGGTGGGAAAGTAGAAAAGGATTTCTCATAATCAGAAGAGCAACATTCTGGAATAGCCTCTCAACAAGTGATATGAGGGTAAACAACTGAATTAGTTTTGAGACATCAGGACACATTTACAAGTGTTTTGTGTGACAGGGCTGCTTGTGATAGTGCTCAGCAGCTTCAGGACTTAGTTCCAGTTTATGCCTTATGTCCCTAAAAGCTCATGTTTTGGGGCTTCAGCAAGCTACCTGCAGGGGTCACGAAGAGACTTCCCACTCCCTTTCCTCAAAGGTATTCCTCAGCTGGAGATGGAACAATCTGTTCCAAGGCTCTGAAGTTGCACCAAGCTTTCTGTTTCTCATGAGCTCCGCCGACTGGTTCTTGCTCACATACTCAGGGTCTGATTGTCTAAGTGGGGTTCAAAAGGAATTTCCCCACATCACTTTAGCAGTAACTGAACGGTTCTTTCACCTTCCTCTGCAGCATGTGGCAGGGGTCACTTGCCAGGATCATCTGGGAGTCTCATTCAATCATTTCTCTGCCACTGCAGAGGCTGTGGGGAATGGTGTATCTTGGTCCTATGAATTTATTGAAACAAAATCTATTTTTTGAGGCTTGCAGTCATAATTCCTATCCACAGACACAGGGAAACAAAAGTTTTGGAGTAAGCTGAGCCATTACACAAGATAACTAAGTTCAACAGAATACGGAAAAGGAAAAAAAAGAAATCAGGAAGCTAGACAAAAAGACCCTGAAAGCCAAAAACAAGGAAATGGGAAATACTTAGCCCTGGTAAGGAGGCCATTTAAGTGACTGTCAGGAGGCCACAAACAGCATGCACAACCAAAACAAAAACAGGAAGCAGGTAGCATGGGCTATTCTCTTTTTGTTCTAAACATTCCAATGCTTTGCAAATCTCTGATGTGAATGACTCAAAATGCAGTACAGGCAGAGTTGCAACTTATGTGAGTATTGTGATCCCGTTTTATTGATTGAAAAACACAGGCACGCACTGGTTAAGTCACCTGTCCAAAGGCAAAAAGCAACTTCCATTTCCCTGTTTTAAAGATGATCTGTAAAGGAAATTTTCATGAGTGGTTCCACTTGTAGTTCCCCCCTTCTTTGGGAAGATACAAAGAAAACCTGAAAGTTATTTTTTAAATGTATTTGTTTGCTTTTTGCCTAAAAAGGATCAGATATGTCAAGTAACCAAAGGGCAGAGCTTATCCTATACTATGTGTCTGCACAGGGCCAGTAATGATTGTCCTCGATATGCTCAAGGCCTCTAGAAGCTACCACTGAAACAATGAAAAGTAATAACAGCCTGGTCTTCTGTCGTTTGGACAGAAAAATTATTCGGAGGATTCTGGCAGGTAGTTTTAGGTGAAGGGCTAATTGTGTGGAATCTTTTAACACGAGTATTCTCTGCAGTAGTCTTCAAACATTGGTATGTTAACAATGAAGCCTACATATTAAGCAGCATAACAAAATCCTTCCTGTCAATTACTCTGTTTTCAGTCTATTGTGGTGTCATGACTTCACTAATTCTCCAGCTGCCATGCAATCATTTTTCCAATGCGGACAAGAACTGACTCTCTACTCTAGAAATGACATTTGACAAGAAAAAAGTTACTATTTTATTATTTATAAGCAAAAACCATGCTTTCTTTGCACATCATGAAGTAGAAAAAAAAGGAAGCTCAACATTAATGAAAATCAAAGCAATATCTAAACATTAATTTAAAATATTATTATTATTAATTTTCACCCTATATTTTTAGACAAGAAGGGGCCATTAGGATCACTTAGTCTAAAACCTCTTCCTTATCACAGGCGAGAGGTCCTGGCCCAGTAATTTCTGCATCAAGTGCATAATTTCTGTTTGAGCTACTGCATACATTTTAAAAAGATATCCAGTCTTAATATGAAAACATCAAGTGGCCAGGAATCCACCATATCCCCTAGTTTACATTGTTCCATCCCTCATTAAAATTTGTGCTTATTTACTTGTTGGAATTTATTTAGCTCCATCTTCTAGCCATTATATCACTTTGTATCTTTTTCTGCTAAAGAGTCATCTACTACCAGAAAACTCTTTCCCCCCCAATGTAGATACTTGTAAAATATGACCAAATTATCCCTTAACCTTCTAAAGGACTGACCAAACAGAATGAGTTTCTGTCTCACACTATAAAGCCAGCTTTCCAGATTTTAAATCATTAATGCAGCTGTTTTCTCAATCCTTTTCTATTTTTCAATATCCTATTTGAAGTGTGGGTACCAAAGCATCACACAATATTGCATCAATGACTTTGCTAATGCTGTGTTGGGAGGTGATGCTACCTCCCAACTCCTACATGATAGTCTGCTGCTGATGCCTTCCAAGATCATATTCACCATCTTAGCTGTAGCATTTCACTGGTTGCTGTGGTTCAACTAATTACCTACCATTACTCCTAAAACCTTTTCAGTGTCACTGCATTCCAGGACACTATCTGCCATTCTGTGTCGCCTACATTCTTTGTTCCTTGATATAGTACCTTGGTGTAGTATGTCCAGATGAGCTCACCTTGTCATGCAATCCAGATCAGAGATATGGATGTGGAAAACCTACACTTGCCTTTCCTTCTGATTTAATGCAACTGGGTTGATTTTTTAGTTGGAGAGGCTGCTGCAGGGGAGAAGCAAAAAATGGGGACACAGATGCATCCGAAAAATTATTTCGGCCAGCATAAAATCTGCAAGCTGTTCCACGATATTGAAACACAATGAGTTTATTTTTAATAATAAATCTTATGAACCACCACTTTCACTCATACACCTATAAGACTTTACTACCATTAATTAGATAAATGTCATGGCACTCGTATGAGGTAGGTGTTTTAGTATTCTTACTTTGTGGATGGGGAACTGAAGTACCAAGACACCAACTGCTTTGTCTAGCTCACACAGCAAATCAGTAGCAGACCTGAAGAGAGCACACATCTCCTGGCTACAAGCTCCCTGCACTAGCCACAGACATGCTGGCTCCCATAAAATGATATAAGTGCCAGTACTATCCCAGCTGTCTAAAACTGCTGGAGAACCTGAATTTTTAATCAGATGCTAAGTGCAGGCAGTTCAATAACTCTGCTCAGATTAGATTTAATGAAGTTTTCTTTACAGACCCTGGAGGAACTTCAAAGAAAGTGAGTCAACATTTTATAACCTGGCCTGGGAAATAAAAGACCAAGTGCTTGTGAGAACAATCCTGAACACTTATTCAATACATCTCTCCAAATGCTGCTTAGGCTTATCAGTTGAAAGACAGTTACAAGTTGTGGAAAGAGTTCATTGACCATTGTAAACATATTGAAAATTCTTGTTTAGTTTTTAAGAAAAATTAGGGATAATAGTGTAAACAAGTGCTTTTATGTATGGAAATTTAGATGTGTGCTAACATTTTTGAAAAGTGTATAAGGGTGCATCTACACTAGCTAGCTACTTCGAAGTAGCTGGCACAACGTCGAAATAGCACCCGTTGCGTCTTCACGCGCCATGAGCTATTTTGACATTGAAATCGATGTTAGGCGGCGAGACGTCAAAATCGCTATTCCTATCTGAAGATGGGAACAGCGCCCTACTTCGACGTTCAACGTCGAAGTAGGGCATGTGTAGACAATCCGTGTCCCGCTACATCAAAATAGTGGGGTCCTCCATGGCAGCCATCAGCTGAGGGGTTGAGAGACGCTCTGTCCAGCCCCTGCAGGGCTCTATGGTCGCCACGTGCAGCAGCACTTAGCCCAGGGCTTCTGGCTGCTGCTGCTGCTGCAGCTGGGGGTCTGCAACCAGTTGTCGGCTCTGCGGACCTCGTGCTGTGCAGGCCGAGTGTGTTTGGGAGGGGCCCTTTAAGGGAGCGGCTTCCTCTTGCCCCAGAAGGGCTAGTCCAGCCTGTGACCCCATCCGCAGGCTTTGCTGGCCCCTTATTTCGATGGAGAGTGCTTGTGTGTGTGGATACTCTGCATTTCCTTCCGGGGTGGCTCCTTTCAATGTTCCCCGTTGCTACTTCGACGTTGAACATCGATGGCACCAGCCCTGGAGGACGTGTAGACAATACGCGTCGAAGTAGCCTATTTCGATGATCTTACTTCAAAATAGGTTACTTCGACGTAGTGTGCTAGTGTAGACGTAGCCTAAGTGACCTAGGAGTGTAAGTCCCATTTTCAAAAAATGACTTAGGCACTCAGGAGCCTAATTCTTATTGAAATTCAAAAAGGGCTTCACCATCAATGCCAAAATCATTTTTGAAAATTTTATCCAACGTATCTAGTTGTTTCTAGAGGAAAGTGTTAAGGTGGTTTTGTTGCATCTGGTATCTTCTTGCTATTTAGACAGAAACACTGTTCAGGTTTCATACTTGACCTCCTCACCTGTAGTCCTTCTCTGACTGCCTCCAGAAGATATGGGATAATAGAGTAGTTCCACAAATCAGTAAACCAGACCCTAGAACCATCCACATCTATTGGACAAGAGAGGAAGAGTCGTGGACCTAAAAGAAGAAATTAAAGTCACATCATGAGAATTTTAAAAACTTCCCTTATGTCCACAATCTATCTATTATGATCCCTTGGTACAGTTTTGCTGGATAGCATGGTCAGTCAAAAATGTGGTTTTTATAAATCATCTCCCCTAATTTCAGTGGAGTGCATGGAACTGAGATATTTCCTCTCAGAAACATTCGAAAATGCTTTGGTGCTGGAACACAAATTCTCATCTCTCACCAATAGTAACATCAGAGGAACTGTGAGCCTCCAGGAACTTGTTGAGATGCTGCCAGACCTTGGGAATCCAGTCAATGATTTTAACCAGTTCTGCATTTCTCATCCTGGCACTGATTTCAGTTTCGATTAGTTTTCGTCTCAGGAAACGACCAAGAAAGCCCTTGACTGGCTCAGTGTGGTTAGCACATAGCACCCATCTGAAGCAGAACAAGAGAAGTGTCAAGGATTTACCTGTTAGTCTAAAGAGTGACAGCCTAGATTCCAGATGGATTTTGTTCATCCTGTCTAGCTGATATTTTCTTTATACTCTCAGCTAAGCAGTACAATAATAGCCATCAGGTAATCTGACAATTTACATACAGTACCTGAAATTGTGGTGTAGTTGAAGGTTAGGAGTTGAGGATGTGGCCTGATTCATCGTCCCAATAATGTAAGGACTATGAGAAAACAATGAACAAATTAGCAGGCAATAATTCAAACACAATTAATAAGTAACTTTCAAATTAAGACTTTACAACCCCAATGGGTTTACTCCAGCCACTCATCTACCAGTATAGTTAATCTGCAGGTACAAATAACCGTACTTGCGATGAACTGTGGATGCAAAAGTATCACCTACAAAGAGAGGCCTTCACTGAAAACTGGGTTCTTAATATTCCAGGACTATTGTGTGTGATGAATACAATTTATGCAAATACTTTACTACACACACACACACACACACACACACGCACACACACACACAGAGTTCCATTCAGCACACACACACACACACACACACACACACACAGTTCCATTCAGCGAGCAGGGATTTGCCACCTGTGGCTCTGGAGATGCATGCAGCTCTTTAAGGACTTCCTTGTGGCTCCTGATGTTATAATTGAAAAGTTTAAAACAAACAAACAACCAAAAAACCCCTCCTGATTATTTTCAATAAATGGTGAACGTCTAAGAGCCCAAAAATGAACCACTCATATCTAAATAGCAGACGATATGTGATCTCGAAACGTTGGATAACTCTCCCTAACGTCCTCCAGAGAGATAGAAGGTTTGGGAGTGAAAGTCAGGAAGACAGTGGTGCAAACACACATGTAAAGTGTGAGGAAACAGAATGCATAAAAAGTTTGTGAACATCCTGCAGTGAACAAGTATCGCATTACAAATCATTATGTGCGCACTCTTCTTAAAATAGGGGTTACAAAAAATATGGTTTGACATTATTTATTAAGTACCGTCTCATATTCACATGCATCGTGGCTCTTTAGTTACTGAGTTTTTCACTGAATCAGAAAAAAACGGCTCTTCTTGCTTTTTTGGTTGCTGACCCCTGAACTAGGCTCTTTTGACAGAATCAGTTCTAGCCATTTCAGCCCACAGTCTCAAAAATAATCTGATACAATTTTCTAGCATTTATTTTATTGATCATGGTATAAGTCTGACTCAGTGGAAGGACCAGTTTTAGGGGGCTGAAGTGTAGATCCCATTACCATTTGTGGTACTTGCAGTTCAGAAGCCCATTGAAGATCTCTCCTAGGGAGCTGACATGATGCAAATTATCCAGAATGATGACAAGAGGCATATCCACAGCATTGTTTTCACTATTACATTGGTCAGCAAGGTTGGACAAATATTGCCGCAGTTCCTGCAAAGCATATGTAGAAAAGGAAGCTGGTTTTTGTATTATTCCTTGGAAACTCAATTAGCAGAGGAAAAAGATTTGCTATTTGACTGTTGGATTCAGCTCTAGAATAGCCGTTGATAATAAAAATAACATAGCCTGCTTTGCTTGAGCCACACAAGGCCAGACTGTTCCAAGTGGAGTAAATATATGACTTCTCACTTTTAACTTTTGCCTTAGCCTGAATACTTTTTGGTGTTAAAGACTCAAATATGTGCCAGGAGTCCTTTTTGGGGAGCCTATTTGGAAATTACCAGGGTGCAAGGTCTGCCTTTTTGCTAACATATCTTGTGCTACACTGTACAGAGCTCTGAGGTGTTTAAATAACTTATATCTTAGCATACTGGGTAAGGCAGGTCAGAAGGCACAGAAGTAGCAGCATACCTTGGCTGCCCATGCTTGCCATGTTTGATGATATTCTTGCTCTTGTTTTACTCTCTAACAGCAGCACATAGAATGAGTTGGCTGTCATGTTCATGTGCAGAGGCAGAATTTAGATGACTGGGACAACAGCATGGAAAAAATTCAGTGCCACAACTGAATATTTGGGTAAGATTACTCTCATCATCTCTGAAGTGTGCATTAAACAGGATTACTAAATCTATATCAATTGGTGGTGAATATACTCCCAGCCAGCACTTTGCTTTCAAAAACTCCCTATTAGGCTTGTGGCCATTGCATTTATAACATGGCAGGGTAGCTTTGTTTTCTTACCTACAAACCTTACCAGAGGTATATACAGAAAAATGCTGCTGCTGCTATTGTTTGTAGCCACACAGCCACTCTAACTTTTAGATTAAGGCAACGTAGAGGTGCATTATATTGTTACCTTTTTTTCAAACTAAGGATTTTAATCACAGTAGTCTACTGCTATTTACTTAAAGTTAATAGTTGAGTCTCTCATTTCTGACACATAGTAGCAGTGATTCTATAAAGACACCTTCCATTTTCTCACCTTACTGGACTTATGATCCACATTGAAGGTTGCAATAACTCCATCAGCCAGCTCTCTGCCCTCTCTAAGTACCATAAACTCAGACAGACGATTTGCTAGGTATGTTTTACCAGTGCCACTTGGTCCAGACAAGATAATCCGTCTATGTTCCATTAAGAGAGACACATATCGCTGCAGTATAGGCTTTGGAATCAGTGACTCAAACACAAGACAATCCAAACTGTTCTCACAGATACCTGTATTTAGAAAATCATCATTAGTCAGGGGAGCTACACTTTTCTAAAGTTGCTAAAAACCCTTTCCATCAAAAAAGCAGGGGTTTTAAACTTCTGCCCCAGTAGCAAAAATATGGAAAATCTCTCTATTTTAACTGGCAAGTTTACGTTAAATTAGAGTTAAAGGCTAGAAGAAAACACTGATCTATACGGAAAATCTGATTTTGTGTGTGTGTGTGTGTGTGTGAGAGAGAGAGAGAGAGAGAGAGAGAGAGACCGACCTTAAGGCCAGTTACACCAGGAAACACCCCAAAAGCTTCACTCAGAAGCTGCTATCTCCACCTACATCAATTATAGGCAAAAAGCAGTCCAGTAGCACTTTAAAGACTAACAAAATAATTTATTAGATGATGAGCTTTTGTGGGACAGACCCACTTCTTCCAATCATAGCCATACCAGAACAGAATGTTCCCTCCCCCAAATGAAGACTCCTATCTACATTATATTATATCTCGTGGTAGAGGAGAGTCATTAATCAGCTAGTTACACTGCATGCAAAGGACTACCTCTACTGGGAGCTCTCTCAGTTCTCTAGCTCTCAGATTAGCCAGCACAGTTTATGCTGCATAAGTTCTGCCCAGGACAAATGGTCTTAGATACAATTATTGGTTAAACTGTATTCCCATGAATCATCTCAGTCCTCTGGATTTCTGAAAGTTTATTTTATTTATCAAGAATTACTGGGTAAAGCCTGGCTTCCAATTCTACTGTACATTAATCTATTCTTAGGCCATTTTGTTGTCAAGTACAGTCATGGGAAGAGATGCATTTACCCAGAATTCAGCCATTTTTTGCTGCTCTGCTAAACAAAACAAATCTATCATCAGGTCCCCTGGTCTTCTCCAAATACCCAGACCATTTGCTCCAAACTCTTTCTGTGAATTAATACAGACAGCTTCAGGCATAAAGTATCATAGAGGAGCATTTGTGCAATGTCAGCAGTCACTTTAGTCATAACTGGCTCAGGGCAAGCACACAAAGCTTAAAAAAAACCTGAAGGAATGTTGGCACCTCATATGTTGACAGAACTGTTAGCACCTGACTGATTACTTACAAGATCAAACATTTGTATGCACAGCTCTATATGTGGAAGGTACGAAATGAATTATTGGCTTCCCATGAATTGACTAAGATAGAATTTTTAAATGAAACCTAAGTATATCTTAAATGAATCTACAAAGCATAAGTAAAACCATTGCAAACTGAATATATATAGCTTATTTAGCGTGACAAGTTCTCAAGCAACATTTCATTCAAGTTGTATTTTGGGGCATTTAGAAGAATGTCTCAGATCCTGGATAAACCTGAGTGAACTGAAACGTTTCAGTATTTTTGTGATCGTGTTTTTCCTGCTATACAGCTAACACTAACAGCTTGCATACTCTGTGAGGTAAACACACCTCAGAGGAGTGTAATTTCGAAACTGCTGAAATGTCCTGCATATTAACCAGCCTAGGTAGACCCTGCTTGGTGTACTTTAACAAAAATGTTATATCAAGCAGTATTATGTTCAAGCGTTCTTCAGAACTTGTAGCACACACCAGCGCTAAATTACACTGGTGGGTCTGTGATGGTAACTCAGTCATATTGCTGCTGTTTAGGGACATGAAAGAGAAATGGGTTCCATCTCCGTTCCCTCTTTAGACCCTTTTTCAGCCTCTTCAGTCCTTCATGGAGTAGGAAGAGGACATTTTCTGTTGCTTAACAGTTGCTCTGGTTGATTAAACAAGCAGAACTGTCAGCCAGTAAAGTGACTCCCACACAGTGCCCCTTGGATGGAAGGCAGCTGACTATGGCACACATCTGAAGACTGAGGAAGGGACAGAATGAGTTCCCAAAGGAAATAAAAGATAAGGGCTGTGTCTACACTAGCCCATGCATATGGCCATTTCGAAGTTTACTAATGAAGTGCTGAAATACATATTCAGCGCCTCATTAGAATGCTGGCAGCCACCGCACTTCGAAATTGATGCGGCTCGCCACTGAGTGGCTCATCCAGACAGGGCTCCTTTTCAAAAGGACCCCTCCAACTTTGAAATCCCCTTATTCCTATCAGCAGATAGGAATAAGGGGATTTTGAAGTTGGTGGGGTCCTTTCAAAAGGAGCCCCGTCTGGACAATCTGCGTGGCAGCGAGCCATGTCAATTTCGAAGTGCCATGCCTGCCGGCATTCTAATGAGGTGCTGCATATCTATTCCAGCACTTCATTAGTAAACTTCAAAATGGCCATTTGCATGGCCATTTTGAAGTTTTGGGCTAGTGTAGACATAGCCATGTTGTCTTAAAAAAACCAAAAAGATTCCTCCATCCCAATGAAAAAAAGAAGGAAGGAAAGAATAAACATAACAGAGTTCAAACCATGAATCGTGAGATCTTTTCTAGCTGTGACCCAATGAGAGACCTTCATTGAGATCAATGAGCTCTCGTAGAGAAATGCGCTAAACAACAGAAGCAAAGTTATTAGAGTCTGGCCCAAGTTGCTTTCCTATTCCAGGACAAGATCTGCTGTAAGTTAGTACTACTATTATAGGATTAAGAAGATAGAGTGATACAGAGTTAGGGTACAGGCACATTGTCTTAATACTCTTCAGAGTCTAATGTTTACATTCGCAAACCACTGAAAAAATAAGATACAGTTGGATTAAAGCAAGAGACAGGAAAAAAATATAATAAAAAGTCTCCCATTTTTTGAGCTTCCTAAAACCATTGCATTTATGAGATATAATTACTGAGAACTACAATGGATGGATCAAGTATAATTACCTTTGATAGTAACTGAGATGGTATTGTTTTCACCAACCAGATAGCCACAGGGCAGCAGCTCCGGTGTCTCTGCACTATTTGTGCGTTTGATTTCCCCAATGTTGTATCCCAAAACACTGTCCGAATTCAATCCTAACTGGCTCACTGGATCCACATGAATGATATATTCCTGAGATGACAAAAATAGCTTCCAAAATCTGCTTGATCTGATGGTTCTACGTCACAATAGTAACATGCAATAACAACATTTAGGGACTGCTTTGTATTTTCAAAGTGCTACAAATACATTATCTAATTAATCCTCAATGCATCCCTGTCAAGTAGGAGGGTAACTTATCTCTGCTTCACAAACAGGGAAGCTGAAGTAGAAAGAAGTTAACTGAACTTCCCATACTCCCACAGCATGTCTATCTAAGCCAAGATTAGAATGCAGTGATCCCTGGAGCTGAGCATGCTCAGACCCACATGCAAATCCAAGCCTTCATGGAGGTCCACAACGTAATGTAGTTAGTTGTACTGTTACTATGAAAAAAGTTATTACTGAATTGGAAGATTCAAACACACAGTAAATTGTCACTGTTTACCTTAAATAATCGTCTAACAACCCCATCCAGTACATCCCATTTTGTCTTGCCACTGACTCCAATGCAGCCAATGAGGAAGAGGCGGGGCCTGGAATCCTAATACATACAAATGTATTAATTACAGCAAAAAGAAAACTAGTGATGTGAGACTATCCACAGTTAACGATTTATTTTAAACCCTGGTTTGTCTCTAGCACAACACTATGAGGTAAATTTTGAAAACATTACGCTACCACTCTGTATTCTACTGAATAGTCTTTGCATTGATAAATGTACAATTAAAATAATGGTTATTAATATACCTTAATATATTGTAAAGTGCAATCTGCTAGACATTTTAAATATCAGAAGGAGAAAAAGAAAATAAGAAAATTATAGTCATTATAATCAGAAACTTACATTGTTGTACCACGTTTATTCCAGATCAAGTATGCTTAATTGGTAAGTGAAAAAAGTTTCCCTCTCCTCATTTCTGAAAATTCCACAAGCATCTGAAAATCAAGTTAGATTCTGTCTCTCTCTTCACAATACCAGAAGACTTTAGTTTATGATTTTGTTCATGATTGACTATGGTAGAACAGAAACCAACTTGTTCTTCAACAATTGCCTGGGATCTACACTGCTAACAGAAAAAGTAATTGCTGTCATTAAAGACAACAGATATGAGGCCAAGACACATCAGTATAAGAAGTTATCATTTCTATTTCATTATTTTGCTGACCACAAACACAGATGTAGTCAAACAGAATAAATCATTTTTATAATTAATTAGCTTATCAGTGGGAGCATCCTTGGTGAATGAAATTCCCCACAGAATTTACTCGTGTAAATCTGGCACTTAATAAAAAGCAGATCTGTTGATTCAACTTCATTTCCAGTTATTTGATTAATTTTATGTCACTTTATTGAATACATGCAAGTGTGAGTGACACAAATTATTCCTCAAATAGGTGTTTATTAAGGAATGTTTGTTAAGTAACTCAATGATCTGGTGTGGCTGGTGCACTATAAATGCAATTTAGCACATTTATACTTGTACAGATTTATTAAGTGGACTGCAATCAATGCACAACACTTGAAACGTGGCTGCTGCTTAATCAGTTTAAAAATAACCAGATGTATTTGCAGGTCATGGGACAGAAGGGTTCCTCGAAAGAGGAATAAGGGGGAGGAGAGGAATAAGGGGATTTTGAAAGGAGTGGGGCCCTTTCGAAAAGGACCCCCATGTAGCCACACTGAGCCGCGCGCTTTCGAAAGCGGCGCTTTCGAAGTGCTGCGGCTGGAAGCGTCCTAATGCTAATGAAACGCCAAGGGGTTTAACTAGGGAACAATTTTGAAATGTGACCCTGATTTAAATTTTGGAGTAACAAGCTTTGTGTTTCCTCATATTGGACCCATCAGTTTTGCTGTGAGGCAGGCTACTCTTCTTATTGTCTGTCTCAACAGAATTATTTTAATCCTAATTAGTCTGAGAACTGGATAACTGTTAAAAGAAATGTTTGCCAAACAAAGTCAAACAGAATCCAATGCAGTAAAGGCAGGAGTTCAGGATCAAAACCCAAACCAGTTGGCTGTGGCCATGCTACCTATCACTTGCGGAAGAGGTATGTAAATTACAGCCGTTTGAAAATGCGAATGAGGCACTGCCATGCATATGCAGTGCCTCATTAGCATAACGGTGGCCACATGAATTTCAAAGTTGCTAACTTCGAAGTGTTGACTGGCAGTCTAGCCGCAGGCACTTCGAAAAATGTGACCAACTTTGAAATTCCGTGACTCTCAAAAGGAATTGGGAGTAAGGGAATTTCGAAGTTGGGCATGTATTTTGAAGCGCCTGTGGCTAGACTGCTGGTCGGCGCTTCAAAGTTAGCAGCTTCGAAATTCGCGTGGCTGCCATTATTCTAAGGAGACACTGCATATGCATGGCAGAGCCTCATTTACATTTTTGAACAGCTGTAATTTACATGCCCCTTCCGAAAGGGAGAGGTAGTGTGGCCACAGCTGTTATGTTTCAAAGCTGAAGGGTGTATAAACAGGCCTAATATAAAATACAGCTCACCTCCTTCCATTTTATTTCATCTTGAAAGTTAACAACTATTTTAACATGCCTGCCTCCTTCCTTCCGGGCACAACCATCACCAGTGTCATCTAACAGCATGTCTGTGAATTGCAAACATCAAAAGCCTCTTAGTTTTACAATGACAGCAAAGAAGAGCATTACACTAATATTTTTGTTACAAACATAGTCCTCGTGCACAGGGGTGAAATGTGAGAATACTGTTACTGACATCCCTGTCCAATGTGTAGAGAATTTTTAAAAATGGAAGATCACAGAAAATTGTCACTATCAGTTACAAAATATTTTCTCTTCTGCAAAATATCACGTCGGCAAATGTACACAATTAAATGGCTCTGAACATGAATCTAGGTGACTGAGGTCATAATTGGAAAGCTAGCTTTAAGGGTGTAGCAGTACTATGATGACAATCTAATAGAAGGGTTGGATAAGAGCAGTGGCTGACATATAACAACACCACAGTCACCAATAAGGCTTACTCTCTTGTTTTTCATGTCTAGCTAAAGTGAATATGCCAACTACAGGATAGCACTTGCCCATTGCCTTTCATATTATACTCACCAAGGCTGGTAGACTCTGTGAGGTTCAGGCTATGCTGAGAGACACCCATGGACTGTCTTGGTGAGGATGAAATGGAAACCTGAGACTGAGCCCTGCTACAGCTACCATGGTTTTCAGACTTCAACCGGTCATTTTCTGCCTTTAACTTCTCAATCTCACTCTTGAAAAGAAAAGCCAGTAGACAGGAAGCATGTGTTACCTCAATTCACTTGGAAATGGAAGAATACACTTTAAGAATCTAACTGAAGTATCCAAAGAATAAAATCCAGATGTTTTGTAAGATGCACATTTCGAAATCCTTTTGAAGAAGTGGCATACTACAAAATCTAGGTGGCACCCACTTTGTAGGGTTTGTAAACCAAGTGCATGCACACACCAGGGGCTCCTTTGTATTCTTCTAGTCCATCCCACAAGCTCTTTGAATGTCACCAGTCCCCCATACTCCTGTATTTCTGGGATTCCCTGAAATATTTTCTTTGCTGAGAAAATATTTTGTGTGCCTCTCTGCATTTCCCCTCCTCTCATTCCTGGGCTCCTCATTTTCTCTTCTCAAGGCAGAGGCTCTATGTGTGCTCTAATTCCTCCTTCCACTTGTACCAGGGTCCTTCAACCTCCCCTTCCTGCCAGAGGTTCTTGTACCTCCTTTACCTCCACTGCCATTTCTACCCATGCAAGAGGTTCTCCCAGCATTCACCCCTTCACTATATCAAGGTCCCCTAATCTCGCACGTACCAGGGGCAATGTACCCACCTCCCTGGTTCTAGGGGTCCTCTCTCTAGCCCATTCTCCAGTTCCTGGGGTCTCCCATACTCCACATCAGGTCAGGTCTATGTGCATGTTCCCATTTCCTCTTGTACCCTTCATTTCTCCTGAGCCCTACCACCCTAGTTGGTTGAGCTTGCAAAGGTCTCAAACACAACTCAGAAACACTGTCCCTGTTTTCCCCTTTTGAATGTCCAGTTTCCCCAAATCACCAAGATTCTGATCACTGATACCTAGAATATTCCCTGAAATTGACTAGATTCAGCATTCAGACATTATTGTGTCACATACAGATAGAAAGGGAAATGCCACTGAGTTACCTGTAAGGCTTTTGCCAGTTCATTAGAACTAATCCTTTACATTTTGATAAAAGTTTTCCAAAGCACACAAGTCACTTCCCTGCCCCCACTGAAATGTAGTCACCTCTAGGTGGAGCTTGGCAACTATCTAAATGTCCACTGGTAGTGGTCAAAGTAAATACTCTAAATAAGAACCTTGTACAATTGAATGTGTAATGCCAGAGGAGCATAGGGTGGGTGATAGCATCTACCCAAGTTGGAATTTGGGCAAGACACCAGGGTTCATGATGTCTACATTGGAGAGAAGTGCAACAGACCTTTCAGTGGCCAGGAGGCATCAGAGAACCTGGATTTTACACATCCTCTAAAATTATGTACAGGTTGAACCTCTTTCATCTGGTACCCTCAGGACCTGACTGGTGCCAGAGAAGAGAATTTGGCAGACTACAGGAAGTCAATATTGTTGAGCACATTACCAACACCTCCCCTGCTTACTGGGGCTCTTAGAAGACATCAAGGGGTAAATTACAGCTAACTAACAGCACAGAGCACTGAGAGCCAGTACTGGTGGTCAGAAACAAACTTCATAGGACCATGGGAAACTTGGCCACACACATGATAAGCATTAACTAAAATCATGCCGGATTACAGATGTTGCCGGACAAGAAAGTTCTGGATTAGAGGGATTCAGCCTATAGTGTGGTGAAGGACTAGTGAAGCACTTAACAGTTAAAAGCAAATATTTATTTATTTATTTATTTAGTTTTTGTTCCACTCCTACCTGCATCCTGTTCATAGCCTCCCGAAGCTGGTCTAGCTGGTGGGCAGAACTAAGGGCCTCCAGGCGAATATCCGTCAGTTTCATCTCTTTGTCTCTTAGCTCATTGCGTAGCTGCATGACTGTTTCAGCTTCACTGTCAGTACACTCAGAAATCCTGGGAAAGGTTGTAAAACAGTCAGTCAGCATGCTTGAGAAGATAACTTTCAAATGTTTTCTCAGAGTATTTAGGTAATAAAGCAAAAACAATTTTCCCTAAGTCAGCATGATGTGCCTGAAGGACAGAACTCAGTTGCTGCTTACAGCACAAATGATGAGATAAAAGTTCTATGTAGAAGCTTTTGTCTCATTTTCTTCTCAGTTCTAAAATACTGAGATAAAATTCCTGCAACATATTGCCCCCTTTTCTCTTGTTATGACTGTTTTTAAATCCCCAAGATTTTCCCATCTAATTATTTGATAACATTAAATGTCCACAGATTTTACCCTTTTCTCCAATTCCTGAATACTAATTGATTGAAAGTCCTTGCAAATTGCATTAATTTTCTCTCTAATTATCAAATGCCAACATAAAATACACTCACATTTTACCTCTTTATCATGTATCAACTATAGTTATACAGTCCTACAAACTTTTCCATTTTCCTTTAATTTGTGACAATGGATCTCATATTTGCCCCTCTTTCTTTTTTAAATCATCGAAGATTGATACCAAATTTCAGATTTTACCATTTATCATGTAATTACTAAATACTGATTAGAAAAATATCCTCTCAGGTTTGGAGGCGTTCCTCATATATTTTAATGGCTGCCCATACCCACCTCTCCCTTTTTGGGGGGAAACCTGTTGCCCTGAGTCATTCTCCACAGGGAGGTTAAATTCCCCCAACCTCAGGCTCCCTGGTCAGACCCATGGGTCCATCCAGCCCAACATCCTCCCCGTCAGCTCAGGACCATGGATCCATGAAGGCCATTAACTGTTCACTGTTATGTTGGTAAACTGGAGAGGGCTCACTACAGCGATTAAAGGATTAGTAAAAATGCCTTCTAGTGACAGTCTCAAAAATCTCAATCTGTGCATCTTAACAACGACATTAAGGGCAGGGGGTGTGTGACTTGATTATTCTTTCTAAGTGTGTGCACAGGAACAAGTAACTAATAATGCACCCTTCAGTCTGGCAGAGAAATGTGTAGCACAACCCAATGGCTGGAAGCTAAGACTAGACAAATTTGGACTGGAAATATAGCAAACAATTTAACAGTGAAAGTAATTAACTATTGGAATAATTTATCAGGCTTCACAATGGATTCTACATCACTCACCATTTTAAAATCAAGACTGAATGCTTTTGAAAAAGCACTGCTCTAGGAATTATTTGCAGAAGTTCCATAGCCTGTGTTATACAGAAGGCCAGACTAGAAGGTGTAGTGGTCCCTTCAGGTCTTGGAGTCGATAACACTATGAACCCAGGACTCTCAAACATCAGAAACCATCTCTACCAGCATAGGAATTATGCTTTGATAAGATTTGTGCATTAAACTAAATTCTGGGAACTACCCATCTTTGGACACCACTAGTATTTCTTTCGAAGTCATCATCACAAAGGAAATCTTTCAAACGCAAAAAAATCTAACTACATTAAGCCATACAGAGAGTAGCAGCAGTCACTTGGAGATTGATGAGCAAACAGAAAGATTTAAAGCTCAACAGGTGTGCACAGCTGGCTTCCCTACATGATTCCGGAGGGCTTTGGAACCCTATAGCTATACAGACATGATAAATTCCTTCTCGCTTTAAACCACTCATGCTTAAAAGTTTATTTTAATGGCAATTTTGTTGTTCTCCCCCAAACTCTGAGTAAACATCCTTTCAGCACATACAGGCAGCACTATAAACCTACATTATCTGGAAGATCATCATGCTGCCTCCTCATTCTGCTAAAGGTCCCCTAAGCAGCAGCCTGAATCTGCTACCCAATGCAAAGCAATTAAGCAGACTAAAGCTGCTGTTCAGATGCACGAGTTCATATGCAGGATAATCAGCACCAGAGCTGCATGCTTTCAGGGAGGTTTCAGTTTAAAAATATCTCTGTCTAAATCCCTAAGTAAATGAGCAAAGTTTTTCCTTCCACCAAAAAACAAACAAACCAAAATATCTACTGGTGCCCTGCCTTAAGCCCTTCCCACAGATGAAGGTGTTTGACCTTTGGTCAGTTCATCTGTAGCCTGTTGGCTCTCCAGATACTTGTCAAGACTACCCATATTCAGTGTATTTTGACTGATAACAGATATAATCAAAATATGATGAATTCCAACATTAAAAACTGGCTTTAAGCTTTAACTATGCCTTTGCATAATTGGCTAAGATTGCTAGAAAGTGATGATGTTGCAACTGACAGCCAGAAACAGCATGACTTTTAAATGTGGGTGGGGGGCTGTTTCATGATATCAACATCTTATCTCCATTGTTCTCTTGATTCTTATATGGAACAAATGATGGGAAAGTTCAAGTATGGATGCTATTCAAATGTATATGCCCTGAAATCAATCTGGAAATATCATCAGACAGGATTTTTTACAACACTTTCAAAGTTTCCTGATTTCAGCTAGGTAACACATGTTGCTCTTGTGGCCACTCTATTTCTCCTGATCCAAATCAAAATGAAGAAGTTACTGATACACTGTAATTATAAAACAGCTTTACAAGGCTCTCAGCATTTTATACACATTATATTCATAAAACAGGGTCGCACCATTATCCTCATTTTACAAATTGTCAGGCTGAAGCACAGAAAGTTTGTCTAAGGACACACAGTTAAGTCAAATGATAAGAGCCAGGACTTTGGCTTTTGGCATAAATGTTTGAAAAAATTCTTATTGTTCCATGAACTAGATCAACCACTTTGAAATTAAACTCTTCTCTGAATCTTACAGCAACGCACGTTGTCTTTACTTAATAGAAAACACAAAATGACAGATGTCAGTCAACCTGTGCCGGAACCTGTGCAGGATGAGGAGACATTTCAATTATTTCTGCAGTCCAAGATAACTTTAGCTGCACTTACTTCCCCTACACGGTGAAAATATTGAGTTAGCGTACAGAAGAGAGTTGATGATTTTACTATAGTTAAGATGATGGATTCGGACACAGGACAGATGTATGAGTCCTATTCCCAGCTCTCCCACAGACTTCCCGTGATTCCCTTAGCAAGTCACCTAGTGTCTTTGTGCAGCTGCTGTAAAATAATACATCTTTTTTTCTGGCTTTGGCTTATCTTAAGTGGAATGTTTAGCCAGACATTATGTGAAAACCTGGCTCCATTGAGTCAGTGGGAAAATGCTACATTTGGGATTTCACCCTGAACTGTATTTTACTTATGTATAACTCAGTGGTTTGAGCATTGGCCTGGTAAACCAAGGGTTGTGAGCTCAATCCATGAGGAAGCCATTTAAGGGCCGGGAGCCAATAGATTAAAAAAAAAATCAGGGGTGGTGCTTGTTCCTGCCAAGAGGGCATGAGACTGGATTCAATGACCTCTAGAGGTGCCTTCCAGCTCTATGAAATATGCATATTTCCATGTATATGTGTGTGTGGCAAAATGGAGCTCCCATCTCACTTTGGGGTAATATCACTAAATAATAATATATGGCACTCCTGTTAGGTCATCCAGTCCCACTTCTCTGTTAATGCAGGACTGCTCCTTACAGTTCATTTCTTACCACTGGATTTCCAAAACACTCACTTTAAGAGGTTTTAACAAACACAAATTCCACTTACAGAGAATTAGAATGAGAAGCTCTCAGCAATGGAGTAGAAACAGTTGAGCCATTGTGTGGCAGCTTTGGTGAGGAAGGTAAAGACGAATCAGTCATCTCCTCAATATCTGAATGAGAAGATGCCGACTTGGGGGATTTCTTTTTACCAAATGCTTGCTTGAAGGAGCTGCGTAACTAGAACAACAAAACCATAACAGTAGCAACATCAGAGAATGCATCTAAGCAATACATTAAGCCACGAAGTAAAAACTCTAGCATGCAAATCTTTCCAACAGAATGGCAACAAATGCTGCACTGTTTTGGGGGAATATGATTAACCATAAACTTTAGCCATTAGATGAGATTAACAAGGGACTCTGCAATAAGCTCTTGAAGGGTCTGCATGTTGATGCCTCCTGTTTTCAGAGTGTATCACTCACAATGAACGCTAAATTCCATTCAGCATGAGAAACTTTGTGACAGTGTTATTGTAACTTGCAGTTATAAACCAACATGGCTCAGACAAGGTTACTGATGCTGACAGGGTTAGTCATGTAAATGGATGGGTTAGCTTTGTATTTTATAGTTTAAAGTAGGTCTTCCTTACCTCATTGACCTGCCAGAGGAAGTGCAAGCAAAAGTGAAGGGGGAAGGAAAAAAGACAAGTTTTAACAGAGAAAGCCACTGACACGGAAAGCTCTGGATTTCTCAGACAAACATGACCAATAAACAACAAATACCACAAATAATTTTAAACAGCAATCAGGAGTATGTGGAACTATATTCTCTAAAAATGATACCTTCAGACACATGGTCATTTTACAATTTAACAGTGAAAGTAATTAACTATTGGAATAATTTATCTGGCTTCACAATGGATTTTACATCACTGACCATTTGAAAATCAAGATTGAATGCTTTTGAAAAAGCACTGCTCTAGGAATTATTTGCAGAAGTTCCATGGCCTTTGTTATACAGAAGGCCAGACTAGAAGTCTAATGGTCCCTTCAGGTCTTGGAGTCGATGACTCTATGAACCCATGACTCTCAAACACCAGAAACCATCTCATGAGGGATGGCACACAGACCTGAATCTTATTCTCTCCATGGCTAGTAATCTCTTAACTACACTGCTGAGGCATTGGTACATTGTGTCTTCCTTCAAGGGATAAATATTTCATCAATTCAAAAATTTAAGCTTACTCTACCCATCTGCAACAAAGAAGTCCTGTCAATGAGAATCCCACTTAGAAAATTATTGAAAAATCAACAACACTTATTGAAAAACTATTAACTCGTATGTCTTTTATAGGGATGGTTGATAAGATTTTTTTAAACTGCGAAGTTTTCAATGGCATTGTGAGTCTGAAGTATTTTTACTTTAGCTTGAAGGTCATGTTTCACTATGTAATTAGGCACTCTGAGTTTAGAAAAGACCTCACAAGTAATCAGCATTTTAGATTTACTGGGACCTACTTATGTTCAGTTTATAAACAAATAATTCAATTTATATCTATTCTTCATTCTGCTTCAATATGCTCAAGATACTATTCATCTGTTTACCCCAGCCTAACTAAGACTGTATATATTCATCTTTGTCACAATAAATAAATGTCCCCTGACGCAATAGTGGAATGACAAGTGGGACTTGTATCTTGGTGCAAACATGAAATATTCTAATCTAGACCACAGAAACATAAGATAGGACTGAAAAGAATCATTTATGTGTTGATCATGACTGAGGGTTCATGGATCATATAGGATTAATCTAGCAGATGTGAAAAAAACTCATTAACTGTTAAAAGTCCACCTTGCCAGCAGAGTGCCCCAACAAGAACAACAGCGGACTTGGAGAAGCCATTGTTTTCATTCAATCCAAGTTTTTGGAGAATGGGGAAGGGGATAGAAAGTGTTATGATTAAAATATTAAAGTAAACCATTGGGATAGAAAAGACACATTAAAATGAGACTCTGTTCAAGTTAAATGTTATAGTCTCATGGCACAAAGGGAGTTTCATAAATAATAACAGGATCACTGATAATTTCAGAACAAATATTCATAAGAGCAAACTGTAACTTTTTGTAGTAGCATATTTATAATTTCAGTGTGCTAAGGATCCAGGAAAGTTTGCATTGCGTGGGAAGGAGACTGTGGAATGCTTTATTGACTACATTACAGGAACTAAATAAAGCTAACGTTACTACAGCAGTAATGATCTAATTAAAAATGGAGTTTAGTACTGTGTACCTTTCCTCCAGTGCATGGTACCTTGTGTAGAATACATGATAAGCAAAGAAAGAGAATTGGGAAGTTAAAGATGATTATTTTGAAACCTTTTGGAAGAAACTTCTGTCACAAGAGAACTTTGAAAACTGATTTGTTTTAAAAAGTCCCGGTAGCATTCAGAAAACAGCCCATGTCAAAATAAAATGAATGTTCTGTGCACTCAGAAGAGGAAAACAATAAGAGATAAGAGACAATCTTCCTTCACTGTGAGTTTGTTAATATGCTAGAAGATGTATGTCTCTTAGACAGGACTAGACTTTGAGAATTACTGAAACTACAGGTTTTATGACCTGGCCTTTTGGCTAGTGAAGATGAAAATTGTTTCCCATGCAGAGGGCCAGCACAAGCATACACATGAATCTTTGAAATAGGGCTTACGTGTGTTTTAAGTAGTGTAAAGCCTTTGTGTTGACCTGACGCACAAGGGTGAATTTCCTTCTGGATATTGCTGGGAAAAATTTATATTCACTTTATGCAATCTCTTGAAGCACACTCACCCAGTTTTTCCTCTTCTTTTTCTTTGAATCACTCTCTATGTTGCTTCCCACACTGGAGTGACTGGTAGCACTGTTAATACTAGAGACACTATCTGAAGAATGTTGCCTTCTGATTCGCAGGTCAGCAGGTTGGGCAGTCCCAGTACCTGAATGTTAACAGAGACATAGTCAAATTTGCTGCAGACATTCCAAATTTCTCCACTGGTCACTCATCCCTGCAAATATTTCAGGAATTAAACACTTTTAGAACCACTTGCACAAAATGGTGCATTGCATGGTTCACAGCAGTATTCCATGTTTCTCATGGGACAATTAATTTCTTGTGAGCTTGCAAACCTTTCCTCATGCAAACAGTCCTAATTTAAATCACTGAGAGTAGTAATGTGATGGAGAATTTTCTGGATCAGGTCCTTGTTTTGTACTAGAGGTTTTTTTTTCCCAATATTTTTAAAAAGAATCTGATAATTACTTAAAGATTTCTCAGTATTCACAGCTCGCAGAAGGGTGGATTCTACTCTTCTATTGTGCTGCTGTGCAGAGATGAAAATTCTGTCTGAGCAACAGATCAACTGCAACTGCAGACAGCAAAGTTTTATTAAAATACTTATTAACAACATAGTAGGGTCTGACAACAGTTTATTTAAATAGAAGGGATCCATGAAAATCATACAGTTTTACTGATACAAAATGTATAACTCTTCATATTGCATCAAAGCAGGAGCAAATACAGTTGATATATATATAAATCCAGTCCCTGGCTGTGCAAATTACATCAGCTATTACCAAGAGGACTAATGTCTCAGGAGTCTTACACAGCTGTTAAAACCAGAGTCTGCCTCTTTACCTTTGCAGGTGAGCTCAGGTGTGTTAATTACTCCATTAATGGCAGCTTGGGCAGCAGCATTTTGCTTCTTCAGGAGTTCAATGGTTTTCCTTAACTCATTCAGTTCTGAATCCTGAAATGAAAAAGAAACCAGTGAGATAGATGTCTATAAATTTAGATTACATGTAACAGTTCACAGGCAGCCTCTTTTCAATCTGGGTTTAGGTGTCTGGTGAATGATCTGAGGTGCACAAGAAATATGCTGAGGCTTGGTGTATGCTGCACTATAAACTGAGCCTGTATAAACACAACTTTCTAGGAGTTAAGATGTTGTCATTCCACCGCCTGGAGAAATTATTGTGTATTAAAGTAGAACTAAAAATTGGTGATTGTGCATTGGGTAGTAATTTTTAATAGCGTTTTTACTGGGTGTATGAATGTATGTTTTGGGAAGAGAACAAATTGTAATAAAAAGCAATAACTAGCACTTCTTACGTTCACAGCAACTTACATTCATTGCCTAATCAATCCTCAGAACACCCCTGTGAGGTAAGCAAGCAATTTTACAGGTTTGGAAACTGAGGTAAAAAGGTTATATAATTTACCCAAGGCTACAAAAGGAGTCATTGTCTCAGAAATGAAAATAGAACTCAGGAAATATCTAGATTCCCAACTTCATGATATTACCCCATCAATAACATACACATTTTTATTTTCAGTTACAAACAAAAGGATTATCCTCTTTCACAAGAACATCCACAATGGGTCAGATCAATTGTTCGTCTAGCCCAGGATTCTGTTTTTGCTCAGTGACCAGTTCCAGAGGCTTCTGAGGGAATGAACAGAACAGGGCAACTTAGTGAGTCTATCAGAAGGGGTTTTCTTAAAAGCACCACTATTGGGAATTAATTTTTAAAAATCATTTGGTCTTCCCTTCCCTTTAGGATGCATGTATCTACATATATGTATACGGAACAAATGTTTCAAACTTGCCTTTTGTTCTGCTGTCATAGTCAGACTCTGCAGTCGAATAGTCATGTTTCCAAGGCTCTGTTCAAATGCTGCCACAAGGTGAGCCTGAAAATAAATGACACTGTAGAATGAATACCGTTCTTTCCTCCAAGAAGTGGGATAAGCTAAGTATTTACGAAAGATTATATGATGTCTTTGAGTATTTGTGAACTAGATGCCACAAAGAGAAGTGGAGGGGTCAGAGTAGGCTTGGAAAAATAAAAGCACATCTTGCCAAAACGTTTTATGAACAAAACTATTAGGAATTATTTATGGGTGTGGGAGTGAGCAGTTCCAGAAGGTAACTATTTTGAAAATCCTTAAACTTTGGGGGCATAAGTTGACCTCTGATTAACAGAGATGAAATTCAATAAAGGTAAGTGCAAAGCATCATACTTAAAAAGGAAAAAAAATCTAATGCACAACTACAACAAGGAAAATAACTGGCTAAGAGGTAGTACAGCAATAAAGGGTCTGTGGAATGTGAGTCAACAATATGTGTGCAAAAAAAAGCCCCAAATAATACCACTCTGAGATATATTAACAGGATGGAGAACTGGGGGACACAGCTGTCCATCAGTCCAGACAATACCCTGGAGAATATGGAAGGTAATTATTCCTCTCTACTCAGTGCTGGTGGGGCCTCAGCTAGAGTGCTGGTTTCAGTTTTGGGCCCTATACTTTAAGAACAATGTTGACAAATTGGAGTTTGGAGGGCAACAAAACCAAGATTTTAGAAAACATGATGTAGGGAGAAGGGTTAAAAAACTGGATATATCTTGTCCCGAGAGAAGACATCTGAGTGGGGACAAGAAAGTCTTCAAATATGTTAAAGGCCATTATTAAGAGCAACAGTGATCAACTGATCTCCATTTCCACTGAAGGTAGGACAAGAAATAATTACCTTAAAATTCAGAAAGGATGATTTAGATTAGATATTAGGAAAAACTGTCTAACTCTATGTAGCCAGACAAAGTCTCCCCCTTACAAGCCAGCTTGCTCGCTGCCCCCCCACCCCCCCACTGAGGAGCACACAGGGCACGGAAATGGCTGCTGACAGCACAGTCTTTGATGCCCCCATTGAGGCCCAGATGTGCTAGCTTATCGTGACCCTGAGAAGCAGAAAGTACAGATGGAATGCTAACAGGCCAAACTGTCAACCAGAGAGAGGTGGGGGGGACCCTCAGGAAATCATCCCAGCTGGCATTGATGGATTTGATGACCACACAACCATCCCAGAAGGGGAAATCTCCGCCCACACAAAAAGAATGTCCTGTACTCCTAAATTGCTTATCTCCTGTATTACAAGTGCAAATTAAGTAAGAATTGCCCTTGTAACAAACTGGCGTCAAAAAAGACAGAGCAGTATGATCTGGCACCATAGATAAGAAAGAGAATACGTAACCCAAAAGGGGTATAAAAGATGGGTCCAGCAGAACTCTAACTCTGAGTGCATTCCACCAACTTCCTGCTGGTCGGGTCAGATGATTGCCTCCCGAGGTCCACAACTGGGGACGCCCAACCTCGTATTTGTCTTTCCACGGAATTGAGTGACCGATCCGGCTTGGCTACGCTGGTATCGAGAGACGCAGAGAGGGTAAGATATACCCATGCTAGGTCTCCGTTTTTTTTTTGTGCACAGCTAAAGAATTAGAGCTCTGTAACTAGACGTCGTTGTGTCAAGATATCATTGTGTTAGATGGTAACAGATATCTTTGTATTGGATTGTAATGTAACTTGTTAACACCTGTACTTTGCTAGCATATAAGAAGTAAACAATAGCCTTTGTAACCCCATGCTTATAACTGTAGCTTAATAAACTTGTAACTAGTTAAGCTCTGAGCCTGACTGCTGTTAACCCTTTTGTCACTGCAACACAGCCGGCACAACAAAAAGAACTTTAACTGTTTGGTTACTACAGCCTGGCCGTCGGTAAGAGTGCTAGCAGGCCCCTGCTCTAACAGTAAAAAACTGGGTTGTTTAGGACCCAGGGGGGATACCTCACCGCACATTACCCGGCCACTAGCTAACACTCTAGGAATAATTAAATACTGTAATAGTCTTCCAAAGAAGGGAGTGGACTACCTATCAATAGAGGATTTAATGAACAAGTTAGACAAACACCTGTCAGAGATGGATTACATGTACGTGATCAGGCCTCAGCACAGGTAGATAACCCTTGCTGCCCCACACGTGCTATTCTGTGCCATGTTAGTTTCTCATACATAGTAAGTGCATAGATACAATTGTGACAATTGTTTGCTTTTGAAAGGGGTAAGGCAATGACTGAGCTTCCTGGCAAATGCTAGTGACTGCACATGGAACCATGGAGGGATTATTTCTGCTTGACTTGTCATTTCTAACACACACAAAAGAATCAAAATGCATTCTTCATAGCTGCTTTTATGTTAAGCTGCAAAAATGCAATCACACATCGATGTGCTAAGCTTACCGTAAAAGAAAAATTCACCAGACAGGGAGAGAGAGCTTTTGTCAATTGAATTATTCATTAATCGATTTACAAACTAATAGTTTAGTTTAAAAAAAATCTGTTATCCCAGATAGTCTTGCAGTCAGCAAAGTAACAGGGCACTAGGGAATTTTACAAGAAAACAGTCTAATGAAAAGTTCATTATCAGGCTTTTTCCATTCTTACCAAGACAACATTCTAGCAATGTGGAATATTAAAATCACTGTATAGAGTTTAAAATTTTAGATTTCGACAACTATTTTACTAGAAAAAATCAAGAAAATAACAACCGTACACACTAAGTAACCAATCAACCTGCTTACAGAAAAATGCTTAGTAACAAATAATAAACTTAATTTGGATAATCATACTTTCCACACGTAGGAAAATCAATAATTCACCTGCAGAATTAATAATGGAACGTCTTAAGGAAACAAGACTGACTCTCACTAGCCTACAGGTTTATTTTGGTAACAGAATCTGAGATTCTTTTCCTACTGCCAAGTTGGGAGAATACTGCAAGTCAGTTCAGATCCAACATGCCTTCTTTACATAGAAGGATAATGGTTGAAGCTGAGCTGATGTTAGGGAGTTGCCAATTTATTAGAAACTTGCAGAGCTCATATTTTGCATTCTGCTAAGAGTTCTTCACACTTTGCTGTCCAAGGAGGACCAGACGATACATTAATTAAATACCAGTCCAGGAATTTGAGGCGTTCAGACTAGTTTTTCCTTCATGTTTTCCCATTCCCATAGAACGCAACATTGATTGTATTGAAATATAGTTCAGGCCTGAAAATAAAATAACCAGTGCTAATGGAAAATGATGCCACATCCTTCAAAATTTCTTCATGTTCAGGTCTTCATACACAGGTAAATTGTTTTTCCCCTCTTTCTCACTGACTTCAAAATGCATATTTTCAGCTTCAAAAAGCAAGTACAAGTGCAAAATCTTGCACTGTACAAGTAAAGGATGAACTCTGAACTTTCATCCTTAACATTCTGTTAGAGGTATTCATAGAGCTGGAATAATTTTACTAATAATGTTTAAAATTGCTGTAAATTTACGAAATTGAGTTGGAAATGTTTGCTGTTCAATTACAATAATTCTTCAATATTCTGAATTTATTGTACTTCCACTAAGAAAACAAAAAGATTGAAGCTCAGTTTGTTTGAGATCAGAGAAAGGCTGTGGTCCTTGAACTGAGGTGGCTGCAATGCCAATATATGAATCTCCCAAAGGCTTTGTGCTGGAAATGCAGAAAACTTTCATAGCTGTCATTCTATGATCCAGAACTCTCAAATAACTGGCATTTTAACCACGAGTAAATTTTAGTTGTTTTCCATAAGTACAGTACAGTACAGTGAAAGTAAATACAAATAAATAAAGTAAATATTTATTTTTTATATATATATATATTTAGTAAATATAAGTTTACAGTATACAACATTACTGTTGTTGGTAAATAAAGTACTCTGCATACACTTTTGTATGCTTCTTACTAGCTAATCTTTTTTTCCTTTATTGTTATACCTCTCTATTATCCATAATATTTGAATATCTGGCAACCTTCCAGTTCTGGGGCTGCCAGATATGAAATAGTTTACTGTGTCAGTCTTTGAGGGTAGATATACGCCCATATGAAGATGACTGAACAAATGCCAACATGTGGGCAATTGGAAGCAATATATTTCTGTAGCATTTCTGCAGTTGTTTAGATGACACTCCTATAGATCCAGAAATGCAAGTGCTATTACATTGTAAATAGGCAGAATACTCAATATGCAAGTTGAAACTTTCTTGTCCAGCACCGTTGGGACCTGACTGGTGCTGGAGGAGAGAATTTGCCAGATGATGGGAGGTCAATATTATCTAGCACATTACCAACACCTACACTGCCTACTGGGCTTTTAGAAGACATTTAGGGGTACATTACAGCAAAATAACAGCACAAAACACTGAGAGCCAGGACTGGTGGCTGAAAATAAACTTTATGGGACCATGGGAAACTTAGCCATACCCATAGTAAGTGGTCACTTGGCTAACTAAAACAATGTTGGTGTATGGAGGTTACCAGATGAAAGAGTTCCTGATTATAGAGATTCTACCTTATCGTCAACCCACAAAATAATTATCTAGGCATGATAACCAACCTCCTTCAACAGCAAAGGAAATCCTGCATGATAAAAGTAGTTGTTAGTCTTCTGTCCGATGACTGAAACATATGACAGTATAATACTACAGGAAACTCTGTTTTGTCGGGTATTCATTCAACCAGAACTCTCAAATAACTGGCACAAACACGACCTTCCTGAACTGAGTGCAGGAGCAACACCTTGCCCCTCAGGGTGGTCTGCTCAATGCTCACCCTGCCTCCCTCCAAGCTGCCAAAGGGGCTCCCTGCCGTGGGACTGCCAGGGTTTTCCAGGCCCCATCTGGGTCCCCGGAGCCCTGGAGCTCCATGTCCTACCAGAGTTCCCCTGGCTCCAGCTGGCTTCCAACCCTGGGACTGCTGACAGAGCTCTGTGCCCTGGCAGAGTTGCCCCAGCCCCAGGGCTGCCAGAGTTCCCCCACATCTGGCACCCAGCCAACTCTCTGGGGCTGGCACTGACTGAGTTCTCCAGCTGCAGCTGGCTCCCTGGGGCTAGAGCGGCCAGCAGGGCTTTCCACCTCAACCAGCTCCCAGCCGTGGGACTGGTGGGGTCCCCTACTGGGGATCCCACAACCCCCTCTCTATTTAGTGGCATATTTGAGCATCTGGCAACCTCCCGGTCCCAGGGTTGCCAGATATGAAAGAGTTTACTACATATACTTTAGAAGAACACATTTCCAAAAGTTGTACAAGTGTAAACTACAGGAGCTGAGGGGGTGGAGAGGAGAAAGGTGCTTGCAGTAAGTCTACAGCTGCTTTAAATTAGTGAAGATATACAAGTGAAGGAATACAAGTCTTAAACTTGTAAATTCAATATTCACTTCCTGTGTATCCCACTATATAATAAAATAAGCATTTTTGCCTCTTTTGTCCAGATGATGTCTGCAGCTGAGAGCTGTAACCACTGAAGACTTATTCTATAAGAGGTACCTGTCCAGTCTCTTTGCTTGAAACTAAATGAAAAAAAAATGCTGCTACACACTTCTATCCAAGAGCCTTCACTAGAATGGCTGATGGTATATAATCCACCTTGTTAAATGTCAGTAGTTAAGGCTCACAGGATGAACTTCCATCTTAAATCAGCTTCAATTTTAACACAAACTATGTGGGAGACTTCTATTTTTAATCAATTGTACCGTTTAGCTAAAGGAAAGCAAAATCTTGAATTTTTAACACTTCTCTCATTGTCCATTTTCAGGACCCACTTCACGTAACCTGACATTTTATTTTTAAATATCCCCTCTTTATAGTATTCAATATTACTTTTCAAGCTTCTGATTCAAACTTCCCTGAACTGGGTGTTGTTCAGATCTGCATTGTTCATTCAGGCCATAATAATGACATGACACAGATATAATGAAGTTTGGAATTTTACATGTGTATTGGAATGGCCATGAAGTTTTCATCTGACTCTTTCCCTGATCCTTTTCATTAAAAAACAAACAAACAAACAAAAAAAAACCATGAGAGAGCAGTAGCAACCAAATATACCATCTATAATACACAAAATAGTCTCACAATCGGCAATCATAAAACAATCACCGTTAATACACAGTCTCACTCCAGAAGAGAGAGATTGGAATCTATATCTATACTACTGTACAAGGGGATGTGTCAAACTGTCTGTCCGTCCCACCCCAGATGGGTCCCAGGGGCTGGAGCTGCCAGCTCCCAGCCCTGCGGCTGCTGGCAGAGCTCCGCGACCCTGCCAGCTCTCAGCCACAAGGCTGCTGGGGATCCCAAGACCCTGGCCGGTTCCCTGGGCTGCAGCTGCTGGATGAGTTCTGTGCCCTGGCCAGCTCCTTCCATGCCCCAGCTGGCTCCTGGCTCCAAGGGTTCCCCAGATCTCTGGGGCTGGAGCTGCCACTGTGCAAAGCTGCCAAGCTTCACCTGGCCCCGGACGACTCCTCAGGGCTGGAGCTGCCAGCAAACTCCCAGCTTGCTAACTACCACAAAGGGGCAGGTCCTGCTAGTACTAATAATTAACTTGGTGAAAACAAAGAATCATTTTCCCAGTGCCATGCCAGAATAAGTAGAGTTTGAATTTAAAAAGGATTAACTATTCCCAATATATTCCATTTGTGCACGGTCTTACTCTGGAATAAGAATGCCCCATTCCAAATCATTTTACTGTATTTAAATTAAACTAATCTGAAATAAGACACACCGACTACTTCTACACTAGGGCAAAACTTCAAAATGGCCATGCTAATGGCCAAATCGCAGAATACTAATGAGGTGCTGAAATGAAAATTCATCACCTCATTAGCATGCTGCCAGCCACAACACTTTGAAAGAGAAGCATTTTGCTTGCATGCAGCTTGGCTACATGGGGGTCCTTTCGAAAAGGACGCCCCGTGTAGACGAGCTGCACATGAGCAAAACGTGGCCACAGCTAGCAGCAGCTAATGAGGCACTGATATTCATTTCAGCACCTCATTAGTATTCTCCAATCTGGCCTTTAGCATAGCCATTTCAAAGTTTTCTCCTTGTGCAGACCCAGCCTGTTAGTCCAAAAAAGTGTATATGCACATGAAGTTAATCCAGAAGACAAACCCGTAATATACAAAATATTGAATACATACTTGCCCACTCTTTGTTACAGCTGATCATCAAAATAAACACATATTTTATTCTCAGATCAAAACTCATTACATACACTGAAGAAATACAAACTGCATGCGAGCGCGCACACCCACACACACACACTATCCACTACAGAGAAGGTCATTCTGTCATCTATGTATACACAGAATGGTAAAACTTTTCATGTAGCCATTCCAGACTTCTCCTTCATCAGCACATACCTGACTTATCCCAAATAACTGTTCTCACACTCACAATGAAAACAAATATGAACAGTACAATAATGTGAGGCTATATGTGGCTGTCACTCCCCCCAGATCCTATGAAAATAAACAGGGCTGAGACTGTGAGAAAAATGACTGAAAATAAAACAAGTTAAGTACCAACTTCATGTGTTGGAAAACCATAATGTTTTTAAAATAAACACTGGGTTGAGTAATTTCCTTTGGGGTGGGGGTGGGGAAGCTATGGTCAGTAACAATGAGAAACATAATTTAAAATCATTGAGAAAGAAAAATAATATGGTGAATAGGTCTGCATGGATCAAGTGATAAATAAACAGATAATAAATGGATACAGAGCCTTTCAGTTTGTAGTGGCCCTTCTGAACCCGTTTAAAGTGATCACAAGTGGTTACAACCTGATAATTGTTGTCGCCCAACAGGGTTGCCAGATTCTGTCCCAGAATCTCCAGGAATTAAATGTTACTCTTTCATCTAAGATTATGTCATGTGATGGAACCACTAAGAACATGCACATCCAAAACCAGCAATTCTATCAGTGATTTGCAAGAAACAGGGTTGGTGAGCCTGGGTTCACTTTTTAGTGAAAACAAGACCCTTCCATGAAATTATGATGCTAAGAAACACCCATGATGGTAGGCTCAGCAAAGTGTCCACTGGAAATAGAGTACCCTTTTATAGAAAGAGGCGTTCCCCTGCATTCCAGGTTCAGGCTGAGGCACATTGGCAAGGCAGTCTGGGGAAGCCTCTCCCAGTGACCTAGCTGTACCTGTTTTGTGGACAAATAAGGGACTTCAGTCCTCAGGGCTGCCCAGGGCCTCAGCACATTAAAGCAGTGATAAATTCTCTCTGGAGAAAATGAAATGGAAAAAAGTAGTAAAAGTTGTTAATTTTATTAAAAGTTATGGCCCCATAGATACCAGGCAGAAACATTTGGGAGCTCGAAGTTTCAGGAAAGAGCAGTTACTCTTCCTTGAAGGAGGAACAGTTGCAGGATGTTGAACTGTTTCTTAATATAGACAAAGAGAGAAGGTAATTGATGCCTGGAGCGAATATTTCTTCTCTACAATCTGAAGAGGTTACTCTTCTAAAACAGCAGGCAAAGCAGGCCCCTGAGTCCAAAATGGAGCCCAACTTACAAAAACAGCAGTTTAGTTTGTTGTAAGGAGCAGAAGCTAGAGTAATACAAGAATAGTCAGTCAGCCAAAAAACAAACTTCAGAAAACTCTGTAAAATATGGTCTACATTTAAGAGAGCAAAGCTCAGTTTTATGTTGACTTTACACACAGAGAAAGATGAATCTAAAAAGATATTAGATACAAATGAGGGGGAATGATGAATAAAATCACTTAACAGTCAGGTATTTGCATCTGCAGGACAAAAATAATTTTTATTTTTGGGTTTCTTTCATTTTTTCGCTCCTGAAATGTGGTGAAGTGCTACACAAAGCCTTTACTTTTCTTAATCTATATGTTAACATGCAGTCGGCTCCCCTTTCTATTTTCTAAATATGATGGCAGCAGCCAGAAGATTAGATTACATCATGTCTGGCTGACACACTGACATACATTAGCTCCAGTTTTGACTTCCACTTTGTGAAGGATAGTATCATTTAGCCAAGTCCATTCTACATGTTGGTGGATTTGCTGTAACCATCCATTCAAGAGCTAATGGCCAGGATTTCCTTACTGATATCTGTGAGTTTTCAATCCTTTGTTCCAGATGGGATATAAGATAATTATGTCATTTCATTGCTGTGAATATTCCTCAAGGCAAACAAGTGAAAACACAATGTACTCTGATTTGAATCATATACATTATGCTTCTTAGACCTTGCCATAAACATATTTTTGGGCCCCTTTTATATGTCAGTTTTGCCTACACTTATTATCAATCCACACTGTTGCATAGTTTGTATGCTATGGGAAAACATAATGCAAATAAATCAGGCTTCCTGTTTCTCTTCGGCACTCACTGTAACTAAGACCCTCTTATGACCTTTTGACACACATATGTGATTGCAAACTTCAATATGAAGAGGATTGAATCTTCAAAGAATCTCTTTCAGCACTAACCAAATGTACGTAGCAGTATGCTGTACATATCTAAAGGAAACAGACAAACCAGCAAAACTGTATTTCATGCTTTAAGTAATCAGTTGAACACTAGGATAGAAGACTGTTTGTTTTCAGAGTGGCCCAAAATGCATATATTTGTTTAAACACAAATGTGTGACCGAAACTGATAACAGTCCTTTGACTAATTAGGAAAGACGGAATGGTGATTTGTGCACTAAATAATTCATCTATCAGCCTCCATTTTTTGAATTGTACTCACATTGGCAGTCAACTGAGTTGTTAGAGCAGACACCTTCTCCTGGGATGCATCCAACTCCCTTCGTAGCTTGCGAATCTAAATATTGTATTGAAAAGATTATATTTTTAGACTGTAATAGATGGAATTAGAGCCAGCAGATATTCATGCAAAGTATCTTCATTGAAAGTTAATGTTTATGTATTGCTCCTTACCTCTGACTGACATTTTTCTTCAGGCTGAAACAACAGAAACAACAACAACAAAATCAGGAAAAAAACATATGAGGAATTTAAAATCATTCATTACTAGTTTATGCCAAATTTGTTACATGTAAAACTTAGGATAGAAGCCTTTATTTATTGCTGATTGATTCATATACATAGTTTTTTGCAGGCAATGTTATTCACATGACTATTTCCACTGGCTTGTCACTAAGTTCATCATTAAAAACTCTGATGTTGTAACTACTTAAATCAATCATCCTAGTTCTCTGTCTCAGTGAATTTTTAAATTCTGAATATTCCGAAATTTTTGCTGGAAAGAAAACTGCAAAATTTCATGGCTTTGGTTGTTTTGTTTGAATGTACACTAATCTGATGAAACAGAAACAAAACATATCAATGTCTCATGTGTTTTACGTTTTAAATTTTCTTTGTGACTACTTTAAGGGTCTTAATATTAAGCTTTTTAGCCACACGCTATGACTGTATCCAGTGAAATATATGGTAGAGACAACCTTGGAAGAGGTAGGAGCAGTGTGGGAAACTAAACCTCATTTGCATGCACTGCTTCCTGTGGCTTTAAGACTCCATGCCACAGAAAGGCCTGATCAATGGATTTCGAAGGGCTTTGAAGATTCTAAACATATGGGTTCTTGGGCCACTTGAATAACATCAGACACTTCAACGTTATCATAGGGTAGAGTTGTGGTACTTCTACCTTTATTTCTGTGCTGTTGCTGGTGGCAATGCTGTGTTTGGAGTGAGGTAGCTGGAGACTGGTGGTTGCTGGAGTCTAGTGGTTCAGCTCTGAAGGCAAAGCCACTACCAGCAGCAGCACAGACCTAAGGAGGTTGTGGTATGGTATTGCCAGAAATGCTGCTCTTACCCATGAAATCTGTCTAAGAGAGGGAGGGAGAGGGGAGACCAGAGTGGTGAGACCAGATTTCATAGTCTATGATGTGTTTTTCATGGAATACATTTTTCTGTGAATTTGGCAGTGCCCCCTACCTATAAGGGCCAGGTTCTATATGGCTGCACATGGAATAAGACTCCCAGCATTCCATGCTGGATGAGAGAACCTAGGCTGCACGCCCAGTACTCCTCTCCTTTATGCAACTGGACAGGAAGTGAGTGGAACTTTGGCTCCACTCCCATATGTGCCACCCAGAGCAGCTGAGCTGGAACTGTCGACTTGGTAGGAGCAAGGATGTAATTCTCCCTTCCTTGGGCAGCAGAGCTATGCACCACCTCTTCCACAGAGTGCAAAGCAAATAGGTGCTAATCCAAACAGCAGATCAGCAGTTAAGGGACTGGACTGAGACTCAGGAGATCTGGGATCAGTTTCAGTTTCCAGCACAGAATGTTTGTGACACTGGACAAATGAGAATCACGCTGTATCTCAGGTATATGGGGATAATGCTTCTATATTGTACAAACATGTTGTGAGGAAAAATTTGGTACCTGTTGTGAAGCATTTGGATTCTATAGTAATGGGAGGGCAGGGGCACATACAAGCAGCTAAGTCAGTGCACAAGTCAAAGTTACTATTAAATGTAATCACTTTCCACTGTGGATCAGATGGTAAAACTGTGGCTACTAAGCAGGGGCACAAAATTAAGAGCTAAACACAAGTATAAGGAAGATCCAAAGTTAAACTGCTGCGTCATTTTTAAACATCTCCAATATTAGCCACCATTACAATTATACAAGCCTAAGCCACACTTTTAAAAAAAACAAAAACAAAAAACCCCAATGCTTTAAATACATCTTACATTTACATGCATCATTCATTGTGATCACAATTACAGGCTGAACCTCTCCAGTCCGGCATCCTCGAGATCTGACTGGTGCCAAATGAGAGAATTTGCTGGAGCATGGGAGGTCAATACTGTCTAGCTAAAATCATGCAGGATTACGGATGTTGCCAGATGACAGCGTGTCAGTATAGAGAGGTTCAGCCAGTACTTTTGGAAGAGAACAAGAAAGGCTTATTCATACAATGAGCACCTTTATAGTGTCCTCATTTTCAATGGGATTAATTATATGAATAAGCATCCACCAATTTCAGGGCTGTTCAGTCTAGTGTCTCATGAATTTTAATTTCATGTAATTGCATTTCAGTCTAAGGCAGGGTTCAGCAACCTTTCTAAGGCAGAGGGCTGAAATTTCACCTGTTGCAGCCTATGTCCCATTTACAACATCTTCATTAATAAGTAAATAAATATTCAGAGCGTTATCGTTTAAGTGGTGGTTGGTAGCATTAGCTGGTCTTTTGTTAATCCACAGGCAACATGGCTTTGGGCAAGCTCCTAAGTGCCTGGGGGTGGAGGGGCAGGGCTGAGCGCCCACCTTGCATTCCAAGGATTGCTGATCCTGGTCCAAAGTGATGTAGCTCTAGGTTTTTGGTGTTTTAAACCAAAGGTCTTTGTTTTAGGGCCTGAATATGCAACTGTTTCATACAGCTAGTATCACTGACTTCAAAGGGACTACTTGCTTGAATAAAAATTGCAGAATCAGGTCCTTAAAGATAATGTTAATAAGTATAGTTGTGTTTCAAATATGGATGCATAGTAGTAGTGTGGTTGTATCATACTTTCATATCAATTTATAAAGTCCTCTATTAACACAAATTCGGGATTCCACTGTTGTCCCTTGTTTGTAAAAGGCCTGGGTGTCAGTTCAGATTTTCAGCCATTGTTGAGGTATATTTCCTTTAGTAACCGCTAATACTACATACTGTGAAGTAAGATACTTTTGTGAAAATATTAAAAGATAATAATGTAATACACTTTTAAAAGACACTATAATTATATTATTTGCCCCAAAATACTACTAAATGTTCTTTCAAGGTAAGATTATTAAGTGGTTGTGCAATTAAGACTTTATAAATAAAATTTCTTGGCAGAATGAGATGTAATGGTACCTTTTCAACCATTAAAATCCATTGACTTAAGATCTACTTAGAGACTTTTCAATTAGCAGATCACTGAACTATCAGATTCAAATGGCTTTATCTATTGAGTCAATGTGCATGCTGTCGGCACAAAAGGCCAAGACCATCCATTATGGTCCTTTATACCTAGACCTCCTTAGATGGTTGCAGATCTCTGATTCAGGAAACTGACTCCTGCTTTTGAACCATTATGGTTTGTCAGGCTACCATGAATACTGTGATAAATATCCATGAGCACCTTTCTGGGAACATAAAAGAAAAATATTATATAGCTAGTGTACATTATGTATGTTCATATGAGGAGAGCCATCTTCTTTACATGGCAAAATCAACTAGCACACTTAGTCCAATCAATTAACCCGTTTTATTAAAAACATTATATGACTGCAATATAATTTTTAATTTCATGACACTCACAGTTGAATAAATAGATGATGTACTGGACACCAAGGAGAGAGAAGATCCATGCACTAAAGGAAAGATAAAATAAACAAGTTGCATATCTGTAAGCACATAGTGGAATCACACAGAGCATTCACTGGATATTTTACATCTTGAAGCCCATGTTTTCATAACAATGAAAACAAAACTGAACCATCCTTCATAAACTTTATACATCTGCAATGATTTAAGTAGAAATTGCTACACCAAGGAAACAGTTCTAGAAAATGCCTTCACAAATGAATAAAAAATCACTTGGTCCTAAAACTCAAATTATTTTTCATATTAAAAAAATGAATATTCATTCCTTAGGCCTTCTGACTGTGTGACTTGCCGCCAGTGGGAGCTTATCACCCATATCTGAGAAGAGAATTTGACCCCCCAATTGGCCCTACTAAAAAGAGAAACGTATTCACATAGACAGCAGTTATTCAGCACTTACAAAATATTTTAGCTTGTCAATTGAGAACATATGAGTGCTGGATGCATTACAATCTTCAGACTAAAAGCCTGACAGAAAGCACAAGTAGGCCTTTTGGGATACACTCATTGCTCACTGGGATGCACTCATTACTGAGGCATAATTTGCAGTGAGGCAGATGTATTTTTGGCCTGAGAAGGAATTTAGTAAGGAGTCTTAAACTGAGATTTCATTAGAACCTTAATTCTTACTCTTTATGTATTCCTTCTTTTCTCCCTCAACATCACATTCAGATTAACAGACACATTCAATGTTGATAGACCCACAGATTGTTTCTATTTTTCCTTTTTTGTACCCAAATACAAGATTAGTGGCCAAATAAAGCTTTGTTGCAAGGTAGTAACTGTGGAGTAATTAGCCAAAATCAATGAATTAACCTCCATATAAATCCAGAGTATAATTTGGTCCTAGCTAAAACCTACCAGTCTTTATCAATCCTCAGAGTAAAATCTTGGTCCCACCAGAAATACTCCCATTGACTTCAGGGGGGCCAGATTTCACCAATCAGGATTGTGCGCGCCACCTCAGTAACCTAGTGATATTGTAGTCTCCCACAGAAAAGCCTGAAGGTGGAAAGGACAATCAGCCGAAGAAACTGTTTTATTTTCCAAAGGTTTTCACCGACTGGTTCCTTTAAGAGAGGAAGGCTTTGGGGGGGCTGAAACCAAAGGACCTCTGTGTGAACATCAACTGCATGCGACCCTATCCCCATCGGGGCAACATAATGTATTTTGAAGAAATGAAGTTTAACAATGAAAATGCGTAGAATTTAACTGTAACCTCTTAAAAGACTAACATGTTTCCACTTCAAGAACTTTCAATATTAATACTAAGCTTCTTGCTTCTGACCTGTATACTAAGTTGCAATACTTTTGGTCCATTATTAATCTTTCATGACAAAATATTTTGCCCAGTCCAACCTATATGCACTGATTTTTTTTATGCTCTTAAAATGTTATATTTCTCACTGAGCACTTGTCATAAGCTTTCTTTATCATAGTTCTGAATGTTCATAGGAAATAAAATAAACATACAAACTGGTTGACACTGAAAAGTTGGTTTATGAAAAAGAAAGAAAAAAGGAAATCCTACTAGCCTATCTGTAACTTAACTTTAAACCGAAACTCAAAATGCAACCAGAAAAAAAAATGTTTAAAATTCTTTCATTAAAATATGCTATTCTTTTGCCTCCTGCAATCCTGCTAGTGAAATTTCAATCCTACACACAAATTGGACAACACACACATCTGCAGAAATCAGCAAAGCCCTTATGATTTGCTTGTCTTTCTTTTCTTGCATGTTGTGAGCCTGATCATAAACTTAGTAAAATCAAAGGGATTCTTCCCATTAATGGTAATGGGCTTTGGATACTGCCTTACAGTCTATTTCTTCTCCATTTTCAAAACTGGCACAACAAAATAATTTCACACTTTTCATAGTCAATATTTTAAATAACTTAATTGGTAGGATTATGGGCCTGATCTTATTCCTGTTTAAGTCAATGAAGCTTTTTCCAATGATTTGTGTGCAAACAGTTGCCAGCCCATTAGGAGTGCCTTCGCAAGTCTGAGTTACCTTCTTCAAAGCCATCCCGAAATGACCCAGAACGGCTCATAGTTCTACTCTTCTCATCTAATGACATTGAGCTATTCCGGAAGCGTGTGTCACTGTAAGGATCATAAGGACCATCTGCATTGGAAAGGCTGTGTGTCCGTAGCATGGTTGGATTTGACAAGCTCATCTGGACTGCAGTAGTAGGACTTGCTAAAAAGGAAGGAATATATAATAGAACACAGAATTCTTATATTTCTATTTCCTACCAAAAATACTGGATTTAAGAGTAACTACAAATTCAAGAACTTTCGTTTCACAATAGTTCTGTACTACTTAATTGTTGTTTTCTAGTAGGATTCTGAAAAAGTTACAGCTGAGTGATATACATACATATACGCATGCATCTAGAACGAACAGATCAAGGGTTTTATACAAATATTACACCTGCCTCAAATACCCCTTGAAGAAAAATGTTTAGAATGAGTAAGTTCTACAGTCAGGGCTACCTTTATTTTGGAATGTGTGTGTGTACACATGCTAAATTAGCCCTGTTTATTACTAATCAGTCACTTTGTGTAGAAAATTGGTAACATCGGCCAAACTTGTCATCTAGTAGTTCCATTAGGTTTGTTACTATTCACTTGTTTCTCTGGCTGAGACTCCATTGGCTAAGAATCAAGATGAAGATTTGACAGCTGAGTCCTATCTCATCCTGGTCTATGAAGCCCTAATTTCATATTTTTTATTATGTTCTGTTGGTATCTTGGGTTCATTTGTCATCATTGATATGGTGTACTTTTCCCTTACAAAAGGTCAATTTCTTTCCTCCTTAAAGATAGCTATAATTACACCTGTGTTAAAAAGTTTGTGACTCTCCATGCCAGCACTTGCTACTGAAGTTAGAAGAAATTTACTTCCATTGCAGGACATGTCTTGAGCACAAAACATCCCAAAGGATAACACCCAAATCAGTCTCCTCCTCTATTGAAGATAAAGTTAATTATCATTCTTTCTGTTCATTTCTGTTAGCTGCATTTCTTCTGAAATATGGTCATGCAGTTGATCTTCATGTAAGTTCCAAGGTAGCTAGATGTCCCAACATTTTTACTTTTTTAGTCTGCAATGATTGTCAATTGTGCGTCACTAGGGATAGTCCAGGTTCCTCCTTGTTTCCTGCTGACACTTGTACCCCATCACTCTATTTATCTGGATTTTGTTTTGGATATTGACTTGACTAAAACTATTTTGGGCTAGTTTATAGCTTGTTTCTTCCAGTGCATTCAAATGATTGCTAGGACATGTTTGTTTCAGCTCAAAATTGCATGGGAAATAAGTGATCACTCAAGTTTCTACAACTCAGATAATATACAAAGTAGGAATGTTATGGTTTCATCGGTTAACCGGTTAGCCTAAGCAGATGAGACTTACTAGATACAGTTAACCAGTCGGGGCTGAAGCAGCCCCCAGCTGGCCCTGGGCAAGAGGTGCTCCAGCACAGAGCAGCCTCCATCTGCGGTGGCCCTGGGAGTGCTGTAGGTGGGGGCTCTCCAGGCTGGCTGGAACAGCCTGGTCCACAGCGGCTTTGGGACACTTGGTGGCAACTTGGCTGGTCTGGAGTGGTTCCTGTTTCACCAGTTAACCACTTAAACTTAACATTTTACTAGTTAACTAAGTAAATGGGATTTTACATCCCTAATACAAGCTGTTCCATAAATAAAAGGATAAGGATGGCTCACACGCACAACTTTTCTTTGAATGTTATTGCTTTATCTTTCTACCATAAAGACTGAAAATATTTTTCAAATTTAAGACAAAAAATTTAAAAAGTAACTATGGATGTTCAGAGGTAAAGTATTTGCTTAGAGTACTTTAAGTGTACATATATCACCTCGCCAGATTTATATTTTTCCCATTAAAATGAACTGCAAAAGAAAGAAAGAAATGTTTTAAATGTGTACCAGATGACAGATGCATTTGTGATAACAGGCCTTCTTCAGACTGCCTACACAGCACTCTGAAAGCTTAACTCACACAGAAAAATAAACTTTCAAATACTGTCAGGTAAGAGTTCAGTCGAGAGTATATTCTGATAAAAAACAATAACTGGGCAATGCTGATGATAGCTCTCATATATTGTTTATATCCCTTTAATGAAAATAAAATGTTATAAATAACATATTTGCTTATATAAAATATTTTGAGACTTCTCTGTTTCAGATGTTGCCACCTGAGTGCCCAAGTACTGATTTATATATCTAAACTGGGCCTTAAATGAACAGGAACTACTGAGCAATTGCTTGTAAGATGAAAGCAAGTCTATTACATGATAGAATTCCAAAACTATGGGCCCTTTAAATTACTTTGTTCCACATGCTGGTATATTTAATTAAAGTTAGCAGAATTTTATAGCTGCTTCTAGGGAACTTGAACATTTCTTCTATTTAAAAATGTAGTTATTTTAATCCAAGTTACCAAACGAAAGGATGGTAAACTTTCCAACTTAAAATTCCACTGGCTTGTCTGTGATTATATTGGATAGAGCTTTGTCTGGTTTCTTAATTAGCTGACTGAAAGTCTATACAATGAATAAAGATACCGAAATGCTTAGATGATCATATTTTTTAATATGCTTGGAGTTTAAAGATGAGGTACATGTAAGCATGTAGGAAAGTGTAGGTGCTTCCAATTTAGTAGTAGTGTAGGCCCATAAATAGCTCATATAGAGCTTTGATTATAAATACAGCATCACTGGCTGCATCTATACCAGCAAGTTCTTTTAAAATATTTTTCGAAAGAAGGGGTCTCTTTTGAAATATCCAGAGAAGCATTGTTTCAAAATTAAATTGAAAGAACACGGCCCTCCTTTTGAAAGTGCTCTTCCTCTCCCATTTCAGGAACAGCATCGTCTTTCAAAAGCTTCTTTTGAAAGAAAACATGTGTAGACGCTCCCCAGGCCCTTTTTTTCAAAAGAGTAGTCTTCATGGCACCTGATTTTTTGATCCCTAGCCTGTTCTTTCGAAAGAGAGTGTCCACACAGCCCCCTCTCTTTCGAAAGAAGTTCTTTCAGGAGAGATCTTCCAGAAGAACTTCTTTTGAAAGATCTCTGTAGTGGAGGGTACTCATCTTTTAAGTATCTCTTGCTCCTGTTTAGTTGCTCAGCTCACAATCCAAACAACACCATTTCAGGGTAGTAAATAGTCCAGTAAAACCTGTCTATCTGACCTGTTCCATTCTGGGCAGCACCATCTCTGGGTTCTTTAAATTCAGCCTTTTACCTGGGGTACTCTATGAATTTTGTCACCTTCTCCGGGTTTATACAACTTTGGTGGTGGCAAGTGAGGGAACCCAGACTGGCCCAATATTCCAGGCTCCAACCCAAGACTCCTATAAATGGGAGCCACATACCTCTTGCTGTAATGCTCTGGTATTTCCCTGGACTTCTTCTCACCTCACTGTTTTATCGTCACCTTGTACCTCAGGGCTAAATTTCTCAGGACTTCTCTCTCCCAGCTTAAGCAAATGCAGCCAGAACTAGATTCTGGTTTCCTTTTGGGCTCCTTTGGCCATGGAGGAGCACCCTTCCACATGTCCTGCAGCTCCATTTATCAGAACCTGCTGAGCTCTGACTGGCTGCTTTTAAGACACCTCTCTACACAGCCTCACTGCTCCTGTCCTGAGGCAGGGAGAAGTAGGATTGTGGGGCCACCTGGCTGCAAAGGCCAGGTGCACTCTGGCACATTATAGTACACTGAGTACAATGACACTTGATTACTCACGAAGCTGGGAGAAGTTGAATCTAGTTCCAGAGGGTGATGTTACACTGGAGCCAGATGAAAATGGAGAATTAACAGCAGTGTCCTGAAGGCCTCCTGCCGAATGCGAACGTAGCCATTCTTTTGCATCCTCTTGACTACGAAGTTGGGATGAAGGGGTATACCTGAAAAACCAGAAATTTTTTTAAAATTTATCTTAAAATGTCATTAAACAACAGTTGGAAAAAAATTCTTCCAATAAAATTTAAGGACTAAATGATATAAATTAAGCCTTTTGTCCCAGTCCCAACTCATTCCACTGGAGTTCAAAAAGTGCATCTTTTTACAATGGATTCTACAACTGCTAAGAAGGAAAGGAGCCTTAAGGCCTTAAGTCTGCTCTGGCAACAACAAATGTATGTTTACAGCCAATCACATAAGTCACTGCTTGCAGAGTCAGCACCTTTAATTTTGAATTTCTTTGCTTCTTTTAGTTTATATCACAAAATTATAATTTGAACATCTCAATTCATCTTTGAAATATCTCAGGCTGTGTCTATACCAGGGAAATGAGTCGATTTCTAATATACAATTCTAGATAGAGCATTTGCGTAACTAGAATTGTCGTATCAGAATCGAGTTATTTCCCCAGGGAAGACCTAGCTTCCATAGACTTGCATTGACCTTCCTTACTGCATACTCATGGAGTACAAAGGTCGACTGCTGACCCCACAGAAATCGATTTTGTGGCATCTTCACCAGACGCAAAAAAATCAAACTCTAGAAGATCGACCCCATCTGGGTCACTCTTCCACTTAGCATAGACAAGCTCCTAGTAAGGCTCTTTGTCATTCAGATCAATGGAGTCATGAAAAGCTAGACCTTTAAACAAATTTTATTGCAATACATAGTCCCCTGAAAATAGATCCCATTTGTTCAGAATTTGTAGCATGATATCATTATGAGGAGACTGAGCTTACTCTTCTCTTCAGGGCAAGGACCTGGGTTTAACCCCAGCCTAGACTGAAATCAAAAACAAAACTCCCACTGACCGCCAGGTTTCTGCTCTGTTCTTGGAGCTGTGTTAGAATTAACTGATCCACTGTAGATGTTATACAGACAGTAACAGTAATAATAATAGTGAGAAATGTGAAATGATATCTGTTAATCTGAAATACTGTAAGAGAAGTATTTGCTTAAATAGAGATAGTTCTAAAATGATCCATACAGGCAAAGATGACAACCAAAAGACACTTTTAATGGGGTTTTTTAAAGCCAAAATGTCCAAACCTACAAAAGTCTAATTGCTTGTAAAGAACAGTTACATTTGTTTTTACTCAAAGATATAACTTTTGTCCAAAGTAGCTATACCATTAATGTCCCTTTTATCTTAAAAATAGCACCCAATAAAGCTCAGTGGAATTTTACTTATGAACTTCTGTACCTCTGATAAAATATATCATTCAGTCTTAGAAAGTAAACATTTATGGAGAATTAATGTCTTTATAAATAGGCTTGGATTTAGGCATTTGATTTAATATCCAATTTAATATGCTACATTGAATTCAGTCTGGTCACCTGTAAGATACTGTTTGCCAGTGAAGAACAACAATGAACACTATAAGAACTTGGCCAAAAGAGTTTTTTTTAAAGTACATTCTTAACTTCTGCCCAAGGCCTCAATCCTATAATTACCGTCCCTGATTTAGGACCATTCATATCTAAAGTTATGCACATGCATATGTCTTTTTGGAACTGGGGCCTTCTTTAACAGTCACTTCACTTTAACACCTACTTAAAATAAAAACAACATAAAATTAATACCTACCTCTTCAGCCCTTGAGTGTTTCAATCGTAAAAGATAGTGTTGATTAACTAGATGCACGTTTGACATAGAAACATTTTACATAAAAATTTCATTCTATGAAATACTTTTAGCACCCAGCTCAGTGCAATAAAGCCAGTGAAAAGAACAATGTGTTTATAGTGCAGAATAAATTACAGCTGCAATTTCAAGCCATCAGTTCAGTAATTTTAAAAGCAGCATTAAGCAAGCCTGAAGTTTAAATGTCTTAAGCTAGCCAGATATTTATTGTGAATTCTGTGACATTGACTTAAAGCATTTAATTTGTAGCCTTAAAGTTAATAGTTTAACTAAGATTGCTTCTGGTAACTAAGGGAGGAAAAATGTTTCTCAGTGCTTTTTTCTAGATTTCAATACCCCGTGCATATCAAACATACATCAGGAACAGACATTTACCAAATGTTTGTCTGATGGTTTTTCTTTCATACCTCAAACTGTCTCTCTAGAGAGCCATTAAAAGTGTATTCTGAAGCAAAAACAATTTTAATTATTTTGAATTTAATCATAAAAAGTTCATTAAAATGTTGTAAATCAATTTTCTCAAATAAAATCTTCAGGGTTCCAGGAACTGCACTATGAAAATGAACACACCTAGTTTAGTGCACTAGCCATAAAAGCTGCAAATTATTGCTTTCAAATCAAGCCCAATGATGGTTTATGAGATGCTTTTCAGCAATTCAGCCAACAAAAGCCACAGTTCCTGCTCAAGCAACGAAGCCGCTAGATGAAGAAAAGAAACATGTTGGAAAAGGGCCTTTTTTGGGGAGTTGAAAGAAAGAAAGAAAGATTGCTGCCACCCCCTGCAAAAGCGGAGACCACTACAAACAGCCACAACAGAAACACAAAGCAAAGCTCCAAAATCACAACAAAAGCTGTTATACTATGTGGAAACACCAATACCTTAGTCCCTTCTTAGGCAAAGTGTTCCTATCAAGATGTGGGTCGCTGTAGAAAAGTTAAAAGAAAAGAACTTCAGAGGAGAACAAAAGGAGGGGGAAGGATTAAAAATCAGAATGAGGAGAGAAGTATAAACACCTGCATCACATTTTCAGAGGAAAAAGTGATGCACCCTATCTAAGTAAACATGCAACAAGAACAAAAAGAAAAATGCCTCCTAGGCATGTGTGGGTACATGCATTAGGTATCATGCTAATGAATTTCATCTGCTCACAAAAGTGGTGTTGCTATTTTCCTTTTTTCTTAGTGAACAAAAAATGGCTCTTTAAAAATAAGACTATGCTTCAACAAATGAATGCTTAAAATATAAATTTAAACAGACGTGCAGCCACAGACTTGTGAATACTGATTATTTCTCAAAGTCAAAAGATGCTCTGATATCATTTCCTTCTGCCTTCCTCAAAGTACAAGTTCAGTCATTTACCATCAATTAGGCCTAGTCTACACCAGGGAACGAAGTTGATCCCAAATACACAATTCTAGCTAAACCATTAGCATGCCTAGAACCAAAGTATCAGGATCGACTCTGTTCCCTGTTGTAGATCTGGGTTCTTTGGGCTTATGCTGATGTCCCTTACTCCATGCAATAGTGTGGAGTACCAGTGTCATGACTGAGACCAAAGAGATTGATTTTGCCACATCTTCACAGACACAGCAAAATCAAACTCCAGGGGAATGAATGTAGCACACAGAACCAGCAGATACCCCTTAGATTATGTCTATATGTACAGAAATGCAGAGGCCCAGCATTACTGATACAGCTGCGCCACTGTGGTGAAAACACTCTATACTGCTGGGAGAAGGCATATAAAACCCACCTCCATTAGGTGTTACTCCACCTCTGTGTTGATGGGAGGAGCCTTCCTGCCAACAGAGTGCCATGCACACCTATGCTTATGCTGGCATAAGAGTAACTTAAGTTACCCAGAGGAGTAGTTTATACACACCCATGCACAACATAAATTATCTTGGCATTAACTGTAATGCAGTCACAGCCTTACTTGCAATATAATATAGTGCAGTAATCTTTCGAGATATGTGCATAAAAATGATCGTACCTTGCATTTATGCAAGAGGGGTTGTGGGGGAGGGCAGTCAGTGCCATGGGGGGCAGGGAGACCTGCAGCCCCACAGCTGGAAGCCAGCACAGCCAGCTGCAGGGTGCCTGGCCGGGGCGGAGAGCCCCACAGCTGGAGGCCAGCAAAGCCAGCTGCAGGTTACTGCTTGGTTCCCAGCTCCCAACCACTTGCAGGATCAGGAAGCTGACCAGCCACGAGTTGGTCAGTTTCCCAGTCCCACAAGCTGCAGGGAGACTAGAACCAGGATGCCCCCCTCGTTCCTGGCTCCCCACTACTCTGGTCAGTTTCCTGGATCCTGCAAGTCCAGGGGAACTAGGAACCAGGAGGCAGCCTGGTTCCTGTTTTCCCTTGACTTGCATGAAAATTTGAGCTACGCCACGGTTGCTGGAATGCAACCCCTGCATAAATCGAGGGCTTACTGTAGCTGCTTTTCAAACTGGCCCAGATTTCAAAGACTTCTAGTATTTCAATTTCAATTCCATCTTCTGTGTGAAGTCAATCACATAGCATTTGCAAAAAGCAAATATTTGTTTTCATATAACTGGCAAATGGAAAACTGGCTTTTCTTTTTGTCAGGAGGGCACATTTTTAACTGAAATAAATATATGTTTAAATTAATTTATTTACTGCAAAATATCATTATCAGTTCCTAGATGTAGGATTAGCCATGTCATAGCTGAGTGGAAAAGCAAGCTGGAGCCATTAGTTTCATGTCCATGGCTTTCCTGCGTTCAGTTCTATAAGAGTGGACACACACATAAGTCTGCAAGGCACCTATGAACTAAACTGAGTAAAGGACTTACAACACTGAGTGTACTGAACAACACTGGAACTTCATGACACAGGTGAAAAGCCTGAAACGCAGTGGAAAAAGCAGCATGCCATAGGAATGCTGAAATGCTAGTGAGAGTTCATCGTGGTAGGTACAAATTGCAGGATTTTAAAACTGCCCTTTGGCAAAGAACAAACCAAAACAACCAACCAACAAAACAAAAAACAAAACCAAACAAAATAAAAAACCCAGCCAACTAACAAAAAAAGAACCCCAAATGAAAACCCAGAAACTAAATTTGTCAATTATGGCATATAGCATCCCCCAGCTTTAATTAAGGGGACTCTCACTGGCATGTCTATGTGTCACAATTTACACCTGGCAACAAACACAGCAGAAGTCTCAAAATGAGCCCATCTCTCACAAGACACTTTGCTTTATAAATGTGGGCAACAAGACCCAGAGCTTTTGTGCATTCTACTGCCTTGAGACAGCATTACCTGTCCTGTCTCCTGGGTAAAGTATTTCTGCAGAATTTGGGACTAGCACCAGGGGAAGAGAGAGGGCTGGAAGAACAAGTCCAATGAGACAGAAAACAAGAAAAGGAATATTAGCATGAAAATGGGATAGAAAGGGGAAGGAGTTAAAACAAAAAAAGTTAGAACTTTTTTTAGCCATTGTTTTCTGCTACAGAGTGCAACAAAATTTTAGAAACAAAGTCATACAATAAGCTAAGACTAAATTCCAAGGTTTCAAACTACACTGCCTTCTACAGACAGTGACCTCTCACTGTTTGCTCTTCAAGAAATGTTTATATTCTACTTAGATTAAAATACCAGACCAATCACCACAGGTCACCAGAATTTATTTTCCATATCCTACTTCTCTGAAATATTATTAAAACAAACCCATTCATTTTAACCAGAAAGACTTGGCTTCTCAAAACAGGATTAAAATACTGGTAATGTAATTCGGAACTGAATTCCTTGCTTGAATCGGCCATTTTTGTGTCTTTTGGTAATATCCTTCCATCTTTCCCTTGATGGCAATCTGAATTGCAAACTTCAAATATTAGTTACAGTTGCCTCATTATATTTATGGAGTCAAGGCTTAAACCTACTCACCTTTCAGACAACGTTGTCTTAACACTGTTGGTTCTGACAAAGGGAGTCAAAGAATCATCTTTAGAAGCTGCAATCAAGCCACTGGACGAATTATGGCTCAGCCCACCTCCGCTGCTGAGAGAGATATCAATTGATTCACAGCTGGTGTGAAGACTGCTGACAGACTGGTATCCAATGCCATCCTTGCTAGCAGCAGAAGAGCTACTTGCGTTCGTACCCCAAGTTAAACTGTTCGAGGGAGCTGAATGGGCAGAACTGGGACTAGATGCTAATGGAGACTGGTTCATGTCTGTGTTTTTACTGTAAAGAGGACTGCTGCCCCCACTGCTCAGTATGCCGCTGCCAGAAGGAGAATCAAGATTACCCGGCTGGTTCAAGGTGGCGAGAGGATTGGAGATCACCACTGAATTTTTCATATTTTCTGCTGTTGTTATGGGAACTTGTTTACTTGGCTTTCCACCAAACAGCCTGTAGAAAAAGTTCAGAGAATGTAACAAAAATTTCATGAAATTGATTGTAAAATGACTAAGATATTTTATACATATATTATTTCTCTTTAGACATCTGGAAGACTACCACTGGAAAACGACATATTCAATTATATTGAGAGTCCAGCTGTTACATCTATAAGAAATGATACAATAATTCTGGTAATAGCTGAAAACCCCTTTATAAAAAGAATTTTTTGTTGCTTGCTAAATCAAAGAGAGAGAGAGGTTCTGCCGGCAAGAAATTTCCTGCCAGTAAATTGTCTGTCTTAGCGATTCGTACTGACAACCATGAATTGATGGCCATACTTTTCCCTTCCTTGCCATTAATAAAGCCAGAGAAAATTATTATTCCAACTTCAGACACATCTTAGTTTTCGTTGTATGAATCCTCATTCATTGCTTTCACAGAACTAAAAAATATTAGCCATTTTATCATCTGCTTCCTGAGAGAAATGGATTTTACCTGTGACAATACAGAACTGATGACTTTAAAGCATGGAATATTAGACTGGATGTTATTCAGCTCCACAATCACTCAAATTATATCTTAAAGGATAGCACAGTTTTCCAAGGGAAAGATTTTGATTTTTGCATTATCAATGAGCAGTCCATAGAAAAGTATCTGAAAAAATCCCTTGCAAAAATCAATGACATCTAGAAATTTTCCCTAATTTTCCCCTATCAAAACCAATGTTCTGGCTAAATCATTTAAATAGCCTTTGTTACCTTCATAAGAGCCATTGGGGAAAACTTTCAAAAGCGCTTAAGCTATTCAAGATATCCATTTTCAAAGGGCCTTAAACACTATGGAACTAAGTCAATGGCACTTAGATCCTAAGTCCCCACACTACTTTTAAAAAAATTACATAAGCTCCTAAATCATTTAAGTGCTTTTGAAAATTTCACCTACTAGGAGCAGTGGTTATGACATTTCAGACAGCTTCCTGCTATGAATGTATCAATGTGCAATTTTCTATTATCTATAAACAACTTCCTTAAGAGACTCCTAGATTTCTTCAGCTTAGGACCAAACATGATCACTGCATAATGGTGATTTGACAGAGGAGAGCCCTGCAATACATACAACCCCTGATCCCAGACTGTACTGTGAGAGTTTTTATCTTAATCTCATCTTTGATCTTGTATGCTTGTTGTAACTACATTCAGAAAACTATTAGCAGCCATCAGATCATGAAGGAGAAGAATACTCTTGAGTAGTAGAGATTTTTGAGGCCAAACTAATGCTAATATCTCTCTGAACATGGGAGTATACATCTCAAAAGAAACTAATTATCAATATCCCAATGCTTACTCAGAGACCAGACTGAAAAGACTCCAGAGGGAGATAGTAGTATTTTCTTCGTTCTAACATAGAACAATGGCAAATTCGTGCTTTAAGACAGGTCACCACCACCCAGAATATAGCCAATATGTACAACTGCCAGCCCGAATGAGATGATCCTGTTGTATGGATAACATCTCCTGGCATGCTTCTTACCAAACCCAATTAAATAAGGGAGGGAAAAAGTCGGTATACAAAAAAAGTCAAAATCATGGAGCTGGACATCCAAGGAGGATGGGATCCAAAAAATGTACCTTTTTAACTCAAAACCTAGCTCAGCAAATCGGTAGTATCAAAATACATACATCCTTGGAAGGTGACATCCTGTAGACAATTAGAATATTTTTGCTCCTCTCCTAACAGAGACAGCCCAGTGAGGCCTGGCCAGTAGACAGGGCCCAAGGTGGCATGTTGACAGTGGGGCCTGGCTGGTGGGTGCTACTTTCATTTGGAGCCTTCAATTGCTGGCCTTCCCCCAAGGCTGGGCCTGTCTGCTGGTCTTGATGAGAAATAGGCGTAGCTGACCCTGGGTCATGTCTTTAGGGATGCATCAGAAGAGTGAGCACAAAGACTCACAAAACAAGTGGCAAAAACACCTGCATCAGTTTTTGTTTTTTTTTTGTACTCTAGATTGGTTTCACACAACAGAAAGTACTAGATGAACAATATGCTGGAAAAATTAAGACAGTGCTGTCTTTTTATTTGCTGTGTAAAATCAGCATGGAATATTAAGTGAACACAAACGTGCAACAAAATTCTCAATATTACACTATGACAGTGCTGGTGCCCAGCAACACAAACAAAGGGCAAATTCCACTGAAAACAATTCAGCTGTGCCAAGGATACCTTTATTTACACAGTCAGGTGACAACTGAAGAATGAAATAGCTAACCAAGAAAGTGAAGGTTTAGATTAAACCTTAACCTCTTCCACAAAAGCTCTCTATGCCACTTCATAGTCTCTCAGGGTCTGTTCTTAAATGTTGCATGTATTTCACACATTGGAACAATAGAAGTCTAGCAAAGTGGTTTTCTAGCGATGAAAAGAAATCTATGCTTGAGTTTGATTATTAACATATTTGAGGCAAGCAACACGGACATTTTTCATTTATGGTGTAATACCCTTTAAATCAAATCTTCCTATTTCTTGTTTAAAACTGTTAATTGTTGAAAATTAATTTTTCATAAAGACATAACTTTTCTAATCATGCCCAGAAATAGGAAACTCACTAAACTACAATATCCTGCTGAGTTATACTTGCACACTATTTTCAAAGACAGCCATTCATCTCAAAAGAAATGAAATATTCATTTGTCTTTCTAGCTGGAACCCAGGTCAATATTACAGGAACTAAGCTGAAGTTGGCAACTTGAATGGAATATGGCATCCTCACTTCATTTGAAGTAGGATAATGTCAGTGTAATTGCATGGAGATGAAATTATGATGTCAAGACACAATGAAATCCTGAATACTGCAACTCAAAAGAGACTACGTTACTTATGGTGTCAAATTCAAATGGAAAATAATGTTACTGCATACCTTTGTTACAGTTAAGACCTTGATTCAAATGCTGCAGAAAACCAAGGAAACCCACTCAAGAACTTGTATTAAAAATAATTGCAAAGGAGCAAAATGTATAAGGTCATAAAGGCCTAGGAAATAAATCATTACACACACCAAAATAAATAAATAAATAAACAAATAAATATTTTTGTGAAAAATAAGAAAATCCAATGTGGCTGACAAAGTACTTTTAATTAAGCTGTTGTGTATGTCCATACTCTGGCACCTAAGGTAACGAGTCTCACCACACAGGACAGCATTACTTGCAACAGAGTAAAATACTGTATTGGGCCAAGTAGGTGAACAGATGAATATACACTGGATCAAATCGTGTTCTCTAACTAATACTATGTGTAAATCTTGTTGAATTTTGGACTATTTTCCTGTCTTACTGCACAATGTAAGTATAATGGGGTGGAATCAATAGTTCTACAGGAACCTGTAACTTTGGTTCTGTGGGTTTATGGCTCAGTTTTTATAATGTTTTCAAGAACAAGTTGAACCTCTCTAATCTGGCACTCTCTCGTCCAGCAACCTCCATAGTCAGACAAGATTTTAGCTAGCCACTAATCCACTTATCAGGGGTGTGGGCAAGTTTCCAATGCTCCCATAAATGTTTTACAGCCATCGGTCCTGGCTCTGAGTGTTCTGTTCTGCTGCAACAAATCTTGTGGCACCTTATACACTAACAGATATTTTGGAGCATAAGCATCTGACAAAGCAGGTCTTTGCCCATGAAAGCTTATGCTCCAAAATATCTGTTAGTCTGTAAGGTGCCACAGGACTTTTTGTTGCTCTTGAAGATACAGACTAACACGGCTACCTCTCTGATATAGTGTTCTGTGCTGTTATTTAGCTCTAATTTACTTCTACATGTCTTTTAAGAGTCTAGTTATGCACTGGAAGAGTTGATAATGATGCTAGACAATACTAACCTCCCTTGATTTAGCAAATTCTCTTGTTCAGCATCGGTCAGGTCTGAAGGATACCACACTAGAGAGTTTCAACCTGTACTAACTTGATTCTGAATTAGACACAACTGCAGTCATTTTGGTGGATGTTTAACAATCAATTTCAAATACTTAAATTTGCTGCTGTCCCATAATGCAATAAATGTTTACAATATTACAGACAAACATATTTTTAGTACAAAGACCTCAGGCTAGGACATGCATTAGTATGCATTAGTACAAACTCAGCCAGTCACTGCCCTGAACAGCCCTAATTATAGAACTCCAGTTAATATACTTTCACACTGTATAACTTTTTTGCTTACCTGCGCAAAGTGGGAGAGGCCACGTCAGGGTACTTGGCTCCTTGCTGGTGAGCACTTTGAGGTCCACTAGAAGCAGCCTGTGATGCAGGGTTGACTTTAACAGAGTTACATGAAGCCACGCTTTCATTGTCAGATGAGATCCCTTTCTCTTTATCAGTTTGGTTAACTAGACCTGTCAGAGAGCTTCCGAGGGGCACCTTAGCTGGCTCTCTCATTTTAGGAACAGGCAGCCCAGCTGACTTGCTACTTATGTTGGAGTCTATGCTACTGGTACTAGATCTATTACCAGCTCCACTCCTGCTACTGGATTTACTGGGTCTGGGTAAACTACGATACTGAAGATTAGTGCGGGCACTAAGTGCTAAGTAACCATCGTCCTGGTTTTGTGACCCATCAACACTAGTTTTCCGACCAGTGGACCGACCAATGAGTCCAGATGATTTAGGGATTTTGCCCAGTGTGGCTGATCTGCTGGTGATAGTCGCACCACTGGCAGTAACCATAGGCATGCCTTGAACTGACCCACTCTGTTTCTTAAATCCAAATGTATTTGTACTGGCAGCAGGTGTTCTAGGGTTACTTGTGGGTGGCTTTTTGGATTCATCACCACTGCTGCGTCCTGCATCTGATGGAGAACGTTTAACATGTCCAGATTTAGGAGAAAGTCTACCTTTTTCTGATACCTTGGCATCATCAGTTTTGCCTTAAAAAAAAAAAAAGGAAAAAAAAAGTCTGTTAAACAAATTGAAAATGCTAAGCAAATGGTAAACATCAAAGCATCATGAGAAGCAAAAGGATATGTGACTAAGAATTATGATCCAGTTTGCATGAAACTAAAATGTACTACTGAGTGTTATATATGCAGGCTTGTCAGAGGAGAGCACCTGGTGTGTTTGCCCTTGAGAACACAAAAGACCAGCGAACAGAGAGTTAAGATGTAGTGACGGATAAATAAGAAGCATTTTTCTTTGTGATTGCCATTGATTGGAGCTCTTTTTGAAAATAGTGCAGTGATATGATATGGTAACAGTAAATATCTTTTAGGAAAAAATGTCTATGTAACTGGCAATGGCCCCATTTCCAAAACAGACCTTGAAATTTCCATACACAAAAGCGTATACAACAGAGTGTGAGTGAAAGTGTAATTTATCTATTTGCATGTACAAATACTGTTTAAGCTCATGTGCTTTATATAAAGTAAGCTGCTAATTTAGCCATGAAAAAGCTTCTTTCACGCAACTATCCTTTGTCATGTAAAGTCTAAGATCCGAGTTATTCTTAATCCAGGAATATGAAACTGGAATTCCATTACTGACAGTCACAAGAAACAAGACTATTGCACTGCAAAGATTGTGTTCAATGAACAGTCTAATTTAAGGGACATCAAAACAGACAAACAATAACCAAAGCATTTTAGCATACTCAATATATTCACACAGAGCCATAAAACAGAAATAAGGAGATCTGATATGCTGTAGATATATGCACACACACACACACACAAAAAATGTACAAGTAAACCAAGAACTAGTTAAAGTTCATTTCCAGCTCAGCAAAGCAGCTCAGAATTTTATTTTTCAATTGTAAACTGTTGGCCTGCCAGTGTGATAAATTTTTCCTCACCTGTTCCTGGTGTCTTCAGTGAGCCTGAGGTGGCTGAAGGCTTGGTCCTCGGTGTAGTAATGCCAACCTGAGCTGACATGCCCCGTCTCCAGGAACCAGTCTGTGAAATTACAGTGTTCTTCCTCCCAGAAGTGCTTTTATCCGATTCATCAGATACATCAGAAGGATTTCGCCTCCATTTGGATCCAGAATCCATCTTTATTCCACTATCTGATCCGCCATCAGATTTCTTGACTTCATCACTGGACCACAGTGAATTTCGTTCAACCTGTGAATGCTTTTCTGCATCAGTCTAAGGGAAACAGTATGTCACAACAGAATCTCTATTGTAAATTCCTTTCCCAAATCCTTCCTTTTCTTAGGGTGCAAAATCTAGAACCACCAAACTGATTAAAAAATTTACTAATAATTTTTGTTTATGCTTTGACATTTTACTTTGTTCATTAAGTCTGCTTTTTTGCCAGAGTAAACCCAAGATATATAATGAATCTTATATGTTTGCTTTCTGATACTCTGGGAAAAAATGAGTAAACAGTCAAAACCAAAAACCAACAAATAAACCTGCACCAAACATCTGATAAATAAATAACAAAGAGAATACTCAGTTCATTGTCATTTACCTCCTCCTTGAGTTTTATGTGAACCTTTTCATTGCAATGCATGAAAAATCATTTCAAACACGTGCAGCTAGCTTTTCTTTGTTCTTGCTGCTTTTCTATCTCTTGTCTGGCAATCTGATCTCCAGAACACAGCGAGGTGGCTTTTTACATAGACTAAAAGATGTGGAATGCTGTTAGTTTTAATCTAACCCATTAGAAAGACACCAAAGAACTGGAGAGAAATGAAACCCCATTATGCCACTTTGAAACACATTAAAATCACATTAAATCCACGAAGAAAGTCAGCACATAATTTTCACTGAAATTCCTATTTCTTTTTTATATTTTGTCAGTCTGACTGAACATCCCATTTATACAGTCAGATTCCTTGAGGAGAATTCTACAACAACCATGCTTGAGGATGGACTTTTCCTCTCTATCTAGAGACAACTCTGTCAGTCCCATCACATTACCCTATATAATATCAATCCCACTCTCCATTTGCCTTTCCCTTGCCCATTACCACTGATTATAAAGAGATATATCTATTAAAATTCTCTTAATGAATTAGGTTTCCCCACAAAGCTTATTTTGTAATAAACAACTGGAAGTTTGTAATGTCACAGCCAACTATAGAAACTGACTATGACCCACATTTTGGAGAGTGGGAACTCCAGATCAGGAACACAAAGAAATAGCTAAGGTTATTCTCTATCACATCACCTTCATGGAGGCAGCTGCAAAACCACGCTTGCTTGTGTCCACCCAGTGAGTTGGGCAGAAGGATGTTTACAAAAGTCTCTCTGCTACATGCTGAAAAGCATTTTTTTTCCCATCCCAATGCCTAAGGGGAGATACGGGGGGTCAGAACCTGGTATTAGGTTTTGTAGCACTTGGAAAGACCTGGTCTTATTGAGCCAAAGAACTTTTTTAAAAAATACATTCAGATATGTAGGTAACTAGCAAAGTGTCAAAATGAAACAGAAAAATTGCACGATCATTTAATATGCCTTCTGCAAGATATTGGGCTTGTCTACACTACTGCCCTCCTTCAAAGGGAGGATGGTAAGTAGGGTGTTGGGAGTTTATTAATGAGGTGCTGCGCTGCATATGCAGCACTTCATTAAGGAAATTGCCCCCTGCGGCAACTTTGAAGTTTTAAACTTCAAAGTAACGGCTTGCATCTAGCTGCAGCTCACCCGCCGGTACTTTGAAGTGTCAGGGCAACTTTGAAGTCCCTTTGCTCCTCAAAACTCCCAACACCCTACTTACCATCCTCCCTTCGAAGGAGGGTGGCAGCGTAGACACAGCCATTGTGTTTCATTTTGAAACCTTCTATCTCCCTTAGTCTGTCCATTGTTTTATAATTTATTTTCCAGTATCACTAAGTTACATCTCTCATATTATCATATTGCCAGAGAAGTGAGGGGTTTGTTTTGTTTTTGTTTAATTTCTTTTGCTTTTTACTGTGATATTTAAAAGAGATCAAGAAAAAATAATCTAAGTGTTCAATATATGAAAGCCAACACCATAAAGTGCAATCGTTTGTTTCAGAGTTGTATGAAATAGTTGGGGACCACTTTATTTTCTTGTTATCAGGCCATTAAATGAGAAAATAGTTGAAGATTTAATGTTGACTGTGGATTCAGGGATTGTGTTTCTTTTCGGCACTTGTGGCTGCAGATCCTGTGCTGTCTAATGCAGTGTTTCTTTGAATCTTCATTCAAAATAAAAAAAGGTTATCTCATCATAACCTTGAAAAATTCCCCTTACTCTGAGAAACACAGTATTACTTTCCTCTTATCCCTCTCTCTGATGGATACACGAGTTGGGGATTAATGATTGATGCTCTAAACTTGTGAACAACAGCTTTGCCATAAACCAATAAAACCTGGCTACAACCCCCACCCCACATACATCACTCCACCACAGCTTCACTGAACTACTAAGTTTACCTGTCTTTTACAAAAAAAAATGGAACCAACAAACCCAAGCCTACCACTACCATTCATTCATCTTTTTCCTGGGTATGCTCCTCCCTGCCTAATTGTGTCTTTACCCTACAAGGCCTCCAAAATAGGAGTTGTGTCTCTTTGTCACTGAAGTGCTAAGCACACTTCTGGGTGTGATACTGAGAAATGTTCCTTTACTTTAAACTTCCTGGTTTGCCTTAGTGAAGAAAAGATAAAATCTCACCAACAAAGAATATCTAAGAGCAAGTTCTCTGACAATGTAATACTCTTGTGTTCTTCAATTTTATTTGATGCAATTATTGTATCACACTTCATTAGATGCAACTATTGTGCCACATCTTCCTTTATTTGATGCAACTATTATATCACATTTATAAGCAACACCTCCCCTGGTATTTGATACTTTGCAAGTCCACTCTTCAATCAACTTGGCTATAGATGCTGTGGTTTCATGCAGACAATGAGAACATTGATGAAGCCAGAACCCAAACACAAAGAAACTTACCATTACATCATCAGCTGAAACACAGCTGTCTGCTAGACATAAGGCACACAGGACTCAGTAAGTGAACAAGGACTGGCAAGTGACTTTTGTTGGGGAAAATGGTTGATTTCTCTGACAAAATACTTCTACCCCCCCAAGACCCTTTTTTTCTTTTCCCTTACCCCTTTACTATTGACAAAAAGCTAATGTAGAAACCACGCCTGCTTTAATCCCTTTAATTGGCCTCCAGGAAGCATCCCACAATACCCATCCTGACTGTTCTGCTCAGCAGTTTGAGCTCTGCTGCCCTGCATCCAGGTAAACAACAATCTGCCCATCTTCTTGCAAGCCCCAGGAATTTTAAATTCCACTTCCTGCTGGCTGGCTGGGTGTGGAGAGACTTCACTACATTTTATCAGGTGAACATGGCTGGCTACCACACCAAACACACTCCCATTTGGACAACTGCGGAGCTGTTGGATCTGATCAGTACATGGGAAGTCTGTGCAGTCCCAGTTGCACTTGACTCATAGAAAGTGGGATATCTATGGGCACATTTCTTGAGGTTTATGTGAAAAGGACTATGATTGGGAGATGCTGCAGCACAGAGCTAAGATAAAAGAAGCTGAGACAGGCACACAACAAGGCAAGAGAGGCAAACCATTGCTCCGGTGCTGCACCTAAGACCTGCTGTTTCTATAAGGAGATGTATGCTACTGTCAGTGGAGATCCCACCTCCATTGCCATGAGCCCCCTGGATACTCTGGAAGTGGTGACAAGAGGACCACAGAAAAAGAAGAGGTGAAGATAGATGAGAATGTGGAACTCCCAGTGTGGTTGCCCAGTGGGGCAGGCAGCCAGGAACCGTTTTCCACTCCTGAGGTGCCTAGCCAGTCTCAGCAGTTGCTCTCTGGGAAGCAGGAAGCAAGAGATAAGACACAGAGTAAATGACTCTGGGTTCTGTTGTGCACAGGTGAGTTCAGAGATATCTGCCATCCCACTTAATACATACTAGCAGAGGCTTTTTTTTTCTCTCCCTCTTTCCTTTCCCCCCCATCTAGCTGATTCTTCAGTTTTTTTCTCTGTTATCAGTTAGTTATTCTCCAGATCTGATGAAGTGGGCCTTTCCCACGAAAGCTCATCAAGTAATAAATTATATTGTTACTCTTTAAGGTGCTACAGGACTGCTTTTTTATTTGGTGAAGATACAGACTAACACAACTCCCTCTCTGAGATACTTCACAGAGTTAGTCCTCTGTAGCAGGATGCAATTTAATGCCCTAACAGTCAACTTCATCACGCAGATTGGTTTGTGACTGACTGTAGCAGTCTAGACTCACTAGCTTCCAGACAGCAATTTCCATTCTCTTCTCTACCAACAGGACAGCACTTATTCTTGCATCCTTATGCCACAAATCTGGGGCCAACTCAGCACACAGCTCCAGGAAGGTGATTTTTCACATCTGAAAGTTCTGTAGCCACTGCTCTTTGTCCCATACTTCCACAACAATGCGATCCTAGAATTCACTGCTTTCCCTACCCCAAAAGTGAAAATCTACCCGATGCAGCTGCTCTGTGAGTGTCAAAGGCAATGCTAAGCTGCCGCTGTCCATATCATGCAGAATGCTGGGTGCCTGTGAGCCTTGCTCTGTCAGTAACTTCATGATTAACTGTGCTGCCATATGCGATATCCTGACAACACTTAACAGAGCATAGGAGAGAAGTGCAGGATCCAACCCTTCTTACTACATATGCTATGCACAGCAAAGAATAGCAATTGAAAACAAATGATGCAAAAGTCAGCTGGAAGTCAAGGAGGGCTGGGACACAAAGCAGTGCATGACAGCACATTTAGCAGGGTCCCAAGATGTGCTGCACTTCGCTCTACTTTCCCACAACCCCTAAATACACATACCCACAGTGCATTGCCTATGTTGTTGATTATGGTGCCTCCAATGTGGACATGATCTGTTGACACAAGGAGCAAGTGTGGACTTTTTTTTAATGTCATTTTTCAGGTGCTGACATAGGTTTGGTCATCAAAACTCAGCTGTGTAGACAAAGCCTTAGACCATTATGATGATAGCAAACATAGAGATTTGCCTGGTTTACAAATGTTCCATTTAAAAGCTTAGCTAACTTCCTTTTCAAATAATGGGTCTTGATTTTTCATAAGTCTTCTTCAACCCTTTTGTATTTTACTGTTGCTGTTACGCATGTGGAGAAATTGGTTTTTCTTGTAAATGATTTTAACTTGTAAACAATCTTCCAGTTCTTGCTATAGTGCGAGTCCTTTTCAAATGTCTCCTAATTCTAAATCCCCAGCAGAAGATGTGTATGATGGGATGTTGTTGGAGGTGGAGGGCATTGGTTGCTGTGGGAAGGAACAACCTCCATGACTTTCCTGCATAGATTTAAACTTTACAGTAAACCCTCGATTTTACAGACCCCAATTTAGTGGATAACGGAACAAAGATGTCCACCAGAGCCCCATTGTTCCCAAAGCCTGCTTTATTGGGGCTTGTAACATTCTAAATCCTGTCCCGCCAAAAACATAAGGAACGTACCCAAGGTGCTGGAGCTGCCACTGCCTGGACCACTGCTGCTGCTACCGGAGCTACCACGCGCTTCTCTCACCAAGGGTGCAGTGCATATGTAAGTAGACAGCACTCGCCTAGAGCTCCACCCCTGGTGGGAGGAGTGTGTGGTGGCTCTAGTGGTGGTGGCAGCTCCAGCCACGTGGTGCATATCCGTCCAGCTGCATGGTGAGGGTGGTTCCAGCCATGCAGCGGGGGATAGCTCTAGCTCCATGGCATGCGATGCAGGGCCCTCTGCAGTGGTGCCGCGTGGGGCCCACGCCAGCTGCACAGAGCAGGGCAGCACCAGGCATGGTGGTGAGCTGGCTCCAGCCATGGCAGCGAGCTCTGGCTCCTCCAGCGGCAGCAGTGACTCAATCAGCAGTGATCTGGTGAGTCCCTGGTTTTTCTGGGGGAAGGAGGGGAGCCTGGCATGGGGGCAGTAAATCCTCAGATTTAATGGACTCCCCTTTCCCTATTAGTTCATTAAATGTAGGGTTTACTGTATCACTTTATAGTCTGCTTTCCAGAGATGATGAATTCACACAGCTCCCACTGGTTTCAGCTAAAGCTGTGGATGCTCATCACCTCTAAGTCTTGTACTTAGTATAATTAGATTTGTTTCTATTTCCCTTTCTTGTTTCTTTTCTTCTGATAATAATGTGTATGTTTTTCTGATTACATCTACCCTACAGAGACTAACTCGTGAGGGCCCACCCTCTTTCACGTGTTGTGTTGTTGGTTTGGGCTCCCCGTTTCACAGGCATAAGCTCCACAGTCTCTCTAATTATTTGAAATCCAAACCCTGCATTCCCTTAAACAGATGTTGTAAGACCACAACTAGGTTAAAAGCTTTGAACCTGTGGCACGGGAAGCAAAGCAGTAGGGAACCTTGAAAACTGGCGTGCCACATCCCTGTGTGCTGTGACGATCCCGGTGCCAGATCTTTGTGGCTCACCACAGAGAAGAAGGCAAATGTGGATAGGCAAAGACCATAATATATGAGTCTAAACAAAAAAACACAAGAGCGGGAGGGTTGTGGTAGCGAATCTATACACTCCCAAACTGAGCATGATTCCCACAGTCAATTTACATGCTCTGTTTGTCAGTTTAGGATTTGACTTTTAAGAGGTGAAATAAATTTTTTTAAATAATAATTTGCAGTTAAGAGCACCTTACAGTTAAGGACAGATGAGCACTTTACAGATATTCTTTAAAAATGTAAATATTTTTGTAAGGTAGTCTTATAATTCTCACACACAGGCACTATAAAATGGTAAAGTGAGCACAGAGAAGTTAAATCAGGTAAGTAGGCAAGTAAACAGCAGGATTGTAAATATAACTCATTTATCTTGGGTGTGACCCAAAAAAGCTCTTCATATCAAAGGGGAAGTAGGATGCATTCTCATTCACCAAAGAATGTCATGGGAGGCCTCAATGAAAACTGGTGTCATCCTGGTCATCAATCATCATCAAAGGTGTGCACAGATACACTGAAAATAATGTTTGTAGAGTCTATACAAAGGTATAGCCACCAGCCAAGAGGAAAAAGCAGGGTTTCCTCCTGAGAAGAGGTAAGAAACATGCATCTCTTATTTGGGATGTATATTAAGCTAACACAATGAATTCCCTTTTACACACTAACAGAGAGGTGGCTGTGTTAGTCTGTACTCCAACAAACAAAACCAGCAGAAAGGTAGCATGTTCAAGACTAACAAAATGATTTATTCGGTGATGAGCTTTCGTGGGACAGACCTACATCATCTGATCATTTCTGCTGTTTTCCCTTTTACATACAAAGTCAAATATTAATGAAAAGAAAGAAAATCAACAGGAAAGGAGTACACAGGAAAAAACAAGCCAGGAATAAACAAAATGAACTTTCGTGGTATTTCTAGGGGACAAAGAAGACCATACTCCTAGGAAAAAAAGAGAGAGGACAGCTGCATGTAAGAAAACAGGAGCTTAGCAAACTTTGGTTGAAAACACAGAAGAGAACTTCAGGTGAGATAAATCTTTACTCGGTATCATCACCTATTACTAAAGTTTATCCTCTAGAAATGTAAGGAATTTGTTTATATATAACCATTTTCCCATTGTGCTCATTCACAATATCTTGAATCTCTAGTTTTTCATAATAAATCTTTCTTGTTTTCCCTCTATGTCCATGCTCTAGTATTAAGCAAAGAGCTGGTCCTAAGTTGCATCATACAAACAGGTGTGTTTACCATTCCTTTGAGAATAGTGGACCTGGTATTTTTGTTAGCATTCAATGGATAAGGGACTGCAAACTACAGGAAATTTGTGGAAAGCGTGTGTGCCATTCACTAACATGTAAAGAGGGAACTGTGAGGATTTAGAAGGTAAAGAGGGAACTGTGGGGATTTAGAAGGTAGTACTTTTGTTGTGAGAGGTGAGTGGATTCAGGGAGCTGACTCACAGCAGCCACAGCCACAGCTGCTGGATGCTTAAGGACTGGTGCAGGTGAGGTGCCTCACAACCCCGGGGAGCACTGCTATTCCAATCATTATATTTTGTAGTCTGTTTGAATTTTGGGAGCTACTGTCCTACCACGTTTGCATTCCCTGGGATGCTAGAAAGTTTATGGGAGAAGGGAAAGTAAGTTTGGTGGTACTAGCAACTTGTCTCCTCTCAGAGATCCATCCTGAACCTGAGCCACTAAGAGGCATGAGTCAAAACTGAGCATCTCATTTTAGAATAATATTTTGCATTAACACAAAGACTAAAACACATTTAAGGTCCCAAAGCACTTTAGCAACCCTTACGCCTGTTCTCAATAGGTGCTGAGTATCTGCAACTGTCAGTGAAATCAATGGGCGTCATGAGTGTTCAGCCTTTCTTAGCATCAGTTTCATATACAAACATCACTGAAGTGTATGACACCCAAGTGGAACAAACTTGCTCCATGTGACTAGGGAATGACTTCATATTATGCTCAAGGAAAGATGATAAAATGCATAAGTGGTAGTGTATCTGGCTAAAGGAGCCAGGTTTGAAGTTGCGAGAGAGAGAGAGAAATCAATGAGTTCTCACCACATAGCAGTGAAGAACCCTCAAGGGATGCCATTGCACTGACGCCTCTAACATGAGACGAGAAGACCGTTAGAAGTATTTGCTCCAGACTCATTACGAATCCCAAGACTAAACAGGAGAGAAGGAAAGAATCCCAGAGGGCGTTGATGTCTAGTAGCTGCTGGAAGGAGCCATTACTCCATCAGAAGTAGTAGTGGCTTGAGAAGGAAAAGTTAAGGAGGCATTAGACGATAGAAAAGTTGGGAAAAGAATGAAGGGAATCCCTTGCCTCTTCTGGTAAAGAGAGAGAGCCCACAAGCTCCATTACATCTTAGGAAATGTTCCCCTGAGCCACACCATTTGGGAAGGGAGAGTATTGGCCCCTTTGGGGACCAGCCAATGTTTATGGCCCAGGGCCAGCCAGCCCCTGACATGTGGTGCCATGGGGGGCCAGCCCCAGAGATTGCTGGGCAATCTATTGACATGATTCCATCAATTGCACACCTGAGCCAGCCCTGTAAAATTTCTGTGTTGGGGGCCAGCTCCCTCCCTCAACATATGGTAGCTTGGGGCAGCCAGCCCCCTACAATATCTGTAGCATGGGGCCAGCCCCCCGGTGCATGGTGCCTTGGGGACGCCAGCACTGGAGACTGTCTAGCAACCTGTTGACACGGTTCAGGCAGTTGTATGCCGGGGGGCGACAGGCCCCTAAAATATCTGTGGCACTGGGCCAGCCCCCCACAGCACATGGTGCCTTGTGGGGCCAGCCCCACAAAATTTCTGCGTCAGCACATAGTGTAAATTTCAGAGTTTGAAGCTTTTAAGAATGATCCCCATAAAATGTGAAGCAAAGAAAATAAGTTTCTCATAAGGAAGGAAACTTCACCCCATGCAGGGCTGGGCATGCTCTTCTCTGGAAGCATAGTCTGTGCTGCACAGCTGCCACATGGTGTGGTGGGGCAGGGATAGCCCACCAGCCACATGGCACCTACGGGCTTGCTACCCTGTACAAATGCGAAGGGCAGAAAAGAACTTTCTCAGGCTCTCCTGCTAATCTTGTGCATGGAAGAAGCCTTCACCCCATGCAGGGCAGGGCAGGACATGCCCCTGCCTAAAAGCATGGTCCCCAAAGCCCAGTTGCCAGGTGGTATGGTGGGGTAGGGGCTGGTCCATCTGCCACATAGTGCTTGGGAGAGAGGGGGTGGTCTAGCCATGTGGTGTGGCGGGCCAGGTGCTAACTTGCCAGCTGAAATGAGATCCTGGCTCTCCTGATGGCTCCATAATGGGGTTCTTTTGTGACCCTGAGAAATCATGGCTAGATGCAATTGCCATGCTGGCGAGAAAGAAAATGAACTCAAATTGCCAGGCTTCCTGCTCCTACTTCCTGCACACCCAGGCTACGTCTACACGTGAAGCCAACATCGAAATAGCTTATTTCGATGTAGCAACATCGAAATAGGCTATTTCGATGAGTAACATCTACACGTCCTCCAGGGCTGGCAACGTCGATGTTCAACTTCGACGTTGCGTGGCACCACATCAAAATAGGTGCTGCGAGGGAACGTCTACACGCCAAAGTAGCACACATCGAAATAAGGGTGCCAGGAACAGCTGCAGACAGGGTCACAGGGCGGACTCAACAGCAAGCCGCTCCCTTAAAGGGCCCCTCCGAGACACAGTTGCACTAAACAACACAAGATACACAGAGCCTACAACTGGTTGCAGACCCTGTGCCTGCAGCATGGATCCCCAGCCTCCGCAGCAGCAGCCAGAAGCCCTGGGCTAAGGGCTGCTGCCCACGGTGACCATAGAGCCCCGCAGGGGCTGGAGAGAGAGCATCTCTCAACCCCTCAGCTGATGGCCGCCATGGCGGACCCCGCTATTTCGAAGTTGCGGGATGCGCAACGACTACACGGTCCCTACTTCGACGTTGAACGTCGAAGTAGGGCGCTATTCCTATCCCCTCATGGGGTTAGCGACTTCGACGTCTCGCCGCCTAACGTCGAAGTTAACTTCGAAATAGCGCCCGGCGCGTGTAGCCGTGACGGGCGCTATTTCGAAGTTAGTGCCGCTACTTCGAAGTAGCGTGCACGTGTAGACACAGCTCCAGAGAGCAGCTGAGGTAGAAGTAGCCAGAACGGACACATTCGGGGAACTGTGGGATACCTCTGGAGGCTGACAAAATAGATTTAAAGTTTCTAAGGTAGCACTAATTTGACCATTTAAATTCAAACTTGGCATTATACTGCATTGAAGGGGCGGGGAGAGAAAGTCAAACTTAAAATCAACCTAATGATATTTGCAGTGAAGACAGTCACATTGTAAAATCAAGCTAAGTACCTTAAAATTGACTTTATGCTGCAGTGTAGCCATAGTCTAGCACGTAGCACGATTCAGAGCAATTATGGGAAATAATATCTGCCCTCTTTTAAAGCACAAAAATATTACAATAGCTAATCAAACTCCTCTTAAAGTGTCCTTCCCAGTTAGCGAATATCAGAAATTCTTATTTGATCATTCCATTTACACCCAGTACTCTCCAGAAAACACACTTGTGCACAGATGGCACAATGTACTTTGATAAATGGATGTATGAAGTGTACTGTTAAAAGGAGAAAAGGGAGTTAAAGAGAAAAGGAACACTGAAAAACCGGACTTGCTTTCCAAGCAGGAAGTCTGTTAAAAAAAAGAAAGTGAAATAATGTTTTGAAAGGTTAAAAATGTATAAAAAAGGTAATGAATTCTGCAACTCTTAATTTTTCTGGGTAGCAAGTAGTCCCACTGATTCAATGGGACCAGCTCTGCAGTAACTTGCTACTGAACATCAGCAAAGGAGGCAGAATTGGGCCTGCAAGGCTGAAAGTGCTCAGAGTAAAATATTAAACACTGATCAAAATAAATTTTGACAGCAGGAGTTTGTTATTTTATTTATGGTCAGGTTTCCAACAGTTTCAGCATGAGTTGCTAAAAGGCTGTAAAGGAGCCAAATGTCACAGTCTAGGGTTACTATTATAAGAAATATACTGATGTATTTCATTCTCCATTTCAAAAAAGCACTGAACTGTTGAAAGGATCAAGTAAAAGATAGACACAATTCCTTTAAGAGAATGAACCCATTGTTTGGAGAAAATAACAAATCCACAAATGTATGTCTCAAAGGAAACAGAAATCTTACCTGGGCATCTATGTTTTTACGGGAGGAGGCTGGAGTGTTGGCATAGGAGCTGATGGAGGAGCTAGTGTTAATGTCATCAGTACTGAGGTTATCTATGGTGTCACTGATCCCACTGCTGACAGAGCTGCTGTCATCCCAGCTGTGGAAAGAAGCACACACTTTATATCCAAGCAAGGCAACCCTACAGTCGTTGAGGAATCAAAAGAAACAAAAGTGATAAACCAAAGTTTCATGATGACAAATATGACTGATGCAGCTATGTCCTAAGTGTATCTTTGACCAGCATAACGCTGTTCTCCTTGAGCTATTTTCCAGTGCATGTCATATTTGATACCATAGTTCTGCATTAGCAATGACATCCTGCAACTAGGATATTGGCTCAGCCCCCAGTTTGTATAGCAAAACAAAGTTTAAACTAAACATCACTCCTTCCTGCCAGTCCCAGAAGAGAAAATAGCATGTTTAAGAAGATACTTCTTGACAGATGAAGCAGAACTATGCTGCCTCATCAGCAGGGGCAGGAACTTAAATTTACCAGCAAAATTTTAGACTCTGTCTTACTAACTCAACCTAGATAACAAACTATCATGTTCCATCACCAGCAATACTGCCACTGTCAGCCAGCCGGTTATAGTTCTTAAAGTTTTAATCAATGAATGCATTTGCCGTTTAACTAATGCATAACTCCACTGACACTTACATTCATATTCCTGCCAATTAGGTGAGATAATAGCTTATTATTTAAGACTAGCTTTTCCAGCATATGATAACTGCAGCTTTTTTCACCAAATATGAAAGACACTACTGGGGCTTAACACAAAAAAACCCCCAACCATATAGTTACAGCTACTGGAAGGTCATACCAGACAAAAAAAAATTGTAACATCAGCAAAGACATGCCACCTTTAATGTGCATTTAAAATAACCTGCTGAAGTAAAGATTTACAAACTAGTACACAATGGCTACTTTTCCCAAGGATAGTAAAGCCCCATTTGAATAACTGTCCTACAGGTAATTCTCCAAAACTGCCTTTGGAGCTCTTGCAGCCTGCTGGCAAATACACATTTCAAAACATGTACATGCAAATATTTCATAGACAAAATGTTAGAAATATAAAACAAAAATATAAGATTTTTAAATTAACTCTAAGAAACATTGGCACAAATAAGTTAGACCCTACAACAATTTTATTGAAATTGCAGTTTTCTGGTATTCCAGATCATTCTGTATAACAAAACAGTATTCTCACACTCTGACAGGCCCCCTTGTTCAGCAGGACACTTAAGCATGCACCTAATGTTGAGTACCTAGGTAGTCCTATTGACATCAGTCAGTTCCCTTGACTTCAATTAGCCTGACTACATGCTTACTGTGAGGCATGCGGTTGCTGAATTGGAGAAATAATTCCCAGGGCATTATGCAGAAATCTCTCTCTCTCTCTCTCTCAATCTCTCTCTCTCTTTCTCTTTCTGTCTCTGTGTGTGTGTGTGTGTGTGTGTGTGTGTGTACACATGCACCATTTTTGCAAATGTGGACCACCAACACCCCCATCCCCAGCTGGCCCTACACCTCTCCCTTAGCATCCCTGCTGCTGGAGGCCAGGCCTGTGTGCACCTGGGCCCCTGCTGCCCTACCCATCTTCCCTCCCTCCTACTTGCCCTGCGTGCCAGGGTCCTGGCTGCTGTGCAACCAGGGCTCTCCCCAGCCCTGCACATGCACCAGGGCTCTCCTGACAGCATACAGGGTGGGAGAGCAGTGTTTTCCATCCTTGGATGGGTTGAATTTTCTTTTCTTCTGTTAAAATTTCTTACGTATAACACTAGTAACAAGGTGGGGTGTGGATGTGCCCGATCAATAGGAACAAAAACCCTAGATATAAATATATATTGTGAAGAGTCCATAGGTGTGGAAGAAAATATATTACACTGTGGGATAATTAAGCAGGAGCAATCCTAATGATGTTTATTTAATATGGGTTATCTTACCTGGCCTCTGGGGCCCAGGACACCAGGGCTGGGCTCAAACTGAAGCCAGGCCACTGCCACAGCCGCTCAGAATGAAACATCTCCCTTCTTCCACAACGACCCAAAATCTCCCATGCCTCATTGAGTCCAAAGATCCCAAACACTCCACCTCTGCTCAGCCCAAAGATCCCCCACCTCCAGCTCAGGCCAAGAACCCCCAAACTCCACCCCCAACTTGACCCAAAGATCCAAAGATTCCTCCCCACCTCCTCCTTGGCCTGGGCATGGGGTGCATATTATCTGTGATGGGGGTGGGTGACAGCAGCTGCTGCATGGGCTTGCCTCCCCTCGACCTCCTCCCCTCACCCCCTGCACTCACCACGCAGTGCTCTGCTACTGCCCCCCAGCCTGCTAAGCCCCAGTTCTCTGCTGGTGACTGGGTGACCTCCAGTCACCCAGGGGAGCTCAGCAGGCAGAGGAAGGCAGCAGAGCAATGCATGGTGAGAGAGTGTGTTGTGGGGGTAGACAACCTCCTGAGGCTGCTGTTGCCAGTGCCACCTCTCTCCTGTCCCAGGTGATCCCCAGCTGGTCTGGTCAGGGAGGGAACCAGGGATCAGGATGAGGGTGGATGGGGAAGGGATGGGGCAGCCCATGAGGAGATGCAAATGCATCCAATACATTCCCTGCCCCCCTATCCATATATGGGCATGATGCTGATGAACAAGGCCAGAAAGATGTATGTGACTCTGCTGACTGCTGTGGCTTTAAACAGATGCTGCAAAGAATATTGGTTTAAATATTCAATCTACTTATATTTATTGTGCTCTGATGGAGAAAGTGAAGCATTTAAACTTCCTTAAAAACTTACCTACTTCAATACCTGTTTAAATAACAAAGAATTGCAACGTATGTGGGGCCCAACTTGCATTTTGCCTGGAAACAGCCAAATTACACTGTTCTTGGAACAAAGCTGATGATACACAAACAAAGCTCTTTGGATAGGATAAGATGCTGCATAAGCTAAAATCAGCCATGTCCGTTTGAGCTTTACTTGAAAGCATTTTAGAGTGGGGTGGGGAAAATCAGTCTTTAACAAAATGGAGAAGAATTAAATGGGCAGGAAAAAGAAACCTTGCACTATTTTGAAGAGAAAGGGTTTTTTGTGTTTTTGGTTTTTTAAGGCTATATCAGCAAATACTTTGAACCGTATCTTCAAGCAAGACAGACTGTTGACTTTATTTTACTATAACTGTTGTACTCCGGAGTTCATATATAAGATCTTAACTGAAGTAGCTTTATCTGCTACTTGGCCAAATCTTCAAAAGTGACATCTATATAGCATACATCCCAATATAAAAAGGAAGAAGATTTAATTGAGCCAATTAAACACATGCATGCATATTTTCAACTCACTTTTCAATCCAGTATATGTAAAAGTTATTCATCCAGTACACTAAAGAAATAATATGGAGAGTAGTACATAGGTTATAATATATCCTACAGTTTCTTTGAATATGGTATATAAATCTTTCCTATCACATACACAGGTTCATAAAAAACTTAAGAGCTACAAAAAATGTATCATATCTTTGGGTACAACCCCATGTATCTCCCCTTCCAGAATACAGTCTCTTCATAGGGAACATAATCAGTTACCCAAATGATATATGTCCATTTCACATTGTTTCTTTAAAAGATGCCCACAAACCACACGCATTAGTTCACACGGTTACCTTGTTCTCTGTCTTGATGGTTAAAGTCAAAAGAGAGGAAGCAGGAAGGGAAATCTAGCAGCCCTCACAATTACAGCATTCCTGGCTCTCTGAGCCATGATAACTGTTTTGTAATTTAACTGGTGCAATTAATAATTTCTGATGTCAGCAGAAGTTAGTTCAGCCATAATGCAAAACTGGAGCCTTTGGGCTTTCCTTCACCCACTTGGTCAATCAACTGAAACTCTACTTTGATACTCAAAACTACACAACTTCTTAGAAGTATATTCATTTCAACCTCGTCCCATGTGAATGGAAGTCATACAGCAATGCTATCCAAGAATATCAGCACAACTGAAAACAAATCAGATTGTAAATGGGGTCAAGATATAGTCTGAGATTTCTGGCATTGTAACATGTGAAGTGATAAGAGACATCCAATGATGTAGCAAGATGCTTGAGAGGCCTGGAGATTTCACAACTCTCAGGCTACGTCTACACGTGCAGCCAACATCGAAATAGCTTATTTCGATGTGGCGACATCGAAATAGTCTATTTCGATGAAGAACGTCTACACGTCCTCCAGGGCCAGCAACGTCGATGTTCAACTTCAACGTTGCTCAGCCCAACATCGAAATAGGCGCAGCGAGGGAACGTCTACACGTCAAAGTAGCACACATCGAAATAGGGATGCCAGGCACAGCTGCAGACAGGGTCACAGGGCGGACTCAACAGCAAGCCGCTCCCTTAAAGGGCCCCTCCCAGACACAGTTGCACTAAACAACACAAGATACACAGAGCTGACAACTGGTTGCAGACCCTGTGCCTGCAGCATACATCCCCAGCTGCCGCAGAAGCAGCCAGAAGCCCTGGGCTAAGGGCTGCTGCCCACGGTGACCATAGAGCCCCGCAGGGGCTGGAGAGAGAGCATCTCTCAACCCCCCAGCTGATGGCCGCCATGGAGGACCCGGCAATTTCGACGTTGCGGGACGCGGATCGTCTACACGGTCCCTACTTCGACATTGAACGTCGAAGTAGGGCGCTATTCCTATCTCCTCATGAGGTTAGCGACTTCGACGTCTCGCCGCCTAACGTCGAAGTTAACTTCGAAATAGCGCCCGACGCGTGTAGACGCGACGGGTGCTATTTCGAAGTTGGTGCCGCTACTTCGAAGTAGCGTGCACGTGTAGACGCAGCTTCAGAGTCATAGGGCCATCAAGTTTAAGATATCACTATTTCATTTAGTCTGATCTGTATGTCACAGGCCACCAACACCAGCCAACACACATGTATAATTTAAGAGTCAACTAATGGAAATAAGAAAAAAAGCCCTACACACCACAAAACACTAGACTATTATTATGTACCACTGCAGCATGCAGGAAGGACTGATTTGCACCAGTGCTCAAGGACCCTATAATGGCAGGAAAATAACTAATGATATATACCCACATAATGCTGGTGAGTGACACATACCCATACCCAAGGTATGCTCACGGTCACTGCCAAACTGACCCCAGTGAAAAATTAACTTCAGGTTAGGCCTTTAATCATTTGAATCAATCATACTGAATCAGTTGAATCAATGGACATTTGAGTGATAAGTATCAGTCAAGAACGGTCCCAAATGATACACTGAAGAACATACTGTATGATACCACTACTAGTTATCTTTGGCTGATGCTATAGTTGAAAGATCATCTGATTTTTGGTGCCCTAAATTGAAAATAAAGATTAAGCCGAATGGCCTACTATCAACATATCACATCAAATATTTTCATATATAACATAAAACAAGAGTTTTTATGACTGCTGATGGAGTTGGGGGATGGTTCTTGTCAGGCATCCAACTGTTGGCCTAACTCTCGCATACCTTACCCTGTTCCAGTGTGTGGCTCAGCACCTCAGACAAAAGGCTGACACAAGTGATGAATTAACTAAAGGACCTTGGGTTTTCACCCACACACAGTTACTGTTCCTCCCACCCACACACACTGCTCCTCCTGTTCCCAAGCTGCCATCACGATCTCTGCCAGCACAGGAATACGATGTCTTCCATAGTAGCAATTATTCCTAAGCAATGGTGAGTGAGTGAGGTTCCAGAGCATGGGGGTCAGGGAGGGAGCACCAGCCACATGCCCCCCTCAGCCCCAAGCCCCTCCCACCCTTGTTCCACCCTTGCCCCTTCCCTTCGCATCTTTGCTCTACCTCTGCCTTGCCCCCACCTGCCTCTTCTTGTGGAAGCATCATACTTCTGCTCAGTGCGGAGGCAGTCCTGCTTCTCCCTGGAGCAGCACGGCCTACAAACACTTCATGCTTGTGGCCCCTCCTGTACCCCCCACATGCAGCCCCTGCTTTTAAGAGATACTTCAGAGTACTGCACCCCAGTCTTTCCCCGACTTTTATCACCTGGAAGTAACTAAGACTATGAGTGGCTAAGCAGGGTAACCAATTATCTGGGAAGGTTCTGGATTCTCTGTCACTTTAGGAATGCATTAGGCAATCAAGCATCAGAGATGAACAATACTTAGTCCTACCACAGTGAAGGGGATTGGACTAGATGACCTGTCATGGTCCTTTCCAATCCTACATTTCTGTGATTTTAAGATTATTCTTGTGGGTCTCCCACATAAATAACTAGGCTAAATACTCATACACAGATTTCTCATTAGCAGTCAGGACTGCAAACCCAATTAATGGTCAGGTTACAGTTTGTTGTTTTAACCCCTTTTCCCCCAACAATCTGTCAGCATGTTTCCTTTTAATACTATTCTTGCCCACCAAAATGTCTGCTTTTGTCTATGTGGAAGATGCACAGGTATTACCAGGTAATCCTCAGGACAGCCCATGACTTCAGAAGTCTTCCATATTAGCATATTCAGTTGAAATAGTCAATTAAATCATTACTAACTAGTGCCGTTATCAAAATTTGAATTTTGCACTCATACTGATTTGTGTGTTTTACGGCTTTTCTCTGGAGATTCAAAATCAAGAACAAAACTACAGTGAATGGCTCAAAAGGATCCTGTGTCAAAGAGAGGAAGCAGAGGCTTGGGGCATCTACTGTGTTTCAACTGAAAACATGGTCATTATCATCTTCCACCTAAAGATTTAACTCTTTATTTGCTGATTGAAGAAGAATAACTTCTGAGTACAAAATTAAAATAAATAAATAAATAAAATTCTTAAAAACTCACAATCTCCCAAGAAGAAAGCTTTACAAAATGTAGTTGTGAAATAGAGCAACATATCAATTTCCATTTTTTCCCTCTGGAATCCAGCATGATATGGATAGGATTTTATCAGAAATTCAATAAACCATATAGAATTATTTGCATGCTTAATCCCTTTCTAAATGTTATAATACCAATATGCCAAATAAATGTCTGCAAAAGAGCGGCTGAAGAGAAAATTGCTTTGAAAGAGCACCTGTGAATTTCACGCATATGAATCATCAACAATATTCTTCAGTAAGTCCTCTTTGTCACAAATCTGTATGTTTACTTTAATTTTAAAATGAAACATTTCTAAGCCAACCAAATTTGGTGTTTAGAGATACTAATCTCACATTCGAAATCTCTGCAAAGCAAGACTACCACAACATTTAGAATGAGCAGACCATGAAAGATCTGACCATCTTGTAGCACATTTCCATCTAGTCTTGTGGAGAAAGAAGCTAATCCTTTAAATTACATCCCATATCATGGGGCATACAATAAACCCTCGATTTAACAGCTTAATGGCGGGAGGGGTGCCCATTAAACCTGAAAGTCTGTTAAATCCAAGGGTTTACTGTACTTTGTTCTGCAGGAAATTACTCCATGGTAAGACTGTTTCTTCCTTCCTCTGTGGCAGCTTGGCAGCCTCCCCCAGCTCCAGCCCCCTCATTCCCAGCCACCCCAAAAAGCCATGGACTCACCAGCCCACTGCTGCTGGAGAAGCTGAAGAGTGGAACTGCCCCACTCTGTGTGGCTGGAGCTGCCCCCCCACCCCCCCCGCTGCAATGCACTGCTTAAGCTGGCCCTGCACTGTGCAGCTGCAGAGACCCATGCCGGCTCGCTGCTGGAGCTGCCACCCAGCGTGCTCGCTGCTGGAGCCGGTCCCTCCGTGGCGTGTGGCTGGAACCAGCCCTGCACCATGCAGCTGGAGCTGCCCCCCACCGTGTCATGTGGCTGGAGCCAGCCCCCATGTCACATGGCTGGAGCTGCCAGACTGCTGCACGGTTAGAGGAGCCGCCGCCGCCGCTGCCGCCAGAGCTGCTACACGCTCCTCTCACCAGAGGTGGGGGCATATGCGAGTGCCATCTTCCTGCATATGCACCCCACCCCTAATGGGAACAATGCGTGGCAGCTCCAGCAGCAGCAGTGGTGGTCCAGGCAGGGGTAGCTCCAGCGGCTCGGGTACGTCCCGTGGGTTTTGGTGGGGTAGGATTTAGAATTTTACAGGCCCCGATTAAGCGGGCTTTGGGAACAACGAGTGTCTGGCGGACGTCCGTTGTTCCCAAAGTCCGCTAAATCGGGGTCTGTAAAATGGAGGGTTTACTGTAGCAAGAGTTGCAGAACTCTTGCAAATGTGCTCAGACCATTCTAATTTTTAGGTACTATTTGCTTTCTATTCAGTAAAACCTAGTTTTATTTAAAATTCACTTTTATTAAAATACGATTTCAGGAATATTTTTGAAGTATATATTAGAAAAATAATCATAATCAGCAGAAGATAATATTTAGTCCAGCAAAAGCCATTTAAAAGATTTATAGAAGTTATGATTGTCCTCTTCCTATTTACTCTATCTCTTACTTACACTGAAATCAAAATACTTCCGTCAGCAATGACATAGCATTCTTTTTAGATTTCCTGCTCTTTTAAATCTTGACGACCAGCCACTGACAGACTAGCAATCATACTTCACCTACAAGATTTTCATCCTATCTGAGCTTGTCTAAGTCTATGTCTAGATTGAAAAGAAGTGTCGGCAAAAGGTACACAAAATGTGCGAAGCATTTGTGTATCTCCTGCCGACGGTTCTGTCGGGAGAGGCTTTCCTGACATTTGATCTGTCTACATGGGGTCAAATGTTGGGAAAACTACCTCTGGTGACATATCCCTTCGTCCTCGTGGAACAAGGATGACTGGGATGTCAGCAGAAAGCTCCCAGAGTGGCAGGCTGCAATCTAGACATAACCCAATGGAAGAAGATTCTCAGGAAAAAATACAACCTGTCATGTAAATTTCCACAGAGAATAATAAGCTCACATTGGAAAGCAGAATTATAAAGTGTGATATCATCATGCTTTACCTGATCATATTTTGAGTCAAAGAATCATCAGCTAGTCACTATACACAATCACTAAACACAGCCTCCAAGAGATGGCTGTAATAAGTTGCAAACATTTGACCGGTGGAACTTGTTTTTTGGCTATTGTTCAACACAATTGTGAAACTACACTGCCTGGAGGGTTTGGAGATAAATCAGCATGAATGAGTGTGTCTGTTTCAACAGTAGCATTAACACTAACTCACAGTAAAGGGAAAAAAGTTTTTAGTCAGATATTAAACTCTTGTTTCCTGGAACTGCACTGTACTACACTTTATAGTTCTTCTATATGAGTACTTACACAGACCCCTTTATTATAGCTTCTGAGCAGCTATGAGATATATAAATAAGGGACTGATCCTGCAATTAGTACACAGCCTAGAGCTCAGTCTGGATCTCACACTATTTTCTTGCAACTCCGTTGACTCCTCTGGAGTTACTCCTGAATTAGACTAATGCAAGCTGCAGGACATCTGAAATCTTGTATCATTGCCAAGATCAAGGTTAAACTCGATTGGCTCCCGGTGATAAATAATCTCTATAAAAATGTTATACTATACTTTTGTTTTAGTAACAGATAAGTCCTTTGTTTTCAAATGGTAAAAGCAACAAATCAGGGCTGAAAATCAGCAGTGCTTATTATGCATGTGTCTGCACACATATACAAGCCAAAGATATAAACTCTGACCCGTATACAGTTTATGTAAATGGGTGGCAAGCTGAGGAAGCCCACTGAGATGAAAGAGGTCATTTTCAGGGCAGTAGAGGCTCCTGCTATAGAGATGTGCAGGATTTCTCGATGGTCTTGAGAGTTCTGCACATGGATCACAATTAGGATTTGCCTCTTTAAAAAACAAAAACAAACAAACAAAAACAAAAAACAACAACAACAAAAATCCACTTTTTCTCCACTCGCCAAATGGAGGAGGAAATCAACAGAGTGAACACTCAGAGTTAAATATGTAGGACTCATCTACACTGATCAGAGCAGGGGAGCCGTGCTATGAAAAGTACACCAGGATGACTGATGAAAGGAATTTCCACAATGTTGAAAATTACCAAACATAAAATCAGATTATTTGTGAATGTCAGAATCTTTGGGTCTACCTTTAGTCGACCTTTTATTTTACCTCTTTTACATTTTTCCTGATCCAAAAGCTAGCTCCTCCAGGATCAGAGTGCCCTCTTAGATTGTGCCAGGGCATTATTTCAATAATGACTCAAAGAGCACTGCCTATTGAAATACCAACAGTATCTTCTGATAAAATTCCTTCTGAACTCCTAGATCTTCTCAGGAGGCCTCCTCCCCAAGTATTAGCTTAGGACCTTAATTAGCTTGTGAGACTTTATAGGATCCAAATAAAATGAGAAACAGTTGTGAAAATTCTGCTTCACAGATCAAATTCATTAGAGAGCCACATTTCTGACAGAAAATAAAATCTTGTCTGTAATGTACAAAGGCATAAGGAATAAGGAATAAATAAGATGGATTCTTATAGTTTTGATTTAAATCTATTATTAAACGTGGGAGGAAAGGCATGAACTACATTAAAGAAACAAACATATCCTGAAAGGCAACAAGTATTTAGATTCCTTCACAATGACTGGTGACCCTATAAAAACCTAGATGGATAGAATAACCAGCATTGCGGGAAAAGCTCTGAGCATTATAATCCCAGGTTAGTGTTTCTACTTACACTCAACCAGGCAACTTATATGCATGTGTGAGTGTCAAGGGCCATGAGCTCACTGACTAGTCCATCCCCAAAAAAAGAGACACCCCATAAACCAACTTGGTAAGTGGCACAGTAGAATGAAACCTCTTCCTTTATGTATTCCCTCTAAATTGAGCACTTGGGCAGTCAGTCCCCCAGGAGAGATTTTAATACCATCCAGCTGATTAGCAGAATGCCCATAGCATCTATTACTGGCCGGATGTATTTATGATGGTGGTGCACATGCCTTGGAGCACATAACAAAATTTATTCTGCAAATTGATGGAAAAATTAGAGGGAATATTGCCTGTCACCACTTTTTCTCTCTCCTGCCTTTACACAGTATTGCAATGACATCATGGAAGGCACAGATCAGCATTCATGTTACACTCCCTATCAGGGTGAGCTGGGGAAGCAAATAAGCCAACCAGTGGACCAAATACAGTGATGAATCCTGATCACATGTCATTGGAGGCACATTACATGTATGCTAAGAAGAATGACAGCTTTAAACAAATATCAGAGAGGTAGCCGTGTTAGTCTGTTTCTTCAAAAACAAGAAGCTTTATACAAAAGCTCTCCAGTCTCTTCAGGTCTATTCACTGCTATCTGCCCCAACCAGGATCCAGCATAGGAAACTGCAGAGACAAAGTGTAGAACTCCTGTGTGACAAAAAATGAAGTAACTGCCACTCATTAAGTAAGGTGTCCTTCATGATTTATAAAGGGCCACAAAAGTGCTTTATAAAATAATCTAGGTGCAGCTCCTGCCCCAAACTGCTTAGTGCACAATGAATCTCAGCTTTTTCACATTTGGGCCATCTCTCACATCTGGCTTCATATGAAACTGATCAAAGGCAGCTGTACACACAGGGACACTGAGATAATGTACGCGCACTCCCTCAGTAAAAAGAGGGTAGAGACTAAATTGGACCTTCGTGAAACATTAGAATTTGCCAACATATGTTCTAAATAAAATCAAACTTGGCAGTAAAAGGAGTTAATTTGATCACTGGGAGCAGGAGCATCCCCAAAGAAGCCAAACCACTGAAGAAAGAATGACTTATCAGTTAAAAGAAAACACACACACACACACACACAGATAATGAAGGAAACCTTACTCAATGAGTGGCAGTTATTTCATTTTTTGGCACACAGGAGTTCTGCACTTTGTCTTTGCAGTTTCCTATGCTGGATCCTGGTTGGGGCAGATAGCGGTGAATAGACCTGAAGAGACTAACGTTTCTTGTTTTTGAAGACACAGACTTTGGTTCTCCGTGCCTTAAATATTGAGTCTGTTCTGGTATGGCTATGGTCTGAAGAAGTGGGTCTGTCCCACAAAAGTTCAGTTTTTGTTAGTCTTTAAAGTGCTACTTGACTGCTTTTTTGTTTTTACACACACAAAGAGAATCAATAGAATCCATTTTACTACTTAATTATACAGATACACTGCGCTGAAGATGTCAGTATCAGAAAAGGAAGCAGTTGGTTTTCTGGTATCAGTGCAACATTTTAATTACCATCGGTAAGTCTAAGGCTTGTTTCAAATAAATTGCAAATTTAAAGGAACCTACTCCTTAACTCAGACAAGTATTTCTATGCAAGCCAATGAAACTTTGCACATGAGTAAGAACTATATGCATGATAAAAACACTGCAGATTAAGTCCTCAAATGTCACAGAGCAGCCTGCAGCCACAATGGCGTGACACAGCCCTGAAAGCTATTGTTACAGTTCAGTGTGTGAGAGTTCTCACACTTTTACAGGATCCTACTTTTGCACAAAAAACAAAAACAGCAGCGTAAGAATATCATGAATCCTAGAACAGAGCTTTTTGAGAGGGCTAGAAGGTCTGCAAATCTAATGGGAAAGATAGTCATTTCTAAACCAAAAGTTACCTGGAATAAAATAATTAAAGAACAACTTTATGTTAACAATTAGTCAGGAAGCACAGATACCGTCAGCAGAATACATATTAACAAATCTGTTAATTCTTGCATATTTATTAAACTCCCTGTTATTTAATGAAAATGTGCCTAAACAATAAAATCCTGATTTAATTTACTATTCTGCAATTACAATGGAATATGGAGCAAAGGAAGAAAAAAATCTTAAATTCTTAGATTTACTGCACAATTCAGTCACTGTAAAAAACTGACTTCTTAAACAAAGGTATAGAAAACCTCCTACCTTGTAATATTCCTAGGCCAAAGCATTTCTGCACTTTGCTGCCCATGAAGAGTCCCAGAAAAAGGGCTTAGATTGATTTTACAGGTTGATACCTTCATCAGGCTATCATTAAAAATTCTGCTAAAGAAACCAGCTTCAATTTAAATACATAAGAGGTATTTTAAGAAGCTGAACGAGGTTCTTTTTCAGGAGAGCACTCAACACTTAGCAGCTCTGAGAGACACTAAAAGTAAGGACTAGCAGAAGGTGATCATCAAACTCCTCTGGAAAGAAATTTGATCCTTCAACAAAATTAACCTCTGAGGTGCTGAAGGAGTGAGAGGTCAAGACATTCTGCTGGTAGTAGGTCATCTGTGAAAAACTGTAATATGGTGGCAGTGAAGCAGAGAGATTATGCAAACCTCTACATCAAATATAAGATGTGGAGTAAAAGTCAAAACTGGAATACCTGTAATGCTGTACTTTTTATGATAGGCATCTTTATTTGGTCCCAGTTCCAAGACCTTCATACGAGAAACACATATTTCCTAATTTATTTTTTTAAAATCATGTTGAAAAATTAGACTAACATTTTCCTTTTTTAACATTTTCTCCAGAGACTCTCATAACACTGAAGAAGCACACTTGTTTGTTTACATTCATTTTGTTTAAATGAGAATTTAGCAGTGTCAAAAGAGAATAACAGGCATTCCATCTATTTCACCATAACACATACAGAGCCTTAAGTAGCTGCAGTCTAGATAAAAATTCTGTCTCAGAAATCCCTTTCTTAGTGACTCTTTCAATTTTCCATACAAAGCCTGTGTTACTCATGGCATGAGGAATTATGACGACACTGGATTTTTTCTTAGAAGGGTTTGAATTAATTAATCCATATTTACCACTGTAGAATGAGTATATCAGATCACTTTAATGGATAGATATGTATCAGAAACAGAGGGAAAATTGTAATATTGCTAATTAAGAGCAAACATAATTTTAAACCAACTTGAAATAAATACAGCCTCATAAAATTCTACAAAACACTATGCAATCACTTATATAAAAGAACCATTGAAATTCTACCATGGAAAATAATATTGTATTTATTATTTATATTACACCAGAGCCTAAGGGCTCTAGTCAGTATTGTGCTGGATGCTGTACAAATATAGATTAAAACCCTTTTATTTTAAAGTCCAGACTCCTTGCTGTTGCATCTGTGTATAGATGCTATGTGAAGACTCAATGAGGGCATGAGGTACTTTTCACATGGATCAAATTGTAGAGTTAAGAGAACACCTAACAGGTGTGCATAACTCAGTACAAAGAGGAAGGAGAAAGACAAGGATGACAATAACTGGAACACAAAGATAAGGGCCTGATCCAAAGTCTAGTGCAATAAGTGAAAAGATTCACATTGGCTTAATTGAGAGTTGTTAGATCAGATCATCGGAGCACAATGTGGAGGTTTCACAATTTTTGTTTTAAATAACTCACATGGACATATGTTAAAAATGCTATCTTCTCTGGATATATGCAGAATAGCAAGTTATAAAGAATGATTAACTTGGTAATTTTCTCAGGGTAACTCATGCGTGTATAATTAATGTGGTTCAGGATGTACAATACTGTACATTAAGTCCCTTAGAGTATAGCATATTTTCTAAGGAATTCAAGCTCTAACCAGGAAAGAACATGACATGTTCCAATTACAGGGAGAGAACTGCCCTTGCAAAATGGGGCAACTTGGGGGAAATTCTTAGGTGGAGCTGGTAGCACTGCATATTATCATTGCCTGGCACATCGCACTATACATTCCTGTTTTCAATTTCTTACAGCTTTGCCAAACTTTTACTGTTTGTGCTGAAATTATCTATGGTGGACTTTTTGCCGCAGATTGATGGGGGGCAGAGGAGAGGATTTCAGCAAAATAATTTAGCCACTTTACAAGACAAGGCTAAGGAAAATACATTGTTTTGCCCATATTAAAAAAAAATCTGGATATTTTGATGGAGGTGGACTCTGGTTCAGACTTGGAAGGACGTGCCTGGAAATGTTCGGACATGGAGAGTTGGGCTGAACTACTAAAGAGACTGGAGATTTGGAGAGAAGGCACACAACACATCTCATAGAATTGGAAGGGACCTCCAGTCGCCTGCCCTACTGACAGGACCAAGCACCATCCCCCCTTTTTTTTTTAATCTATTTGCCCCAGATCCCTAAATGGCCTCCTCAAGGATTAAGCTCACAACCCTGGGTTTAGCAGACCATTGCTCAAACCAGACTAAGACTGGCTGGGTAGGAACACTAGACCTGGTAACTGATGGAGAGGAAAGCCTGGAAGTGTCTGGGCCAGGAGACTAGGGCTGGAGCGGGTGAGGGAAACAAGAGACAGACTAGGGCTGGGTCTACACCTGCCATGGAAGACTGAATGCTTAGGGTCGATCTTCCAGGGTGCCGTTTCGTACATGTGTGAAATGGTGAGTTTCAGGTTCAATGTCAACTCTGGAATTCCTTGTGAGCTGCAAGGATTAAGAAATGCTAATGGGAGGAGTACTTCCTGTTGGCATTCTGCAGTGAGGCAGGGACAAATATGGATGGCTGCAAAATTGATTTTTGGTACGTAACTGGCGTACCTAAAATTGCATAGTAGCTATCGATATTCAAGGTAAGTATAGACCAAGCCTAAGAGCATGCACCAGGAGGCAGAGACAGGTTAGTGGGGGTAGTGTGGAGGAGAAAAAGATCTGAGGAACTGAAAGGCAGAGGGAGAACTGAAATCTCCTAGATAAAAAGAAGGACTATGAACCAAGGAAGAGTGAGATGAGAAGAGGAGAGGAGCCTGGGGAGGTAAACTGGGATTAGGACCCAGGAGTCACAGAGGAGAGAGACAGATTGGATAAGAAACCTAGAAACAGGAACTTGGACTGATAGAAGAAGTGGAAGTTTTCAGCCGGGGGGACTAAATTAAATACTGAACTATAGTTTTTTGTGTTATTATTATGAAAATGACATTACCAGTAGTTTATACTATTACTTCCCACCTTTAAGCACACTAACTCCCAGCTCAATAGGAACAGACACACTCATTCATTTTTACAAGACAACGTATCAGGCTAAAAACTAGTGTTCGATTTCTAATCTATCGAGGCTAGCTCCCCATTATCCATGTTACTGATGAGTGAGTGTGTCATGGGAGCAAGGAGGGCAGACTTTCTGATGCACGGGTCAGGGAGAGGCAATAGTGGGCTGTATCCTCAGTTTCATCCCTTGGAAAACACCATTCATGCATATGAAAGCCAGAGAGAACAGAAGTCAGAAGAAGTCTAGCAGTCTAGCACAGTGGGTTATTAACTCTTTAGCGACTAGATATACTACAGCATATTAATACTTCTTTTCTTTCACATTTTTGCTTTTTTTTTTTTGCATTTTGACAAATGCAAGTGTTCAAAAGGTTCTAAAATACAGGCTCTAGGAGATATTCTCCTGCCAAAACCACCAAATAAGCAAGTCAGAATCCAAACTTCCCTTTCTATTTTGGGACCTATATTTTAGTGGGCACCATGTTGCTATAGTAACACAGAAGACTGGTTATTTAGAGGATGGTGGATGTGACAATTTACTATTTAGAACAAATACAAATAATCAAAGCAGCTTGGAAAAGCATCACTTAGTGTAAACGTTTGTGTTTTTGCAGAAAAGAGAGGCTGTTAATATCATTTCCCTTTGCCGCTGAACCATTATCTATATTAAAACTAGATGCATGATGAATAAAAGATAGGAGCACCACTCTTACGCTTGTTAATGTGCCACTGACTTGGTGCACAGCCAGCCACTCTTTAACTGCATAGCTGTATAATGACAAGGCTAAAGGGCTTATTACCTTGTTGAGGGTTACATAGGAGAATTATTAAAGCAGTTACAATATGCAGTTCTTTAAACGAAATGTGCACTATGCATAACTTGTGAAGATACTGATGTGTTATTCATGCCCCAATCCAGCTTCTGCTGATGCCAACGGCAGCAGTCTTTGATGAAAAATGGGTGTGTCACCTATTAGTTTTGACCATACAAAAGTTATTACACTGGTTAAGCAAAAGAATAATCTATTTTTTTCTTTTATATGCTGTGATACAATATAATTCATTTCTAGTTACTGGCCTACATAAGAAGAACCTAAAAAATTTTATAGAAAATTAGAACACTCTTTTAGGTTTTCAGATCCATCCCATCCAATTTTGTATTAAATTTTATCCTTGTTAAGCATTTCATGGGATAGCTTAAAAACCTATAATAAGTACACTCATCTATTAAATTCAATAGGCCTGATTCTCCACTTTCATACTGACACATCATCACTGGAGCCATTCTGTCATAAACTGGTATAAACAGAGTGCAGAAAGAGTCCTTATACATTTTTAAAGGAATTTCTATTGAATGTATTATATGACACTTTGAAATTCTTTAAATACTTATTTTGTATCACAGTAGTAAAAGAGAATGAAATTTCATTTTCTTTTGAAAACCTATATACCATGATTGAAATCAAACTTGATTTTTTCCAGTGGTGATCAAAGCACTTAAAACTGACAGTTAGAATGGAAGTCCTGACACAACCTTTAGCCAAGTGTTACAACTATATAATATGCTACGATGTGTTCTTTTTGTTATTACCACAGGGAACAACGATGTAAGGCTGAAATTTAATACCCAGCCCTCATTTAAAAAACAGCATATGCTCTTGGGAAATAATAGGGTTCTGCATGATATATTTTAATTCCTTTCTGTGTCAAATCAAATCAAACTCCAGCCTGGCAAATAAAAAGTCATAACATCTGACCTACTAATTCTCTAAACCCAAATAAAAACAAGATCATAGTCTTAAGGAACGATGCCATTCACCATTCCCAAACCTGCAGCTTCTGCCTTGATTTCCTTAACAATCCCCATTTTGTAACTTTGAAGTGAGAGGGATTTTGCACCATACACCCAGGGTACTGAAGATGCAGAGAGGGACATTTCAGGACTGGTTTTACGCTCACTAATAATCATAGCTTAAAGAGTCAGGAAGTTTAGGAGATTAGTGTGTTATGAGAGCAGTTTATGAAAGTGTTTTTGTTAGAACTTTCAAATAGCAATCTGGTGAGATAAGCTATGAGCAGCTTAAGCTCTGCTACAGTAGTTACTGTTTGAAAGAGAAGTAAAGAGGCCCCAGATATTAATTTACCTAAAGAGCAGCTGCTTAGAAAACACTGCAATGTGTCAAACATACCTAGTGTAATAAAATACAGAACATTAAGCCAAAGAGCAACCAGTTTCAGGTCACATTTTCCTCTTAATGCATGTGTGTAACTTCTATGAACATTAATTGGAGTTATGTCCATGCATTAAATGGAGATAAAGTAGTACGTGACTTAATACATGCATATAAAAAGTAAATCTTTGTTCTATGTCTCTTTCAAAAAGTGCCAAATTCTACCACCACAAATATATGTTTGCATTCTATTCATTTGAGGTTAAAAATGCATAAGCCTATCCCATTTCAAGCTCTGCCTTAGACAACAATGTGGTACTTGAAAGGTGATTCTGTTATACCACTTCCTCTATATTTTCTCTAATCGTTTAAGTTGTACCACTTAGAGCAAAGTTGGAGAATTACAGAGGAGCTAAAAAGAATGGCAGGATCTCACAATGCATTTAATGAAGACTGTACAGACACCATACTTCATAGTCTGTCCTTTCAAATTGTTAGGTAGTGTTGCTGTATGCCATTTAGTGTCTGCAGCGTAATTTTAGCCACGTCAGTTCCAGGATATTAGAGGGATGAGGTGAGTGAGGCAATATCTTTTGTTTGACCGACACAGTTGATGAGAGGTACAAGCTTTCAAGCTAAACAGATTGCTTCTTCATCTCTGGAAAAGGTAGCCCAAGCATCACAGTATCCTCTTCTTGTCCAAGGAGGAAAGTTTGTTTCTCTCACCAACAAAAGTCGGGTGGGCAGGAGAGTGCAGGAGTGGGCTGGGGGTGGGCAAATCTGGGCAGGAGTGGTGTGCAGGAATGGGCTGCAGATGGGGGATCTGGGGAGGAGGTGGGTGGAGGAGAGTTTGGTGTGTGGGGTCTGGAAAGAAGAGAGCAGGGTAGGAGAAAGGTGTCTGGAAGGCGGGGCAGGAGCAGGGTACAGCTGGAGAGTCAGGACAGGAGAGGGTACAGGGAAAGGATGTGGGGTTTGGTCAGGAAGGGGCTGGAGGGTTTGGGGTGTTGGGTCTGAGTGGGAGGGGGCAGGGGCAGAGTGCAGGTGGGAAGTTGGGGTGGGAGGGAAGTTACAGGAAGAAGGTGGCATGGGGGGGCCGGATGGGAGGGGATGCAGGAGTGGCCTAGGAGAAGTGGGATACGCTTACTTGCTCAGATCCATATGTCTCCATGCCTCCTCCCTTTGCTTCTGATTGGCCAGAATTCCAGCCAATCACAGCAGTGGTATGAAGCCTGGCTGGGGAAACAGCAGCAAACAGCAGCATATGACGTAGCCCCTAGCAGAGCCTGTAGTCTGGATCCAACCCCAGCTTGCCCGATCCAGCCCACAAAGCTCAGGGCTCCACACCTTCTACACAGGTCAGAGGCTATGGAGGGGAGTCCCAAGCCTGAGGTCTGGATCCAGAACACAGACTGGGAGTTTCCTATCTGCAAAGATCACAGCTGCACTGATTTGGCCTGTAGTGAAGACACCGTGAGCAATAAGAATCCTGTTTCTTTCATGCACCACTGGATGGAAGAGGCACTAGAGCCACAGAATTCAGTATACAGATTATGAATTTGTTCTGCTTTCATTTGTACCCTTGGACACAAGATTCTTTCTGCCTTGCCCCTGTAGAGTTGTCTGGCAACAAGAGATTTAGGCTGGGTATTGGTTTGCTATTGGCTTAATTTAGGGCTTCATTTTGAGTATCAGTGAACTTTAGACACAGGCTACGTCTACACTAGAAGCATCTGTCTACAGAAGTTACTGTTGGAATAGACATTCCAACAAAACCTCTTTCAACAGATCATATCTACCCATAAAAGCGGATCGATCTTTTGATCCACTCCATCAACAGAAGAACCCCCAGAGCATCTACACAGCTTTTGTGTCAATGGTTTCTGTCAACAAAATGCACGTGTGTAGATGTTCCACCAGTTTCATCTATAAAACCCCAGTTGTGTCTACAAAACTCTCTCATGTAGACATAGTCATAGAGAAAAGAAAAAAGAAAAATTACTGATCTGTTCCAGCATGCTAGTGCATCCATGATGAGAAGTAACTGACCCGTCACACCTTAGGGAAAAATTTCAAATGTAACAATGTGGTGTATTTCATAGAGGCTGCATCTACACTAGCCCCAAACTTCGAAATGGCCACACAAATGGCCATTTCGAAGTTTACTAATGAAGCGCTGAAATGCATATTCAGCGCTTCATTAGCATGCGGGCGGCCGCAGCACTTCAAAATTGACGCACCTCGCCGCTGCGCGGCTTGTCCCGATGGGACTCCTTTTCGAAAGGACCCCGCTGATTTCGAAGTCCCCTTATTCCCATGAGCTCAGTAGTAGCCGGGGTCCTTTCGAAAAGGAGCCCCGTCGGGACGAGCCGCACGGTGGTGATGCGCGTCAATTTCGAAGTGCCATGGCCGCCCGCATGCTAATGAAGCACTGAATATGCATTTCAACGCTTCATTAGTAAACTTCGAAATGGCCATTTGTGTGGCCATTTCGAAGTTTGGGGCTAGTGTAGACATGGCTAAAATGACCTATAAGAACCACTCCAATTCTGATGAAGCAGATCTTAGCCCACAAAAGCTTATGTTCCAAAATATATAGTCTATAAGGTGCCACAGCACTTCTCGTTTTTACAGATACAGCTTAACATGTCTACCCCTCTGATACTGCAATTCTAGACTACCAGTCCCATTTTATCAGATTACCTGGAGATTATTCCATGTTTGATGTCTTAAAGCAGCTAACATATACCTTTGTCAATGGTGTTATCTAATGCTTTTAAGTATCAAACAGTGTATCTTCTCAGGAAGGCATAATGAAAATCTGTTGCAAATACTCAAAGAATTTTTGGTGTGAAAGAGCAATGAATGTTGGGATTTCTATGACAATGGAGTCCTGGTTTGAAATTCTAGTTCTGTTTTAAGTCAATAGCAAAACTCACATTGACATCAGGGGGCCAGGATTTTAGCCTTCCAGGGAGAGACAGACAAATCATATCGGTTTGGAATAAGATCAGGTGCTTTGACAGAGCCTTAGGGGGAAACTGGAAGAGACATTAAATCTCTAAATCCTGGGACTTTCCTTCCACTGACCAAACTGTTTATTCAAGACAACAAATAAATCCAACAATAAAACACGGATGGCTGGAGAAGAAAAGCCTGCTAGTGCAGAGTACATGGGAGAAAATTGTACAACTCTACTTTATTTGAAGATTGACTCTGTAATGTTGCCATGCTTGGTGGTAGTTAAGCTTTGGTTACACATTCATTGATGTGCTGTTCAACTGAGCAAGGGTGGCAGAATCTGGCCTTTTGTGTAAATGGTTACTTTCTGTGAGGAATGAGGAAAGGGGAAGGCAGGAAAGGTCTTATCCAAAGTAAGGTGGTTGAGCCTTAAAAATGTCATTTTCATTTATTTCTATAGTTTTAAGTTGAGTAAATTCCAGCTGATTCCAGTGATACTGCTCACATGAATCAAGGGAATGTGACTCGTCCTGAAGTCTTAAATATTATCAAATGCCAAGCTGCCTGAAGCAGGGACCTTGTCTGCTTATCATACATACCCACAGCAAGATGCTTTTTGCGTGTGTGTTCACACATGTATAAAATGTCTTGCATATATATGCCATGAAAAGGTGATATTAAATATCACTTAAATCAAAGTAACAAGAATTATGAAGAACAAACAGTCATTTAGCAAATTGAGTCCATAGAAAAAGGCCCAAATTTTTAATAAACCTCTCAAATGTAATTAATCAATCCAAGAAAGGTGAAAAAGAGTTAAATCAGTATCATTCACCTTCTTTTTAAAATATAGTGTAGTGAGTCAGTATGGCCTCCCGCAGACTCAGAGGCAGATGAGGCTGTGAAGAGGCCCTGGTGGGCGGGCCCGGAGCTAGGATACCAGAGGCCCGCCCCTCAGAGGGCAAGAAGAGCCCAGGGCGGGGCTCAGGGCTCATTAAAGGCTGGGCCTCTGGGCAGGGAGGACGCGCCTGCCTGAGCTCCCCGGCGCCCAGGGCAGAGGGCCTGTCACCACCCGGCCAGGCCGAAGGAGCAAGCCCCCAGCGGCTCCCAACAACCCCGAATCCAGATGCCCAAGGGGGACTACCTGGACTTCCCAGACCTGCCAGGACCTTCACGGTGGCGGAGACCCCCCGCCTGGGAAGAAGCCCCAGGAGCGGCCTGCCACAGAGGCCCAGCGGACTGCTGTAGCCCTCAGGCCCAGGATCACCGCGGGTCCCCCGTGCTACCGCCGCCTGACTACCCCAATGACATTGAGATGGGCGACTGGCCGGAGCCCCCAAAGGTGGATGACCTGGAGGAGACCGACCTAGAGGGACCCCCTGACCAGATGGACTGGGACCTTCCACCAGTGGAGGCAGAGGTAGGAAGTGGCCCGGGGAACGACGCTCCCGAACCCATGACAGTGTGTTGCGGCCTGGATCCCCAGTGCCGTGGTCGTGTGTGAGCGACCCCCAGGGCCCCGGGCCGGGTCGCAGTGGAGTGGGAGGGCCTGCGACCCCCTACCCCCTCCTTGACAGGGCCAGCCTGCGCTGGGCCTGTGCTTAAACCTCCTTATCCTGCTGCCCCGCCCTGGACTGAGGGCTGGGCTGGGCTTGTACTGCTATTTGAACTGCTGCCCCGCCCTGGACTGAGGGCTGGGCTGGGCTTGTACTGCTATTTGAACTGCTGCACCGCCCTGGACTGAGGACTGGGCTGGGCTTGTACTGCTATCTGAACTACTGCCCCGCCCTGGACTGAGGGGCTGGGGCCTGTATTGTATTGCACTGGGAACTGCTGACCGCCCCAACTGAGTGCGGGCCGGTGTTGCAACCCCTCTTTGGTTGCCGACCGCCCTAGGCCAAGGGCCGGGTGGTCTAGGACTTCCTACATATAGTTTTCGACTCTCCCTTTTCCAAACATACAAGTTAATTTGTCTTCCCAAAAGACACTCATTTTTTACCAGTACCTCATAGCTGTAAGGAAGGTATCATTGTGAATGACATATTTCAAATGTAAGCTTCCCTGACTAAAGACAAAAGTTCCACTCTTCTGGTGTAAGCTTCTGAACAGAACGTAATTTTATTTCTCTAATCGTATGAGCCATTCTTGTCTTCAGCAGCTTTTAAGATTTTAGCTTGATCTCTGAAATACAAAAGGGTTATAAAAATAGAGCAGTTTGAAGTGTTACTCTCTTACAGGAGACTGAAGAAAAGATTTGTGATGGCTGTGTTTGCTTTATCTGCACATATGGCTCATAGATTTGTTTTCAGTTTCTGGGACTGATAACATAATTTCAACATCAGTAAATAACATGGCTGCAGAAGACAGAAGCTAAAAATATGACCAAGGTTATAAAAATTCCAAAGTCTGGTAGTAATTCTTCACATTGCCACGGAGGGGAAGATAAATTTGAATCCTAGTTCCTTGATGCATAAACTGGTAGGCGCTGCAGACAAGGTAAAGAGGATGCATTCAGCCAGTCTGACATACCTAATCTCTGGTGAGTATCAGGTGCCGCAGGTTTTGGTAAGCAGCACTATTTGAGTCAGTGCTGCTTTACCAATGCTGCAACAAGGTGTGAAGAGTACCATGCTCTTGAATATCCCATCTTTCACATGAGATATAAAAGACTTTAAACATTAGTCATTATTAAAAATATCGGGCACTTTTTGTATGAGCAGAGGTGCTAACTATATCCTGTTCAAATTCGAGCTCACATATGGTCATAAATGACTAACTACAATGCTGTTAAAAAGCAAAGACATCCACTACTGAAGTAATCTCAGCTAATAAAGTACTGAATCACACTAACATCAAATTAGATTGACTTTTAATGGTTTAGATTTTAACTGTTTAGCAAAAGGCTCTAGGTCTCAGAGGAAATCCTCTGTATCATGCAGCTAAACAGCCACACAAGAAAAGATTTTTTTCTTCTAAAATATACTGTGGTGAAAGAACAGACACACCAACTTTTACACTTTAACATGTGTGATCTCAAACATTTCAAAAACACATCTATGTTCTGCAAACAAAACATAATAATTCATTTTACCTGCACAGCAGATGAATGAGCTGGGGTGTGTATATGAGCCAAAAGCAGGTTTCTTTTTCAGATTGTCTTGTAAAACCTTGTAAAATCTTTTCAGCGTTTTTGCATCTTTTCCCTTGTGAATTCTCTCTCTCCCTCTCTCTCTCTCTATTACCTGCCTGTCAAATCTATTGTCTTTCAAATTCCAAATTCTTGAGCAGAATACTAATGAAAATAAATCAAGATTTCAGGTTCCTTTCTTTTTGCACCCACACCATTTTAACTCATGTCTGGGCAAGAACAGCCCTGAATTTCTTTTCAATTTATAATTTTCCTCAAAAACAAAAAGGAATTTATTTAAAACCTGATATGTATTATGACTTTAACTGGTGAATGCATTCAAACAAAAGCCTTTTCTAATTCTGCATTTTAGTGTCTGACCTTTAGTATGGAGTCTTATGTTCCTGTCCTTTTGGAGTTCTAAACTCTTAATGAAGCAATAAAAGAGAACTCTAAGCTCTCCAAATAAAGTATTGAATTTAAAACAATATTTGGAAAGTGTGACTGATCAGAAATATGTCATATATGAAGCTCCTTTATTATCCCATAAACATCTGGTGTAAATCGGCATTTTCACATATGAACTCCTGACTGTTATAAAGAGAACTAGTCTGTAATAATGCTCCTAGTCAAGGTCTTCAGAGCACTTGAGAATATTAATGGTTCTTTCTTATCACAGTACTGCAGTGAAACCTTTTAGGTCACTAACTTATCAGCTTCAGGGAGTTTTACTAGAAGAAACCTCAGCCTGTACAAGTGTAATGAATAAAAAAACCTAACTGTTTAACCTTTAATGGTCAGATGAAAGATGAAAACTTATCCCCTAACACAATTATCCACAAACTTGCTCCCCTTCCTTGCAGGTGCAGACAGATGCCAGGGACTGAACTGGTTTTGTTTTATTCTGCAAGCGAGAAAACGGGGATTTTACACTGATGTTGCAAACCACCTTTAGAGCATGGCACTTAGTTCTGAGGTAGCTGTCTGCTCAGCAACACATGAGCTGGGTTCAAGGATCCACAGATATGTGAATCTTTCCAACTACCCTCCCTTCACAGACAATAATTCACTACGCTCTGTTGTTCCTGCTTCAGCCTACGGACAGCATTTGTGACCACCATGGCCTGAGGGTGAGGAGTGAAGACACCTTCCTCAGGCTGTGCTACCCAGGTCACAGACTGTGCAGTGTAGGACCAGGGAAATCTTGTTGATTTTTTTCTACTCATGGGTGACGAGTATCGTATACACAGTGGACCAGCTGCCATTCCACTGCAGAAGGGAGTAGGACTGGGGGGAGTCAAGAGTCAGTACCAGGAACAGCAAAGTCTAACAGTGATGCAGGCCTACTGACAGGGGAGGGGAGCAGCAATGGGGGCAATAGCCCCCAGGGCTGACATTCCACGTGGGCCTGGAGCTCCCTGGCCCTTTGAATTGCTGTGGCAACATTGCTGTGCGATTGGGGGTGGGGCGGGGAGTGGCGCCACATTCCGCGTGGTGCTGAGGGCAGAATGCCCTAGGCCCCATTCCTTCCGGGATATGGAGTCTTCCCCCTCCCACCTTGCCCCGGATCCGGTGATGGTTGTTGACAACATTGCAGGGATGTGATTGGGCTGGCATATCAATGGTTTTCACTTTAGAGCCTACCTGTGTACTGAGTGCTTGGCTACCACAGTCCTGGGCACAGTTTAGAAACCTATATACAACAGAATAGGGATGTGTGGGCTGAAGCAAGGGTAGTGACTGTACAGATATTTGGATCACCCAGGAACTACTCCTTCCAGGCAGCTCAATGCAGAAGTCTAGCCCAATATTGTACATGTGGCTATGGAGGAGTTTTACTAGTGCTTCATAGTCTCAGAAGGGGACTGTTCTCTCACTCTCCCTGAGGTTTTCCCCAGTACACAACCTCATTGTTCTGGCTGTAAACTTCCTTCTTAGACATTATTAACAGTATAGACTTCCCTCTCCCTCTGCATTGTTTTAACAAAGGGAGATACCATCATGACAGAAACATATTAAATAGTTTGCAGTTATTTTATGGAAAATACATACTGCAAAGGTATGTATGGACACAAAGGATGGTAATTGCCAAGGTAATAGCTGGCAAGCTGTTGTATTTACAACCTTACTTTCTCTGGTAACAATTACCTTGAAGATTCTGATTTTTTTAAATGAAATTACTTATCCCAGATCGCTGAGCTCTAAAGGGCTGTAATCATTACCTGATATCTGAAAAGCTAATCTGATAATGAGTTGTAAATTATATTCCTTCAGTTGCCTATAAAGTAAATATTTCCATTATATACTTTATGAACTATGTTAAATATTTAGTCTGGAGTGCCAGATGACAAATCTCAGATCTTTTCTCAAGATACCGTTTTGGTTTTTTAGTTCATTACAATCACTCTTTCTCCTGACTAACAAGCTGAAAAACTGAGGATCAAAAAGCAGAGGTCAGTGAAGTCAAAATACCAGCAGGGTAACCTATATTTCCAAACGCTGATAAATATTTACATACCCAAGCTGATGCGAAATTCACTTGTGCTATGCTCCAACAGGGAAAAAACATTGTAGAGGAGTTACGCGTTTTTTTCTGATAGTAACCTATTTTTTTAAAAATATGATCAATTGCTTTCAAACCCCAGTGTTGCAATCGTTTGACAAGTGAGGTTGAGCCAACTTTTGCCCCAATATCTGTCCACACAGTAGTTACAAAAAGGGATACCATTAATCCAGGAAGTTGTGCATCTCCACACATCGTTGATACAGTACTTCTATTCAGACTAGCAGAGGAAACAGTTAAAGAAAGCAAAAAAGGAGACATGGCCTAATTAGAGGTTGGCAAGGTACCTCTATAGCCAGCTTTCAGAAAAATGGCAACTTCCAATTGAGCTATTCTTTAAATTGCCTGCCAAACCTACAAGCTCTACAAAGAGTAGGCAATGGGGACTTGACCCCTTAATGCCTAGTTAAAGTAAGGGGGAATAACAGTTGTATTTTGTTTTGTTCAGGTCCTTTGCATTAGTGATAATGCCACTCTTAACAGCAAGCTTAAAACCAAATGGCCAGCAATATCAATGGACAGGATTCATGCAGCCCCTTTTGTGAGGCACTGGAGTCCCATCTTTGGTTTTACGTATAATTTATGGAGCAACAGAGCAGTTTTCAGACAAGTAGGAAAACCAGACTCATAGAATCAGGCACTCTCAACCTGTGGGCCAATTCTTACTTGGATTACTCAGTGAAGTTAATGCTATTGTTTGTGTGAGAAAAATGAGCAGAATTTAGCCTTCAATTAGATACAGTAAACCCTCAATTTTGTGGACCCCGGTTTAGCGGACTTCGGGAACAATGGACGTCTCCCAGAGTCTGCAGGGGTCAGTAAAATCCTAAATCCCTTTGCCATCCTCTGCACACCGCCCCCCCCCCCACCCCAAAAAAAAAAAGTAAAGGGACTTACCTCTGTTGTGGCCTGGAGGAGACACCACCTCCTCTGCCAGAGCTGCCATGCAGTCCTCCAGCAGGGGTTGGGGGAGTACATGGGCAGATGGCACTCGCTCCCTACTGCAGGTGAGAGGAGCACATGGCATCTCTGGCTGCAGCTCCTCCAGGCTGTTGGACCCCCAAGTGGCTAGTGCCTAGCTGGGTGTGGCCAGAGGCACATCGCTGGCGTGCAGCTGGAAGTGCCCCGCCACACACAGCTGGAAACGGGGTGCCTCTAGCGGCATGTAGGGAGGCACTCCCAGCCACACACAGCAGGGCTGCTCTAGTTGTGTGTGGCTGGGCCTCTCCAGCCATGCCAGTGGGGGGCCACTAGCCGCATTCAGTGAGGTGCTACCAACCATGTGCAGCAAGGTGCCAGCCACCTGTGGGTCCACCAGCTCCTCCAGCAGTAGCTCTGGTACATCAGATGGTTTGTTTTGCTTTTGGTGTTTTTTTTTGGAGCGGGGCAAGGGGACTGGAGATAGGGGAGCCTGTTGGGGCAGCAAACTCTCATATTTACAGACATTTGGGAAAACGGACAACCCTCTCCCCCAGCTGGCTGATTAAATCAAGAGTTTACTGTACTATAAAAGGAGAAATGATAGAAGTCCATGAGATACAACATGAGTCTGGGAAAGATAAATGTTACTCTGATTTACACTAACCCTCCCCACTTGGTCACACTCATCTGTACTTTATTAATTGCCACTATTGGATTAAAGGAGAATAGCACACACTCACACCCTCCCGCACTCACAGTTACACAGGAGAGCTCACTCAGGTGAAGAGTTGCACAGGGAGGAAGCCAAGGTATAGGAGGCCCAGTGTGTTTGGCTGTGTTCATGAATCTGGGCGAGGTGATTATAGGATTCCCTGTGTCAGCTTGCTCTCATGTCAGCTTGGCACTCGGGAGCAGTTAGTACCATCCCTCTTAGGGAGACAAGGGGGGGCAGGGCCAGGGCCCTGGGCCTCCTGCCTCCCCAGCCAGCCAAGACTAACTCCTGCAGAGAGGTGATCAGTCTGTAGCTCTTGTGCTGTACCAGTGCCCCAGGATGCTGTATGACCATGAGTAATCAGCTAACAGCAGATGGGACTTTGATCTTTTCTTGATGGGGCCTCTTCCTCTTCCTTGGGTGGATCTTTTGCAGAGCTCAGCTCCTATTATCTTCTGGCCATCAAGGTACTACTGGCAGCTGGTTGTCCAGACAGGCTGGTTTCAGGGACTGATTCCATTGTGCATGCACAATCATGCTTTCCTCACTCACACAAAGGAAAGCTCACTTCACAGAAATCAATTTCTTTTTTAAAAGAACAGTCAGGATTTCTTATAGACTTATGAACAGTAACAGAGAGGGAGCCGTGCTAGTTTATATACTATCAAAACAAAAAAGCAGTCAAGTAGCACTTTCAAGACTAACAAAATAATTTATTGGGTGAGCTTTCGTGAGACAGACCCACTTCTTCGACCAGCTATGGTCTGAAGAAGCGGGTCTGTCTCACGAAAGCTCACCCAATAAATTATTTTGTTAGTCTCGAAAGTGCTACTTGACTGCTTTTTTGTTTTTATAGACTTATGGTATCTATAAAGAATTTCTTACTAATTTATAATACTTAATGTAGACCTAGCAGCTGCTACAAAACAAAGTTTACAGAAAGTTATAGGACTTAAAACCAGCAATGACTGAAAGCTACAGAACTTACATTTGCATTGTCCTAGACTGAGTGAAGGCCTTATACAACAATAACAAAACAAAGAGAAAAGGCAGAGCTCTATTACTATGTATTAGATCAATTTATTATGTTTCAGATTCAGGATTTCATGGCTGTTGTAATGATTTTTGGTTTTGCATAATCTTCTTAATTGTATCAGTTTCATTACAATCAGGTGTAACAATGGAAGCAGTCAGTTCCAGAGGCAGTGTATGTTATGGACTTGTTCTGTAAACTTTTCTGACATAATTTTTTTTTTTATCATTAATGTTTTCCTGTCAGAGAATGCTAGAATCCATATGCTACCTGTGCTTTCACAAGTTAAAAATATGCAATAATCATTAGTATCTGGTGCTGTTTCATAAATAAAAACCTTAAAGTAAGATTCTAAGTAAGGAGAAAAACTAGCAGCTGTATTATTGATTATGTGCACAGTCTAATTAATATACCCATAATCTGTAGGCAAACGATGTCACTGAACATACTGGTCATTAGCATAACAAGTGCTTATTATTTACTAAGATGCAATTCAAGCAGACATGCTGTAGAGGTCTAACTGCCTTTCCTTAAAAAGCACCATCTTTTTTTCTTTTCCTACTTGATCTTTTCTTCATGATTAACTGCACAGAACACAGGGAGCCTCCCTTCTGTGCCTTTGTTTGAAGTGAGAACTTGTGTGTTTAATTGCCCTCCAGCACCTGATCCTGTTCAATGCACAGTGGTATCAGTCCCAGGGTACAATATCTCACAACATTATTGAACTGCAGACTGCTTAAAACTAACTCATGTGGATAATTTATGCATGATTTCCTAAATTATGTGTCCCTCTTTCCTTACAAACTGATATAAAGATACAAGCAGTTATGTTTCTTTTTCTTTAACATATAATATATAATAACAAATATGAGCTCAGCTATGCAAGTTCATAAACTCTTCTAAATTCTGCTATACTTCTCATCTAAGATTGTGCCCCTGATGAATTTAACCATTTAATTGCTCTGTCAATGAACTGCTGTAGATGAATTCATTTTTATTAAGTGGTTTAGAACAAAGCTTTCTTTCTGGTTCAGCTTTGTTACCCATTTGCTTCCAGAAAGTTCCATACCACTGATTTCTTGGTTAATGTCTCTCACCCCTTTACTTCCCATCTTGCAGAAGTCTCAGGTCCTGTCTATTCTGCAAGATTTTTAGTGATTCTGTTGCATTTTCATAAGGTCAAGGTTTGCTCAGCTCTCTCTTATCCCATGTTTCCCTCTCCTATCTCACTCCCATTGAGCTTTCAGCTGCATGTTTGTTATCTATGGATGTCTATACTGAGTCAGTAAATCTGAGCTCAGAGTGGCTACATCCTCCACGCTAGATATAGCTTGCTATAATGAAATAGTGAAGAAATTGTTGCATTATGTGCAAAGCTGGTAGCACTGACACTATCCATGGTAAGACCATTTTGTTAGTTGTTTATAACTTTGCCTAACTTTAACAGTTTGGCCTAAAATTTACAACCCCAGATGTTTGCCTTAGGCTGCACTTTTCTGGAGGGGGAGAGATAGGATGGAAATCAGACCCCAGAATCTCAAGCTTGGCACACACCAAATGAAAAACACATAATTAGCCTGATGCAGTGAAAAATGTGGATGAAGTGACTCCCCCACCATCACACAAGAACTCTGCGGCACAGGCAAGGATAGAATCCAGATCTGCAGAGCTCCATCTGATGGCCTTAACCATCAGACACTCCTTCTTCTCCCTGTAATATTCACTGTACACCTTCCAATTCCTATAATAATAAGGTGACCATCCATCCCATATTAGGCGGGCCAATCCCATACTTGGGATGCCAAAAAGGCACCCCTGCTTATTTTTTAGAAGGGACTAATTGTCCCATATTTGAGCCCTCCCACCAGCTGAACTTTTCCGGCAGCAGCTGCGCAGGTGCAGCTGCTTGCAGGAGTCACTTCCCCAAGCATCAGGCAAGTGGGGGAGTATGGGTGGCTGCTGTGTCCCTGCCACTTCTCTGGGGAGTGCTGGGGCTGCTACCTCCCCAGGGCTCCTGGGGAGGGCCAGCAGCTGCTGCTTTCCCAGGGCTTGGGGAGTACTGGTGGCTCTCGCTTCCCTGGGGATCCTAGAGAGGGCCAGTGGCTGCTGCTTCCCAGGGCTCCCGCAGAGCGGCAGTGGCTGCCACTTCCCTGGGGCTCTGGGGGAGGGTCAGCAGCTGCTGCCTCCTTCCCAGCTCCCCGGGGCTTGACAGAGCTGCCTCTCCCCACCATATCTTCCTGTCCCATATTTGGAACAGGGAGAGATGGTTGTGCTATGTAACAAATGATGCAGTGGTTAAACATTCAGTCGCCTTCACTACGCGACCCTGATTCAGCCCTCTCAAAGGTCCACTCTGCACAAGGAAGGAGACAGGTAACCGACTGAAAAGAATACATGAGCACATAATTAAAGACTGGGTCATAATGCCCACACACACGGAAGCCAAATTAAGGTTCTGGCATCTGCTAACATTGGAGTGCTCAACTTTGCAACTTTAATGTTCTCTTAATGTTATTTTTCCTGGGTAACATGTATATATGGCCAACTTCAGCCCTATGTGGTTATTTTAAATAGGAGACTGGAAACTCTAGGAGCCTGTTTTCCAGTACTACAAAGGCCCTTTTACATTACTTTGGAAGCATAAAGAAGGGTTAATGAAGTAATTAAGCCCCATTTTAAGGTCCCTACACTGTTAAAGTTTTTTATTCCCTTTTGCCCTTCAAATGGGTTTAGAAATAAATCCCCCAGAACATGGAGGCCTAAGGCTGGCATTTGCTGCTGCTGTCAGGAGCAACCTGAGGTGAGCACTCCCAGACCCTGAACTCCCTACCTGCAGCCCTGAGCCCCCTTCTACACTCTGAACCCCTCGGCCCTTGCCCAGAACTCTTCTGTCCCCAAACAACATGTCCCCAGCCCCACCCCAGAGGCCACACCACCACCTAGAGCCCACACCATTCCCCCACTGTCCAACCCCTGCTGCAGCCCAGAGCCCCTTCCCATGCTCTGGACCTCTCAACCCAGCTCTGGAACTCCCTCCTGCACACGAAACCCCTCATCCCCAGCCAGAGCCCTCACTTCCTCTTGCATCCCAACCTCCTGCCCCAGCCTGGTGAAAACGAATGAATAAGGGAGGATGAGAAGAGCGGGGGATGGAGGGAGGGGGAATTGAATGGGCAGAGAAGGGAAAAGTGATGGGGCCTTAGGGCAGTGGGTAGAGGAAGGGGGTTCAGCTTTCTGCAAATAGAAAGTTGGCAGCACTATGGAGGTCCTGTATCTCCTCCATGCTCTCTCTTTTCTCTGCCCTGCCTGAGTGGCAGCACAACACAGCCACACTACTGATACTAAGAAGTGATGTTTCACATTGTAGTTGGGGAAGTATCATAAATTAATGCTGACAAAGCCAGCATTAACTCAGTAAATCTCTGCAGGATTACAGTGATCAGTTAAAGTGCTGGAGAGAAAGCATCTGTTCAGCCCTCTTCCCGCTTTGTACCCAGAGAGCTGCATCTTTGTGGTCAGTGGAAAAGGGGGAAGTGGTCTGGAACTGTTGAAAAGGAAAGGTGCTATATAAATGTTACTGCTTCAGAATGAAAACGTTTGCTATGACATTTTAAAACACTCTTCACAGATGTTTCCCGTATTGTCAGCTCTTGTCAAGGGTGTTACACAGCACACCAGAGACCATTCCAGACACCAACATATGGGTGCAAGCTCTCATTTCTTGTAGTCTATTTTTAGAGATCTTCTACATAAGCTCACTTGACAGATGAATGTGCCAACAGATCTATGTTACTCTAGTTGCAAGTGATTGATAATATTTTACACTTCAACACTGCCAAGGGATTACACTAGCTATTGCAGAAGTTCTTGCATGAGATGAACTGCATAAAAGACTATAAAAGGACGTGTGTCACCTTCAGATCAATCAAAAAATGGAAGATGGAAGTCTACGAAATTATTTCAGGTAGTACCTGTTTGTCAGCTCCACTGAGTGGCTTAATTTATTATTATGAACCTTGCATCATATTCTAGAATTGTGCTCATGAATAGCACAAGATTTTAACCTATCAGATAGCAAAGACATTTATTTTAATAATAGCTTCATATTAATATTTAACTCCCTGGGGCTAAATTTGAAAAACATGTCTTAGATTATCTCATACACATTCCTGTAAATGTGCAATTTTTCTGTAATGTTTTGTTCGGGTCAGATTTGACAATTCCAAGGACCAGATCTGTCATGTCTCCCACTTCCACCTGGTCTACACTAGGGATCAAAGTCGATCCCAGATATGCAATTCTAGCCACACCATTTGCATAGCTAGAATTGACATACCAGGATTGATTTTCTTCCCTGGTGTAGATCTGGGACCTTCAGGCTCACGCTGATGTCCCTGACTCTAAACTTCAACCTGGAGTCCCAGGATTGATGGCCGAGCCCAGAGAGATCAATTTTTCCATGTCTTCACACACCCGGCAAAATCGATCCCAGGAATATTGATTGTGGTGCGCCGACCTCCCCATGAGTAGACATACACTTAAAGAAACTATTTCAGAGTTAATTAAGTGTCAGAAAGTTTTCCCTTATGTTCAGTGTAAATGTTCCCCGTCTTAATCTGATTCCATTACTCCTAGTTATACCTATGTGAAAAAACACTAAATTATGATGTGCCAGTATCCTTTAAATATCCATCAACAGCTATGTCCTCCTCCCAACATCCCAGCCATCCTGCTTAGCCAAGCAATAAGTTATAAATTATCCTTATCGTTTATCTTTTCTTCTTCAGCAACCCTTCCTACCATGTGAGGATTTCTGAATATACAGCTAGTACCACAAACGCTCTCTGCTCTTTATGGGAGCAGTTCAGTTCCCAACATGAAGTGGTCTCTATCAAAGAGATAAAACTCACAGACCCAATCACTAACTGCTATTACTCAGCAAGAAAACATATACAAAGTTGGGTGTAATTTCAAACATCTGCTTAGAGAAAAGGTTTGGATAGTTTCACGAAGATAGAGACAGAAGGATTCTGCCAACTGCTAGGGGCAGAAGTGCTTAAATGCACAGAAGATGGTGTGGAGATGGAAGGGAAAAAGGGACAGTGAAACAGCAGGTGTGGTAGAATGGAGGAAATGTTAGGTGAGATGAAACAATTTCTTTATGAAATCAGGGCACGGCCAGAGAAAGAGAATGGCACACAGTGAGATTCAAGGGAAAGAAAGATAAATTCAGCAGCCTCCTGTTGAGCTGTCTGTAACCAGTGTAGGAGCAGATCAAGTAGCATGGTATAGAACAGGATAGGGAAAGGGGTGAGCAAGAGAGAAACATCAAGGAACAGTCAGCAGCCATTACAGAAACTCTATTAACAGGAGCTCAGAGCCGCAGAGAAAATAATTGAGTAGCCACTGTCTAAATTTTGGGGCTGTGGGGAAAATCCAGCCCTCCTCTGCAGTTGTAAAGCATGCTATTACACTATGCCACTAACTCCAAGACACCACTGCACAATTAGTGTTGTTAAAAAACAAACAAACAAAAAGCAAACCTGAGCTGGCACATTAGGTGTCATGAGATACCTGGTAGAGATAATCTAGAAAACAGTAATTTTATATATATTGTAGTCAGACAAGGAACAGTACAATGCTCACCCCCAACTCCAGTTTGAAGACATAACTAGTGTCTCAACTTCACCCAGCACAAGGATGTTGATATCTATTTCTTTGTGATATTTACTTACTTATGATTTTCCTCCATCCCTTTTCCTCTTATTTTTAGAAGGTTTTTATTTCTGACTCATCTACAAAAAGTATACAGTCCTGTCCCTCATTCCTTAGAAATCCAAAACAGCTTTTGAACTTCAGACTTGTGTGCACATGCAATGTAGTATTGGGCCTGCATTCTGTTATCTTTGAAAATCAAAAAACTTCACAACAAAAGACAAGTGAAACATGGGACTTTATATGTGGAAATCAGATAGTGCTGAACAAGCATTGATAGTTTCAAACTAATGTGAAGTACAGCCAGGAATGTTACCATGAGCATTCCTAGTTGAAAGTTTCATGACAAGAATAAATCATCTATGATAAAACACAAAGGCCAGGGTGGGGTAGATCCATTTGGAACATTGAAAAGAATTTCTCATTTCTCCACAAAACAGATTGACTAATTGGTGCAAATGAAAAGTGACTCAAACTACAGAATAATTAGTGCAGATGAAGTTTAAAATTAAATTTAGAATAAGAAGATAAAAAAAACATTACTTGAGGCAGATGAGCACATGCAGCACCACAGCAGTATCAGCCAAACACCCCCCACTGTCAGGAGCAAATAATTAAGCAGCTTTAAAATTCTTCCAACTCACTCCTCGGGCTTTACTCAAATACTATTCAAAGGTTAGAGTTCCAATGTCCAGTGTGATTCTTTGGCTACTTATTGACCAATCATACCCGTGAGAGAGGCCTCCCACCATAAGAGTGTCTCCTAAAGCTCTCTGGGGTTTATACCCATTTTATAAAAACATAACTCCATTTACTCCACAGAACTTAGCCTCCAGTTACACAGATCGTAAGCTAAATTAAATCAGGTGCTTTATTTTTAGTGAAAAACAAATGGAATAAACTACTGCTAATAAAAATGTTACACCATCTTACAGTAATTATTTATAATTGACTAATCACACACACACACAGTACTTACAAATATTGGGTGGAATCCCAATGCGTGTTCATGTGTCTGTGCAGCACGTGTAAAACTCCAGGCTGTTTCAGCTGTAGGATCCCAGGGTTCAGGGCAGAAGCATGGAAGCAGAGGTGCTACTTGTTCTGTGGAATCTGCTCTCCTCTGTGGGCTCTTTACAGAAGCTCAGCTGCCACAGGGGGACCTGAAGTTAGCGTAACTAGCCTGCCCCTTCCCCCCCAAATGCTGCTTGGGTAGAATGGGATAATATCTCAGAATTGAGAAATATAGTGACCTGGGCTACGGAGCAATCCATTTGCAGTTATGGGCAGTCTAAGGGCCAGGAAATGCTCTAAGGCAGGCGTGTCAAACCCACGGCCCGCGGGCCGCATGTGGCCCTGGACAGCTAGTAATGCAGCCCCACAAGATCGTAAACTTTTAACATTATTATGTGATTTATATACATTACCTATATTATATATTTTATATGTGGCCCAAGACAATTCCTCTTCACTCAATGAGGCTCAGGCAAGCCAAAAGGTTGGACACCCATGCTCTAAGGGTACCTCGCGGTTTGCACGCTGCCCCATGGGGATGGTGGCATAGAATCCTGCCCAAGGTGCAGAACCATTCACATAAAGAGGGACCTTCATTAAATAAAGTATCCCTCTTCAGAGCACTGCAGTTCTATCTTCCCCCTTTTTCTCCAGCACAACTCTTCAGGAGTCGTAATGCACTGATGCAGCAGCAAGTGCCATTGAGTGCAATGTGTGGAAAGACTTCTTTATAAAAATGCTTTATATTACCAGGGTGGATTTGTTCAGTAGGACTTTCTCTCATGATGCTCATGAGAGGGAACCTTCCCTTTGTCAGGTCCCATCACCTCCCCAGATGACAACACTGTCAAGTATCAGAGGAGCAACTGTGTTATTCTGTATTTGTGAAAATAATGAGAAGTCCTGTGGCACTTTACAGACTGATAGATTTATTGGCACATAAGCTTTTATATGCATCTGATGAAGTGGGTCTTTGCCCATGAAAGCTTATGCTCCAATAAATGTGTTAGTCTACAAGGTAACACTTGTAAGATGTGTCAGGTCAGGGACACATGCTTTAAATTTTGGGGCCTATTCAGTTTTTCCTGAAATTGGTCAAGCAGGAAGAAACTCATTTACTTCCATGTGAAAAAAAGTAATCTCTGCTTTAAAGTCATTGTCCAGTTGATAAACTGCTATGTATATAGCATCTGATAGAGGTGATTGTTTACGAAATACATAACCTTGTAAATATACAGGGATTGACTACACTGGTGTGTAACCCATATAGTTGCTCTTGGATATTTAGCATCCTAATCCCAAGGATGATTCTTTTTCACTGAATTGAAGCAAACAAGTTTTGCTGCAAGTCCACTGAAAACAATTCAAGATAAGGAGATAAAAGAGCCTGAAGAAGCATAGCAAGGAAAAAGAGACAAATTTATCATGGATATGGGCTGTTTTCTATTCAATGTTCAAAGCAATACAATTATTGTAGAAGTCAAGTCACTGTGCAAAATGCTCGCCTTCTGGCTATGGAGGTTAATTTTGTTTATTAACAAATCAGATGGAATCATATACAAAGAGAAAATATATCTGAGGTATACAAACAAATACAATTTTCACCTCACTCTCGGCTAATATACAATTGTGGACAACTCAAATGAAAAACTTACAGCACTGTCCAAGTGAGGTAAGTGACAAATCATAAAGGTACATTTTCGAAGTGTTGGGCTTAGTCCATGCCACTCCAACTGATCATCAACAGGCATCTTATGGGTCATATCACAGGATATGAAATGAACAGGCGGTCTCTATCCATTTTCTAATGGAAAAGTTCTCCCCTCCACCCCCATGACTGCAAAAACCATCAACCAGACAGCTTTTTGGCCACTTCAGCAGGGAAGCCAATTACTGAATGGGCCAGAAAACTACACTATTTTCTCACTCCTAGACATAGCCCCTCTAGGTCAGCAGTGGGATATATTGGCAGAATATTGATGGAAAAGCCCGCACCACTATCTCCTGAGTTGTACCTAACAGTGGTTAAAGACTTCCATCTCCTGACCCTTTCTTCAGAACAGAGTCTACAAAACTACCACACGCAGACAAGGAGTCCTTTGCGTAGTGTACCCTCAAAGTACCAAAAATATAACACAGGTCAAAGGAGTTGTGTTTGTAGGGTTCACCTTTTACAACGACACATTTAAGATAGCACACAGAATGAAAAAGAACCTCTGGTCAGCCCCAGTTTGCTTTACATTTGTTTTACAGCCATACCCAGCCCTCCAGGCTGGTCAAGCAGCACAGATATATGTATCTGCTTTTGGAGTTTGAACACTGCCTGTTATTAGCATTATCTATGTAATCTCCAAATCCTAAACTCAGAGGTTACTGGAGCAGGTCAGTCTTGAGACCCTGTTGACATTGTTGCTATTAGACATGAAAAACTAAATAACAAGGTCTGTGCTTTGTCAAAGAGCATTTCACATTCTTTGGTTCGTCATGCAAAGCACAAAGTCCCTATACAATTTAAAATGGCCTTTGTGTCAGCAAACTTGTTCACCCTTGGAATAAATGCTTAATGCCCAAAGCACGTTTAAAAGAAATTGCTTGTAACAGAGAAGGCAATGCTAGTTCAAGGCGATGCTACTGGAAATATCAAGGGTCGTAATGTCACTCACTTCACATAGCCTCTAAATTTTCATATGTATCACTATACATGCACAAATGTATGCCCAAAGAAAAAGCACTTCAGGAAAAAAAAGTCCATGTGTGGGAACATAAGATTAGTCATACTGGATCAGACTAGTGGTCAACATGATTTATAATCTGATTCCATCAGAAGCAAAGAGCCTATACTTTAAAAAAGAGATCCCTCCTGATGGTCACAGGTAAGATACACGGTGTTTTACACCAACTTTCATAGGTGTAAAATGAACTTACTAAGTTTAAGGCAATGGAGAATCAAGCCCACAGTGGCTTTGGGGGTGGTTTAGACAGACCAAGAGTAAAGAAAGGTACCTGGGGTCCTGATCTACTCCATGTCTTTAGTATCTGTATCTGTAATGAAGCCAATTCAGGATGTGAGTTTTAAACTCATGGTATCCAACCAGTTCTGAAGCAACAGCCACTGTAGTGGCTACTGCTGAAGCAAAGCAGCCACTTTAGTCAGAAAATATATTTATTTATATTTATTGTTCAAGCCAAATAGCCACAGTCAACCAGCTAACTGGCCAAATATGGCTAGTAGCTAGCATGTTGGACACCATGGTTTTAAATTATGGAGACAGTCTAACCTGGGAAGACTACCTGTGCTGAGCAGCCAGCCTGGGAGAGAACAACTGGCAGGAGTCACTTGTTAAGTTGCTAGGTGGTATTACTGTACCTCCTCCATGGCAGAAGGTTCTTGAGAAAGAGGAAGAGTTGTTCTCTAGTATCTTCGGAGACCATGAGATTCCTGAACAAGATATAGGTGAAAGAAGAACTTGCTAATTATCTTCTTGTCCTGTTTGGAGGAGGTCTATGCTTGTGCCCAGGACTACAATCACCGTCTGTTTTTGTTTGTTCTTTCCCTTTGATCTAGGCACAAGAACACCTGCTCCATGTTTATTTTCTCATTTGGACATATGGCCAGCGGTGGCTGCTATGACTGTCCTAACCTCCTTGGGAAAGCAGAATTCCTTTTCTTTTGTCAGGGCAAGGGTGGGCATGAGCTAGAGGCAGTTTGCCAGGTTAACCCCTGACAGGCCACTGGTGCTTTATTTACTTGCAGATCTGAAGGTACGGCCACTTGCAGCTCCTATTGGCCTGGGAACAGCAATCCGAAACCAACAGGAGTTGCATGAAGCAGTGTGGACCACAATACCCCTGAGCTGGCCTCAACACTGTTGTCTTCTGCTTTTTTTGTTGTTTAATATCATAATTGTATTATTCAGCTTCAGGAAGTATTTTGGGTTACGGCTTGTACAAAAGGTACTGTACAAAATAAAGGTGTATTTTATTGTTACTACTGAAAATTCTAGTCATCTAATCTTTGTTACAAAATCCCAAGATCAAAGAAACTTGATTTTTCTAGATAAACATGGTATCTTCCAAAAGACTGAGGGATGACTGGAAAATATGTCTTGCAATTTTAGGGCTTTAGGTAGATGAAGAGTTGGAGATAGTAAAGTGAAATGCAAAAGGTAATTGACAGCATTTTAATGGCATCACTGTAGTATCTTTCTCAGCTGCACTCCTATGGCTGTTACTACTACCTGGGTGAGCAGCTTCACTTTTGTTGTGGGTTGAAGGGGCTGAATAACGCTACCCCACCCCAACAAAAACTGGGAAATGCTGAAGTGAACAAGACTTTGCATGCAATTTTGCAATTTCAGTTGAGGGCACTGAAACCGCCTGCCTCTGAGTATAAGGATTAACATGCAAGCACATGGAGAAGCCATTGAAGGGGAGGGAAATGAGTATTCTAAAGTTAAAAATATACTGAAATTGTTTTCCTACACATTAACCTTGAAAAATGTTCTATATCTGCTTGTGCATTCAGACTCTAAGCAACCAAGGCACTAACAATCTAAAGGCTAAAATGTAACAAGTCACACTTCAACATTTCAGGACAAAGCCTTCTTACAGTCCAGACAAGGTTCCAATAGGATTTTTTTTTTGCACTTCTGTAACATACAGCAACACAGTGCTGCCCTTTTTAAAGTAGTATGCTTATACCAAACTGAATCCAAGATGAAAGGTGTGTTACTGTTGTGGTGTATACCATTGGAACACCTTCTGTTGCTGAGAGAGTTGAAATTTCAAGCCACACACAGCTGTTCTGTGGCTCAAAAGCTTGCCTCCCTTACCAAAAAAGTCAGTCCAGTGAAAGATATTGCCTCACCCACTTTGTCTCTGTTATTTCAGGTAAGAAATATACCACTATTGTTTCCACTAACTTGCTGCTGTTAGTATGGCACTTGTGGTGGAAGGGTGTGGATTGCAAAGGGTAAATGGCAACATTTTCACAATGCATATTGTTAAAAAATTAGCCTATGTAGCGTCTCATATTAGGCGCATTACTACAGTATTCTCACCCTGCCAAAAATTGATGACATTCCCAGCCCCAGTCCCCACCTGCAAAAGGAGGAGGAGGAAGAAGGGGCTTCCAGAAGGAGGGTTTCCTTCTGGAAGATCCCCGTGGGCAGCGCGTCTGCATGTGTACTTCGGAGACCAGAAGAGCTTCTTCCGTACTCTGAACCACGTGCCGATATGCTAGTGAGGTGCAGAAAATTTGCATCCATGCCTCATTAGCATCTTCCGGACAGCTCATTACCGTGCCACTTCTGGAAGAAGCCACACGTGTAGATACAGCCTCGGAGTCTAAGTAGCACTATGGCTACAGTAAGCTATTTGCTATCTATAACTGGCTGTTGGGGTCAGTGGACTGACAATTATGTTACTTTATTCTCTCTACATTTCAGTCATGGACACCTACTCCTTTATGGCTATCTGCTTTTCACTATTTGTCCTGTCCTCTGCCACATGTGTCTGACATTGTCAAAAGGTCTCTTGTTTTTCATTCTGTTGTATGCTCCCATTACCTTAGATCTTTACCTTGCAATAAATTTTTATCACAATCATTATTAATCATTTGTGTTACCACCACACCCAGGATCCTTAGCCGGAGGTCAAAGAAGTACCCCAAAACGTTACTTGAGCAAAAGTACGTCAGTTTGTGGAGGGAATGTACTTAAGTACAAGTCACTGCTATCCCTCAGGAAAACTACTTGAGAAAATGTACACATACACTTGTGTGTGCACAGGTGCACACACACACATCACATCTAGCTTGCACTCAAGTATCCAAAAGTGAAAGCAGCTGCACTTTTACTCAAGCAGTTTTTTGGGTACTTTTTCCACCTCTGCCAAGAGCCCATTGTGCAAGGCACTATAAAAATACAGAACCAGTGACATCTCAGATGTGACCACACTTGGCCAAAATTTTAAAGTGGCCCTGCTAACAGCCAAATCGAAGGATACTAATGAGGTGCTAAAATGAATATTCAGCACCTCATTTGCATGCTGCTGACTGCAGCACTTTGAAAGTGCCGCGTTTTGATCGCATACGGCTTGGCTACACGGGGGATCCTTTTCTAAAGGACCCCGAACATTTAGAAATCCCCTTATTCCTATCAGCTGATAGGGGATTTCGAAGTCTGAGGGATTCTTTCGAAAAGGGCTGCGCATGATCAAAACGCGGCACTTTCAAAGTGCCGTGGCTGGTAGCATGCTAATGAGGCACTGAACATTCATTTCAGCACCTCATTAGTATCTTCCAATTTGGCCATTAGCATGGCCATTTCAAAATTTTGGCCAAGTGTGGCCACTGCCCTACAGTTTTAATCACTGATAACTTACACAGGATTACAAATTTGACCTTTGGGAAGGTACAGTAATTTAGCTAGAAGTCAGCCTTTTAAATTATCTACATAGAAAGAAGTGTTTGCATGCAGACATATTAAACCTTTTTTCAACTGTATGATCCATATTCTGCTCCACCACTACACACAGCTGAAAACTGGGAGCCGTGAAAGTCAATAAAATATAGATTTAGATCACGCAGCTCTATCTGACACCATGAAACAAACTTAAGCACCCAGATGGTAAACACCAAACCATAACCATGACCAGATGAAACCAGAAGTGGTTAATTTACAAACTTTTTTTCAAAAAAGCACAGGTCAGTAAAAAGGCATTCAAAATGTCACTTCTTCCTCCCTCTCTCTCTGCAAATCATCTTGAAGGGAGTAAATAAACTCAGCTGCATTGTGTGACAATTCCATTAACCTTGCAATCAAGCATTAAATTAAACTGCCTAGTTCAGATTTCCTCTTCTGCTGCAGGGGGAAATGTACCTTGTGAGGGCTCTGTTTTACGCTAATAGAGCGAATGCACAAAAGCTTCTCTACTAGCCAGCTACAATTCGTATATTAACAGTAGCAAGTAAAACAAGTAAGTACATTGCAAAGACTCCTTTGGGAATTCTTTAACTAAACAACCATTTAATTGTGATTTGCTATATTTTCACATTGGATTCTCTCTCATGGTATTCCATGTTACAGCTATTTAAGGTAAGCTAAATTTATTCTTCATACACATTTTCTATGTAGACTGCTTGAGCAGCATTGAATGATCATTTACATCTGTTCATAGTTGTGCAAAGACCCTTTGTTATATCATTTTATTAGATTATCCTTCAAATTCAGTTGAGAAATGGATTAAGATGTAGGGCTTTTCTACACAAGACATTACTACATCATAAACCAGGTGTAAATCTACAGCTCCCTAGCTTGCCTCACAGTAATGTCCCACGTGGGCAATGTTACAGCACAGTGAAAGCACTATAATTTGCTTCAATAAACTCCAGTTTCAAATATCAATAGATGCACTTTGGAACTTCCAGGGTGCTTTGCAGCATCCACATGGGATATAAATGAGCAGGAAGCTACTTCACTGTTATACATTCTGGCTTGCCACGCAGCAAAGACACATACGACAAACCCTTGGTTTAAATCCCATGTTTTAAATGCTCAGTTACTGAATAGTTGCCTTTTTCAAATCACTGAGATTCAATTTTTTCAAGCTATTTAGGCACTGCTGAGACAGTGTTGCAATATGCAACTGATTGAGAACCCAAGTGTCATTTTAGAAGAGATTTAGAACCATAACTCCATAAACTGTCCATGAGATTTTGGCTCCAAAGTGCCTAAATTCTTTTGATAATAAGATTTAAGCTCCTAGATATGTTAGGGCATAGCAATACTGAGCACAGCAACACCTAAACATCTTTAAACTCTGGGCCATGGATACATAGGGTTGTAGTCTAATTAGAAAGCATTAAACCAAACTAGTCATCATAAAGCCACAATATCTTGGACTAAATGTAATCTATCTAGTGCTTATGACCCTCTTTTGCTCCTGAGTCAGCAGCACGGACCGAGCCTTCAGGACTTGCATTGTTTCCTCCTTCCACTTAAGAAAAAAGATTAATTTTCATAATAACTTTTCTTCTTTCCTACTTTTTCCTCCCCCATTCTCCTTTGTTTCTGATTATGAGGGTGATGAAAGCTCTTTTACCAAATGTGTTCTTTGGTTTCTCTGTAACAAGTTGCTACTAGCAAGTAATTGCTTCTTCTTTTGCAATATGACATGATTCCTCTAACAGGAATTTATTTAAAGCTGAAATAAAACAGCCCTTGTAAAAATGAGAAAACCACACACAGGCAAGCTGGATTTCAGGCAAGTGTCTTAGAACCTAGATCTCAGAAGTATTTTCATACCAAACGAAAGTGTGACAAATACTGTAAACATTAGAATGGGAGGGAATCAACAACTTTGTATCCCCAGTTTCCTACAGGAGATTTAGTATTTTTGAAAATATTATTTATTTGTATTTCAGGAGAGCCTAGGAACTCCAGAGTCATGGGTAAATACTCCCTTGTGCTAATAGTCTCTTCTGCTTCCTTGTCAATTCCCAGGTGTTCCGTCTCTCACAAACAAACCCATGTGAGTCCTGAGAACTGGTATTAACTAAAGATGGGTTTTAGGGTATGTCTTCTCCACCCAGAAGATTGAGCCAGTCTAGATGGATCTTCCAGGATTCGATTTTACGTGGCTAGTGCGGATGCATGAAATTGAACTATCAGGGGTCGACAGTCGATCCCTGTACTCCTCAATATCACAAGGAATAAGGGAGGTCAATAGGAGAATTTCTACTCTCGACCTCCCTCCGTGAGGATGGACAGGTAAGTCGATTGTACATAATTTAATCCTGCTATGCAATTGCCTGAGCTGGAATTGCATATCTAGAATTGACTATATGGCCTAGTGTAGACATTGGCCTGAGCTGCAAGCCAGAAATCAGAAGCAGACATTAACTCCTAAAAATATAGGCATGCTGTCATCCTAGGCATTGATGTCTTACAACCGGGATCTCAAACTCACTGCCCAGGTCCACAACAGAGCCCACATACGGCTTCTGACTCTCTCTGCAGCCCTGCAGGTGACCCCCTCACCAAGTCCAGCCCCTGTTCTCTCACCTGCCCTACCTCTTCCCATCCCTGCTCTGCCCTCTCCCATCTTACACTCCTTCCCACAAGCCCCTCGCCGGAGGGATGCAGGGCAACAGGGATCAGGTCCTCCTGCACTCACCGCAGTGGCAGGAGCTATGAGGAAGTGGAGCAATGGCAGCAGCTTTTGCTTTGCTCTATCACCATTCGCCCACGCCATTCTAACCCTGCTGAGCTACTGAGGGCCTCTGAGGTGCAGGAGTTTAAATAGCCCAAGTGCGGCAGGTGGGACTGGGGAATGCATGTGGTGGGGGAGGGGGCACAAGACAGCAGGTGGGGCCGGAATGTGTGGGAAAGATGCAGGGTAGAAGCACATGGAGACATCCCACCCCACAGCAAATGAAATCTATTACACTGTGTTCCAGGGAGGGTTTACTGTTAGCAGTATAGGAGTGAAAGTAACTTGCTCCTTTTTCTGACAAATCATGTCCACACTGGGGGCACCCCCATCAATAGTGTAAGCAGTGCACTGTGGGTATGTCTCTCACAGTGCAGTGTTGTCGGAAGGCAGGGTTGATCGCTGCCTATCTTGGGATTCCCTCCAAGTTCTCCCACAGCCTCCTCAGCTGCTGGGAGCGGCTTCGTGAGTAGATCTGTGAGCTCTGCATGCTGATGAATGCCAAAGCAGCACAGCAGTCTGTCCCCCTCCACCCAAGGCAGCAGTCTGCTTTCTGTGTCTGCCTAGTGTGGGGCAGTCGGATGATTTGCTCTTTCTTTGTTCCCCATACAGAACAGACACTTCCTGGAGCTTTGAAAGGGGAAGGTGTATGCCTGCAAGGCAGCAGAGATCAAAACTCTGAGCAGACATTGTGGGATACTGGCAGAGGCCAGTTCTGTCGACAAAACAAACAGCAGTGTCTACACTGGCAGTGTCAACAATAATGGGAGGGCAAAAGGAAGAAGTCTCTCATGGGGTGGGTATTTTTCCCAACAAAAGTGCATATGATCTCAATGTTTTGTCACCACAATGCAGTTTTTGGTGACATAATTTGATGGTGCAGACATGCCATTACAAGTATATGGCAATCTCCCCTTGGGGAGATAGCTTAGAGAGTTGAGGGGGTTGTGATAAGAGAGTATGTGTAAGAAATTTATGTGTGGGATGCAGTGCTGGGGGCTCAGGGCAGAAGGTTGGGGTCAATGTGTCCTTTAATTTCTTCCCATCCATGTGTAGAATAAATTCTGTTACGTGCACCAAAGCACACGAGGGTGTGTGTCACCACCATGCTGCTGGCTGTGGGTGCACTTCTAATCAGCTGAGCAGCCTCTGAATCTTTCCAGGGTGGCTGCCCAAGTGCACAGCTTATGGGGAACACTGGTTGGGGTGGCTGTGGGGAAGCTCAGGGCAATAGGCTGAGGGGGTGGCAGGCTCAGGACAGGAGAGGCGGGGGTCATAGCAGGAGGCTGAGTTGTGGGGATTGTAGGGGGTCAGAGCAGGGATGCAGGAGAGGCACTCAGGGCAGGGAGTTGAGGGATTTGTGGAGAGCTCAGGACTGGCCAGAGCCGTGATGAACATGCTACCCACCTACAAGATCCCCGGGGTGGCCACGGAGCACCAGGATTGGGGCCACCCACTCCAGAGTGCCTGCAGCATCCAAAGCGTCACCCCCAGCCAGCTAATTCCTTATTAGTGCGCTGTACTGGGGCACATTGGCTCACCTGCACTTTTGGCAGTTGCTAATAGTAAAATCTGCTGAACAAGTAAAACTCAAAATCCACATTTACTACGTACGGGCACTTCATGACAATGATGGTGGAAATGTATAGGCCACTCTGCCAATACTCTCAGTGCAAAGCTGATGTTCACCAGTGATGTTACATTTACCAAGCACAACATTTGGGAGGGGAGAAGAGGTCCTTCTAATCAAATCGTGTTGTATACCAAAGATACTCAGCTTTTTGTACCCCAGTTCTGCACATGTCATGTATCTTCTCCAGAAGCTTCATTTTTGCTCGAGCTCCCTAGAATCTCTTCTTTCCAGCTAGTCATGTTCCTTTTAATAACCTGAAAAAGCCTTTATACCAGACCTTGGGCTTGATTTGCTTCATTGGAGTTAATTAGTTTAAAGTTAACAGAGAATTGGGCCTCTTTCTTTCAAGTCCCATGTACTAGATGTAAGGGTTTTTTTAAACCTGTTTTTGTTCTTTTCAATTCAGGAAAACTGACTTGAGCAATCCACATTACAATACTAAGACCACAAAGGTTTTTGCTGCGTTTGTGCCGTTTTCCTAACTCATTAAGTGGTACATGGCATTAGAGACTCTTACACCCACAAATCAGTTTCTGAAATTCTAGGACATATCTATTTATCTGAATTTCAACATGCCTTAGCTGCAAATTAGAACACTGCAAGAAGGTATGAAATAACTGAGCGTGCGCTTGACACAAGCGTACCTGTCAGCATCTCCTAGTCCCAGTGAGGTGTTACGCTGCAGTGTCTCCCGCACTGCAGCCATCCCATCTGGCATCCGATTCAACCTTCGAGCGTACAAGCCCAAACCACCATCAGTCATGTACCTTTAGAAACAGAACAAGACATCAATAAGTGTTCAGTAAAACAATTTGTAAGCACTTTCACACTTTTGGGGGTGTCACTATAGCCATTTTACACGTAATACTCAGATACCAAGTAAGCTTTACTCTCAGTTCCACCAGTTACACCCTTAACTCAGCTTTTCTTTCTGTCTTTTCCACCATCCGGCAAAATGAGACTTAAATCCAAAGAAGAAGGAAAACACATTTCATTAAGAATGCACATGCATTATTCTTCAGTGACTTGTGATTTCAGGTCTCTTTCAACATGTGTATTTCACCTATTTTTAACATATTGTGTGAAAACACATTCCCTGTGCCTTTTGTGCTGTTTAAAATATGCTAGCTAAAATCCTGGAGACACTGAAGGAATTTCACTTAACTCCCAGTGATTTCAGTACAGTCAGGATTTCACCCAGGGTCCTATCTGGTGCACATTTATATTAAAGATTACATAGCACCCTGTGTGAAAAAAGGGATGTGCATCATTGACCAGAGTAGAGTGGCTGCTCTTCCACTTTTTTTGCACTATGCTGCCCGTAATTACCATGCTGAATCAGAGAAGTAGCTGCATTTCAGTGGTGTTGTTATTAAATACTTAAGAAGCGTCATATGTGTATAAGGAGATTTACAAATGAGTAAGACAAGTAGTTCCAGTCCAATAAAACAAAAGAATGCATTATGTCTGTATGTGAAGCAGTATGTTTGACCATTAAACAAGGCAAACAGAAATCCCTTCACATCTAGCTTTGTCAAAGGGCAGGGAAGGAGAAGCAAACCACATTAGTTTTTATTTCCTAACTATTTTCTAGATTACTGCAGAGAATACAAAGTTCTTCAGGTAAATTGTGTGTGTGTGTGTGTGTGTGTGTGTGTGTGTGTGTGTGTGTGTGTGTGTGTGTGTGTGTGTGTGTGTGTGTGAGAGAGAGAGAGAGAGAGAGAGAGAGAATCAAATGACAAGACAAATGAACAAAAACATCATATCGTCTGTACGTGAGTAGTGTGACAATATAAACTTAAAACATATTCATTAAGATTTTTATATAAATGATCTCATTCCTTTGTGTTTTTAAACACTCTCAACTATGGTTTAAAAGGACCAAAAATCATTCATAAGTTACTGATCTGCAAAGCTAGCTAGTTTTTAGATAAATAATTCAAAGTCCTGGGGTGTACAAAGCAACAGGACTTAAAGCCTTAGCTACTCTGAATGTTTATCTAGAAACCAACTTTGCAGATCAATAACTTACAAAATTAATTTATTGCCTGATTGCAGCATAGATAAAGGACATTTTCTGCCTTAAAAATGAAAAGATTTCTTCTTAATGACTTAAAAAGTAGTTGACAACAGTGCATGCAACACATCTCTATGCAGTCAGTTTGGGAAATGACCAACTGAAACATGTCTCAGATGTTCTATTTTTTTAAATACTCACAACATATTTTTCATCATTGATATTATGAATCGAGATCTGAGATGGTTTTTCAAATTTAAGGCAAATATCAATATTCTAAACGCTTACTGAAATGAATGTTACATTTATGCCCCCAAAACAAGTAAAGTATGTCCCCAACTAACACAGTTAAAATATCTTGCATTGATTTAATACAAATATTACACAAAGCTCTATTTAATTGTTAATTTTTTTTTAAAAAGTGTAATAATCTCATACCCAATCCCCTTAAAAATCTCCAAAAATACACAACAAAACTTTGTGCGGCTCATTAATATAAAGACCAAAGATAGTACATAGATTATTTTTTTCTTCTTCTGGAACAACTAACCGTATTAAAAACAATGCAAATGTATTAAATCCCTGAAATAGATATTTAAAGTCTGGAAAATAACATGCAGAAGAGTTTATAAAGTCTAAAGAAAACAGGATATTCTTCTTCTTGCCCTACAGCTGTAAGTATTTGTACAACTGTTCAACAATGTTATAATCGAATAAATATGCAACTATAGTGATAGAGTTGATATTTTTGGCATGCTGTTCAACATACCTTATTGACTTGTAAATTGAAATTGCTATATCCTCCCAATTCTTTTATCACTTTTAAGGAAATAGTGGTATAACACCAAAATTATATTAAAAAAACCCTAGGATCTATTCCTCTATTTTAAAAGTACCAAAGTCTATTACTAATTTTTCCTACTGGGACGCATTTTTTGCTCTCAATAAGAAAGAACAGCCAATCAGGTCTTAAAGTCACAATACATCCATACATTAGAAGATAAAAATCATGATTCAGATAGCTCTGGCTCCATCACAGCCGTATCATTTCTGTCACAGTATCTCTGGTAACAAACCCAGCTGACTATGCAGCCAGACACAATTACTACAATTACATGAGACAGGAAGGTTAAAAAAAAATGAAAAAAACCTGCACTAGATGTGATTTAGCTATATAGTCTGTAGTGGGCCTATTATAGAACAACAGAAGAGTCCCCATTGGGACTTTACAAAGAGGTTGCTAAGCTAGTAAAACTAGGGACAAGCCTATTCTCAGTTCTCCAGAGTCTACAGGGACAAGAGACAGTTCTTTTCTCCAAACTTCGTAAACAAGGAGGCTTAAAAGAATTACAACAGTTTAGCTGCAACTGCTAGAGCATTGTAATATTTGTTTCTGAAACTAATAAAACCCTTACAATGGAGGAGAAAATTTTGTTCTTCGCCAATCACAGAAGAAAAATAAGTTAGAAAAAAAGTTTACCACTGTATTTAAGACCACATCATTAAGTGTACATGTTACAGGCCTGTTGCAAAAACTCACACCTGAACATGCAAATCATCTACTTTCAACTACTTGTTTGCATATACGGTGATTGATTTGCCTCTTAAATGCAGAAGATTTATTTTGAGAATATCTGTTAAACACAGTTTGAAAAGGTTGGTTTAGGTTGGCAGTTACCATCCTCATCTGGCATATGACTAATCCTTTTCAGCAAAATAAACTAAGTTCAAAATTATTTTATGAGAAGTTAAAATATATGTGATACTAGTTGAAAATTACGATACTGTGCATACACATGACATATACTACCTAATCTTAATATGCATATTCTGGATGAAATCATGGTCAGTGGAAAACCTCCTGCAATATGGCCAGGAGTTTACCTTCTGTATATATGTGCAACAATTATGTACATTAGAATAACTGTACTTGTGCCACCTAGAACACATAATAGCTTTTCATGGACAGATTTACAGAGGTGCTGAGCACCCATAAACCCAATGTAAGTCAATAGACAACACCGTTGATACAGAAGGTTTTATTGCTAAGGTGGGGTTTTTGTTTTGGGTTCTTTTTTTTTTTTTTTGGAACACTAAAGTGTGGTTAAAAAGAAAATATGTAGATTCAGATATTATAAAATCTACAAATTATGTAGTTTCACCTCCCTCGATAAAAATGCATAACGGAATTAATTTCTTACATATCAGATAGGCTTCATAAAGTTGTCAAACACATAGCACAGCTTGTAGAATCAAAAAATGTATAGCTAGAATGCTATTTTGCATAAATTCTACTCAAGAATGTGGGTGTCCAACCCCAATGAAGGGGAAGTATGGTCACCTTAAAAGGAGTGATGTCCGAACTCTAAACTAGGGCCAAATAAGAGAGCTGGAGAAAGCCCCATTTCTTATATTGTATATGGAAGAATGGTGAAGCAGGCTCCATTGTCTCCTGTTGGTTGGCTGCCGATGACAGACTATGAAGGTGTCAGCTGGCTGGGAGACCTCCTCCTCTCTTGGAAAAATATATCAGGGAAATTAAGAACAAATGCAAGCCTACAGAAATGTTCTTACAAAGCATGAGTATCATTAAGAGCATAACTCTGCAAACACTCACTACTGGCCAGAACTGTTTCCAGTTAGAACTGTGGATCTTCAACACAAATGTGAAGAGTATGCTCTTGAACAGATGAGAGACCTAGCATACTATAAAGTCTTCAAATCACAAGCTACAGACATTCGTAAACAGATGCCTGAGGTACATCCTTCGCATCAAATGGCAAGACTTTGTCACAAATGAGGAGCTTGGAACACAGCGGGACAAAAAAGACGTGATGTTCAATTCAAGAGAAGAAAGTGGGGAAGGCTAGACCACACTTTCAGAAAACCATCATCCAGCATAGTCTGTCAAGCTCGCAGATAGAACCCACAAGGGAAACACAAAAGAGTAAGACCTTGGACGATGTGCAAGAAGATCTACTGAGATTGAGAGACAACAACTGGGCTATTCCTAGGGTCAGCTGGAAGTTTTGTCCCAACACAGAATTAAGTGGAGGAGACTTGTAGATGTAGACTTGTATGCTTCACTTAGAGCACAAGGATTTAAGTCAAGTAAGTCTATATCTTATTATTAAATACCTGTCTACCTCTGTTAATGTGAGTTAAGTGCAAACCAAAAGCACTCCAACCCCTGGCACCCTCAGCTGAGGGAAGAAGGAAAGAAGCCCTATGGCAGCATCTGTCTGCCTACCGGGCTCCCAGCTGGAAGAAACCATGACACCACATCTGTCTGCCCACCCAGCTCCCCCAACTGGGAGAAATCACACCGCAGAAGCTCTCTGCCCTTTGGGCTCCTTCAGCTGGTGGAGCTGGGTGAGCACACAGACATGGTGGCATGGCTTCTCCCCAGCTTCCGCCAGCTGGAGAAGCTGGGGAAAAGCTGCGCCTGGCTCCAGCAAGTCCAGTGGAGTCAGGCTGCCACCTGGTTCCCAATTCCTCGCCTCCAACTTAGGTGAAATTCAAGTTATTCAAGGGTGCGCAGGAACACAACCCACACATAACTCCAAGGACTACTGTCATGAGAAAGAGCATTAAGCCTTACCCACTACGTTGACAAAATGTATCTAATAATTGTACCTCCAAAGTGGAAATGCAGGATGCTAGAAAATTCCCAGTAAGGATTTTCTCTCTCACCTATATTTAAGTCTTCATGTTCTCTTGGTAACTCCTAATATGCAGCTACATAAATATGTTCCTATTTGACACTGTGAAGGTCGACACAGACAGACCTACCATTCAGTTCAATGCTATGGTTGCTGTTATTGTGCCCCTAGACTTCAGCCGTTGGTGTGTGGCACTGGGATCTTACACCTAAGAACATGTTCTTTCATTTTCACCCACCTAACTCTTCCACAATACTCTCCACCAGTCCTTATTCCCTTGCGATAGAGTGTCTCCAGTATGATTGCAAACAGTACTTACAGTATTGTTTAATTTCTTTACTAATTGCCTTATTAGACTCCAGCATCAAAAGGACTGTGCTAGCACACTCAATGTCAAACACTCTTTAAATATCCGAAAAATTGCAGATAAACTAAAGTTTAAATGTTCAGGAACTTTTCTGGCATTCAATAGTAATAAGCAGAGGCCCTCCACACACTACGACTTATTTACACAATGTGTAAATTGCAATTCCTCAGGAGAATTTAACAAACAAGATTTATAAAAGTTGGCAGGTAACAGAGATAAGTGCCTTAACTAGACTCAACTAGGAGAAGAGTTTTAATGCCCGGAACATAAAACACTAATAACAAGGAGCTTCCTATCTATCTTCTGTGGATTATCCCTCACGAGTCATTCAATGGACTTACTTTTCAACAAGAATTAAATGCAATTAATTTTCCACACTTGTGTTTCTCAACTATATAGGTTATGTTTACATAAGTGTCCATAATAGCGTAATAAAAGTGCACAGCAGAAATGGAAACCAAACAATACATGGTACTTTCTAGAAGAAATGTGCCCCACTCCCCTCCTCTGATTCAACTGTTTTGGACTTCCCTTGGAAAGTGAGATCTAGAATTTCTCTCTTGCTTTGCCAGCTACACCCCATAGGTGCCCCTGAAACTTTGTATGGTACAGTGTATCCTTCCAAGTTCAATATTTTTAGGATGTTTCTGATGCCTAAATTATTTCTGTCCCCTTCCCCAAGTACACACACAAAACAGGATCAAGTTACACCACAGATCAACCAAAGTTTTATTTAGCAAACCAAGTCACTTGACTTTTGTATGCACGCTGTACTTGCCCATATAAACAGAGCACCAACAGCATGCTTATGGCTACACATCCGACTACTCCCATATTTAGCCAACAGGTAGTCAGGAAAGTAAAATTCTCAAATGGTGAGTATATACAGCCTAAGGGATAGCCTAAGTTTCAATATACACTCTGACACTCCAAGGACTTTTTTTGCCTCAGTAATAAAATTAAATTAAATTAAATTAACTTCAAATAAAGTCCAAACAAAATAGTGAATCCAAAATATTATCTCAAGGTTTCCAATAAAGCAACATAAGCATATATTTTTCTAGGTTTCAATAACAGTGTCATGGGTATCATTAACTGCAAATTGTCAGGGCTGCAACACCAGTCAATGTAGGTAGTTAGACAAGAACAAAGCAAATTAAAGCTTTGGTGCATGCATCTCTACTACTGTTCACAAAGTAGGACAAATGTGATCAAAAAATGACTGTTGATACAACCAGGATATTGTCAGACTAAATATGATTAGACGAAATATAATTATTGCTGCTAGACTGACTGAAGAATCACTCTTAACCACAGACTTCTCAGGTTAGCATAATTTTAGTTTGCTTATTTCATTCTGACAATATTTTGGTACTAGGCCATATGCTTGTCTCTCACTTTTTGCCAAATTCCTGTCACCAATCAGTCTTGTCTGACCACCATCATTCTCCCACTGCCAGCCCATCAGCAGAACATTTTATTTTTCTAGCCAAAGGGTGGAACATCCACTCTGCCCACAAAGCCTGCCTTTAAATTAAAAAATAAAGAAATAAATAACAAGCCAAGCAAGGTCAGCTTGTGTTTTGTCTCTGGTTTAAATTCCAAGTTTTGAGTCACATAAATGCCAACAATCCAGTGAAGACATTCAGGAGTGGGCTCTGATCCCAAGCTTTTTCAGCATGGTGCTGCTGTTACAAGGCCAAAATAGTCAACATTCAACTCAAGTATTTCCCTTTAGGTTCACAGCAACTCATACTCGGTGTGCATTTCACTTTACATCTAATTAGGCCGTACAAAATAGTTGGACATCAGACAGGTGGGGGAAGACAAGTTCTGAATATGAAATAAATCCTCTGCCCCCTAGCCATGCCTTGCATTCTGCAGAATAGCAATCAGTGTTTGGGGTTCAGAAGGAGACGGCCACCTAAGAAACAGGTGAAAAAAGCAATTTCTTTTAATAAACTCTCATGAGTGAATTTCAGAGTTTGGCGTGGGAAACCAGGTACTTACAAAATACTTATGTCATTAACAATGGAAGCAGCAGCTTCCAGGACAATTTAAATTCTCCAGGACAATTTAATCTTGACCCTTTCTGCTGGGAAAGCCAACTAATATGCAGAGGTGGTTTCTGTGAAATGCTTACTTCTTCAGGGTACTTCTCCACTGGGAACAGAACTGGACATATTTCTCATAAGCCATTGAACAGCCTTCACATGGTAACAATTTTTAATCACTTCAGCTGAGACCTGAGGCTATTGATGCTTGCCTGGTCTCCTGGGTCCATGTTTTATTATAAAGTCCACACATGTGCTGGTGATACCCTACAGAAAAGGAGATCTTCCTTTTGTTAGGGGAATGGATATCAAGAATGGGTATCAATCTCCTGTATAAAGATTTGGTGCTTACAGTTGTATTAGATTAAAACTCACATATAAGCTTTATGGTAACAGAGAGGGAGCCGTGCTAGTCTATATACTCTCAAAACAAAAAAGCAGTCAAGTAGCACTTTAAAGACTAGCAAAATAATTTATTAGGTGAGCTTTCATGGGACAGACCCACTTCTTCAGACTATAGCCATACTAGAACAGACGCAATATTTGAGGCACAGAGAACCAAAAACAGTAATCAAGGAGGACAAACCAGAAAAAAATGATCAAGGTGAGCAAATGAGAGAGTAGAGGGGTAGAAGTGTGGGGGGGGGAGGTCAAGAATTAGATTAAGCCAAGTATGCAAACGAGCCCCTATAGTGACTCAGAAAATTCCCATCCCGGTTCAAACCATATGTTACAGTGCCAAATTTGAATATAAAAGACAGCTCAGCTGTCTCCCTTTGAATAGTGGTGTGAAAATTTTTCTTCAGTAACACGCAAATGTTAGTCAACATTTTAATGGAGTGGAACATTCTGTTAATGACTTAAAAGTTTGCGTGTTACTGATCTAATTCTTGACCCTCCCCCCCACTTCTGCCCCTCTACTCTCTGATTTGCTCACCTTGATCATTTTTTTCTGATTGTCCTCCTTGATTACTGTTTTTTTGTTCTCTGTGCCTTAAATATTGAGTCTGTTCTGGTATGGCTATGGTCTGAAGAAGTGGGTCTGTCCCACGAAAGCTCACCTAATAAATTATTTTGCTAGTCTTTAAAGTGCTACTTGACTGCTTTTTGTTCTGATATAAGCTTTATGTATTACCTGGTTTATAGTCACAGTTGCCTACTTAGGGCGCAATCGTTCAAAAACAAAGTTAGTGGGAGTTTTACTAATTGTCAACGTAACAGCAGCACTGGGCCTTTACTAAACTGAATCCATTTGTCCCTACTTTTGCAGGGCCTTCTTGGAGCCAAAGGCAGGGTTCCCTCTAATTTTTTTCCACCCATTTGCAGAATAAATTTTGCTATGTGTTCTAAAGCAAGCGTGTCTACACACCACCAGTAAAAACACATTCATCAGGCTAGGGACGCTGTGGGAGTCCTGCTAATCAGCTGGGCAGCACCTGAATCTCTCCTGAGTTGCCGTCCAAGAACTCAGCTTACAGAGAACACTTAAAAAATTAAAATGCACACCCTTGTCTTGGTTTAAAATCCTGCAGCTGTACTGAACTTTAGGAAATCATTTCAGACACTGATACAGCCTCCATTGGCAAATGTTGCTTTAGATTGCAAGATGTTCAGGTAAGGAGAGTTTGCACTGTGTTCACCTTTGAACCTAACTCCCTATGTAAATGATAAGAATAAATATATTGACCCACAATCCAACTCTCCCTTTATGAAGGTATCAGGAAAAGTAGCTATTTTTGAAGAAAAAAAAATATATATAAAAATATCAGGAAAAAGACAATCAGCAAGACACTAATAGTTATATTTCAATTGCATTAGTGTCCATTTCTCCAATGCAGATAATCTAAATTGTAAAATATATGGAGGAGTAATGCTCTGGTTTAGTGTATGGCATTGTATCTCCCTCTAGTGGCTGGTCCTTTTTTACAGCTAAATGAGAACAGTAAACCTGGGTTTCTGTTGTAGATTTGGGCATGTCAAACTCGTGGCCCAACCAATTTTTTCTTTTTTTTTTTGGCCCAGCAGCTAGATGTTAATAAAACATGTAAGTGTGGCCCGCCCCATCACACATCCTTTTCTGGCACGCACGAGTGGTAGAGGGAGGAACAAACGCCAATCCCAGCTCTTCAGGCTGTGTGTCCGATACATGTGTATTAAAACCCCGGGAACCAAGAGGGGTTTAATATGCATGTGCTGGACGCGGACAGCCTGAGGAGCCAGGACTGGTGTTTGTCCCACCCTCTGCCACTCATGCATACCAGAGAAGGGTGTGTGGCCACTCTAAGGAGAGGGATGGTGAAACCCACAAGGGCCGAGGCAGAGAGGGGCGCCTGCCTGGGGCAGCTGCAGGTAAGGAGCTGAGGGGCACAGAGCAAGGCTCAGAGGAATGAGAGGCAGAGTTATATAGGAAAGGGGTATAGGGAGTGCAGTGAAACCCACGTGGGCTGAGGCGGAGAGGGGCACCTGCCTGGGGCAGCGGCAGGTAGGGAGCCATGCGGGGGTGGAGCAAGAGGCGTCTGAGGCACGTGAGGCAGAGTAACATGGGGAGGAATTATGGGGGGATGCTGTGTAAGCCTCATGGGGCTTGGGGGTAGTGCTTTGGGGAACAGTGCAGGGCTCAAGAGGCCTGAGGGCACGGTGCAACAGGGGCTGCACTGTAATAGGGAGCAGTGCAGGCCTCAAGGGGACAGGGGTGGTGCAATGGGGGTGCACCACTGTGGGGGAAAATACAAACCCCAAAAAATCTGAAAGTGGGGAGAACACAGTGCAATGGGGGATTGCAGTGTAAACCCCAGAATGTCTGAGAAGGAAGTACAGAGAAATTGAGGGGCAGGGGGAGTGCAGTGTAAACTGGAAGGGAGGGGGTCTAAGATAGGGAGGGGAGTGCAACAATTTTCCTTTGGTGGAACTGAAAGGAAATCTTCTTTCTGGACTGTGGACAATAGCTGCAGAAGCTGTGAGATCCTGACCTGGTCTCTGTCCCCGTCACCCCTTCCCCTACTGGGATCCACCCAGTCCCACCCAGCATCCCTTTCCTCTCTCCCTGCTTCTTCTATGCAGGAGCGGTGGATTGTGATGTCTTCTATGGTCCACTGAAAGGGGGTGGGGGAAAGGGGAATCTCTAACGTCCGCATGGTGTGGGGAGTGGCTCTCTTGGGGCAGGGAAGGGGTTCCACTGTGTTGTACCCACCCTGTAGAAAGGTGAGAGGGAAATACATAAAATCTGCCAAAGCATCATTCAAACCTGGTCACAATGCTTGACAAAGCAAACCCTGTACAATGGAAATGTTCCTGACACCTGGCTTTGAATGTTCACTGCAAAACCATCTGTCCCTTCTTTCTTCGAGATATGTTGGCTATTCTGATTTGGTTTTTCTCTGTGATCTGCTTTTATCATCAGTGTTTTCTACCTTTTTCTTCACTCACTGCTAGGTGTCTTTTCTCAAATTTTGTGAACTAATAAAAATAAAATTATAAAACAATAAAATTCATATTAAGTATTACATTTCCCATTAAAATTATTGCATTATATTCAAACAAGTCCTGAAAAAATATTATAAAGTATACCTAAAACATAATCTATAATAAAGACAACATTCCGGGAGAAATACATTTTCTTTGGTGGCTCTGAAAGCTATCAGTTTTCTTTTGTGTGGCCCTCAGTAGGCTTTGAGATTGACATGCCTGTAGATGGTCCTCAGATCAATCCCTGCTCTTGTGTGTATGCAGAGAGGCTTTGTTATAGATATAAATAAAAAAGAGCAGGCAGCTGAAAGCTGATTGCCTTTAAATTTCTTCTTGCACCAAGCAGCACCCCCTGACAGCAAAGCTCATCTGAGGCTATAGATCTCAGTTTATGCAAGTAAACCAGAGGACTGTCCCACCACAAATCACAATGGATCACTTTTCCACTCTTATTGCCAATTCTATTTTTCCATCCTGTTTTACCGTCAATCACGATTGCAGCTGATTATCACTTTCCATTTCCCTTCGCATTTTTAAAGCTTAAACACTGCAGCATATAGCACTCTCAGTCCTTACAAAGGGAAGGGAAAAGAAGCCCAGCTGTGATGCAGCTGCAAGGGTGTTGGACAGGTAGGAATCTATCTATTTCCCAAACAGTGCGGAATCAAATGGAGCTTGGGGAAGGCACTGGCTTATTGGCTTACTGGCATAGTCAAGACTCTGAGTATTGGAGGGAATTGGCGTGGGCAAGTCTGAAAGAGGAATTGCTGAGGAACCCTGGAAGAATTGGTGTTACTCGGTGCTGGAGAAACCCTGAGATTAGCACTATGTCATAGAACAATCTGATGGTAACTGGGAGAGATCAGAGACACCCTCACCCTGGCTCTCCCCACTCCTTTTGCTAATCAGGGACCAGAGAGAGAAGCAGCAGAAAGCCCACATGGGAGCTGGTACCTGGTGGGCTTCTTCCCTCTTCCCTATAATGAGTAGGATTTGCTGGATGTTAATGGCTAAAACATTCCTGTTCCTGACTGTTCTGCAGTTGTATAAGTCCAACTAAGTTATTTAAGGGTCCGATCCTGAAAACATTTATGATGTGGTGTATTGGGCTCGTTGAACTAGGAGCCCTGACTCTGAAACCCAGAAAGGAGGCAGGGTCTTGGGATCTAGGCCGCAGACCTAGCAGGAATGTTTACTTGGCTTCTTTTAGCCCTTCATCCCAAGCTCGGCAAGCCCCAGTCAATCGACCCAGGTTCCAAACTCAGTGCTGCAGGATTTCTTTGCAGTGTAGCTGTATCCTACAGATCTATTGCTGGTTAAACACAATTGCTACAGGCCTCTGGAGCAAGCCCTAAAGTTATAGAAAAAGCCCTATGATATCCAATTGTATTACGTGTGAAGCAGTATGTCATAACTGATTAAAAATATGTTTTTATTCGCAAGAGACGGGTTAATGTTGAGCATAAAACGTTAACTTTGACATTCGCTGACTTGTGTGCTTAAACAGGTAGTATTAAAAACACTTTGGCTGTGTCTACACTACCACCTTCCTTCGAAGGAAGGATGGTAATCGGGGTGTTGGGAGTTTACTAATGAAGAGCTGCCGTGCATAGGCAGCACTTCATTAAGCAAACTCCCCTCTGCGGCAACTCCAAAGTTTTAAACTTCGAAGTACCAGCACACGTAAGGGGACTTTGAAGTTGCCCCAGCACTTCAAAGTACCGGCGGGTGCGCCGCGGCTAGACGCTTGCCAGTACTTCTAAGTTTAAAACTTCGGAGTTGCCGCGGGGGGGTGGGGGGACACGATGGAATTTTCTTAATGAAGTGCTGCCTATGCACAAACTCCCAACACCCTAATAACCATCCTTCCTTCGAAGGAAGGTGGTAGTGTAGACAAGCCCTTTGTATAGCTTATTTCAATGTAATATTTGATTTATTTTCTTTTTAGGCAAGGCTCTCAGGACATGATTTACTTTATATTTGAGTATTACCTTATGTTTGTCTTTTCATTTTTATAGCATGGGGACAGCCACAATTCTCTCCATTGGAGTCAGCAACCCTTGGCACAGGTGGCAAGTGTGGCACGTGAGCCAATTTTCATCCGCGTGCAAGGCAGGAGCTCAGCCCCAACCATCTTCTCCCATGAAGCTGGGAGCCTGAGAGTTAACAAAAGACCAGCTAATGCTAGAAACCACCATCTAAATGGCGAAGCTCTGCATCTTTACCTATTTATCAATGAAGCTATTATAAGTAGGAGTATTAGTGACTTTATCACCAGCACTCAGACCGTACAGAGGACAAAAGGTCAAATTTCGGCACTCTGCCTCGGAAAGGTTGCTGATCCTTACCCTACATCTAAAACTGGACACCACAACAGTCCTCTGAGGAGTCAGAATTTCCTTGTGCCTCTTTATGAAGCCCACTGAAAGCAGGCTAAATTGTTCTCAGTCTTCTCAGAACTCCCTGGGCTATCACAGGTAATAATAAAGAAATCAATTAACTCCTTAGCCTCACAGTATTTACTGTGCTACAGTGTGAAAAGGATCAAACTGTAAGAAGCCTGTTCCAACAAGACAAAAGGAAGTTCAAATAAATAGCACATTCAGAGAAAGTGTAAAATAAACTACATTCTAATGATTATTCATCATGCTGGAACATTGCAGCCATATATGGTATGGCTGTGTCTTTAGTCTTCAATTTTATTCATTATTCACACTTAGATCAAGTCCTATCATGCATGATAAATCATTTAATGTGCAGTGCCTAATGAAATGACCAGCCTGCTAAACACACCCTGAATCAATCAAGGTGCAGGGCATGGTTATGGGAAAGGCTACAATACTTGCATTTGCACTGAATAGGCCATAGCATTGCAATTTGGCCCAGGCTTTAAAACCTAGGCTTTGATCCTTATTTGTATTTTAAACACCACAAAGAAGTGTTTAGATGTAGGAGTTTGATGGCTTATATCTTCTTATCATCTTTATTGTTTATTTGTTGAGTGCCAGCAGTGGATTCAGCACCGTAGAAGACAAAAAGACATGGCCTCATCCTTGAGTACTTTCATAGTTTACTTAGCTGTAGCACAAATCAGAACCCAAATGTGCTGTGTGATCCAGAGGACAATTCCATCTGAGCATCTCTGAAGTCCAACAAAAGACTAATATTGATTTTAGGGGACATTTGTACTGGGCCTTTAGAGCACAGGCTTTTGACCTTAAATTTATTGATACAGTGATGCCATCTTTGCTGAGCTTGTCTCAGAAGAAGTGAATTTTAAGGCTTAGGGCTCAGTACAGTTCTGTCTATTCCAGAGCCTAGGTCAGCATAATGTGTTGTTGAAGGGTGTGGAAAATAACAAGCAAGTATGTACTAACACTGACATAAGTTTGTAATATAGACAGGCTTACTATTGTAATTCAGGGAGTCATTTTAACTAACTTTCACATTTATCGAGATTGTAGAAAGCCAAAGATTCAGAGTAGCAGAATGAATACACAGCAAAAAGTCCGAATATACATATTCTTAAATCATACAGTGCTGGAATGGGCTTCTTAAGTTAAATGGCAAGTTCTATGCTTCTGGTGCTATCAGAAACAGAATTACAGAGGCTACATCTATGCTACAGCCTGCACCAATGCTCTGAGATCTATCCACTGGTGATCATTTTAGTAGGTCTAGTGAAGATCTCACAAATCTCCAACTGAGCTTGTTACTCTACCCCCATAGAGAACTCGACTGGAGAGTTTCTCCCGTCGACCCCCTGTGGCATAGACAGTTCCTCACTTGGATGAGTCATCCTGCTGCAGATCCAGCACCAGTGGTCTCCTGAGGTTAGCAAAGGTTTGGGAGATCACTGATATTTTTCTGCTGGATCAGGCCATAAGGAATAGCTCTTTCTGTAACTTTATGAGATCAATACTAATTTCTGCCAGAACCCTTCTAAAAGGCAGGAAAAATGGAACTTCCCATGACCCGGTGAATTTAAAAGAAAGCCTCAGGAACCAAGGGATGAAATAATTTATCTTGGCTATTGAATTTATTTTGGCTGTAACAAATATTTTGGCTTCTTTTCCTATCAGTTTGCCAAATAAAACACAGATCCAAGGTTTTTCAAACTACAGAATTGCAGCAATTTTGAAAATGACAAAGTGAAATGTATACCAACTAATAAAGGCCTATTCATGCTATAAATGCCTTTTTGTACTGCTTTCTACATTCCGTAGCATAATTTAGGAAAGCATTGGGTTCATTTGTCCTCCAGTTTATCTTATAGAGCTATTGTGCAGCAAACCATATCAATACTATCTTTACAAGGAAGATCTCTCACTTCTAAATCCTATATTACCTATGTCCCACTGCACTGCAATCCTAGTTTCTGCTGTCATATATAATTCACATCAGGGAAGATAACTTATGATACCGTGGTTAGAAAACAATCTTTTGTTACAGAAGAAAGCAACTCAACATTGGTTAAGTGCTACATGATTCACTGTGGGTCAGACCCTTGCTTCTAAGACACAAGGTTCAAGCCCTCCATTCATGTTGGGATCATATCCAGTGCCATCATTTCAGTGAAGTATTGAGGATTGCTTTCTTTCTAACAAAACGTTCCCATGTGATTACATTCTGAAGAGTGTGTCTAACATCAGCATTGTGTGATAAGGCATTATTTCTGTGACATCCCAAACGTGAAATGTGCACAGGTCTCTAACTACGTATGGTAGGGTTTCAATCCTACCATCACTGCTCAATTCTCAAACTCAATAAATTATCTCAAAGTGAACCTAGTCTTGCTGACTCTGAGATCATCAATAATACAAATTCTGTCCTTGGAGCTTAGTTCACCATTAAAATAATGATACATGGGCAAGAAAAGAGTCCTGCTCATAAGAACATAAGAACGGCCATACTGGGTCAGACCAAAGGTCCATCCAGCCCAGTATTCCGTCTGCCGACAGTGGCTAATGCCAGGTGCCACAGAGAAGGAGAACAGAAGGCAAGGATCAAGTGATTTATCGCCTGCCATTCATCTCCTGCCCTTGTACTGAAGGCTAGGGCACCATACTTTACCCCTGGCTAATAGCCATTTATGGACCTAACCTGCAAAAATTTATCGAGCTCTTTTTTAAACCCTAATAGAGTCCTGGCCTTCACAGCCTCCTCCGGGAAGGAGTTCCACAGGTTGACTGTGCGCTGTGTGAAGAAAAATTTCCTTTTATTAGTTTTGAACCTACTACCCACCAATTTCATTTGGTGTCCCCTAGTTCTTGTATTATGGGAAAAGGTAAATAATTTTTCTATATTCACTTTCTCCACACCATTCATGATTTTTATATACCTCTATCATATCGCCCCTCAATCGCCTCTTTTCCAGACTGAAAAGTCCCAGTCTCTCTAGCCTCTCCCCATATGGGACCCGTTCAAAACCCCTGATCATCTTAGTTGCCCTTTTCTGAACCTTTTCTAATGCCAATATATCTTTTTTGAGGTGAGGAGAGGGTTCTCCTAAACCTATTTTGACTATGCAGTGCTGATGTAAATATGCACATTTTATTCAGCAAGGGCAGCAGACATTATGACTCACTATATTAAGGACACACATGTGTTAGAAAGAAAAATACTATTTATGTTTGGCCATGCATGTCCATTAATACCATCATTACACTGGGAGAGAATGACTGGAAGATGTGGAGCAGGTCACCTGCTTAGGGAATATTATGGGCAGAGCTGGAAGAACAGATAAACATATCAATGCCAGGATAGGTAAAGTAATAGCTGCATTCAAGACTCTTCATCCCATATGGAGTTCACAAATATCTGAGAAGATGAAACTGCAGATCTTCAACACAAATGTGAAGAGTGTGCTTCTGTATGGATGACAGACCTGTCATACCAAAAAGTCTCACACTCTCAGAAAACCATCATCCAGCATAGTCCATCAAGCTCTCAAATGGAACCCACAAGGAAAATGCAAAAGAGGAAGACCTCGGACAACATGGAGAAGATCATGGAGAAGTTCTACTGAGACTGAGGGACAACAACTGGGGTACTCAGCTGGAGGTTTTATCCCAGGACAGAGTGAAGTGGAAGGGACTTGTAGATGACTTATGTGCACTTGGAGTGCAAGGGTTTAAAAGTAGCAGGTGTATGCTTTTGGTCCTATGCTTGAAACTGAGACTATCCAAATAAAATACAAAGATCCCATAGCACTTTAGAAAAACTGCATCTGGTAAGAGTTCGGTCTCATATTCTGTCTCCCCTCACTAAGTAGCTTCTAATATCCAGTACTACATGTGAGTTCTTGCTGAGTGCATAATGCCTGCCCTACTGGTCTTCACAGTTATACTAGCATTGGTTCTTATTGTGTAGGGATACGTGAAAGAAATCTTGGTAAAACAAAATTTTAATCCATTTTTTTTATTTCAGAGGTGTTGCATTGTGAGCTTATTCTAGACTGTGATTCAATATTTTAAAGGCCAGTGTTACATTTCAGAACTTCAGCGGGTTCACTGCTGTATAGAACAGGATCACCAGCTATTACAAATTAACAAATTATTTGTGTAGATCTATACAGTCACTAGTGACTCTGGAAATGTACATCCAGGACCTTAACACCTTTTTTCTCGTCTTCCATAATTACAATCTTGTTTGTAAGCTGAAATTCAAGAATGTGAGGTACCGAAGCTCACAGTATCAGCTTATGAACTTTGGAGCAAAATGTTAGAGGGAGCCATAGGCAGCTTATTTAGACACATGGCCCAGAACATACAAGCCCGCAGACAGGCTCATTTATATTGTGAAAAAAGGTGTAAAGATGGAAAAAACATAGTTCTACCAAGGTTACTCTTTTCCACTGGACAAGCCTACTTTACTTTTCAGCACATAATATGTAAAAGAATAGATGGTTTTCCCATAAATGAGTTACTGCCTGTTCCTATCATAATCCAGGACTTGCTACAGATGAGATATTCAGAGGATCAGCACCAGACCCATGCACCAATTAACTTCTCAAAATAGGGCTCAGATGGGACTAAGATGGTGCTGGTGCATCAGTTTTCCTTCTACATTGTGGGTATTTTACCATATGAGAATAACCTTCTCTCAGTTATATAGCTAAAACTAGCCCTTCCCTTCAAATTACAGTCAACAACTTACACAGATGTTGCCGTAAGTCTTTTACAACAATCACAGCAGTAATCAAAATCATTTTCTTTCTCTTCCAGCCAATTTCATAAATTCAGTTTTGTGTGAAGGACGTTTGTGCCAAGGAAAGAGTGGTAACTGTTAATACAATAAATACTGCAAAACAAAGGCACAAACTGATTTATTTTGTGTAAACATGGATGATTTTAAGAGTGTGTTTTCTTCTCTACTAGCAACAAATAGCTCCTCATATAAAACAGATAACTACTTCTACAAATAGTTTTCTTGTTGGATTCTTCAGTATATGATCGCTAAAGGAAACATGAATACGTAAGTAAAATGTTCAAACTCTCTTGTAGAAAAGAATGAACTGGAGATTCCAGTGTTCCCTGTGGTTCGCTTTGCTGAACTTAGTTTTATAATAATGGCTGCATGCTGGCAAATCAACAGCTGTGCTCTAGCTTTTTCAATAAGAGGTTCTAAAATCTTCAGTCTAAGCCAGCGCTACTATAAACAACACTAAAACTTAACTTTTTCTATAACATTTGTTTCCTTTTTTGGCAACATTACATCCTTTAAAAAAACACTTACTTCCAAATAAATGACTGTGTGCTTTGTAACAAAGCATATGTCAATGTATTTGCATACAGATGAGATTTCCAGTAAAAGAAATGCTGATTTTAAATCCTGCAAAATTTAAATAATTGTCCCTCATTTATAGTTTGTGTATTTTCATCAACAACTCATTCTTTAAGTTGTATCCTGTCCGTAAATGCATACATTTCCCCCCAATCCACTGAAATGTAAAAACACATCCTTTTGGTGATCTGAAAACACATGGACTTTCTATTTCAAGTTCAGAAAAATCAATGGGATACACAGAAAACAAATACTTTCTGTAACGATGTAAAACATGCCACAATTTCACCATCTTGTGGGGACAATGAACACTGCAGCAAGCATCTGACAACCATTGACCCTAATTCAGGAAAACACTTACGCATGCCTGTGAGTATGCTCTTTTTAAGGAACACACTAAAGCATGCTTAACTTTAATTATGTACAGTAGACCCTCAACTTACTTAGAGGTTGCATTCTTGCACAACCCTACATAAGTCACATTTTGCATACCTCAGGGGAGCCAGGATACGGACCAGCGCTGGCTCTAACCTGAATCTAGGCTGCCCACTGCTCACAGGAGACAGGAAAGTGACCAGTGCTACGGTGCTGATCAGTTTCCCCGCTCTTGTCAGGGGCAGCAGCCAGACTCTCCCTGCCTCTGACAGGAGCAGGGAGGCTGCCACCCCTGACAGGAGCAGTTTCCCCGCTCCTGTCAAGGGCAGCAGTGGAGAGTCAGGCTCTGGGATGCTGCAACTGACAGAAGCCGGGAAACTGACATGCACTGCTGCACTGGTCAGTTTCCCAGCTCCCCTGAGTGGCAGGCAGCCCAGAGCCAGGTGCCAGTTCCCCACCACTCAGAGTCATGTTAACTTGAGATTTGTGCAACTTGTACAAAAATCCCACTGGCTTAAAGAGGAATTAAGCATGTGATCAAGTGATTTGCTGTATATGGAGGCTTTCCTGAATATGGCACCAGAGAGAAGAATCTACATAGATTGTTTACAAGATTTACTGGAAATAGGTGACTAACTCACCTAAAATGCAAATCGCTTCTTTTTTCCCCTTACCTGAATTTTTGATTACAAAATAGAAATTTTGCCAAAGTTTGAAAAAAGTTGAGATTTTACCTTCCCTCCCTGCCCCTCCCCCACCATTTTCAAGCACCAACAATCTAATATCTAATAATCGGAAGGTTTGGTCTACCGCTTAGGAGTCAAGGTTTCATAGAAAAGGCTCTTTCCGTAAGAATTCCAGCTCAGATTCATAGATGTAAAAGATTCAGTATCATAACTAACCTCAGAAAGTTCTGAAGTTCAGTTTGTCACCCAAATGAAGAAGGAATGTCAGTTAAGTATGAAAGGAAGAAAGAAAGGAATTAAAACACAGCATGAATAGCACTCTAGCCACAATTCATTCAAATGTAACTGGGAGCTTGCCCTCCAAATTCTCATTAACAAAGGGCATAATGTTTTTGCTACCTTTAAGAAGCCATTTAAATGGATCTGTTTAAAGCAAAAGGGTCAGACTGAAAACTGCAGAGCTCCATTCTTCATGACATTGAAGAGCCAATTTACTTATACTTACCCACTCGTAATGTCATCAGTCCTTATGTTCTTGCCCAGAACATCACCATCGCTCATGTAGCCAGTGGCATCCATGCTGATGCTTTCAAGTTCTATTTCATCACCACCCTTGTCTGAGATGTCTAGGTGACAAACGTTACTACCACGGGATGCTAGTTGTCTCCTTAAAGGTGCTGAATACATGTAACGCCCAGACTCAGCGTTGATGAAACGGCTGGCATTGGCTCTTGGAGGATACCCATTTCCCATTGATGGAGCATCACCTGCCTGAAGGCGGGGACTGGACTGTCCAAGTCTCCAAGACAAAGGTGTTGGTCTTCCAGTCAAGCTGAGAATACTGCGACCGCTAATTTCAGTAGTGACATTGGTGTCAAATGTGGTCTCCAATGTGCTTTAAAAAAAATTGATTTAGTCTTCACTGACATTCTAGAGAAACACTGGATTACATGCAATACTATTTCATACATCATAAAATAATGTAACTGGCAAAGGCATCAAATGCAGGTGACACACTTAACAGCATTTGCCTAAAACAAATGCCCTAATGTAAACTACCTGCCTTAACATTATTTAATAATAAAGAATCTCCTTAGTCAGGCCAGAAATGTTGTACTGTGGAGGGAAATAGAGTGGGGGGTTATTTATGTTTATTAATTTTTGGCATGGGTTCTCCCCAGTATCCAAGCACAACTTATCTACTTTCAGTCAAGCCTAACTCATAGTTCATGTTATCACCGCTCCAGGAAGCAGGCTTGAGCTGATTAAAAGACCACCCTTTGATTCTGAGCAGCTACTTTTATGATCCCTTCTCTCCTTTCTAGCAGCATTTACAAAATACTCTATCCATTCGAAGATGCTCGTGGAAGCTAATAATCCTTCGGCCTCTCTCAGTAAAGACTTATGGAGAAAAATAGATATATAAAGACTGAATTAATTTCATATCTCAAACTTTGTATCTATTTACACGGTACTCTGATTTTCAAATGTATTTCACCTCATGACCACTAAATACATTTTCTAAGGCTCAAACATACACTAGATTCTTTATGCCTGTATAGCTGAGTTTATTGTTCCCCTTCAATGATGAATGCTAGTACGGGCTTTCTATTTTCTCCTCTTCAGGGGCTGCAGCTTCCCTCTCTCAAAACAACCCCATTTTTCTTTCCATCTGTTACCCTCAGTTACACTGGACTCTGGCTAAAATGGACTAAATGGGCTCAGGCTACTCACAGCATGATAGATCCTGTAGAACCATGAGCAGACTTAGGTCTCCTATGGCTACAATAATTAAATCATAATGAGCCGTCACTTTAATCGAGACTTCAGTAGGAAAATAGATTCATTGGAAGTTAATCTGTGAAGTATGGACATTGGCTGAGCTTGGCAAAACTGCAAACCTTCATCTCCTGAGCTCATATATGGCTGCTTCCTAGGAAGGGCTCATCATCATAAGGGTTCAACTGAAACTGAGGGAGCTGAACATTTTGTGTGGCTGAGTCTCATATTCTCCTAAGTCTCCTTTTGAGCCTTTAAAACAGCAGCCTCTCTCAATGTTCAAATATAATCACAGCATTTGCTTATCTTGAGCATATTTTAAATATTACCAGAGATTTCTAAACAACGCTTTTCTAAAAAAAATTGCACATACACATCACTAATAATATTACAAAGCTTTATTTGTCCAAAGACTAGCTAGGAATTCAAGTTATGCACTTTATCAAGCAGGTCAAACACAGTTCACCTGCTTGTTTAAACAGAATATTATAGATCTGGGGAGGGAAGTGCATTCAAGTTATTCATAGGTAAACCAAAGTAACATTTTAAACGGTAAAGCTTGCACAATTCTATTCAAACACCACCTAATGTACTTAACTAGCATTGCTCTTTCCATGACTCTGATTTTATATACAACCACCCTGTTCCCGGCACCACCATTACTACCTTTTCATAAATCTTGATAAATATTAAACAAGGATTAGCTTAATTTCCCCACTGCCAGTGTTAATAATTTTTTTCAGGGGCAGAACCCAGACTCCAGGTAGGTAACATAAAAACAGGAATTTCACTGATCAAGAAAGATACAATTCATGCCACTACCTGTGAGAGACCTGGGTTCCCCGTAAGCTGGACATGGTCTCCTCTAAGTTCTGTCGAAGATCAGCAATGTTCTTGACAGTTCGCAATCGTCTCGTTTCTGGATCCTCCCCTATGAAAAAACAGATGTTCAGAAGTAAAGAACAAGCCAAGATTAATTAGCAACAGTAAAGACATACATTGCCATGTCTTCACAGCTCTGAGCCAAGCACAAATCCCTGCTTTCACATTATTTAATACCCCACACTGAACGTGATGTAGGGTTTCATTCACTGCTGGAAGGGGCTTTCCATTGTCTTTGTCAGATCAAAGAAGAATGCTCCATTGCTACCTCACTTACAGTACAAAGAAAGTACAAGAAAGCAATCAAATATTTTTGTACTGTACTTTTCTCAGACCTGCCAGGTAAACTTTTGCTCAATGGCCAGAATGGTTAGACCATATGGGAGTCTATTCCATCCCTCACAGAGGCAGGACGAACACATACTCAATGAAGTCTGTTCCTTGCAAGGTTACAATCTCAGTATATATCCTTTCCTCATTTTAAATAAAATAGATTAATTACGACAAAGCTGTGTTTTAGGACAAACTAAAAAATCTCTGTTAATTGCTTCACAGTCGAACTATATAGCAGGTATTCCAGCAAATGCAGTCACATGCCCAGCTCTGTCCTGACATTTCATTCACGTAAATGAGCTTTGCAGAGGAGATATGGTCACCAGAATGCATTATGATAGAAATGTTCTGTTCTGTGTTTTTGGATATTAACTCAAACTAATTTCCCTTGCAGGATGTAATACATTCAGTCCAGCATGATTCATGTTCCAGCAGCAATTTTTTCTATAATAGTATAGAAACCTTCCTTATTAGACTTGCCATATTCAAGAGCACACTGATTCATTACTTGAATTCTCAATGTCATAGCAAATTTTTTTTTGGGGGGGGGGCTTTCCATAAGGAACCTGTGCCATTTTTATTTCAAAATTCCCTAAAATGGTCTAGTCAAAAACAGCACATTTCCCCTTCTTTAACCAGAAAAAGGAGTCTGCTTCTATTTTATAAAACCACTTAGTGACCTCAATGGAATTTATTTTGCTTACTTGTTCTCTATAATTGATTAAAAACATTTCACTCCTAGCTCAACTATATTTTACCACTTAAAAGCTCTCGAGGTGTTGAAAAGAAGTGACTTATGATTGTTAATGCTAATAAGGTGCTTGCTGTCACCATGGAGCATAACCAAACTTGAAAACTTCCATACAGAATGTAGAAGGACCTCATTCAAAAGGTTTACAACAGACAGCAAAGTGCATCGTATCCCTAATTCATTTACTTTTGATGATACTGAAATCTTGACTCTCTTTACTTGAATGTTCTTTCCTTGAAGCCTTCTTCCCGGCAAGTGTCTATGGAATAGAGTTGAAATAATCTACAAATGGCTAATTCAGATATTCTACATATTAAAATTAAAATGTTTGATTCAATTAAAGATGGAAAACAACTTCCAAAGAGTGGCTGCTCTTTAAGAGACCTTTCTTTAGCCACTGCAGTAAATTTGGTGATTGTGTAAGCTGTCAAATTGCTAGCCCTGGAGAAGAAGACTTCCAAAGCGTCAGTGCAAATGTCCCAGGCTGCCACACCACCATGCCACATCTCTGAGTCACAGGTACCATTTCTAGGGAAAAGAAAGTAGTATCATACTCATCCAGTCCTTGGACTTTTTGAGATAGACAAAAAGGGGCCAATTATTGTCCATATTAATGCTAAGTATCAGAGGGGTAGCCATGTTAGTCTGTATCCGCAAAACCAGCAAGAAGTCCTGTGGCACCTTACCTGATGAAGTGTGTCTTTGCCCATGAAAGCTTATGCTCCAGTGAATCTGTTAGTTTATAAGGTGCCACAGGACTTTTTGTCAGCTTAGTGCTGTTGTTCCTTGATTTGGACAGGTCTCTGGGAACCAGACTGATACCAACAATGGATTTCACATATGTCACTAAACCATCAGATAGTTCTTCATTAGTGATCTGACAGGATTAGAAATAGAAACCTAATTGAGTTCAAGTCTCTGAGACAGCGTATCTATAGGATGTAAATATTTTATGCACTTATTAGTCTGCAAATTAGTGCAACACCAAAAACATTTAAAAATAATATTTCTAAGACTATGACTGATAAAGGTGCTTTTCCCACAGATCATTCCATTTGTAAATACAAAGGCAAGTACTAGGTAAACTATAAAGAGCATTGACTACAGGCTTATTTGAGGTAAAAGCAATTAATGTTGTTTGCTCAGACTCTCAAAACTAAATTGTGACAATGTGTCCAAAGAGAAAGCCATGTTCAGCCATCAGTAGTAGTCTCGTTAGAATACATTATATTGACCTTCACTGAAAATAACCAATTAGACATATCACTTAAAATGTTAATCAACTTCTGTACAAGATTCTTTTCTCCAGTCAGATTCTGTACGTTTGTGAACTGTTGACTTCCACACCTCCTTATACATATTCTTTCCTCTCCACATACATATGTAATTCATTAGCACCAATATTTGTCACATACATGTATGGACAGAATAAGACACATTAAAGTATGTCATTTATTTAATTTTTCCCTCCCTTTTGGGGTTGAGGGACTGTTTTATGTTGTGTGTGCCCCCTGAATGCTTCTTGATTGAAAACAACTATCTGTTGACTTTGGCTTTAAACAATTTCCTCTTTGTATTACTTGATTACGGATTGTCCTGCTGTCATGTATTTTTGGCTCTTAAACTAATATGCATAATGAAATAACAATACTATGAACTAAAATACTATTCTTCATTAAGGGCTCTGAAAACCCTCTGTAAGCTAGATATTATTTTACAAACAAGCACAAATAGAAGGAAGGAAGAAAGAAAAGAAAGAAGGAAGGCCTAAGGTAACAGTAATTAAGAGGTACTACTGGTGGAACCTCTCTGGTCTAGCACCCTCAGGACCTGATTGATGCCAAACGAGAATTTTCCAAACCAAAGGAGGCCAATATTGTCTAGCAGTTTTACCAACATTTCCACGGCTTACTGGGCACTTAGAAGACATTTTGAGGGTAAATTACAGCTAAATAACAACACAGAACATTGAGAGATAGGACTGGTGGCTGTAAACAAACTTCATGGGACCAAGGTTAACTTGGCCAGACCCATTAAAAGTAGTCATTGGGCAAGCTAAAATCATGCAGGAATATGGATGTTTCCAAACAAGAGAGCCGGTCTAGCGTGATTCAACCTGTATTTGAGAAAAGTCAGGAACCCCATGCTTGCTCCCTGTAGTCTAACCAAAATTGCACTGCTTCCCATACTTATGAATGACTGCAGGCATGTTCTCAAGGACTGTATCCCTGATGCCATTTGTTTAATATTTAATGCATTTATATATAAATTATAGATGCAGATATGTGCCTGCGTGCATGCCTGCTGCTCTCCTCTTCATCATTGACTCTTCCTCTTGGTTCTGTGGCCAGCATGCACGCATGCAGGTATAACGTGGAAAAGGCAGAATATATAATGAAATATGAAATTAATCTGATTGTGAAACTTTTCACCACGACTTTCCAACCAGAAATATCAGTTTCAAAAAGAGCATGTTAGACTGGAGAATGCACAAACTAAACAGATAAAGAACTCTACAGTGACACCACAATTCCAACTTATATAAAAGACATATATAAAAGCTTATAAACAGAAATGCACAATACTCTAAAAAACAAAAACAAAAAACAAACAAAAAAAAAACCACACAAACCCCAGAATGAGGGATCGACACACCAAAGACTTACAAGCACAACTCCCATTTGTACTGCAAAATTGTGGCTAAGATTCACTTGTTTTAATTATCAGCTATTCCTGACAATGACAAGAATTTTAAAATACACACAAAATGTGAATTACTTTATTACCCATAGCGTCTTAATTTCAATCAATTTCAGCACACATTTATTCAATAGAGACATAAGTTAAAATTGGCTTTATATTTCTCACTGCAAGAGTAGAAATGTTCCCATTAATAGTCATCTAATAAATAAATGCTGTAGAGAGCTATTCTCCTTTCTTATAAAGATGTAATTGCTCATTTTACGATGAATGAGCAATTGTCAAAACGCCAAACTTTCAAAACAAGAAACAGTTTGTTAACCTATCATTTTAAATCTGGGAAATGCAAACATGAATTGAGTCTAAAGCACAGTACTTCTCAGATTTTTCAAACTGAATGTGACAACCTTAGGTTTTCCCCAAAGTTATAAATTAAGATAATATGCCACAGGATCTGGCTTCATCTAATCCACAACCTCTGAAGTCTGCAATATTAAAAGAAATGGAAAACAAATATAAGCTGCATGGGTCCTCAGAGGCTCTTGTGGAATATTTTTTTCTAATCTGGCAAGAGCCTGCATGTTTGTTGCAAGATGCAAAAGCTAAGTATTAAGTATTCCCAATTATTTAAATACTCAGTATTTTGTAGAACTGAGCCCCTGGTGTCCAAAATTCTAACCCAATTGCTGAAAAAAAACAAATATTAGAACTCATCAAAAACCCAGCACTAGGATTAACCAAACAAATTCCCCCAGAAAGCAAGGGGAAACAAACTTCAGTTATCCCACTCTTCCATTATACACAATTCACATTTGTTAGCTAGGCATCTTCCAGGACCTACCGGAAAGGTCTTCAAGACCAGGTTGTCCAGTTTTAGTGTAAAGAACAGTGTCCATGCTCACTCCTCCTGTGCTGGACTCGGCTGTTACATTCCCTTCATTGTCTGTCTGTGATCTTAAAGGCAACACAAAGAGAGATCTGCAGGCACTCATCACCAAAAATATATTAAGGGTAACATTGGTAGAACTGCATCCACCATCATCTACTGTGTTTTTTCTGTAGAATACACTAGCAGACTGACTTTACATAATTCATTAGTCCCATGTTGAGCTATGTCCTAGAAACGGAAACAAGCACTTAACTGTAAAAAATGAAATATTCATACTCAAAATGTAGACCTCACTGACACCCCCCACCCCCCCACACTAAGACTCTTCTGATTTTCAGCTAAATTTTCAGCAGCACGTAGTGGACTGAAAATCTGATCTTTGTTAACAATAGAGTATGAATGTGACAATTCTGCACACCTGTGCAGAGTTCCCTTGTGGACTAGCAGTGTCACCAATTTTTCTTTAAAAACCAAATAGGTAAAATAAAACAATTAACAATGACTGCAAACAGAAATTGGCACATGCCACTAAGTGGAAGTTTTTTTTCAGTTCTGTATTAGAATATATCTGTGATGACTTCATTTTATTGATTACACTGTGTTTTGGCTCTTAGGACCACAGCAGTTCACAGTTAAGCGCATCCTCCTTTAAGTACAGAAAAGGGTTCCTAGATAGGAACACTCAGAAGTTATTTCACTGATACTATTCTTGATCTCAGCTAAACGGCCATGCATGTGGCAACATACAGAAGGATATAATAATTTTGCTGTTTGCAGTTACAAGAACAGAAGTATATTCATAACAGATTTTCCCCTTCTCTCTGTCACAGCTCCTTCTATAGGGATTGTGGATATGGGAAAGAGATGGCTAGATTGTTCCTGTTCTCCAGTGATTCCCACATACTGTATTCACCCCTTAGAACTATATCCAACTTGAAATAGTTTAAAGCAAATCTGAGGCTGCTCTTATAAGCTGCGTCTACACGTGCACGCTACTTCGAAGTAGCGGCACCGACTTCGAAATAGCGCCCGTCGCGTCTACACACGTCGGGCGCTATTTCGAAGTTAACTTCGACGTTAGGCGGCGAGACGTCGAAGTCGCTAACCTCATGAGGAGATAGGAATAGCGCCCTACTTCGACGTTCAACGTCGAAGTAGGGACCGTGTAGACGATCCGCGTCCCGCAACGTCGAAATTGCTGGGTCCTCCATGGCGGCCATCAGCTGGGGGGTTGAGAGATGCTCTCTCTCCAGCCCCTGCGGGGCTCTATGGTCACCGTGGGCAGCAGCCCTTAGCCCAGGGCTTCTGGCTGCTTCTGCGGCAGCTGGGGATCTATGCTGCAGGCACAGGGTCTGCAACCAGTTGTCAGCTCTGTGTATCTTGTGTTGTTTAGTGCAACTGTATCTGGGAGGGGCCCTTTAAGGGAGCGGCTGGCTGTTGAGTCCGCCCTGTGACCCTGTCTGCAGCTGTGCCTGGCATCCCTATTTCGATGTGTGCTACTTTGACGTGTAGACGTTCCCTCGCTGCACCTATTTCGATGTTGGGCTGAGCAACGTCGAAGTTGAACATCGACGTTGCCGGCCCTGGAGGACGTGTAGACGTTATTCATCGAAATAGACTATTTCGATGTCTCAACATCGAAATAAGCTATTTCGATGTTGGCTGCACGTGTAGACGTAGCCATAATGTCTCAGTGCCTGTTTCTAGTGGCAGCTGGGCCACTGATGCAGACTTACGAACCTAATATATCGGAGGGGTAGCCGTGTTAGTCTGGATCTGTAACAGCAACGAAGGGTCCTGTGGCACCTTATAGACTAACAGAAAAGTTTTGAGCATGAGCTTTCGTGAGCACAGACTCACTTCATCAGATGCTGGTCTTGGAAATCTGCAGGGCCAAGTATAAATAAGCCAGAGAGAGGGTGGGGATAACAAGGTTAGCTCAGTCAGCAAGGGTGAGGCTTACTATCAGCAGTTGATCTGGAGGTGTGAACACCAAGGGAGGGGAAGCTGCTTCTGTATTTAGCCAGCCATTCACAGTCTTTGTTTAAGCCTGAGCTGAGGGCATTGAATTTGCAGATGAGTTGTAGCTCAGAAATTTCTCTTTGGAGTCTGGTCCTGAAATTTCTTTGCTGTAGGATAGCTACTTTTAAGTCTGCTACTGTGTGGCCTGGGAGATTGAAGTGCTCTCAGACATCAGAAATGGCAATATACAAAAACCCGTAGGAGAGTACTTCAATCTCCCAGGCCACACAGTAGCAGACTTAAAAGTAGCTATCCTACAGCAAAGAAATTTCAGGACCAGACTCCAAAGAGAAATTTCTGAGCTACAATTCATCTGCAAATTCGATGCTCTCAGCTCTGGCTTAAACTAAGACTGCGAATGGCTGGCTAAATACAGAAGCAGCTTCCCCTCCCTTGGTGTTCACACCTCCAGATCAACTGCTGGTAGTAAGCCTCACCCTTGCTGACTGAGCTAACCTTGTTAACCCCACCCTTGCTCTGGCTTATTTATACCTGGCCCTGCAGATTTCCAAGACCAGCATTTGATGAAGTGAGTCTGTGCTCACAAAAGCTCATGCTCAAAACTTTTCTGTTAGTCTATAAGGTGCCACAGTACCCTTCGTTGCTGAACCTAATATAGACTTTGGTAACAGATGTGGGTCTCTAAGTTCAGATATTAGAGATATTACCTTCCAGATGTGCCAGATTGAAACCCTGATATTAACATCCCACCCTGGCGGGCAAGACCCCAAGATCAAGAAGATACACTAGCTCCTTTGAGGCTTCCCTGTAGGTGTGTCTGGCACATAATGGCTACATCTACACGTGAAGCCTACATCGAAGTAGCCTATTTCGATGTGGTGACATCGAAATAGGCTATTTCGATGAATAACGTCTACACGTCCTCCAGGGCTGGCAACGTCGATGTTCAACATCGACGTTGCGCAGCACCACATCGAAATAGGCGCTGCGAGGGAACGTCTACACGCCACAGTAGCACACATCGAAATAAGGGTGCCAGGCACAGCTGCAGACAAGGTCACGGGGCGGACTCAACAGCCAGCCGCTCCCTTAAAGGGCCCCTCCCAGACACACTTGCACTAAACAGCACAAGATACACAGAGCCGACAACGAGTTGCAGACCCTGTGCATGCAGCATGAATCCCCCGCTGCAGCAGCAGCAGCCAGAAGCCCTGGGCTAAGGGCTGCTGCACACGGTGACCATACAGCCCCGCACAGGCTGGAGAGGCAGCGTCTCTCAACCCCCCAGGTGATGGCTGCCATGGAGGACCCCACAATTTCGACGTTGCGGGACGCGGATCGTCTACACGGTCCCTACTTCGACGTTGAACGTCGAAGTAGGGCGCTATTCCGATCCCCTCATGAGGTTAGCGACTTCGACGTCTCGCTGCCTAATGTCGAAGTTAACTTCGAAATAGCGCCCGACGCGTGTAGCCGCGACGGGCGCTATTTCGAAGTTAGTGCCGCTACTTCGAAGTAGCGTGCACGTGTAGACACAGCTAATGGTATTTTATGGCAGAGGCCATCACTTTGTTCTGCATCTGTACAGCTCCTAGAACAATGAGGTCTAGGTCCATGGATGGCCTTCATGGACACTGTGGAAACACCAATCAATACCAGTAATGGACAGAGTTTGAAATTTGGAACATAAACATAAAAACAGTGCTATAAATTGTATGCTTCAGGTCTTTCAAACAAAGACATACTATTAATCCACTTTCTATTAAGTATAGATTTACTGTTCCTCTTCATTTTTCAAGGAAACAAGATGATACATTTTGACCTTTCATTTTGACTTCTGGCTGGGCAAGTAAATGTGTTATTTTTTCAAGTCTGCAGCAATTTTTCTGGCAGAATTGTGCAGTTTGTTTTGCATTCTTTCATAAGGTCAAATAAATATTACCTTGAGATCACAATCTGTTATTAGAGTTATAAAAATTTTATTGTGAGCAGCTCCGCTGCTTTCATATTCCCAAGGATACTGTTACCGAAAACACTGAATGGAGATCGGCTCCAACTCAGTTATTACAGTGAGTTTTATTTTGACTTTTTCATCCGGACATTATAGTCATAGACAACAAAATACAATGTGTAATGAATTCACCCTTGCTTGTTCATATTGGTAAGAAATGTAACAACTGAGAGCTAATCATAGCTATGGGGAGTATTTGAAGGGCAGGGCAGGGCAGGGCAGGGCAGGGCATGGCAGGCTTGTGTGTGAATGCATCTATACTTAATATGTGCACTACTTGGCCTTCTGACTACTAGGCAAATCAGTTCAACTTAGTTCCCATGATAAGTAACAGGCCCAAACACAAAGGTCTGTTCAATCTTCATCTACAGGACTATAATGCTTAGAGCTGCATTGGTACGCTCTAGCTGAAAACAGAGAGCTACACCTCTAATGGGTTTGTAAGCAAACAGCAGGCCTGGGCCAGCTCACCGTAAGGCCAATGCAAGATGCTGCCATAGCACTGATTTGAAAGTAGTGGGTTTAGGGAGCAAGATGCACTCAGAAATTTTAATAGAATATATGTGTACTTTAATAGCAACATCAAGAAGAATGTAATATTAAGATGTATTTTATTTGCAGGGCCACATTTTCATGTGCTGATGCTGCAGGATGCTTGGACAGCTTTTTATAAATATACTGGACAATGCAAACGAAAACCCCAGTGTTGGCTTGATTCTGCTCAGCAATGGATAAGTTCCCAAGAGGTGGGACAGAAGGCACAAGGATCTCACTTCTTGTTCCCAAATAGGACCTGAGCCCACCTTTTTCTTCCCCAAGTGCAAGGACTGTTCCACACACCTTTCTTAAAGGCTCATGGAGGAAGCAGGGCTATGGCCCACTCAGCTGACTCCAGATCTAGCAACAGAGCAAAACCCACTCATGAGAGAGTGAATGCTTGACTCTAACCAAGGATGGAGCTTCAGTCATGCTCTTCCTTCGACCTGAGGTCTTGTCAACACTAAGGACATTTTCTAAACATATCTCAGCATTGCAAACACTGAGCTATTTTCAGCACTGTTAGCAATATCAGGAGCACTGGTGTAGATGGGTTACCAACAACTGCAACCATCTTTAACACTGTAGCCATGTCTACACGTGCACACTACTTCGAAGTAGCGGAACTAACTTCAAAATAGCACCCGTCACGGCTACACGTGTTGGGCGCTATTTCGACGTTAACATCGACATTAGGCGGCGAGACGTCGAAGCCGCTAACCCCATGAGGGGATGGGAATAGCGCCCTACTTCGAAGTTGAACGTCGAAGTAGGGCACGTGTATACAATCCGCGTCCCGCAACATCGAAATAGCGGGGTCTGCCATGGTGGCCATCAGCTGAGGGGTTGAGAGACGCTCTCTCTCCAGCCCCGGCGGGGCTCTATGGTCACCATGTGCAGCAGCCCTTAGCCCAGGGCTTCTGGCTGCTGCTGCTGCAGCTGGGGATCCATGCTGCATGCACAGGGTCTGCAACCAGTTGTTGGCTCTGTGGATCTTGTGTTGTTTAGTGCAACTGTGTCTGGGAGGGGCCCTTTAAGGGAGCGGCTTGCTGTTGAGTCCGCCCTGTGACCCTGTCTGCAGCTGTGCCTGGCACCCTTATTTTGATGTGTGCTACTTTGGCGTGTAGACGTTCCCTCGCAGCGCCTATTTCGATGTGGTGCTGCGCAACGTCGATGTTGAACGTCGACGTTGCCAGCCCTGGAGGACATGTAGACGTTATTCATCGAAATAGCCTATTTCGATGTCTCCACATCAAAATAGGCTACTTCAAAGTAGGCTTCACGTGTAGACGTAGCTTGTGACATATAAAAAAACAGTCTGATCAACACATTAAAAATGACAAAGCAGCTGCTCAACTACCTACACCAGGGCTCCAAACACTGCACACACCAATGATCTGAATTGGTATGTTTGTCAGTTGGCAGTTGTAGATATCATACCTCTCCGGGACACAGTACCTATATGAGTTCCGAGTGCTATAATGCAACTCCACTCTACCAACCCACCACAGGCAATGACTAACACAGCTGACCCCTATAAATATTACATCTCGAGCACACACACTGTAAAGGTACTGTTAATAAGCTAGTTCTATAAAGCCAGCTTTAAGCAAACGTTATCTGGGATTACGGCAATCATTTATTTTTTTAACTGCTGGGAACTATCACTGTCTCAGCTAGGATTGTTGATTTTTAACAATAACTTGCTAAATTATGTCAGTTTTTTAAAAAGTGTCAGCACCACTTCAGCTGTTGTATAATTTTCTGCCCATCTCCAAGTACAGCACACATGGATAAATTTCAGATTCAAAACATCACGCTTGAAGAGTTAAACCTACCTGTACATGAAAGGAGCTACTGTGGCAGTGTTTGGGTGGTTGTATTGCTGTTGTGGATGAGGTAGCTGAACGCTCACAGTATTGCTTCCTGTAGTCTGTGTAGTACTAAGTGGCCCATTGACAGCTTGGGTGCTGCTGCTACTGCTAAGAGTAGACACCCCTCCTATCCCTTTTCCTTCTGAGGAGGCTAAACTGGAAGTGGAACTGGAATTCCTGCTGTCTAGTTGGGTCTTCTGATGAGAGAGCCCTGAGCTAGGTTTCCCACTCCGGCTTCTTTCACCTTCCTTTGCAGACGTTGGGGCACTTGAGGATTTCCCTGTGGTGTTTTTCATTCCTGGTTTTGGTATTCCACTGTGCGAAGGTGTGGAGGCCTCCTTCTTGGCACTATTCAACTTTCCTCCTTTAGGGATAAAGCTTGCAATCTTGGAGGACTTTTTTGGCATCTCTGTTGCAGCTGGTGCTGTCTGTTCTTCTTTTGGCTCCTCTTTCATCTCCTGCTTCTCAGTTACGGATATTCTTTTCGCAATGTCTTTGCTTTTGTCCCTTTCCTTCTCTTTCTGCTTCTCTTTCTCACTGCCCTTTGGGGAACTTTTCTTATTAGTCAGTGCCCGGCTAAAAGTTCTTTGTGCAATTCCCTTAAGTGCAATTTTGGGGCTACTGGATGTTGGTCCTGGGTTGTTCATATTCCGATTTGCAGCATCTATCTCTTCACTTTCCTCAAAGCTGGGAAGTGTCTCTAGTCTTTCGCAGCTAGTGTCCCGAGAACCTGAGCACTCAGGGGATGTTCCTCCTGTTTTGGAGCCTCCTTTGCTATTGAAGAGTTTTAATTTCTCAAGCATGGATTTTTGACCATTCGGAGTTGCTTTGACCACTTCTGAAGGAGGTTTTGGAGACTCTGGGATTGGCTGCTTTACAGATAACATGGAAGACGTGGCTGTGTGCTTTGCACTAAGGGACTTGCTGCGCCAGGGTTTGATGGCAGAGCTGGGCTGGGGAATGGCCGACGAGTTATTGCAGCTAACAGCATTTGTACTGCTGCTGCTTTGAATTGAGGATGGCACATTTTCATTCATTCCTGTGGACTGGGAGGCTGTATTGTCTGCTGGCTCTGGCAAAAACAAAGACAGTAGCACCAGGTATTAAAATAGTTCTGATTAATCAAATTCCTTTCCACAGTAAAAGGGTTGGTTCTTCAGACTACTACTATTAGGAAAGAAAGATTCCTCATTGTTACAAACTACAGAAGGCTCACTAAACAAAGTAAGACTTCTGATTTTTGATCCCCTCAATACATTAGCTAACTCTCACTATGGTAGTTGAAGTTGCCTCAGTTTTACAAACACACCCAAATGAGGTTAAACATGCAAACGTCACCTATGTTTTAGCACATCTTCTAGGTCTACAGTGCATCTTCATTAACAAGTACATGTGCATTATCTGACCACAGCCTTCCCTGTGCTTTTAGAAAACCTTTACTGTTCAAATTCATTTCCTAGAAAAACTGCATGGAGAAAAGGGGAGGGGGAGAGACAAACAACATCACTAAAGTTATTTCCAGTTAAGGGAGTTTCAAATTCTGGTATCCATTAAAAACATAGGCAAACCTACTTTGCAAAAATAAAACCAATTGCATCCGTATTCCTGGAGTGAACCTAAGTGACACATTTTTATCTAATAAATGCCTCCAGCTGTAAGAAGAGCTAGTGTCAGTAATTGCAAACCATTCTTCAATGAGCACAAATCTCTTATTTATTTAGGTTTTTTAATGCCACCTGGTTTTCTAAAGTAATAAATTCAGCACCTAAAGAGAGCTTGAAAATCACTCTTGCTTACTCACCTATCAGTGGCCACTTCTCCTCTTCTAAAGTTTCTCTTTGCAAACCTTCCCTTCTGGAGACGCTACTCTCTCAATTATCACAAATATGTTTTCTGTTAAACGGCTCATGTTTCCAATTAACTTTTGTCATCCCTAACTGTTTGGCTACCCAGCAGCCTGCTGGGGATTAACGGCTTTTACCTATATTTCCCTGCCCTCTAGCAATAAAGTAAACTGAATATAGAGCTGCTTTTTTAATTTAAAAATAAACAGCAGTTGAGACCGTATGTTTTTCAGCAGCAGGAGCAGCACTGTGAATTCAGTTCTGTAAATCATGAACCGCGGCAACCACACAGGGGCTGTTTTACTTCACTTTCAGCTGCTCACTGAAGATATGGCTTTGTTAACCTCACTCAAATGATCCAAACCAGACCTCCTGAAGATTTAAAGCGCATACATCTTCATGACTTAGTGGAGATCTGTGCTCCTAGAGCTGTTGGAGATCCCTTAATAATAAATCCAGCCATTTTACATTGTTATGTACTAAATAGAGTAAGAAGAATTAATGATCATTTTTTAACATTACTGAACTGGGAAGATTTCCAAAGCTCTGTAATTAACTATCAACTACTAAAATGGCTGGTCTTTCTAGCCCTTTCCTCTGGAAAGCTTTTCTCAGGTAAATAAAGAGGGGCAATGGTCACTTCAGTATACATGAGCACCAAGGGCTTGATTCAAACTTCATTTACCACTGGTGTAACTAGTTCAACTCCTTTGACTTCAGTACAGTTACTCCTGATTTACTCCACTGTAGGAGCAGAATCAAGTGCTGAGTGTTCCAAATCCTATTTACCAGGTGGTGTGTGAAGTGCCACTCTCTGCCTGAGCTCAGGAGCACTCCACCCACAATCACGTGGATCAGGGAGTGTGGAGCAAATGCATCAGATGGTGTAGGAGTCCCAGGAACACACAGAAAGAGGGAAAAGAAGGACCAAGTGCCATCAACCCTGCCCCCGCAGCTGGGAAGAAGGAAAGAGCAAGAAAGATCAGTCAGTAATACTGTCCTCTCCCACTTTTCAAAAGGTTATGGCGCCACTACTTGTCACTCCACGTTTCCTGCAATAACTGGGTCAAAAGAGTGGTAACTTGTTTATCTTTCCTACCCTCGCACGGAAGATGCAGCTTAAGAATTGTGCCTCAGTCACAATGCCCCTCAGACAACATACCACTGACAGCAGCATGTAGCATGCAGGTTGCTATGCTCTGTGATGAAAAGCACGCCACGGCCACAGTGTGCTGCAGTCACGTCAGTGAAAACTGCGGGGTGGGGATGCAATAGGGATGCAATAGCAGCTCCTTGCTCCCAGAGCCTTGCACTGCTGCAAGAGTTGCTCTAGCAGCAGGGAGCTGGCAAAGCCATTCCTTGCAGCCAGAGTCCTTTCCTGTGGCAGACAAAGTGTGGCAGCTGCAAGGAAGCAGCAGGATACTAACCTGTTAAAATAGCAGACAGGGAGACAAGAAGACAGGCATGAGTGGTATAGAACATGGGCACATACACATGCTGTTGAGATGTGTCTGCAGTCTACTCACCCAATTCGTGCTGCTCCATCTACACCCATGCTAGGGAGCCATGTATGCATGTACACAGCACACTGGGTAAATCGTGATGGGAACTTTCTGAGTCACTATAGGGGCTCGTCTGCTTACTTGGCTCAATCTAATTCTTGATCTTCCCCCTCAACCCTCCACTCTCTGATTTGCTCACCTTGATTATCTTTTTCTGATTTGTCCTCCTTGCTTACTGTTTTTGGTTCTCTGTGTCTTAAATATTGAGTCTGTTCTGGTCTGGCTATGGTCTGAAGAAGTGGGTCTGTCCCACGAAAGCTCACCTAATAAACTATTTTGCTAGTCTTTAAAGTGCTACTTGACTGCTTTTTGTTTTGATTGGGTAAAGAAGGGTGCATTGTAGATGCACCATAAGGCTATGTCTATGCTTCAGGTAGACACCCACAGCTAGCAGCTTCTCACTTGGCCTCAGGCTAAGGGCTCTTTAACAAAGGTATAGATGTTCAAAATCAGGGTGCAGCCTGAACTCTGGGATCCACCCACCTTGCAGGGTCCTACAGCTCTAGCCTAAACTGGAACATCTACACTATAATTAAACAGTTCCCTAGTCCATGCCCCATAAGTCCAAGTCAATTGCCATGGGCCAGCCACAGGTTTCTTAAGTTCAGTTTAAACTTACCTGAATCCTCAAAACAAACTCCTGGGTGGTGCAGCTTTTCAGCTATACCCTACTCAGGTCTGTAAAAATTTAGCCCAAAGGGTCCATGAAGTAAGATACAGATCAGCATATGCAAAGAACCTGGGTCTTTGAAAACCTGATGAAGAAAACTCCAGTATCTGTTTTTTGTTTGTCTTTTTTAAATTTCTTAATTAAATCACTAAATATTAAACATTCTGCATGTGGGGGACAGGAGTAAAACTTACTCATAGCATGAAAGCTGCGAGTTTTCTGCTAAAAAGCAGAGAAGGGACAAAGTAATCCAGAATTCCAGATAAATACAAAAGGTATTGGATTTAGACCATGAATTTTAGATGTGTCTATAAATGATTGTCAAAGAAAGGTCAGTTAACTGTCCATTTGTTTTAATATCCCATTGCTTTCCTATGCTCTGTTAAGTGATTTCAAATGAGGATACTGAGAAATGGCAACTAAGAAATGGTCTCTCTCTACTCCTGTGGTGTCCAACACAGTAGCCACTACCGACATATGGCTACTTGGCCAGTTGAGTGTGGCTAGTTGGCTTGAACAATAAATATATTTTCAGAATGCTGAGGCTAGCTCGATATTGTGGCTGCTGCTTCAAAACTGGCTGGACACCACAGCAAGTCTATTCTATGCCCATATCTCCTGCTTCTGTAACCAAGCACTGAGATGAGATTAGTCTACTAGGCCGTGCTTTAGCTGACTTTCCCTAAAAAATTACCACCACACTATAATCTCACCTGTACTCTGGGGGAGTGGCCTTCTATAGTTAGGGATACTCCTGAGGTAGATACTATCTCCATTTAACAAAGGAGAATATCTGTCACAGAAATTAAGTGACTTGAAAAAGGTTACAAAGGGAACAGTATCAGAGCTAGGTTTAAAATTCAGGTGTTCCTGGTTTCCATTTCTCCTCTTTCAATCTCTCTTTTCTTGTCTATGTAAATCACATTAATTCACATCCTACATTCCATGCACAACCTTACCTTCTCTCTCTCTTACTCACCACACACACTTAAATTTGGAGCCTAAATCTCCTCTCCTCTTACGCTGATCTCAAAGGCCCTTTCTATACATGCCACTTTCAAAGAAAGTGGCATGCTAATAAATGGCCCGAAATATGCTAATGATGCATGGATGCAAATTCCCCATGCCTCATTAGCATAAGGTCACATGATTTGGAGTCCAGAAGACATTCTTCCAGACTCCAAAATGCCATTTAGAAGTGCAGCCCCCGGGAGTGGGGGGGGGGTCTTCCGGAAGGAACTCCTTCTTCTGGAGGCCCCTCCTTCCCAAAATTTTTCAGGAAGAAGGGGCCACCAGAAGAAGAACTTCCTTCCACATGACCCCCTGGGGGCCACGCTTCTAAACAGTGTTTTGGAGTCCGGAAGAACGTCTTCTGGACTCCAAATCACATGCCCTTATGCTAAGGAAGGAACAATCAGTTTCACACATTCAGAATGGGAACAGACTGTCTAGGAATGACTACAGCAGAAAGGGATCTAGGGATTATAGTGGACCACAAGCTAAATATGAGTCAACAGTGTGATGCTGTTGCAAAAAAAGCAAACATGATTCTGGGATGCATTAACAAGTGTGTTGTGAACAAGACACGAGAAGTCATTCTTCCGCTCTACTCTGCGCTGGTTAGGCCTCAGCTGGAGTATTGTGTCCAGTTCTGGGCACTGCACTTCAAAAAAGATGTGGAGAAACTAGAGAGGGTCCAGAAAAGAGCGACAAGAATGATTAAAGGTCTAGAGAATGTGACCTATGAAAAAAGGTTGAAAGAATTGGGCTTGTTTAGTTTGGAAAAGAGAAGATTGAGGGGAGACATGATAGCAGTTTTCAGGTATCTAAAAGGGAGTCATAAGGAGGAAGGAGAAAACTTATTGTTGTTGGCCTCTGAGGATAGAACAAGAGGCAACAGCTTAAACTGCAGCAAGGGAGGTTTAGGCTGGACATTAGGAAAAAGTTCCTAACTGTCAGGGAGGTCAAACAGTGGAATAAATTGCCAAAGGAGGTTGTGGAATCTCCATCGCTGGAGATATTTAAGAACAGGTTAGATAGACATCTATCAGGGATGGTTTAAATAATACTTGTTCCTGCCATTGGGGCAGGGGGCTGGACTCGATGGCCACTTGAGGTCCCTTCCAGTCCTAGCGTTCTATGATTCTATGATTAGCATATTTCAGGCTCTTTATTAGTATGCTACTTTCGAAGAAAGTGGCATGTGTAGAAACGGCCAAAGAGATCAGAAGTAGGCCCCAGATGTTGTGAAAATTTGGAACTCTGTGTAATAGATGGGAAGGTGGGGAACGGGAACTGCATCAATGATCCAGTATAATACAGATATTAGTTTCTGTATCTGATATTTTCTAGGGAAACCCATTTAATGTCCATGACCATCTGATTTCATATCTCTACTTTTATTAAAATGCATAAAATCTCAAGAAATCAGATAGCCAACTGGAACAGAGAAGAAACCACTTATTCCTTTCCTAGAAGAAGTACAATGGAATTTTGTTTCTAGTGAACTCAGATCCATTGTAAATAAGTTTTCAGCGTGACAGAACAGAATTCACAAACTTTCCACCCAATACAAAATTAATGCAAGTAAATGGTTGAAACTAAATCTGTTCTATGGGGAAATATTGACATAAGAACAGCTTCTTCAACATAAGAAAATTATGCTCATCCAGGATTATCTGTTCCTTTGTTACAACCGGCTTGCCAACTTTTTTATTACTATTAAAACCATAGATTTATGTGGATAAAATAATTAAGTTCTACTCCAAAAGTATTAAAATCTTCTTTTGACTTTAAAAAAAGACCGGTACCTCAGATTATAAAATACACCAGTGCGAAGGGAAAGGTTAAATCAAAAGAGCACAGACCTTCCACTGATGAAAAGTCGAGTGAGTTTTAAGATACATTTATTAATTCCCTTGTGTCCCTTTGCGGGGAAGATGTTTTATTTCCTCAGCAACCCACATTAACTAAATTCACAATAAATGAAATGTGTTCAAAACCAAAACACAGCCTAGGCTAAATAATCATTTCTCTCCTCATTTCAAAGACAAAATGTTGGCCTGAAGTCCATTTTATTCCCAATGTTCCTGTTTAAATGATGTTGGTAGCCTAGTATCAAAGCCAATATACGCTGTAATGTGGGTAAATCAGATTTCAGCTGCTCCTGTAAAGCCTTAATTGCATCTGCAAACCCATCTATTTGTGATGACAAAAGAAAATCTAGAGTCTTATGATTTAAATTACCCACTGAAATCTTTGAGATCACACAATATATTAAGGGCTAGAAAAAATATATGCCATTTCCTAGGATTTGTCAAGTAAAGTCTAAACAAGTGCATTCCAATTTGTTTCAACTGAAAATCATCTTAAATGCAGTCACACTGCAGCAGCAAAAGCAGCACATACTCAGATCATGTTAAAAAGGTCAGGATTTTTATAGTCTCTTTCCATTCATTAAATAAAAGTACGTCCCTTGTTTAACAGCAACAGGGAACAAACAACATTTTTCTCACAAAAAGACAAGTCCTCAGTCCAATGCAAAGCTTTAAGTAACCAGGCTACATTGTGCATAACAAATGCAGAGAAGAGAGAAATCCAAGGTTAAAATCCAGGTTAGGAAGTGGTAATAGACCTGTTCTATGCCCATTATTGCAATCTCAGCACTGCAGAAGGCTGTTGTGTTGCCCCACTCCTATAATAGAGGAGTGACTGGTAGTTCTTAACTCCTCCTCCGTCCTGCCACCAAACCATCCTCTCCCAAGGCAGTACAGAAGGAGTGCAGCAAAGACGGCTTCATACCAGATAGTCACCTTTGCCTTATCAGAGATTTATCATGCTTAGCAAATGAAGCTGATGTTGTTGAGGCTTACGTAATTCTATCAGGAGTCCACCATATAACTGTAATTTATCCACATGCCTATCTAATGAGAAAGCATACAGAACAATCTGCTTAATGAAGTAACTTTGCACATGCCTTTTGTCAAAATTAGCAAAGTGTATGATTAACAAAATACCATTAGAATAGTAAGGTTGTGTTATCTACGGAGCTGCAGTGAGCATGCTATCACACTGGGCAAGCTCTCTGCTGTGGGAAGCTACGTTATCTGCACTGGACCGAAAAGCAGTCATGAAGCACTTCTGAGATCAGCAACGTAATTTATTGAGTGATGAGCTTTTGTGGGACAGACCCACTTCTTCAGTATAGGTCTTATCCATGAAAGCTCACCACCTAATACATGATTTTGTTAGTCTTTAAAGTGCTGCATGACTGCTTTTTTTGTTTTGTGACGATATTGTACAGACTAACAGGGCAACCTCTCTGTAACTATCTGCACTGGGATAGTGACTGAGCCTATGGCAGAGGCAACAACCACCACATGAGGTGCACAATCATTGTTTTTCTTTATAAGCAGAGATTCCTAGAAAATGATATGCTCTGTGATCCCATAGTGAGGTGTACAAAAACCATCTTGTTACACTGAAAAGAGATATACTTCACTGAATTGGATAAAATCGCTTGCTTCCACTTTTACTCATTGGACAAGACGCTTGCTCTTGAAAGGGGGATTTGATTTACTGTAATATGAAACAAAAAGTCACATTTATTCCTTGAAAACTGGAGCATTATTTTCCCCCACAGGAGGTAAGCCCTCTTCAATTGCAGTTTTGGATACTCAGCACTTCTGAAAACTAGGTCCAAGATCTATGGAAAAGCCAGTCAGGAAACTTTCACATTTCTGCAAAGTCCTCTTTTGTTCACATAAAACTGCAACATATGAAACAACAGTTCAGTTGTTTGTGGGTTTATTTCATTAAGACTCAGCAGTTTCTAAGAATGAAGGGTGGGGGAGGGGGTAGAAGCTGGAGCCCAGACAACTCTCTTCCCTCATTGTCTCGGCATAACTGACTAAGACACTTGAATTCCTTCTTGATTTTATTTAGTTACAGTAAAACTCAAAAGACTCTCCCCACATGACTGACTAAGAACAAGGCCAGAGGGACCTCCATCATCTGGATGCAAGTTATGCCATTATGAAATAACTAAATAAGCGGATGTCTTTCAAACCAGTGACAGTTTTTAATTTAAACCTAAACAAACCCCACCCCTGTTCCTTTTTCTTACAGACTTTTCTCATTTGTAAAAAACAAATCCCTGAATGCCTGAAGTGACAGAGCCATCAAAAGGCAGTAAGATAGGGGGCTGTAACTGCCCTCCCTCACTTGGATTATGTACAAAATTTAATATTCACTGTTCAAATCTAGGCCCACTTTGACTACAGTCAGAACTCTGACACAGAAATGGAAGGTCCTAGAAAAGATTTAGCTTGATTATAAGGGGAAGGCACTCCTGGACATCAAACAAGACAATATTTGTTACTGAATGACTTTGCCAGCCAGTGAAGTTTTGTAACAAGCAACAGTAACAGTAAAAGGCTGTAACATTGGTGGAGTTGCCAGTTTTGGGTTGGATATATTAATTTGTAATTCCTGGAGACTCCAGAGCAATCCTGGAGAACTGGCAATCCGAAATATTGATATGTCTGCTCTCTCTCTCGCTCTCTCTCCTATTCTCTGCCTATGGAACACAAAATTTCCTAAAGACTGCAATGCTTTTGTTTAAATTCAGACCTTGGGCTCAACACTGGAGTATTTGGGTGAAACTCAGGTCTGCAAAAGGCAGATCAGAGTAGATGATCTCATGGTCTCGTGTGGCCTTAAGATCTTTCTAGATACAAGTCACCGACACATTCTAAAAGACTGAATTTACATTTTAAGTGAGTATGTTAATCCAAAATCTGTATCTGTACACATACTTTGCTAATGTTTGCGTTCATACCAATACGTTTACACAAATACAAAACATCTGTTAATCCTGGCCCCCAAAACCGGTCAGTGCCCACAGGCGTGGTCTTTTCTTCTGTACCTGTTATAGTTTTATGAGCAATTCTTCTGATAATCTGGGATTTCTTCCATCTCTGTTTTCTGACCAGTGAGACTGCTTTTCCCCCTCTGACCTAGTTGGTTTATACAAGGTCTGGAAGCTGGAGTGGAGAAAAAAGTCTGCATGCACAGGAGAGTTTCAGCATGGATGTCTATGTTCTTTCTGTAACAGCAACGAAGGGTCCTGTGGCACCTTACAGACTAACAGAAAAGTTTTGAGCATGAGCTTTCGTGAGCACAGACTCACTTCATCAGATGCTGGTTTGAAGTGAGTCTGTGCTCATGAAAGCTCATGCTCAAAATTTTTCTGTTAGTCTATAAGGTGCCACAGGACCCTTCGTTGCTGTTACAGATCCAGACTAACACGGCTACCCCTCTGATACTTGACACTTATGTTCTTTCTAGCACTTTATCACATAAAGGTGCTGACTGTGCCTCAAAGCCACAACCTGTTCCAGAGGGAAGGACAGAGCATACGGTAAGCAACACCCCGATACAGCAGTAGCACTAGCTTCCAACACTGCTGCCTAAATGCCAGTACGTTTCCACCCTCATCTGGTAGATCCAGAAGATCGACCCTGAACCAAAGACTGAATGGACCACACAGATTTGCCTTAGAGACATCCCTATCCGTTGAGGGTGGAAACACACTGCCATTTGGGCAGCAGTGTTGGAAGATAGTACTGCTGCTGTGTCTGTCCGGTGGTTGAATAGTCAACTTCAGTTTCCATGGCTGTCTGTCAGAAACAATTCACTCAACAATAAATACATATACATATATAAAGCAGTCAAGTAGCACTTTAAAGACTAGCAACATAGTTTATTAGGTGAGCTTTTGTGGGACAGACCCACTTGGGTCTGTCCCACGAAAGCTCACCTAATAAACTATGTTGCTAGTCTTTAAAGTGCTACTTGACTGCTTTTTGTTTTGATAGACTAGCACGGCTTTCTCTTTGTTACTATTCTACATAGACATATGTGTAAAAATGTTAAAAACTGGAAATGGTTAATAATTGTTGCAGCACTGAACAAGCAACCACCAAATACTGGGCCACGTCATCAGCATAATTCCACTGTCTTCAAAATTCTCAAGATTAGGTTTAAGCTTTGCTATTAGGTTTGAATTTTTATGCTTTGCAACTCTTCAAATTAAGGACATCAGTTAAAATTCCTGGCTATTATGGGTATTTCAAAACATTATTTAAATACAGCTTTATTTTGTTTTTAATATTCCTAAAGTTTATACCAACTATGGCAAAGTTTCTCAGGCTTGTATAAGTCTATTTCAGTTGTTATTGAAACTTCAGACTTTTTCTGTTTAGGTAAAAGAGCTGAGCACATTTGAAAAGCCAAATGCAGCCAGTTAAACAGCTGTAAGATTAAACATGGACATGATTTACTGCATACTTCTATCTCGTCACATAACTGTATTGAATTGCTGAATTTACTCTTCTATGGCTTTAAGCTTCCCCATGGGCACATACCCAGTACAAATAAACCGTCCAGATTAACTGAGATGGGCCAATTGTTCTCTAAAAATATGTTTAATAAAAGAAAAATAAAGAGTAGGACAAGGGCTAGTAAAAACTGTGCATTGTGGATTTATTAAAGTGAAAGAAAAATTACAATATAAAATTAAAATTACACAACATAATTGAAAGATTTCATAATGAAATGTTGAAGAGTAAGATCCTAAGCAAACCAAGAAATTTGAATTTAGACTGAGAATCAGAAATGTATATACTATATAAATAGGAGTCAAAAATTCCATTCCAGGCTCCTCAAGAAGCATTTTAGTGTTCCCCTACAGTCACATTATATTTCCACTGATTAGGAGCCTCAATGTAGGATTTCATAGCACTCTAATTAAGATTTAACAGACAGAATTAAGAATGGTAACAGAGAGAAAGCCGTGCTGGTCTATATACTATCAAAAGAAAAAAGCAGTAAAGTAGCACTTTAAAGACTAGCAAAATAATTTATTAGGTGAGCTTTGGTGGGACAGACCCACTTCTTCAGACCACAGCCGTACCAGAACAGACTCAATATTTAAGGCACAGAGAACCAAAAATAGTAATCAAGGTTGACAAATCAGAAAAAAAAGGATCAAGGTGAGCAAATCAGAGAGTAGAGGGGTGGGGGGCAGGGTGAGTCAAGAATTAGATTAAGCCAAGTATGCAAAAGAAAAGTATGCTCTTTTGCATACTTGGCTTAATCTAATTCTTAGTGCCCCCCCACCCCTCTTCTCTCTGATTTGCTCACCTTGATCCTTTTTTTTCTGATCTGTCAACCTTGATTACTATTTTTGGTTCTCTGTGCCTTAAATATTGAGTCTGTTCTGGTATGGCTGTGGTCTGAAGAAGTGGGTCTGTCCCACCAAAGCTCACCTAATAAGTTATTTTGTTAGTTTTTAAAGCGCTACTTTACTGCTTTTTTGTTTTGATAGAATTAAGAATGGTATGAGGTGCATTTTCATTACAAAAGTACTGGTTCTTTGGCCATTTCGCCTGCTGCACTCAAAAAACAGAGAAGTTCAAGTGTGAAGTTGCTGCCAACTTGTCACCTTCATGTCACTACTTAGCATTGTAAAGGCCCTGTCCTGCTCCACATTATCTAACTGCTGGAATTGAGCAGAGCAGCAAAGCCATTGGCCCTTGAGTGAAAACTGCCAGATATCAAACTGCTTTCTAAAGTTTGTCATGAGAATTGCAAGTACTAAATCTAGGCTTCTTAACTGATGGGTGTGTATGCAATCTCTCAAGACTATATAAATCAACGCCACTGGCATTAGTTTAGGTATTTGCTGAGGCAACTAATCAGCCATCAGAGATAACCTTCTGACAGGAATCCGTGAGCTCCCCTTGTCATTCTTGATCTGGGAATATATACTACAAAGTTGTGGTGATTTTTTCAAAATCTTGCAACAAAATTCTTACTGTTTCCCATGAAGAAATTTTACACTTTGTGCAGACAAAAATGGCAGCACCCCATGTATCCGAGCTAGTGGGCACAGAAATGTACAGCAATTTGCTACATTTTGGGAAATCCATTATTGCTGTGAAAGTGAAACTCTTAAGTACATAAAGCTATTGATAAACAACTATCAAGCACTACTGAGTCAACATTTATTAAACCAATCCAATCTACTCTGTTCCTTTTGTAAAGGGAATGAGGACTTACAGACGGACACACAACAATGATTGCATTATAGTACCAGATAAATTCAATTTTGTAACTCTGGGTTTTATAAATTTGATTTTGAGTATCATCACTTTCCACAAAGTCCACACAAAGTCAAGTTAGTGCTGCCACACTCGAGTGGCCAAACATCGACTGCTGTAGCAGTGCATTGTGGAAACCTATCTCACAGTCCCCAAGCCCTGCTGCATCCCCACCACTGGCAGCGCTCACCTTACTGCCCAGTTCCTGGGTCTCTGTAGTTTGGGGGAGCTGGGAAATTGACCAGTGCTGCTGCTCCTGGCTTGCGGGAACTGGGAGCCAGGTGCTGCGCTGCTTAGTTTCCCAGCTCCCAAGAGTGGCAGGAGCCAGGTGCAGCTCCAGGAGCTTCCCAGCTCCCTGCCACTTGCAACAGCTGGGAAACTGACCAGGGCTGATGTGCTGGTCAGTTTCCTGGCTCCTGCGAGTGGCTGGGAGCCAGGAGCCAGATGCAGCAGCCATGTCACCCAGCTTCTCGCCATTTGCAGGTGCCAGGCAACTGACCAGGGCTGCTGTGTTTCTTGGTTTCCTGGCTCCTATGAGTAGCAGGGAGCCAGGTGCAACAGCACCAGCCAGGCTCTAGAGGCTAATGAATTTGATTCAAAGACATGGTGCGTCCACTCTAACCTTCATTTGAACTGTTAAATTTGAACTTGACATTACACCCACCCAGCTCCAACAATATTATGATATCAAATATCAAATATTAGTGCTCCCTAAATCAAGCTAATGGTATTTACAGTGAAGACAGTCACTTGGTACAATTGAGCTAACTGCCTTAAATTCAAATTTATTTCATAGGATAGATGTAACCAACGTGAGGCATTGCTCCTGTTAGATATGCTGCCCACCTGGAAGGCAGATCTCTGAGATACTAAGGAGCATGTTTCCCAGCAGAAGCCTGGGTACTTCAGCTATATGACTGCAACTAAAACCAATGGAAATCAAAGTAGTAAGTCTACACTGACTACTCATGAAAAATATGAAATATGCCTCAAATTACAGGAGTAAATTATATTTAAAACCAATCCCTAAAATGACATCCATTAGTATCTGTGTGTAACACACAAACCCATATGAGCTAAATTCTGTGGACCCTGTAATGCAGCCCTCACTTGGGCAATTTTGTATTAAAGTCAAAGAGAATTTTGCCTGAGGAATGACAAACATAAAACTGAGAGCTAGATCATGACTAGCATCTATATGGAAAATAATGGCTCTCTTCGCAACACAGCTGCATAATACCAACCTGGATCCTGGGATCAGGAAGGATGCATGGTGAAGGAGAGCAAAGGCTGTATAGCAGGGAGATGGACAGTAGACAAAGCCACAGACCCAGTCCCATATATTGGCCAGTGAAGCCAGCTGAATGCAAGGTGGAGAGAAAGTTGCAAATGATAAAAGCTAACACAGCATGCTCCCTCTCCTCCTGGAAAAGAAGCCATCCAGGAAAATTTTGATTCACAGGAGTGTTTCAGGGGCACAGTTCCTTTCAATCTAGTTCTAGGTAATGATCAGTGGATATGACCTATGCCTTTAAACAAACACCAGGAACTGCATGAACCCAAACAAATTCTATGATATAAATGCCAAAAGTCTCAAACAAGTATTTGGTGTCACAGCATGGCTTCATTGGCATAATGCCAGAGATGAATATGTTCTGAAGTTTCTAATAGCTCTTTTAGTTAATTTAAAAAAAATATCACAGGCTGGCCAGAAAAAGTCTCCAGCATCAGACAAACAGATCATTCAAACCAGGAACATGTACACACCTAAGTCAGTCAGATAGCACTGAAGACCAAATTAGATATAATGAACATTAAAAAAAATGCTTTCAGCACAAGTTACTGCACTGAAAACAGGTTAGAATTATTCACAACTTCTGCTTTCCGTTAACACACACTGCACAACAGAAAAAAAAATAAAGCCAGAAATTTTGCATCTGTACCACTGAAATTATGGATTTGTCAAGATCAGTCACTTAAACTACTTTGATCAGCAATTTGATTGGCAAAGGTAGGTCATCAGTCAGAAAGAACTTTAAAATCAAGCATGGAAAAATTACAACAATCCTAAAATATTTTAATAAGGTAGAATTTTTGTGAGAATTTTCCATGTAGCACATACTGTTTATTTTAAAAAGCTTATTTTCTTTTAAGGAGTCTACCTGTGGCCTGAGATTTTTTGCATTAGAGCATTTTTTGTTAAATTTTAAACATATCAGCTTTCTCTATAAATGTAACCTCAACTGTTTAACATGGGACACAGCTTCTTTGTTAAGTTATTAAGTACACTGAATTAAACAGCACACATTTGTGGATTGTCAGCCCATGTGCTTTTGGTTGTACTCAGTGTAATGTGTAAAAATAATGCAAACTGTTACTTAGCTTGTAGCCTGGATTTGGCACTTATTTTTTTTTTAACACAGTAAAATACAACAGCTAAAATTTGTGATGCTCCAGGCTTGGGGATATTCCCAGTTTATTGAAGCTAAACGTTTATATAACAAAACTGAAATCAAAGGTCAAATGCAAATTAATTTACAACTTACTTTTAACCTCATGTACTTGTGCTACTCTTTTAAAAAGCTCTATCCACTATTACAGTTGCGTTAGTATTAATGAGCATATTTGAAAGGGTGCTCATTTAACATTAGATTCATATGACCTTACAAAGAAAGAAAAAAACTCAAAAACTTGTCAAGAACTTATAAAAAAACAGCAAACACAAGAATATGGATGTTGAACTTGAGGAAAAAATACTTTCACTTACTGCTGTTTGCTGCATGAACCAAATGTTTCATTTTAGAAAAGTTCTTTCCAGATTTCTGCTGCATATGTTGTGTTTACTGATTAGAATTATGATCTTCTTTGCATTTCAGGATCCTCCACTTAATTTTCAGTCTCTGTTGAACTGTTAATCTTTCTGATACTCCCTAAGTTACAGACACTTTCCTACTCCACCTCTCTCCCCCGCCCTTACCTAATTGCCTCACAGAGTTGGACTGGATTTGGCTCAGTTAAAAATCAATTGCAGTGATCATCTGGCAGTTTGTTCAAAATGGGTCACTGACTTTTCAAGATCAGTTAAAGTATATCAGCATTCCCATTTGGAAATCACAAGAGCATACTATATGTAAAGTTGAGACTTTATCAGGCTTTACAATTTCACATTTCTACATTAATTTAATAACATACCTATTTACAACCATGAATTATGCTAATTGATTTAGCTGAAGAATATTTGGGGATGGTGAATTGTAACAAATGTAACTTAATTTGAACAAATTGTCCAAACCAACTCTCCTAAAAATCATTTTCTTGAAAACCTGGGGACTATTCCGTGTAGATGCGCCAAACAAGTTCATCAGGTTGATAAATGCAATGATCTCAAAATGCAAACCTCTGTTTAAGAACTGCAAAATCAAACAACATTGGAATGATTTTTGTGACACAGAATACGACATAGAATTTTAGGGGTGATTAAAAAAAAAGAAACAGCTACATTGTGCTGCTGTGAATAGTTTCCTTTGTTACACTGATTAGGAGACAGTTTCTGAACACCAGTATCTGATAAATTATTTTGATGAGCCTCTAAAAATTGGTTCTCTCAGGAAGCAGGCGATAATAGAATATTTTCTGCATTACTTTAAACTAACAAAAGTCTAAAAATATTGCTGTGTACAGAATACCACACTTATAGGATCAAATCCAGAGGTCCTGCTTTGATTTTCACATTGTCCAAAGTCAGCTACACTACTATTATCAACAATGCCTGAGAAATTACAAAAAACACTAAGAGAATTTCTATATTAGGCCTAAAGATACATATTCCTTTTTCTTCTTGCTTGTCTTACTGTTTCTTTAATATGGATCAGACCCCAGACAGGACGCAAGTTGATATCTGTATTAAGAAACAAACTGCATTAAGGTACACTTTTAAAAGATGGAAAAGAGTAATTGATGTACACAATTTTTGGAAATGTTCAGAAAGCTGGGTATGTACCAGTATGGTACATTCAACAAGAGTGTATGAACTGCACTTATAAGGCAGTGTGTGACCTGAATTTCATCTGATATAAGATATAGGTGAGTTTATTTTTTTAAAAGTCTGTCATATTACTTACAGTTTACCAGAGTTATATTCATCGGTATAATGTAATCTCAACAATAAAAGTTTAAAAGAAAAATGTTTTTGGAGGTGAGGGGCTGAATCCTTGAACAGTGGACCATATAACCTATCTTCAGTAGCTCTGTCTTACTTTTCAGTGAGAGGGTCTATTTTTTGCTTGTCCTGAGTCAAGCTGACCAAATAGCACAAGATTTCAATCTGCCAGAAATTACGAATGCTGCAATCCACCTAAAAGGAATGACACAGTCATAATCCTGAACAGAATACTAATATATATAGGGAGAATAAATATATATTTGAATACACATTTTTAACAGCAGATTTTAATTGCAATGTTACTTGATGTACAATGCCCACTCACATATACCACCAAAGAATAACAGATATCTTGATTTTTACTGCTATTATTTATTATTATGAACATAAGGAGCATGGACAAAGTCCTTAAGGCAGTACGGAACATGAAGTAGGGAAGTCCTTTCCACCATGGGCTTGCAATCTTAGAAGACAGAATATCTGGTGATTCTGCACTTGCTAATACGTTAGACCTTTGTGAATCAAGTGTTACTGTATGTATTTAACCAATATTTTTCACTTAGAATATTTGCCACTATGGAAGAGGGCTTAGGCCTACATTTTTATGCTTATTAAGGGCAGAAGAGACTATTATGATTATCTAGTCTGATCTGCATAATAAAAACCACAAAACCTTATCCAGTAATTTTCGCATCAAGCATCATTTGAGCTATAGCACACCTTCTAGAAAGATACCTAGCATTGATTCAGAGACCCTGATAAAGACCACATTGTTTAAAATGTACACCTTATCTCTACATAAATTTGTCTAGTTTCTGCTTCCAAAATGTTGGATATTATTATGCCTTTTCTGAAAATTTAGGTAAGCCCCTACTAACAAAAATCCCTTCACCACATAGGTTGGGGTGGGGAACCTTTTTCATGTCAGGGGCCATTGACCCGTAAACCAATCAGTCAGGGGCCATAAAAGTTAAAACCAAAACCAAATTGATGTGGTCTCCGACTGTATGTATGAGAGCCGGGGCAAGAGGGAGGGTGCAGGAGCAGGCTGTGGGTAGGTTATTTAGGCAGGAGAGGCATGTAAGAGAGGAGTGGGGGCCTGTATGGGAGGGGTGCAGGAGCAGGCTTGGGGTGTGGGTCTCAGTGAGAAGGGTACAGGAGAGTCTGGAGTGTGGGGTCTGGAAAGGAGAGATCAGGGTTGGGGTGAGGGGCCTGGGAGGGAGCAGCAGCAGGGTGGGGGTGGGACTCTGCATGGAAAGGAGTACAGTAGAGGGGGGTGGGGTCTGGGAGGGAGGGGGTGGAGGGTTTGGGCTGTGGGTTCTGGGAGAGAGGGTGCAAGAAGGTGGTAGGAGTAGGGGGTCTGGATGGGAGAAGGCTCAGGGGTTGTCTGGGGGTGTGGGGTATGAGCGAGGGGGGTGCGCTTGCCTTTGCAGCACTGCTGGACACACATGGCTCTGTACCCCCTATCTCCTGCTCCCGGGCACTGCCTTCTGCTGCTCTAATTGGCCAGAATTCCAGCCAATCAAAGCAATGGTAGGAAGCCTATGAGCAGGTTGGTTGCCCAGGCCACTACTCTTCGGACAACAGCAACAACTGGCAGCATAGCCTGGAGCTGCTTCCTGCCCCCTCACCCCCAGTCCCTTCCGAGCCCATTGTCTAGATTCAGCCCACAGCTTGCCTGATCTGGCCCATGAGGCTCGGGGCACTGCACCCTCCACTCCTCTGTGGATCAGTTACCATGGAGGGGAGCTTCGAGCCTCGTGGTCTGGGTCCAGACAAGCCATGATACAGATCTGGACTGCAGGCCAGGGAGTTCCCCACACGTGATAAAGGTACTTGTAGACTGTGATCAAGTGCCCCTTTAAAATACTCTTGAGCAAACTAAATAGTGTGAACCCTTCAAATCTAAAATGGCACCTTTTCCAAACCATTAATTATTCTTACAGCTTTTTTCTTAATCATTTTCCGATGTGGCAATTTTTTAAAATTAGTTTGCCCTCCAATTCAGAATTTTCTGGTTTTGAGGCTACAGGCCAATAGGTTATAAAACATTTTAAAAAGACGCCAGATTTGCCATGCAAAAGAATTTTCTCCTTTTCTGTTCCTACATTGTTATAATTTAGGAGTTACCTAGTACAGAAATTGTGGAAAACAAAAACATTTGGGGTATGTCTACACTTCAAAGTGCCCATGGCTACACAGCATGCCGGCTCTTCAAAGTTTGACACGTCAAAGTTGCCAGGGGCGGAGATTAGCCTAACGAAATGTTGCATATGCATCGCACCATTTCATGAGAAATGTCTCAGCAGCCTGATTACCATGCCCCCTTCAAAGACAGGAGCAAGTGTAGACATAGCCTTGGTGTTTTGCTTATTGCTGATATCTAATTCATTTAAGCAGAATTATACAAATGAATTTATAGATTTTATGCCCCCTGTATTCTGTGACACAAATTCTCTTGTTCTCAATAACAGAAGTATAAACAAACATGAGATTTCCATTACAAAAGTAAAGAATGTATTTAGCCTCTGAATTTTGGCTACATGGCAATACATCTGTACCAATTTACTTGTACCTACTAATAATTAGGTATGTGCAAATAATGTGCTTGGCAAACAAACATACCGTGGGAACTATCTGATCAGCACACTGAAGGTCACTTTTCTCTGGTGTGTTTTTCCTAGATGATTATCAATCCATTTTACATAACACAGACAAGGCTGATGCAATAGGGATAGAGAAAACTGCATTTCAAAAGATCCAAACATTGTAAAATGTCTTGTAAAATATTCAGTTATTCTTTCCATACCGAACTGTTTTGTTTTGAGGTTTTTTTGTTTTTGTTTTTTTGGTGTTTGTTTTTTTTTTTTTGAAAAGGAGAGGCTATATAGAGATTTTTAAAGAGTGGTAGTTTCCCATCTGTTAAAACCTAGAGCTAAAAAATTGACAAAATCCTGATCTTCTCTGTTGGACAGCCCAACTGGAGTTTGCTGGACCAAAGGAGTTCAAATTACAGCCCCCCTGCCCAGCTCTGCTCCCAGCCCCAGCTGCTGCCCCCTGGCTGCCAGCCCTCTGCCACCAGCCCCACTCAGGCTGCACATACCAGCTGCTGGCCATCCCAGCCCCTCCTGAACTCCTGACTGGCCACAGGATCTCCAGTTCAGGAACATCTATGGTGCTGCCTGACCATGGATGTTACAGGACCAGAGAGACACAGTTTTTAGGGGTTCAAGCTCTATTATAGAAGCAAGGGTGAATCTTGTCCCTTACTTCCATAATCCAAGCAGTGCTAAAGGCTGATTGCCCTAGTCCCCACCCACTCCAGGGCAAGGAGCCAGGTCCCCCTCCTACCTTGCCCCATGGCCTGCAGTGCCTATCAGTGCCACTGACCATATGCAAAATAGCCATTCAGGGAAAGAGAACAGATCAGGATGGGCCCTTTAGTGTGTATCCATTCCAACTTTTCATTCTAACGTAACTCAAAAGGATGTTAAACAGCAACTACTAAAGTTAGGTATTGTTTTGAAATCAGCAGGTCTAGATTATGTGAATCGAAGAGTTTAAAAGAGATGGCCAAGGAGCTCACTGGATCATTAATGCTGATTTTCAATAAATTCTTTAGAGCAGTGGTGAAGATCCAGAAGATTGGAAGAAAGATAATGTTGTACTAACTTTAGGGACAATTATCTGGGCAGTGCTCGGTCTGGGTTTTTTTTCCATTTTGGGGTGAAAAATTTTGAATGTGTGGATGTGCACCATTAGTAGAAACACATGCTGCCAGCTGTGGGCATTCTGCTAATTAGATGCATGGCACTTGAATCTCTCCTGAGTAGCCACCCAAGCACTCAGCTTACAGGGAACATTGGACCTGGGCAGTTACAAAAACCATCAAGCAGCAAAACAATGAAATATGGATCTGTAACTTGATATGGATATGTAATTTGATTAATAAACAATTAAAGAAAGGTAATATAATTAATACCAGTGAACACATTTATGACAAATTGATCTTGTCAAACTAACTTGATATTTTCCCCTGATAAAAATCATATTGCAGATACACAAGGCTAGCATAACAGACCAAAATTGTCAGCCAGTAGTGAACTCCAGGCGGGTCTCCCTGCTAGCCTCCTTCATGCCTGAGATATAGGGAAAATTTATCCCATCCCACTGTGCTGAATTGCACATCTATGATTTCCTGATGTCACCTCATGGCCATGGAAGGGCAGCAAAGTCCATGGCCAAGATGTCGTAAGAACTATTTAATAATTAGTAATGGGTATTGCTCTCTAAGGATTTTCAGACAACTCTACAACTGCAGAGCTGAGCTGCAGGCCTCTCACCAGCTTCACAGGCTGCACTGGGGCCAGGACTGAACATTAGTGCAATGGGGAACAGTGTGGGTATGCCTTTAAATAGCATTGGAACTATGAGTGCATTTAGGAGATTAGAAATACGTTAACAGATTCTGCTGAGCATGTAAGACTGTTCCTACTAACTAGAAATGTTTGGTGTTTGGTTTACGTAATTTTTTTTCAGTTTATTTATAGTATCAAAATAATATAGTTAGTTTCCTAAAACAATTTTAGTTTATATAAATATGCAATCAATATATGCCAGAAAACTTCTTTTTCTCTGGTGACATATGCTAGATGGAAGCTTTAGACCAGTGTTTCCCAGAGTTATGCAAAGTGAAAATAAGGGTTCCACAAGAAAATTGCATCACAATAGCTGACTCCTCTGTGGCTCGCAGCCCTGCAGGGCAGCAGGAGTCATCCAGCCATTAAACCAACTGAATTTAGTTCCATTATTTCAGTGGCGGCAAAGCAGGGAACCACAGAGAACCCATCATTTGCCCTGCTACCCGAGTGGCCGCATCCCTCCAGTCAGTGAAGCTCAGCTGTCCCCCACCAGTGGAACAACTACATGCCAGCCTTCCTTCCGTTGGTACACGTGGCCACTTGACATAGGCTCCCCAGCCACCGCCAGGGATGGGTTAGTCCTGGGAGCCAATTTGGAGCTGAGAGGGGTTAATCCTGGGGATGGAGTGGCAGGTTTGCAGGAGAGAGATAACGTGAAGGAATAGGGAGGATGGATTTGGCAGCTGAGGGCTAAGGTAAGTAAAGCCTGGAGATGGGGGGGTGGGTTTGGGGGGCCAAGGGGAGTAGATCCTGGGAACGGCATTTTGCAAAATTCTTTTGAGTTTAAAAAGGTTCTATGGACAAATAAAATTGGCAAATGCTGCTTTAAACAGAAAACTACTCTCTCCATAGAAAAGGTGCAACATAAACAGTAAGAACTAGAACTTTTCCCACAAATATACCTGTTATACCTGGGAGATACCACTCATAGGGGTGACATGATAGTTTGCTCACCCTGGTTATTCAGTCTTTGAGCCTCTTTCATGAGATTCCTAACAGGAGTTCCAGGATTAAGTGTGAGAGTGTTTGCAATTAAATGATGAATTCATTATCTTTTGTAATATTCTGAGCATATACATTTTCATAAACATCATCATCATCTTCTTCTTCTTCTGATTTGGACGCTGTCCAGAAGGAAGTAAACAGTAACTGAGCTTCCTTCATCTTCTTTGGCTTTGAGAGGAGAGAGATAAACTACCTAGATTTTACTTTAATCGCATTTCCCATTTTACCTTAGATTGATATTGAAATAAAAGCTAAGTGCAAGCATCAGAGTGGTAGCCATGTTAGTCTGTATCCACAAAACCAACAAGGGGTCTTGTGGCACCTTATAGACTGACAGTTTTATTGGTGCATGAGCTTTCATGGGCAAAGGCTTGCTTTGTCAGATGCATGGGTTTTAAGCTCTAAGTGAAGTTTTTCTACCCACAGGCTTCTACTGCCCTCTGCAGGACTATTTTAAATAAAAAACTATATTCAGAAAGAAAGCTGGAAAGGACCTACCTGGCTCAAGCAATTAGGTACCAGGCCTCATGCAATTTGTTTTTTACAACAACAGAAGTATTGTAGCACCTTATAAACTAACAGATATTTTGGAGCATACGCTTTCATGGGCAAAGACCCGCTTCATCAGATGCATGAGTGGGGGGGGTGTTCAGAGGGGTATTTAAAGGGTGGGGCCCCAGTAAGAGGGAGGGCCAGAGCTGACAAGGTCTATTCAACAAGGTGGAAATGGCCCAGTATCAACAGCACTTATCAAAAGAGAAAAAAACAAATCAGATCAGACAGGGGGATGTCAGCCTTTGTCAGAGTCTAATGGGGAGATATTAGCACCCAGAGCAGAGAAACTGCCTTTGTAAGATGCGAGCCACCCCCAGTCTCTGTGTAATCCATGGTTAATGGAGTCAAATTTGCAAATAAATTGCACCTCAGAGATTTCTCTCTCTGTTTGATTTTTTAAATTTTTTTGTTTCAGGACTGCCACCCTTAAATCTGCCACTAAGTGTCCAGGGAGACTGAAGTGTTCTCCCACAGGCTTCTGTACATTACCATTCCTGATATCTGATTTATGTCCATTTATTCTTTTACAGAGACTTTCCAGTTTGGCCAATGCAAATTGCAGTGGGGCATTGCTGGCACATGATGGCATATATTATATTAGTAGATGTGCAGGTAAAGGAGCCCCTGACGGTATAGTTGGTGTTAGGTCCTGCGATGATGACCCTGGTGTACATATGTGAGCAGAGTTGGCAGCAAGGACTGTTGCAGGAGCTGGTTCCAGGTCTAGAGTCACTGGATTGTGATTTGTAGTGGCTGGTGAGGATTTTTTTTTACATTCATTACTGATGCAGCAAGCTCAGAGGTGCCAGGGATATGAAATGTCGAGCCTAGAGGCTCAGTCCTGGCAAACCCTGTCACAAATTAAGCACTGTGGTTAGTCCACTTACAACATTGCCCAGTATCCCAGGGGTGATACCTAGAATACAAAGACATCAGCGTATGTTGCTTCTTTCCATTATGAATTTAGCTGTGTGAGAGGCAGGGTAAGGGGACAAGACAGTCACATATGGGATTGTTGTCATATGCTTTGTTGGCTTGATGCTGCAATATTCAAAGCCCCCTTCTGAAGTGCTCGGTGTCCTAAAAGTACAATGAAGTCACTTAGAGAAAGAAGGTACTCAGTGCTTAGTAAGAGTGCCCAGCATCTTACAGCACTGAGCTTCTGATGCATTGTTTGCATCTCTAATAAATGCTGAGTGACTGTGTGAACCCTAGGGCTACATGAAAGAGAGAACCTGACATAACAGGCCCATTATTCAATTCACATGCACTTGTAAAGTTCAGTCTTGTTTCTGCCCACAGGCTAGTTCTGCTCCTCCAGTACAAAGAAGAAAAAATGTATCTCTGTTGCATAATGCATATGCAGATTAGATTTCAGATTAAGGCAACTGTTTATTTGTTTAGAGTTCATGCTTCTGAAACAGCCTCAGGGAATCCGACTATGAAAGATGCTTCAAGATACCCACTCCCCAATGATTCACAGAGTAAGCATATGAATGCAAGACTCCTACATTTGTTTGGACTTAGAAGTGTCTTGAATAATTAAGATGAGTTTAACAGTGACATTGTACAGTGGCAGAGTTTATTTATGTTGTACTTTACTCACAGTCTTAACTTGGAAAAGGACACAAATTAAAACCAGACCGGTATATGATTTACATACACATGGACTGAATGACAGCAATAGTTCAGACGTGAATTGCAAGGCTTTAATTTTGTGAAGGGTTCTGGTGACATCAGAAATTGCAAATGTGAATGGTTCAGAATTTCTCACAACCGCCAAATGTAATCAGAGCATTGTTCCATTTTTCTTTATTAGAAGAGCCATTAACAACCCAAGCAGAGTAATAATTCACCTCAAAATGCACTGCTCAGAATCCTGTTACTGTTATAAATGTCTAATCATCACAAAAATGAATGAAACATTTTAGCACAGAAGGATATATCTTCATACTGCTGTGTGGGGAATTCATACACTGAATTGCCATTAATGTGAACGGAGTTCTGGACTTAAATCTCCACACACAGACTGCAGAATTGACAACTCACCAGCCACTTCCAAGGCTTTTGATATACAGAAAAGATACACGTAAGGATCAGGGGAACAGGCGGGGAGGCTATAAGAAACTTTTACTGTTGTAACTTTGAAGTAAGGGACATCAGCACAAGCCTGAAGAGCCTTTCAGGGAACAAAGTTGATCCTGATACAGCGATTCTAGCCACACTAATGGTTTCAGGTGCTCAGCATGCTTCAAGTAGTGCCTTTTATGACCCTGTCCAAATTTTCATTAGTAGCCACTAATTTTGGCTGCCTCCATTTTTCAGCTCCTACCTAAGACATGCTGGGTCCAATTTTCAGAAGTGCTGCACATCCAGACTCAAGCTGAAGCAAGAGAACCAACAAGTATTCAGCACCTCTGAATATTCACTTCATTTGTAACTCAAACTGGGCATACAAACAAGGAACACCCAAGCTCAGAGGCCACTTTGAAAACTTGGTTGCAAAGCCATTTTACACTTTTGGGGAAAAGAATACATACCATACAAATAAAATGCAAAAAATACCAAACTGAACAATGAAATACAAACAAAAACCTAATGAAGTCTGTATCTTTTAATTTCCTTTCAAAATATAGGATTGTGACTCACAAATATTAAATTGAATATTGTAGCAGCTAAAGAAGTTGTACTGATATCTGTCATTAGAGGTAAAACTAAGGTGCCACTTTTCTTTCTCATTTTTACTTGTGTTTAAACAAGTCATACAAATTGGCCAGTCTTTGCACTGAACTGATCTATACACTTCAGGAAGAATCTGGCTTTACTTTTACATCCAGGGAAGTAATCTCAAAGATTTAGGTTTCTTCTGATGACAGCAGTGATAATTGAAAATGAAGATTAAAAACATGCAGGCGTATAATTGTTTCACACCTTATGTGACAGCTGGGTCATGAGGGAGAACACCCTTATTTAATTCCTTATCATGGCCTTAGCTCCTTTTCTTGCAAGCTGTTCAGATTTTAAATGAAAGGAGACAGGAGCGAATAGATTATTTTCTATCTGTTTCACATTCTCTTCCATGGCTTGCAAACTGGAGTTTATCAAGAAAAAGATTAAGAAGCAATCGGGGTAATATCAGGTGACAAAGGATAAATGAAGCAGAAAGGATCACGAGCTGGTTCATAAGAGTGCAGTCAAGGCACTGAGAGAGTCTATTCCTGCTTTTGTCACCAGCTTTTTTGGTTCAAATCTGTAGACTGAAGTTTCCTCCTGATAGAAGTGATGATAATGACATCTACAAAAGTCATGTGAATTATTTCATTAATGTCTGTAAAGGACTGACTAGCCTAGATCAGGGATGGGAAAACTTTTGGCCTGAGGGCCCCATAAGGGTATGGAAATTGTATGGAGGACCATGAATGCTCGTGAAATTGGGATTGGAGTGCAGAAGTGGGTGAGGGCTCTAGCTGGGGCTGCAGGTCCTGGAGTGGGGTCAAAATGAGGAGTTCTGAGTGTGGGTGGGGCTCTGGACTGGGGAAAGAAGGTTTGGGATGCAGAAGGATGCTCTGGGCTGGGACTGAGAGATTTAGTGTGTGGGAGGGAGATCAAAGCTGGGGCATGGGGGGCTCAGGGTGGGAGTGCAGGCTCTAGGGTGTGCTTGCCTCCTCAAGCAGCTCCTGGAAGCTGCAACGTGTGCCCCTTCTGAAGCTGTGGCCAGGCAGCTGGGTGTGTGCTGCCCCACTGTCTGCAGCCACTGCCCCTTCACCAGCCAATGGGAGCTGAGGTGGTGGATTGGGGCAGAGGCAGCACAGAGAGTCCTCTGGCAGCCCCCTGCATTTAAGGGCCATTCGTAAGGGGGACATGAAGTTACTTCCGCGAACTGCATGGAGCAGACAAGCCCCAGCCCCACTTCCCAGCAGGAGCTCAAGGGACATATTAATATGTCTGGCCAGCCAGATGTGGCTCATGGGCTGTAGTTTGCCCCATTCTGGGCTAGGTTGAATCGTTAGATGCAACCCTGAGTAAGGGGTGGTGGAGAAACTGCACCATCCCAAAATGACCCTGGTAGGCATTGGCCCTCTTTGTTCCACAGGGAGGAAAGATGGACATAATTAGCCATGCCAATTCAGATGTAGTACACTGTGGGCCTGGGTACACCCCTGGAGCAGACGCACATGAACCAAGGCTCCTATCTTGCCCCACTCATATTCTCCAAGATGAGGAATAGCAGGTGTATACTGACTGCTTCTTTTTTTGCATGACCAGATTCAAGTCTGACTAGCTTTCACAAGGATGCTGCAGAGTGAAATTAATGCAGAGAAGTCCCATACAAGAGGTTAGACATGACGATCACAGTGGTTCCCTCTGACATCATACTCCATGTAAGATTTTTAACCCAGTAAAAATACTGTCAACATTAATGGGGACAGTCCACTGAGTACTGCCAGTCATCCTATGTGCTCCTTCGCTGAGACGGAGTGGATAGGTGATAGCCATGTATGTGTAATTCATGAACCTATCCTATTTTTAACACAGTACAACCATATCTGATATTGAATTAAGCCATTCCCTAAGTCTGCTATAAACATCTGCATAATTTATTTGAATAATTGGACCTTTCCCCAAAATTTAGTGTTATTTTTCCGTTAGTCAGCTGCTCCTCTCTGGTCCATTTACTGTCCGTTCCATTTCAGGTGTATTAACTGCTTCAGTTAATTTATTTTCATTGCCACAAAATACAGAAAATTGATTAACAAAATAATTTACATTGGGGGGAAAGACCGTAGATTAATAAAAGGTATAATTTACAAACATACTCCGTAACAAAATAAGTGCATTACCCTGAGGCCTATTTGTATCATGAAATCACACGTCCTGGAATTCCCTCCAAGTCTACAACTTCTTTAGGCAGACTTCCTTTTCTCCTTCCCCATTCCACAAACAGAAGGAAATAGGCAGTGTATTGTAAAATATTAACAAGCCTTAGTCTCCCAGTCCTTGTGTCCAAGAGGAATGTACCTGTTGTGCTCTTGAATTTGGCAGGTATATTCATTGGTTTAACAAAGGACACTAGACAGCACAGCAGGTGTAGCCAAGGAGTAAAACTTCACAAACATCAGCTGAACTACAATTGTTAAATGACAAGAGTGAACTGTAACAGCAACGAAGGGTCCTGTGGCAGCTTATAGACTAAGTTTTGAGCATGAGCTTTCGTGAGCACAGACTCACTTCATCAGATGTGATTAAGAGTGATTAAAGAGTGAACTGTTAATCTAAAACTGAAAACTAAGTTTCTTGCATTGCTCTCCAAAACATTACTTGTTATTATGACACATGTAGAGATGATAATGCTTATCTATCACAAACCTTTATCATCAGTCACTTTTAGGGGATAAGTGCTAGGAACACTTACTCTTCCCGTACCCCTTAACCTCCAGTACAGTGGAAAACAGGAGAATTTGTTTGTCAAGAGATATTAGATTGGATTGGAAAATATCATTTCAGTATGAAACGTAAATGTGGTTTTTCCTATGCCTATGTAGTTTATTATATGCTTAAATTCTTACCAAAACCAAAATTCTGTTGTGAACCCTGGCTTTTATGAAAACTTTAAATATCTCCAAAATCACCACAAAATTAGAATTTACTTGAATTCAGTTTTACTATACTCTCAAATTCTGGGTCTACATATGAAAAATACGTAATTATAAACCAAGCTGGCTTCACCAAATTCTCAATTAATTCCAAATAATTGTAAGATTACCTGACAGGTTCCACTGCTATGATATTAAAACATCCTGAATACACAATGTATATAAAACATTCTTGGAAGTAAAAAGCCAAATGCTTGTAACTCAGATCATCAGCATTAATGTCACCTACAGAAAAGACGGCTTAACCGTTAAGAATAATGCCATCTCACGTACCTAGAATTTGATTTGCCAAGATAAATTACTATTAACTTTTTGACATTTAAGCATTTTCTATGGCAAATACAAAGTCTTTTCTTATATAGCTCCTGATCCAAAGGTTCTGAGTACCTCTTATGCAGGGCTGGTTACACCCCATTGACATCATTAAGAGCTGAGTTTTGGGCACTTGGGCTAAGACTGTTAAGACCAGTGAAGCTCAGCCAACACATTTGATGGTGGGTGAGAGTGGACAAAAATACCATCTAATGAAATGAGACAAGTCAGCATGAATAAACACGTGTGCAGGACCAGGGCTCTAGTCTTCTCCTATGCAACATTCTCACTTAATGCAAATAGGAGCTATGCACATGTAACTGAGCAGACTAGAACCTGTAGGTGTAGAACTACCATCTCCACTCCCAGCAGGTGAAAACGTTTCGATATTTAAAACACTGAACTATTATGCTGTTCTAAGTCTATTGGTGCAACAACTTTACTAGAGATGCCAGTTAAGCTGTCCCAGTTTGACTGCAAAGCAACTGCTCAAAACCTCCTGGGCTACAGATGCCTTTAAAATACCAAAGAGGCACACTCTATTACAAAGGCCTGAAACACAAACTCAAGCTAATAAATACGGTCAAATTAATAACAGCGATGAGACACAGTTTCAGTAAATGTCATTTAAATGAGAATTGTCTGAGAGAGAACATTGGTTTTATTTCTGAGGAGCTGCCACACATATAAGCAATCTCTGAAAAACTATAGTATGTTCCATCTTAAAAACCTACACTAAGTGACCCTTGAATTAAATTTAAATCATGTACATTTGGCATCTTCATTATAAAAGAGGTAAGGAGACCAAACAGAGTTATTTGTCACATGAACATTTTTAAGAAGTTTCCACTGGTCATTTTCCATTCTTATCACAATACTCATCAAAAATAGCTTTCTTGGTGTTTCGTTTTCTATTCCCCTTTGCCTGGGATTGACACAGCCTTCCAAACACGAAATTAAAAGGCATGTTTCATAAGTGTCAGGGAAACAGTATTTGCTGAACCTGCTTTTCACGTGTGTGCTCAAGATGGCAAGTCACAAAACTACCTTTATTACAAGGAGATTTGCTCTGGTTACACTGATGCAGGAGTATACTTTTGTTGGTTAAAACCAATTGTTTTTCAAATAGTGAATGCCATGCATTTACAGCATTCATTATCTTAATTATCTTCCCCTTGAAAGCCTTGTTCAGGGTGCGGCATAGGTCTTTTAGATCCAGCACTGCCAATGCCAGTTAGAGCGAAATGCAAGGTGGGCATATCCTGGGATCCACAGTACATGCCACCAGGACCATCAACTCCCCACCCCCCCGCCTCAGCCCAGGGTCCCATCTTGCACTTAAACTCCTTCCTAGAACCCACCTCCCAAGCCCCATCTCGCACTTAAACCCCTCCTCCTCAGCCACACCTCAGAGCCCACATCTCCAGTCAGAGGCCTCACCTTCGCACCCCACCTCACCTGTCCCCCACCCCAAGCCATCTCCTGCACCTCAAACCCATCCACACTCCAAACCCCATGCCCCTGGGAGTCCTCATGCCCACACACCCCAACCGCTAACTGGAGTCCCTCTTGCATTCTGAACTCTTTATCCCCAGCCCCACCAGAGAACTCTTAGCTCCATCTGAAGTTATTGCAATCCTCCTAGCCCAGAGCCCTCTCCTGCACCCTGAACCCTTGTTCTGGCCCCACCAACAGCCCACACCCCAGAGCCCATACCCCACTATCTCAACCCCCTGCCCCAGCATAGTGAAAGTTAGTGAGGGTGGCAGAGAGAGGAAGTGAGGGGTATGGTCTCAGAGAAGGGGCAGGGTAGGGAGTGCAGTTTTGAAAGGAGCTGCCATTTGAAAGTTGGCAGCCCCACCCCAGGATCCCTTTACATGCTAAGAGCAGTATAAGGATGCCATAAAGTGGTTGTAAATTACATTTACATTAATTTTAAGACACTTTACAATGCTAGAGCTGGGTTCAGGGTCCCCATTGTAAGTGGAATCAGGCCCTTAAGAAAGAAAACTAGTGGGGCAGATTCTATGAAGAATCTCCCAGGAAAGACAGAGATGCCATGGAGATGGCAGTCCTATCCCTAGGGGTTCTAATCTTCTCTCGGTTACATGTGCATAGCACCCATTCTCATAACTGGTGTTCTCTGGGAGGTATTGCTCATGTGCATTCCATTGTAGTTGTGTGTGCTTCACAGGTGCTGGAAGTTTTTCCCTCTGCAGTATCCATAGGAGACTGGCTCTGGTGCCCTCTAGAGTGGCACCTGTAAGCCGCAGTATAAGGGGTCCCAGCAGCTCCTCAATCTTCCATTCCTTCTTGTCAGAAACTCCAACAGTGGAGAAGGAGGGCAGGCCATGGAATTGACACAAGCAACACCTCTTGAAGAACACCAGTTACGAGAAAAGGGATCTCTCTTTTCTTCTTCAAGTGCTTGCTCATTCCATTGCAGGTGACACGAAAGCAGTGCCACCAGAGACAGGTAGGAGTTCATGGATGTGTTGATTGCAGCACAGCTCTACTAAATCCAGCATCATCTCTGGCCTGCTGAGTGATGGCATAATGTGTTGTGAATGTGCGCACTAAAGATCAAGTGGCAGTCCTGCAGATGTCCTGGATGGGGTCATGTACTAGAGAGGCTACTGAGAAAGCTTGTGCTCTGGTCAAATGGGTCTTTAATATTGGTGTCTGTTCGACCTGAACTAACTCATAACAGGTCTGGATATAGGATGCAATTCAGTTTGAGATCCTTCACAAGGACACAAGATGGCTTTTTATCCTTTCTGCTTTTGTGATAAAGAGTTGGGTTGACTTGCAGAAAGACTTGGTGTGCTCCAGGTAGAATGCTAGGACATGCCAGACATCTAGTGTGTGCAGCCACCTCCCCCACTCCCATGGCTGAGTGTAGCTTTCAACTGAAAACTAGGAGAAAAATGCCCTGGTTAAGAAAGAAGTGGAACACCCTCTTAGACAAGAATGCAGGGTGGGGTCGCAACTGGGCCTTGTCTTTATAAGAGTGTGTGTAAGGAGGCTCCAAAATAAGGGTTTCAATCTTAGATACTCACTTTGTTGAGGTAATAGCTACAAAGGAAGCAATCTTCCATGAGAGGTGTGAAATGGAACAAGAAGCCAAAGGCTCAAAGGTTGGCCCTATGAATCTCGAGAGACTGAGAGTGAAGTCCCATTGTAGAACCGGGTCACTGACCAATGAGAAGAGTCAATCTAGTCCATTTAGGAATGAGAGGGACTTAGGTGAGAACACTGATTTGCCCTGATCATGCCGTTGGGAGGCCAATAGAGCCACTAAGGACACCTTGATGGAGGAAAGCACAAGGAAAGAGAAGGTGGATGTTCCAGCACTGTTACTGGCAGTAAGAAAGAACTGATGGGGGTGGGGGATACGGTGGTGCCCTTTACACTGTGGCTTAGAGATGTCACTCCAGAGGGCACCCGAGCTGGTCCCCTATAGACACAAGTTGAGGGGAGAACCTCCGGCACCAGTACATGCAGTGAGCACACACATCAACAAGGCAATGGACATAAGCTAGCATTTGCAGAAGAACAGAAGGGTCCACAGTGGAGGTAGGTATATGCTGTCTGCTCTGGAACTGGTTTAGTCTGCAAAGAGTAGTGCAGCCGTGGAGGTTTGCCTGATCTGCTATAGGTTGCTCTATAGGTAGAACACAATACTATGACTTTACCCCCATCCACAACTTTACTAGCACAGTGTAGTTACAACACTACAAAGATTTCAGGAAAATGCAGCAGACTTGAATGACCAGCCAAAGACAAAGAGGGACAGGTGATAGTAGGGACAGAGAAGCAACTGAGCCGATGGGAAGAACATTTAGAAGAGCTTGTCCACAGCCCGGCCCCAGAAAATCCACCGGACATCAAAGCAGCCAAAATCTATCTTCCAATAGAGTGCAGCAAACCTACTAGACAGGAGATCAGGAAGGTCATCTTGAAAGCAAAAACCGGTTAAGCCATAAGCCCAGAAGACATTCCTGCAGAAGCCCTCCAAGCAGACATTGATACCATAGTAGAGATATCGTTCCCCTGTTTGAGAAGATCTGGGAAGACGAGGATATACCAGCAGACTGGAAGAAAGGCTACCTCATCAAGATCCCAAAGAAGGGTAGCTTAAGCAGCTGCAACAACTATAGAGGAATCACACATCTGTCAGTGCCAGGAAAGATCTGCAACAGAATCATCCTGGAAAGAATGAAAAATGCAGTGGACCCAGAGCTGAGAGACCAGCAAGCCAACTTTCGACAGAATAGATCATGCATTGACCAGATTGCAACATTGCGAATCATATTAGAGCAATCTGTAGAATGGAATTCACCACTTTACATCAACTTCATTGACTTTGAGCAAGCCTTTGGTAGCATACACAGGGAAACCTGCTGGCAGCTGATTCAGCATTACAGCCTACAAGCCAAGTTAGTCAGCCCCATTAAGAACTCTTCTGCAGGAATGACCTGCAAAGTTTACCATGGGGGACAGTTCACAAGGAGCTTCAAAGTGAAGACTGAAGTCCGACAAGACTGCGTGTTGCCGCCTTTCTTCTTTCTCCTGGTGATAGACTGGGTCATGAAGATGACAACAACGGGGAAAAGTAAAGAGATCCAGTGAAAACTGTGGACCAAGTTGGGTGACCTGGATTTCACCAGTGATCTGGCACTTTTGTCCCACAGCCACTGACAGATGCAAGAGAAGACATCACACCTGGCCAACATCTCAGCGACAGTTGGCTTGAACATCCACAAGGGGAAAAACTAAAACCTTGAAAATCAACACCAGTAGCATAGAGCCAGTTATACTTGGTGACAGGGTGTGGGAAGAAGCTGAGGTCTTCATATACCTGGGCAGCAGCATCCATAAAGAGGGGGGCACCAATGCTGAGGTGAGAGCAAGGACTGGGAAAGCAACAAGCTTTCCTCCTCATGAAAAACGTCTGGGATTCTAAGCAGATCAGAACTCAGATTAAGATCAGGCTATTCAGCTCTAATGTCAACTCAGTCCTGCTTTATGGAGCAGAAACTTGGAGAACAACAAAGAGGACTGCCCAGAAAATTCAGAGGTTTATCAATAACTGCTTCCATAAAATCCTCCCAATCCACTGGCCATACACCATCAGCAACCAAGACCTATGGCAACTGACTCACTAATTTCCTTCGAAGAAGAAATCATGAAGAGAAGATGGCAATGGATTGGAAATACTCTCAGAAAACTGACCACCAACAGCACAATACAAGACTTAAGCTGGAACCCACAAGGAAATAGGAAAAGAGGGTGCTGAAGAGACTTTACTTGGATGTCCATAGTAACTGGGGAGGAGCAGAACTGGGAAACTTATGTTGGCTCTATTCTTTTCCTGCTCTGGGGATATTCTCACTGACCCATACTGTCTGCATATTTATACTCCTAAAGTAAAACATTGATTCAGAGTGGGGAGCCAGTATACAAAGCAAGTACGACTGAAAGGTTAACACTTCATTCTTTGTAAGAATACTGAACCCCTTTCAGGGAAACTGGAATGTCATCTTGGAACACCATAAAAAACACATGGTTCTCAGTCCAGTTCAATTAATTCCAAAGATTTAAAAATTTTTTCTTCAGAATTTGATAGTCCTAGTGAAACAGGGATTGATAGTCTCTGACAGAAGTGGTTTAATGGTATAAAGAGAGGGAATGGCTCAATGAGGCAAGGATATCACCCAACTCCTCCCTTCAGAAACAATTTGTCCAGCCATCACATTGCTGTGCTAGAAAAGGCAGACCTCCAGATGTGACCTTCTTTCCTCTAGCACAATGGGGCCCAAATTTGATTGTGGCTTCCTGTGCCTTTTGCATTACAAATAAATTATAACAATAGTGAAGCTGTCAGCTAATAAAAAGCTACGCAGAATAAGCTGAAATACGGAGGACTCACATAGAACACCTCAACATTTCCATTCTTCTACTAACAGAATTTAATAAATCACAACTAAATTACATGCCTTTAGTGTCTTATAACTAAGGATTTCAATCTAAATAGATAAGACAGGAGCACAGTAGAAGAAGGAGAACACACAAGAAGTATGAACAATATGGTGGTGGTAAAAATAATGTAAATTATGTAAATCCTATATTTTATTTTACTTTGATTTGTCTAGTTAAGAGGGCATAAGCTAATTGGGAAGAAAAATGAACAGAGCGGAAGCGAAGATAAGGGGCTAAGGGCACAGGTTGTAAAGAAAAAAGCAAAAGTGTATATAGTTTGAACCTCTCTAACACAGAACTCTCTCATCTGGCAAACTGTGTAATCCAGCATGATTTTAGTTAGCTGGACAACTTCTTATCATGGGTGCAGCCAAATTTCCTGTGTTCCCTGAAAGTTTTGTTTACAGCCACCAGTACCGGCTCTTTGTGATCTGTGCTGTTCTTTACCTGTAATTTTCCCCAAATGTCTTCTAAGAGCCCAGTAAGCAGTGGAAGTGTTGGCAATGTGCTAGACAATATCCTGTCATCCAGCAAATTTTCTTGTCCATCACTGGTCAGGTCCTGAGGGTGCCAGATGAGAGAGGTTCAACCTGTTTAGGAAACCTGAATGGAAGAAGCATCTCTGAGGGACAGAGAAGGAACGTACCACCTGTGAGTTAATGAAGAATTAGCACCCCCATTTTATGAACAGGGATACTGAAACACAGGAAGGTTAGAAAAAGAGGATGCGCAAAATAATAGCTTTTACTGGACTAACTTGTGTTGCTACACTATATACAGCACAGGAAGGTTCTCAGCTGTATTCTGAGAAGAGGCCCTGAGTTTTGGATGTCCAAATTGAAATGCAGTGCAGAGTTGGCTCTAAGCTGTCTAAGGAAATGGAAACCCAACTCAGTTTATGATATAAAAATGTTTAAACAAATCAGAAGTTGGAGACAAATGAACCAGTGCAAACTGGATTAAGTAAAAAAGCTCCTGATAAAGTCAGGGTTGTCATGACAATAAGTTAAAAATCCTCGAGAAACATGAGAAATATTTTTTAGCTGAAATCAACAAAATGTATTTCACTTGGCTAATTTTAGTGTGATGAGGTCACTACCACTTCTTGGGCACTATTTATCTGTGGGTCACCAATGGGAGCAGAGGGATACCTGATGGAAAGAACAAAACTTTACCGGTATGGCTACTATCCCTCCATCTCTTGTGACACCGAGTTCCAACATGACAGTGTTGAGACTCTGTTGCTCTCATCTGGAAAGATATCCTAACCAGACCAAGCCAAAGAGAAGAAGCTAGGTAGCATTACCAGCTCCACCAGCTGCAGCCAAATAATGGCTAGAACCTGAGACTTGGGGGCCTGATGTCTCCCCCACACACACCCCATGTCTCTCCCCCCCTCCCCATGTTACTCTCTTTCCTTGTGCTATTTCTTTTCTGTCCTATCTTTCTATATAGGAAAAGTTTGGCTATTATCAAGTAAGATAACAGCATCTTAGGATAAGTACTATGAGCCTGCAACCAGAAAGGCAGGTAAAAGCAACATCGTAAATATTCTGGTAAATGTACTGGTACAAGATTGCCAGGACTCAGAATGGCTGTTAAGTCCGTGTGCTTGGCTGCGTTTTCCCAAGCAGCAAAGACGCAAATAAAAATCAGCACCAAAGATCAAACTCTGAATTTTCTAGCTCTCTTTTCTCACCCTTTCTGTGTACGTTTGTCTTTGTTCTGTCTTAAAGCAAGCAGGACCGTACTCCAAAAATAGCAGCAGTTCTAAATCAGCACGACTGAACTTTGCTTTTCCTGCTCAAGAGGACAGCTAATACTACCTGAAGACTGTCAAATGGGAGATTTTCCTATAAAAGGCTTTATACAGCTAAAGGGAAAGGAAATAAGGAAAAGTGTTAAAATGAAAGCCTTGCTTAATACTTTCCATTTCAAATGCTTTAACTGTTTGCTTTGCTTCTTCTGTGTCTTTAATAAAAGGTTACAAAGATTGTAAATGGTAGTTGGCAAAATGGGAGTAAGTCAGCGATAAGCTGACATGAAACTCTGCACCACTTTTAACTGTTTAATGTTGTAACAGCAAATGAGAATTTAATTCCCTTGTTGGGCCTGAGACATCCTCTTATCACAAAGGCACCCCAAAGCACAGACCATTTAGAAAATATATCTTCTAACGACCTGCCCGAGGGTAAAGAGAATCCCTGGCACAGCTTGGGCTCAAAACCAGGGGACTACTCCTGCCTTTGATTACTGTGGTCTAATTCCTATGTAAATAGGTATATCTCCACTACAGGAGCACAGCTATGGAGCTGGAGCCACACCATTCTAGCACTGTCTCCTACAATGGCAGAAGAAAACCTTCCATCTATTTAATAATCTACCTATCTGAGATGCTGACAGAATTCTTCCATCAGTTTAGCTGAATCTACAGCAGGGGATTAAGACAATCAAACTATGTTTCACATCTCTGAGCAATGTAGCCAGGCTGACCTCAGTTTTACTTGTAGAGGTTAGGATTGTTGCCCATACATAAGTCCTTAGTCTTAGAGCAAAAAAAAAGTCATGCAACACTAAAGACTAGCAAAATATTTTATTAGGTGATGAGCTTTTGTAGGGCAAACCCACTTCTTGAGATCTGGAAATAGATTATCAGACTATTTCCAGATCTGAAGAAGTGGGTCTGCCCCACAAAACCTCATCAGCTAATAAATTATTTTGTTAGTGTTCAAAGTGTTACATGACTGCTTGTTTGTTTTGTGAAGATACAGACTAACATGGCTATCTCTTTGTGACTAGTCCTAGCACTGTGAACGTGCTGCCTGCTCTTATTAGATGAACCTGTGCTAGTAAGTTCTTGGATAGTACAATTAGTAGCAGCAAGATAATCTCTTGACAATACTGATGTTGCAGGGTTCTGTAAGGACTTAATTACAAAGAAGAAAATTGAGTGTTTTGTGACTGAAAAACAATTGGTAGATAATAGTAAATCTAAAAGAAAATCCCACATCTCTCCCCTCTGCAAGTTTACAAACATTTAAAGAGTGCAGGTCATTTGGAAAAGAGACCATGGGAGGAAGCAGAGCAGCCTGTCGATTCGGTCAACATGGACAGCTAGTAAAATGCTGAAGGGATCAGGTGAAAACCAAACTGACATGATGGGAAGATACATAGCAGGAAGACAGACCGAGAATCAAAAAGGAGAGATGGAATTACAGCAGCAGGAGCGGGGAAAAAACAATACCTTAAAAACCAGGAAGGAACCTTTTTCTTTCCTACCTAAAACACCAGCTTTGATCTGTGAAGCAAGAATTGTATCCTATCCCCATTAAATAATAGGGACATTTATTTACAGTTTCACATTATGAGTGATAAATTTAAATTCATGCTGAAATACAATGCTCGTGTGAATCACTATAGTCATATTTACTACTAAACTGCTCTGCTGTCAAGTTTAAGTTTTACATCACTGAGAGAGCCTCCTTGCATTTTGTTAAGAAAATTACTTGAAATGTGATTACTGAAGTACGGTCTTTCTCTATAATGTATACAGCAAGCTCAGAAGGTAAGAAAATCAGATATCAAGCAGGAGTGACCTCTGCTACATGTGATAGCTTAGGGATGTTTATAAACAAGAAAAAAGAGTGGTGGCTAAAATCATTTTGAAAGACTACGTATCCAAGAGTAAGAAGACAAAGCACCACAGGGCTATGTCTACATGAGAGGTTGTCCCTGGCAAAACTGGGCTTTTGTCCAGAAAAACCTCAGAGCATCTATACACAAACTGCGCTTTCGCGACAGTTTGTTGACAAAACCTAGCACATCCGCTGGCCGTGTTATACTTCTCCCCGTTCAGGTTTAACACCTCTCTCAACAGTGTTCTGTCAGCAAAACAACTGTGTAGATGCTCCGTGGCCCTTTTATCGACAGACATGGTTTCCGGTTCCGGCTGACCGGAAGCTCTGCAAACAGATTTCTTCATCTATATATCGGGTACAGAAGAAGGCCTGATCCACAGCCTGCTGAAGGCAATATAAAAATTCCCATTGACTTCAACCAGTTTTAGTTCAGGCCTCCAGACAGGTTTTTAAGTATGTAACCATACAGGGTCCTAGGAAACAGAGGAACATCTGTAGCAGTGGGACTGTTCTTTTTTAAAAGGAAAACAAACCCATTTTGGGGAGGGAATATCTCACATGCAGGTACCTACTCTGATTCTTACTCAGCTTTTCCCTCACTCTTGTTATTAAAAAAGCTTCCGAATCTGTGAGATTGCCACTTACCCATTCAAGTTTATTTCCTTCTGGCACTTTTTTTTTTTTTGTCACCTCTGTTAAATACTGATCAGCCGCATCCCAATGACTTTACCTATTTCCACTCAAGTTGACAGCTGAAGATCCTACCAACTTTAGTGAGACAATGAGCTCAGGCTCAGTTTTTAGCAAGTCCTTACTAGAAGGACTGCTGGCAGCTTCAGTGGAAGCGCTACTGAAGGATTGAGTGAAAGCTGTGCAGGGGGCCCCAGATCCGACACTGTGTTTGCACCAGACTACAAATCTGAGAGATGTTTTCACCCGTTTTTTACTCCAGTCTTACTTCATTTCCATGGAACGAAACCAAAGCAAAGCAGACCTGAGAAAATACAAGAGGTTCCCTTACCTTTTTCATTGCTATTTGATGGAAGTGGCTGTGGATTAACAGGTTTGGATTTGTCACAGTTGTTAAAGCTCTGGCTGCGCCGGTTGTTGGCACTGATAGACCCACGAGTTTTGGCTTCGCTGCCTGCAGCAGATACCCTCGTGGTAGGACCTGGGAGTCTGTTAAGAAAAAAATAACAAAACAGGACAAAGTACTCATAAGAAAAACCACAACGATTTGGAAAAGGAAAAGACAATTGAAAACCATGCGTAATCCAGGAATAAAGGCAGCAAAGCAATAACATTTTGTGGGTTTTTTAAGGAATTTAACCAAGCTACCACAAAGCATCCTGGATAAGAATATACATTACAAGGACTAGAGTGATAGTTTGAATAGTTTTACTTAAGGAAAATTCCTTGAATTGGATATTGTACTATTCTAAAATGTGATTTCCAGATTCAGAACCCAGTTTTGCCACCCTTATTTGAATCGATTAGTACTGTACTTGGCCAGTGGTCTGACTGGGCTCAAAGGGGACTACTAGCAGTACTACTCAATCTAAATCAAGGCAGCAGAATCATGTCCTCAGTCTCTTTTCTTCAATGCTGTTGCTCTTGGTCGTCGTCTTCTCTCCCTTATGCCAGTGTAAACGAGAAGCCACTCCATTTAATTTAATAGGTTTATGCTGCAATAGAATTAGTGTAAGAAAGAGGATAATCTGAGATTATGTTCCTAAATTAGACAGTAGAATGCATTCTAAAGAGGACTACGTCCAATTCAGAAACAGGTAACGGACAAAATGTGGCTATTGCTGAGCAACTGGTACTTTTCTGTAGGTAGCACACTACGTTTGTGCGCAAGGAACTGACCTGTCTAGCAACTGATTTTCAATGGAATGTTAATATTTTTTATTTTTGGATTTACAATAACCGCTAAGGTTTCAGTTCTGGTTGCCTCAGAACTATGTTATAGCCCAGCAGTGGAGTCCCTGTGTTATAGCTCAGCAGTGGGGTCAACTGAGGAGTTTGAACTGAACAGCCTCCTAGATTAAACTGCAGGATGCTGATAGCCATGTTTTGTCAACAAAGAATCTCCATTAAAACTCATTTCCCTTTTGATCCAGCAGACCCCAGGCTTGCAAGGTTTATCTGTCTTATCAAACTCTTTCTGGGGAAAGGAAATTTGGGTTTTAGAGTAGGATGATGAGAAAGATTTAGTGTATTATGTGATTTTTTTTTAGAGTAGCTGATATTTTTAAAAATAGCCTAATAGAGTCAGATGACCAATTTCCATTGAATTTGAATAAGATATGGACTTCTAATTCCTTCAGATGAGGAACCCTGGATAATCAGTCTTAACGTACATACAGCACACTTTTATGAATCTAAGTAAAAGAAATACGAGAGCAACAAAATATGAAATGAAATCATAAAAATACATACTTGCGCATACTTGTTCAGACTTCCAAGTTCTTTGCAAAGTGTTGTGACACTTGCATTTTTGAGGCTAAAAACCAGAATCTGCTTACCTTGCATGTGGTGGCAACACTGGAAGACCTGAGCTACCCTCAACCTTTACTGTGTTCAGCATAATTATTTTTTTTAAAACCCACCCATAAGATTACCTAAATGAAGTAGACCAATAATGAGCCTAATCCAGAAGCTCTTATTAGGAAGGCGTAGTAAAACTATACTTTAGCATATTCTTCAAAAAGGACTAGAGTGTGCTAAATCATTGTTGCATCTATAACACCATTAGTGCTGGGAAGTCGGGAGAGGAGCTTTAGCATTGTTTTTCGAATCCACCAACTCTGCAGAGATTAGTGAAGGGGAAATGAAAAAAATAAAAAAGGGAAAAGCATAAATGTTAACAGATGCATGCACATGCTTCCAAAGCTCGGAGGGGCACAAAATACATCGGAACCACTAAAAACAAAAACATGTATTTATATATTCATATCACCACAGCCTCTGGCACATAACATTACGGGTTTTGAGGTTTACTTTGTTGTATCCCAGACAACCCCCTCAAGTTCTTAATGTTTATAAAGACACTCAGCCAGTTTCAACACTAGGGGATGCTAGAAAATTATATATGGCATTGATCAAAGGCAAACTCAACTTGGAATGCCCTGGAACACTTTATCATTGACAAAAAAAGAAGAGGCAGGAGGAGGTGGGGAGAAAAGATGGGAAACATGAATGCTCAGGGCTCTCAGTCCCATTTTTCACGCTTTTCTTGAATTTGGCAGGGTGAGAGAGCTCATGCAGCGTGCATGCTAGTTCATAGGTATTCAATTCAGTCTTTTGCAAGCATCACTACATCACCTAATTGTTCAAAAAAAAAAAAAAGACTCCACATTGTTTTCTAATATGGTCTAACCCTCAGAACAGTGCTACTGGACTCTTTTAGAATGTGTTCTCTACTCCCTTTTTTTAATGGTAAGATTGGTGGGTGAGAAAAGAGTTATTCTTCCTGCATGGTCCTCTAATGTGGAGTGAAGTTTTTGACCAAAATGGGTTGCTTGGAAAAGCCAGCATTGCAGAACCTCAAGAGCACACTATGGTAAAAGGGACAACCCAGACACTCGGACCAGCGGAGGATAGCAAAGATCGTGATTGCTATTTATAGAAATATGCATAAAATGGAAAATAAATGTAAGAATAAAACATGCAGATATATTGTCAAGACACTTATTCTTCCATCAGATTTCCATTGTGATTTATCTGATTTAATTTTGTTTTAAACACAGATCTTTTTACTTGCCCAGGATTATTTGAAAGTGTATACAGCTACTTTGGCTATGGCTACACTACAGTTGTAATCTCTGTAGTATAGCCACAGCCTCTATAGGGGAAAATCTAGTTTCAGGGTGCAACTCCTGGCTTCTTATTATCAGAGTTTAGGTAAGTTGAGAGACCACTCTTGGTACTCTTCAGAACATTTAGCTAGCCAACGTGTGAATTAATACAGGCTGTAACCATGTGAAAACGGTGAACCTGATGTGTCTCAGGCATCAAGTTGGTGTTAGGAGGGAAACAGAATAGGGAGAAGCAACAAAGCTTATAAGGTGATTCAGAATAGGGGTTCTAAAACAAAGCATCTTTATGATGCCTAGACATTCCCTTCACCAAATAAAAGGTAAGTTTCTGGGATGTTGCTTCAAATTGAAGGACAAAAGAATGATAGGATAATTCCTTATTACAGAAACGGGTACAATTTACCAGTTAGTGCACAAGAGAAGTAAAAATGCACACTGATGGGGGCAAATGCCCCTGGGCTCCTCTGAAATGCTGCAGTAGTGCTACTCTGGCTGCCTGAAGCTGTCAGGGAGTAGGGTGGGGTCTACCCAGGCCCCACCCCTTCCACTCCTGGCCAAGCCAGGTCACCTTCCCTTATTGCCCCATGGCCCACGGTGGCTGTCAGTGCCACTGACTACACTAGTTAAAGCAGAGCTAGAGTGGAATTCCTAAATAAGTACATATGACCATAACATACAAAGAGTAATATTAATCACAAGAAAGTCCATGATTAATATCAGAGGTATTAATAATGATTAGACCAGTCTTTTTAAGTGCTGCTGTGAGAGGCTCATAAGGGTTGGCATGTGAGTCAAGTTGGGATTAAAGACAAAATGGACAGAAATACCTATTACTCATTTTCAGGGAGATTAGATGTTCTCTGCTACAGGGCACTAGGGAGTTCTGGAGCAGTGATGAGATAATATATCTACTTTGTTGCTTTGTCTCATCGGACACAAGTTCCACTTTTTATTACCCCAGAGAAAACTATCCTGACATTAGTAATTTCAACAGAGTAGAAACATAAAGAATAACTGGTATAGAAATAGTGTGTGCTGAGGGAGAGAACCTTTTTTTGGAATGAAACACCATCCTTTTTTTGGAATGAAAAGCTCAGGAGTATTACCAAGGTCCATTATTTTCTTGTCAACATGAGCGACTGTATCCTCTCCTCTATTTGCCCTTGGAAAATTTATCCAAATATACACAGTATCAGAGAGAACACAAGCGGATGATCTCTATATTTCAGCTATTCTGAATGCTTGGCTACAAACCAAAAGATAAAATAATTTAAAGGTGAACCCTAAACATGCAGTTGGTAATCTTGCAAGGAAGGTTATCCATGCTTCACAGAAGAGGAAGAAGTGCTAACCTAGAAGTCTTTTTCTGACCGAGAGTGAATCGGATGATTTTGCTTTGAGATGAGTCCCTGGGTGATGCACTGTACAACAGGAAAGAAAAAGTGGAAGAAAAAGAGTGAGCAAAGATGAAACATTCACAAAATGCTAGTGGCCTGAGCCAATGATTTTAGAAAAGGGAGTTTTTCCTTTATGTTTCACAGGTCAACGTTTCTCCCTGACATAATACCTCAGACATGATTCACTTTTTATACTGTGTGTTAGTTTCATGTGCAGAATGGAGGTGCAGCCTAGACTGACCTGGTTTGCATGTGCTTGCAAATCAAGTTTCATTATTCCTTTCTTTCTAACTTTTTATTATATACAATGGTCTTAAGAAACTGAATGACTTGGTAACTCGGCATGCTACAGTTAATGCATAAATTTCCCGAAATACAAATCCTCAAGTTATGACTGATATTTTTTAAAAATTACTTTGATTTTAATTCAGTTCATAGACTACTGTGCAGGCTCCAGACCAACACTCAAGTGTTGAGAAAGGATCACTGAGATTAGTTCGTGTTGCTCAACTTCGTTTTACAATAATTACTCTGCAGTTAAGTTTATGCCAATTTCGTATGGCTGTTAAGAAAAATGGCTAGGCCCAACCATGGAAAAAAAAACCCACATTGCTCTGCTGGCTATAAAGAAAAGCCGTTTTATGCTGCAAGAAAAATCGAACAAGCTTTGACAAGTGCCCTCTTCATCCAGACTCACCTTAAGGATTTATACCCCGGTGGTGGTTTTGGTTTATGGAAACCAGCCTTGCTGCAGCACTCACTTTAAAATTACAAACTGATTTGCACCATTACACTGAAAACATATTAGTGTGCATATATTTTGAACAATATATAAAAGAGGTATACAAGTATGTCTTCTGTGGTGCTAAATCCTCCTCAATTTTCTCCCATTCAGAGTCCTGTTGCCTTCACAAGGGCATGCAGTCCAATAGACAGAAGTACACAGAATGGCTACATCTACACAGCGTGCTGCTGACAGCAGGGTCATGCAAATTGCTGCTTATTTGCATAGTTGTGCATCTCATTTGCATAGTTGTACAAGACCGCTGTCCTGTCGGAGGCTTCCGTCATCACAAAACCAGCCATGTAGATGGGGGTCTGTTGACCAAAACCCCCTTGTCAAAAATGAGGAATAAGGGCTGCCGGCAAGGGGGGGTTGGTAGACAGAACCCTGTCTACATGGCTTATTTTGTGAGAACAGAAGCCTCTGCCTGGAGAGCAATCGTGTGCGACTATGTAAATCAGTGGCCATTTGCATTGTTGAATGCCCTCATTTGCATGACCCTGCCAGCAGTAGACATAGTCGATAAGTATAGCATAGTCACTGTCTCCATCATTGTGCATTAAGTCTAACTTGGAAGGAGGATCAGAGGATAGCTTAATTCTCACAGAATTAATGCCTGGTCTCTCTTCTGGGATTGCCAGCAAAGGTGCCAGTTGTAATGGGAACATTCTTCTAATTACAACCTGAGTGAGAACATCAAACTCATTTCACATAAGCCATGAAACAGTTGTCAGATAGCCAACGACTTTTGGACAACAGGCTTAGGCTGGTTTGAATGAACCATAACAGTGAACATATTCCTCAATAGTGATTTCTTTTGTTTTCACCTGAATGCATCAGCAAGAATCTTAAAAATATATTATAAGCCACAAATCACCCTACTTAGTGGAATCCCCATGAAGGTATATTTAATATAAAGTCTGCACTTTATCACGTTTGTGTCCTCTAGGCCAGCATCCTTGACCGCATATAAACAACTGTAGTGTTTCCTCACAAGGGCTACGTCTACACGAGCCCCAAACTTTGAAATGGCCACGCAAATGCCCATTTCGAAGTTTACTAATGAAGCACTGAAAGGCATATTCAGCGTTTCATTAGCATGTGGGCGGCCGCGGCACTTCGAAATTGACGCGCCTCGCCGCTGTGCGTCTCGTCCCGACGGAGCTCCTTTTTGAAAGGACCCCGCCTACTTCGAAGTCCTGTGAGCTGATGGGAATAAGGGGACTTCGAAGTAGGCGGGGTCCTTTTGAAAAGGAGCTCCGTCGGGACGAGAGGCGCGGCGGCGAGGCGCGTCAATTTTGAAGTGCCGCGGCCTCCCGCATGCTAATGAAACGCTGAATATGCCTTTCAGTGCTTCATTAGTAAACTTCGAAATGGCCATTTGCGTGGCCATTTCGAAGTTTGGGGCTCGTGTGGACACGGCCAAGTACACCTAAATAAATCCTCTGATAGCAAAAGGCAAAAGAAATAAAGCCACCACATGTATTTTAAAAGTTAAATTAATCCCACTCACTCATGTAGTGGGCATTTTAAACCTGTATATATGAATATTGCTGCCACAAACAGAACTTCATGATTACTTCTATTTTGACTTCAAGGGGTGTGAAACTGATTGCTATGCACCTTTTACCTTCTGATAGCCTGAGACACTAAATACTTTCTGTCCTAAGGAAAAACTGCCATACAAACTGTTTTTATTTCTGAATGCCTTAAAATAAAATAAAATAAAAACCACAATAGAAAAGGAAAAACCATCCCACCTTGACTGCATTTCTGGTTGTGCTTTTAATTGATGAAGTGCAGCTTGCTGGGGCTGTTGGCACTGCGTTTGGGGTGAAGCCGGCATCTGTTGCTGTTGCACCCCAACTGGGCACTGGACTGGAGGCCCTGCTTGGTGGGATACCGTTGAAGGTTGCTGAGGCAGATGCTGCTGGGGATGTTGTTTCTGTGGCTGCTGCTGCTGCTGCTGCTTATACCGAGACAAACTGAAGAAAAGTCCCAGAATGGCCTTTAGATTCCCATTTCTGATTTCTGTAAGGCAATTTTTTACAAGTCACTTAACAACTAGTTTAGTTTTTTCCTACACTGCAATGGCTTGGTTCAGCATTTACACTGTTCACAACACTGCCTCAATTTAATTCCTTTAGGATATGACAGATGCCCTGCAAAACTAATTGGTATCAGTTGATTAGCATTGGGCACCAACCACAAAGTAAATTAGTTATTTCTCCCCTTGAGTGATTGCCATGGATGTATTAGAAATGAAAGACATGGTGTGAAGCTGGTTTCTTTTAATAAAGAATTCCTTTTAGCCAAAATTAAGATGCAAAAATCAAATGCAAAGTAGTAACATCATGCTGCAAATGATTTCCTGTAAGTTCTAGTCCTCCATATGAAAGATGGGGAGAAAAACCACACAGAACTGCATTATTTTAATTATGTCAGTCTAATAAGTTCAATTATGAAAATCTCTTTTAATATATAATATATATAGGTTAATATATAAACTAAACAGTAACAAGTCTCCAGGACCAGATGGCATTCACCCAAGGGTTCTGAAAGAACTCAAATGTGAAATTGCAGAGCTATTAATGGTGGTTTGTAACCTATCCTTTAAATCAGCTTCGGTACCCAATGACTGGAAGACAGCTAATATAACACCAGTATTTAAAAAGGGCTCTAGAGGAGACCCTGGCAATTACAGACCGGTAAGTCTAACGTCAGCACCGGGCAAATCAGTAGAAACAATAGTAAAGAATAAAATTGTCAGACACGTAGAAGAACATGATTTGTTGGGCAAAAGTCAGCATGGTTTCTGTAGAAAGAAGTCATGTCTTACTAATCTATTAGAGTTCTTTGAAGGGGTTAACAAACATGCAGACGGGGGATCCAGTGGACATAATATACTTAGATTTCCAGAAAGCCTTTGACAAGGTCCCTCACCAAAGGCTCTTATGTAAATTAGGTGGTCATGGGATAGGAGGAAAGATCCTTTCATGGATTGGAAAATGGTTAAAAGACAGGAAACAAAGGGTTGGAATAAATGGTAAATTTTCACAATGGAGGGGGGTAACTAGTGGTGTTCCCCAAGGGTCAGTCCTGGGACCAATCCTGTTCAACTTGTTCATCAATGATCTAGAGAAAGGGGTAAGCAGTGAGGTGGCAAAGTTTGCAGATGATACCAAGCTGTTCAGGATAGTCAAAACCAAAGTAGATTGTGAAGAACTTCAAAAAGATCTCAGCAAACTGAGTGACTGGGCAGCAAAATGGCAAATGAAATTTAATGTGGGTAAGTGTAAGGTAATGCACATTGGCAAAAATAACCCCAATTATACATACAATGTGAGGGGGGCAAATTTAGATACAACAGATCAGGAAAGGGATCTTGGAATTACAGTGGATAGTTCTCTGAAAACATCCACGCAGTGTGCAGCGGCAGTCAGTAAAGCAAATAGGATGTTAGGAATTATTAAAAAAGGGATAGAAAATCAGACAAAGAATATCATACTTCCCCTTTATAAAACTATGGTACGCCCACATCTTGAGTACTGCGTGCAGATGTGGTCTCCTCACCTCAAAAAAGATATACTGGCATTAAAAAAAGTTCAGAAAAAGGCAACTAAAATGATTAAGGATTTGGAAAGGGTCCCATATGAGGAGAGGCTAGAGAGACGGGGACTTTTCAGTCTAGAAAAGAGGAGATTGAGGGGCGATATGATAGAGGTATATAAAATCATGAATGGTGTAGAGAAAGTGAATATTGAAAAGTTATTTACTTGTTCTCATAATATAAGAACTAGAGGACACCAAATGAAATTAATAGGTAGTAGGTTCAAAACTAATACAAGAAAATGTTTCTTCAAACAGCGCACAGTCAACCTGTGGAACTCCTTGCCGGAAGAGGCTGTGAAGGCCAGCACTCTAACAGAGTTTAAAATAGAGCTTGATAAATTTTTGGAGGTTAGGTCCATAAATGGCTATTAGCCAAGGGTAAAGTATGGTGCCCCTAGCCTTTAGTCAAAGGCTGGAGACAGATGGCAGGAGACAAATCGCTAGATCATTGTCTTCGGTTCACCTCCTCTGGGGCACCTGGCACTGGCCATTGTCAGCAGACAGGATACTGGGCTGGATGGACCTTTGGTCTGACCCAGTATGGCCGTTCTTATACTCTTGAATTAAGAAACAGAATACTGTGTGTATTAGTGACTTTACTTAAAATAGATAATTACTCGTTTGGTCTTTCCACAGGGCAGTAATGGACTGATATACAGCAGGGCTGATGGCCACCACAGCCCTGGGGCAAGGTGGGAGGGGTGTCCAGCTCTGAGGCCCCAAAAGGGGTATGGCCTAAGGCAGAAAAGGTGGAGCCTAAGGCAGTCAGGCCTAAGTGCCACTTGCTTCATGGAGCTGCTCCCGCTCTGAACAGCTGCGTGAAGCGGCGGAGCAGTGCAGCCACAACAGTTCAAAGGGACCTGGAGCTCTGGCCACTGTCACTACCACTTCAGCAGTGGTGGTGGCAGGAGTTCTGAGCCCCTTTGGAACGCTGAGCCCTGGTGTAACTGCCCCCTTCACTGTCCCCTCTCAACAAGCCAGCTGATATATGCACCACATCTGAAGAAATTAGCACTGATTAGTAACTGGCTCTGGGGAATGGGGAGGGTATTTGTCAGGGGCTGGAAGTACTTGGTTTTGGGGAATGAGGAGGGCTTTTGAGGGGGGAGGTCTGGCTGGAGGTACCTGGCTTTAGGGAATGGTGAGGGCATTCGACGAGGGGTCTGAAGGTACCTGGCTCTGGGGAATGGGGAGGGCATTAATTTGGGGAAGTAGGGGCAGGAGGTACCTGGCTCTGGGGAACAGGGATGGTCCTGCTGGGGGAGGAGGGAGACAATTAAGCTACTGGGTGGGTGGCTCAGGCCCTGAGGGGGGGCGGGGCAGTTAAGCCGCCAGGGGGCCAGCTTGGGCCTAGCTGAGGGGAGTGATTAAGTCACAAGGGGGCGGCTCAGACCCCACGCATGGGGTTAAGCCACCGGAGTAGCGGGTTGGCCCTTGGGACGGTAGGGGCGGTTTGGGGCTTGAGTTCTGCCACCTTTTTTCTCGAAAAAGAGCACTGGGCTACATTAAGGTCGCACAGACAACTTTAAAGCTGGTATTTCCTAACTTTTGAGTGCTCCTCTTTGCTGTCTCAACAATGTAATTTTAATGTATTTTTCTGCTTGTAATTACCTACATAAAAAAGGGGGGTGGGTGGGAATTCCACCTTGTGGCATCATATTGACTTCCAACCAGGCCATCAGCAGGGTGGTAATCCTTATGCCCACCACCTTGCTCTAGGGTTACAGAGCAGCTTGCAGTAATTGCAAGTTGTCTTTCTCTGCGCAGACCCACCCTGGAGGTATGTGAGACACACACTTTGCGAACCCCAGATGAGCAGTGAGTTGCCGGAATCTTGGGTTCCATTCCAGACACTAGAGGGGAGTATTCTCTAGTGAGCACAGGCTCTACTACTCCTGCCATCCAAGCAAGACTCCCTTTCCCCAGCACTTCAAAATTATCCTTGTCCCATTACTGCCTCATCCCAGTCTCTAATTCCTTGTCTCAGTCCTGTTCTCCTTCCCCAATTCACACTCCTCTCACTCCTAATGCTTCTCATCCCAGTCAGTCCCCAATCTCCCTGCTTCTATTTTCCATCCAACCTGTTTTTATCTCAACATTTGACCTCCAGTTGACCCCTTCCATGAATCATGATCTTTATCCTCACTAGCTCCCAGTTCTAGTCTCCCTCCTTGTCCAGTCCCAGTTTCTCACCCTCTCCCACAGTTCTGTGAGTTCAGTCAGTTCAAGTTTTCTATACCTCAACCTCATCTCCTTGGTAGAGCTGTCTCCTCTCTCCCCTCACCTCTTTTCCCACTTCCACTGGCTCTCAGTACCGGTCTTGTTGCTCTTCCCAGCTCTCATTGCATTGTACTCTCCCCAGGACTGCCAACTTTCTAATGGCAGAAAACCAAACATGACTTGCCCTACCCCTCCTCTAAAGGCCTGACCCTCTCTCTGAGACCAGCCCTCCTTGCTCTCGTGTAGGGTGCAGGAAGGGGCTCTGAGCTCAGGCAGGGGTTGCAAGGTAGCAGGGGGAGGGTTCTGGCTGGTGATGAAGGCTCTGGAATGGGGTTGGGGATGAGAGGTTGGGATGCAGGGTACAGGCTGTAAGTGGTGCTTACCAAAGTTGGCATTCAAAAGCAGCAGCATGTCCCTCAAACTCCTAGGTGTATGGGACTCTGCATGCTATCCTGGCCCACGGGCACCACCCCTGCAGCTCCCAATGACTGGCACTCGGGATGAGGGAAATGCAAAGAGCCACCATGGATGACCCTACACCTAAGAGCCAGAGTAAAACACTGCTGCTTTTGGGAGTGATGCAGCAGCAGAGCTGGGCAAGGACCCTGCCAGCCAAGTGGACTATTAACAGTCCAGTCAACTGTGCTGATCTGACCCCTCAGAGTTCCTTTTCAACCAAGCATTCTAGTCAAAAACTGGACACTTGGCAACTCTGCTCCCACTTCCTTCTTTGGCCCCCAGTCCTTTTCTCCAGCCAGTCCCAGTATTCACACAATCTGAAATCCTTGTGACCCTCCCCCACAATAGTACCGACCTATAGTCTCTCCCCAACTTCCCAGACAACTCTCCTCTCCCAACTCTGTTTGATCCTTCCTCTGCATTTGAAATAGGCGGGTTCCTCTTCCATGTTGCCTGGGCCCCACAGGGAGTCACTGCTCAGATAACTTTAGCCGCTTGGCACTATCTCATCAAAGCTGAAACTGCAGGGAAGTCCTGCTTAACCCAAATGTGCACAGAATCTTGTAGCAACATACCTGCCAAAATCTAAGATATCTCTACTGAGAATATGCAAGCAATTTTTTCAAAAACTTATAACTTGACCACATTTGGGCAGCTTTTCTCAGGAACAGTATACAGCATAAATTACCAAATATAAAATTCCTGCTTCACAGTAAGGGGGCACTAAAACTTGGCAGAATTTTTTCACACTGATTCAAAAATTAATATTTTTGCACTAACCTAATTCTAAGAAATAGCTGAACTGTTTTGGTAAAATGTTTCAAAATAATTCAGCCCCAGGTAGACAGACACTCAGGAAGAAAAAAAATTATCCCAAATAGCTAAAGTTTAGCAAGAACTAAGCAGCTGAAAATAGGACCTTATAATAGGAGATGTCAAGTAACTGAAATAAAAAGCAGAGCAACCAGCCCCATCTGTAATGAATAATCTGATACACGAATGTATGCCCATCTGCTGTGGTTATTAGAAGAGAAACCTGGTTTTACCATTTTCTTAGAAACACAAAAAATAAGAACACCATACACATATACCTGTAAACCAAGGAAAAGCAAATTAAAGAGAACCTCTTTTCTCGTTTGACAATATTTTCACATTGTCTATAATCTGTATACAGACTTTGGACTCAATGCTATTTCCACAGACACAAAACAAACAAGCTTCCATTAACCAGATAGGGAACAGTTTATGGCCCTTTAAGAATGAGCAAAATATTTCAAACAGGCCTTTTGGACACTCTTCTAAGTCTCTTATCTGGAAAGATGAACAGAGGTAATTCGCCTGGCAGTTGGCCACTGGACCCCGTACACAGAGAGTACTTCGACTTCACTGTTCTCTGCCAATGAGCAAAGTCTGAATTACTTCCTGTTCAAATTTTCCTCTTGCACTGTGTGTCAGTTTAAAACACACACATCGAGTTATGAAAGCGTGAGCATGTAACTCAGTCGTTTTCATTTTTGTGACACACACGGATACTTTATTTATATTTTAAGTTTAAAACAAATATTGCAAGATGTTTTGATTTCAGAGCATGGCAGGATTTGGTTTTAAAAATAACCCTTAAAATCTACTGATTGGACGTTTCCATGAGGTGACATTTCTGCTGTTTGTTGCTCCTACTGCCTTGACTTCCAATTTTGAAAGGTTGCCCCAGCTACTCTCTTTGTTGACACAAAAGTATGTAAGACTCAGAGGCACAGCAACAAAGGAAGCACAGAAAACATTTCATTCCTAAACTGGTAGGAAAGAGAGGGGGAAGTAAATCTATATAGAATAGGGATAATGTCAGTTTCTGGTTACTGGACATGAAATGTCAGAACTATAGTGCAGGAAGTAGGAGCTACAAACATTACTACATGCGGAATCTAAATGAATGAAGCTAAGAAAGAATGGAAGTAGAAAAAATATTTATTGAAGTTAGGTGAAGCACATATTTTCTGCACGTTGCCCCAAAACATCTTGCACTATGAAAATAAAATTTAAAATGATTTAAAATGATCAGATGAAGCGAGTAAGGTGGTTTAGCAGAAGCCCTTTGTAGCAGGACACAATCGACTAGAATTCAGGCACACTGTGTGGTTCTGAACTCTGGGACTGTCAAAGAATGGGCCTCTTGCAAAGGCAACACATGTAGCCCTTTGGGGTAGGAGAGTGATGTTCACTTCACTTTTAGGGAGCTTTCTCTGGCCACTTCCAAAAGGTCTTTGAAGGCAGCTGCACCTCTTCTCAGCTGGAGACTGATAAGTCATTTAAATAAAACAAAATGGGAAAATGGGACCCCCGCTAAAGAAAGTGTTACATAATACACTCATCCCTCATTAAACGAGTACTTCACTTATGACTACTTGCTAAAAGGAGGGACACATATACTATCTTTGTTTACTAGACAAATGAACCCCATCCCCCACTAATACAAGCCTCACCCCACTCCCCATGGCGCCAGCCCACCACATCCTGAAACCCTGCCGGCCCCACAGACCCAACAGGCCACAGCCTGAAACCCTGCTGGTCCCGCAGACCCAACTCGCAGCAGCCTGAATCCCTCACCGACCCCGCAGACCCAACCTGGCTCAGCCTGACCCTCCCACAGGCCCCACAGACCCAACCCACCGCAGCCTGAAACCCTGCCAGCACCACAGATCCAACCTGCTTTAGCCTTAACCTCCCTGCCTGCCCTGCAGCCCCCACCTGCAGCAGCCTGAAACCCTGCCAGCCTCACAGACCCAACCTGACATGGCCTAACCCCCGCACCTGCCCCACAGATCCAACTTGCAGCAGCCTGAACCCTCCCCCCACCCGCCACACAGACTCACCCACCACCAGGTTTTAACCCTCCCTCCTGCTCATGGCCCCAAACTGCCCCCAGCCTTTAACCCTCTCCATCCCCACCCAATCCCAAGGTTCACTTAACTTTCCAAAGCAGCGCCACATGCTGCCATTCCTTCATGAGTAGTTGGGATGAATCAGAGACTTTTACATGTATTTTAATGGGGATTTAGTATCCCTCTTATGAGTTTTCGCCTACGAGCCAAAAGTTGGAAACCAATTGTGCTCATATAGCGAGGAATGAGTGTATATGATATAAACATTTCATAGATGCCCACTCTTCAGAGCCTATCTAGCTCCTACTGCTTTTCTTTTTGTGGTGCTGCATGTGTTCTAGGAAAGATTAATCCTGGCCAGGGTACAAAATTAGAAGGTAGCCAAGAGTGATGTGACAACCCTATAAGCAGAAAGTCTTCTTGGATTAGGAGATTTAGCCGTACGGAAAGGAGGAAAATTGTTCAATTCACAGAGAAGAGGTGAGGAACAGGACTGACAGATTTCCAATAAATTTAAATCAATCCACAAAAGCCCAGGGTCTATTCAGCACTCTGTCAAGCAAAGAGAAAGAAAAACTCTGCGCAATATACAGGATGAAGTGGAGCTGAAAATCATTTCACTACAGAATCATGAACTTCGGCACAGAGGGGAAACTATAAACATCGTCAAAATTAGACCGTGGTTGTTCTGAACGCTAGTGAAGCCTTTCTTTTTATCACTTAAGGGCTTCCTAATTTCCTCATCTGATCTCTATCCAGCTAATCTAGAATTCACAGCTAGTGCAACTGCTGTCAACAAAGAAAGCATTATTTCCTAAGGTACATACACAGCATCTGTAATCTGCAAAGATTAGTCAAGGAGAAACACTATCTGGAAAATGGGGAGAGTAAGTAGAGAGTGGGAATTCCAACAAGACAGAAACTGGGCCTCCATCAGTCCAGGGAGCAGCATCAGCACGCATCAGAAGCTTAAACTGATGAGCAACCCAATGAAATATGGCAGTGAAAAGAAGAAACAAGAAGAATTCTCCCACACGTGCACAGAAACGTCCCCTTGGTAAACATGTACAATGAACACTTTCATATCTGGCAGCTCTGGGATCAGTGCGTTACTGGATATTCAAATATTCTGGATGATAGATAGATAGATAGATAGAAAGATAGAAAGCAATGCCTAACACTAAAGATAAACAAGATTAGATATTAAGAAACAAATACAAATGTATGCAGAGTATTTCATTTACCAATAACACTAGTGTTGTACACTGTAAACTTATACTGTATTTGCTGTGCTTATTTGTATTTACTTCCATTATACTGTACTTACAGAAAACGTAAGTAAAGTTTTCTTATGGTTAAAATGCCGGGTATTTGAGAGTTACAGATCATAGAATACTGTTAAGAAAGAGTTTATTATACCAATTAATGCCTTAGATTGTAAGGCTTTTGGCAGTGTGACTGTTTCTTAGTCCTATGTTTGTGCATTCCTTCCACAACAGGGTCCTGATCCAGGGCTAAGATTCCTAGGGTAACAGACATAGAGTATGCATACAGTAGAGCCCACTTATTTACTTGACATTTTACTTCACTGGAAAGCGCAGACTAATAAAAATCCTAGATTATTTCAAGGCACTGAGAAGTACAAATTATACTTGCAGTCCTTGTGAACCTTCTCCTTATGGTAAAGTTCCATATGGGAAAAAATGATTTCACTCTAAGCAACCCAGAGATGATTTATATTTCCATTCTGAATTGATTATAAACTCCTACTTCCTCCTGTCTGAACATTTGCAAAGGGAGTAAATAAAATTATTTGCTTTTGACCCACTCAGTCCTAGCAACCTGTGCATGACATTGTAGAGGCTTGTTTGGTTATGCACCGTTTAATTGGATTTCAGTGTTCTCATTTGCTTTTTATGAGATGCCTGCTTCCCATCACTGTTAACATGTAAGGTTTAAATTAAATGTTGCACTCAAAGCTCAGAACTTCAATATTCAATATGTTCTTTTTAGTACTAGTATTTTTAGTCCCTTGCATGGAACAATAAGATAGGTGTTTCATTCTACCAGTTGTATGGTAAATAGTCTCTGAGGGTAGCCGTGTTAGTCTGTAGCTTCACACAAAAACCAAGCAGTCCTGTAGCACTTTAAAGACTAACAATTTAAGATGTTACAGGACTGCTTGCTGTTTGGCATGGCTAGTATGGTAGCCATTAGTGGAACACTTCTCCCCCTGGCTGCCACTAAGTTTGCCCTATTATATCCTTTGGGGACTTAAATGTGCAACTGCGAAAGACAGGTAAATATAAATTGGTAGATTCTGTGAAACTGGGACGCACAGGGCTCTGCTGAGAGTGGCTTGTGATCTGGTGGCAGAGGCTTATGGACATCTTATGTCAGCTGAGTAAATAATTTTACCCAAGACAGTCTTCTCATCACCTCAGCTCCTGTTTGTCTGGGATTTTGTAACTTATTGACAAAGTAACATGAGGTGACATATGCATAGGAACATCTCTCTCTCTCTCATCAGGGTTGAAAACTGGTGTTTATTGTGCAGAAGCAGCCAGGTTTACCTTCTCTGTGTTATCATCATTTACTGACATGAAGAGCTTCCGCTTTTAGAGGTTTAAGGCTTCACTCAGAGCACCACTAATTACAAGGGGAGTATTTGGCTGAAAATGGGATATTTTGTCAGGAGGGAAAGAAGATTTCTGTTGCTTATGTCTCCAATTTAGGGCACTCTGTAGGAAAGGATTGTTTATACTGAGCTAACTGTTCTTATATCACTTGCTGCAACACCAGAATGCTACTGCATGTATTCATGGTTTGCTGCCCTGCTTTCTGCACATTATCAATATCAAGATTAACAAAATTAACAACATTTTTAACCTCCCAACATTTTAAAGTGGCAGTTCAAGTTTCATGTACTGCAACGTGGAGGAGTACTACCTTGATATCCACAGGCAGAAAGTCCTGGGTGCAAATGAAAAGAGGTTGACTAGGAGACAGAATAAGGGAATTTTAATATCTTTTTGAAATCTCAAACCAACATCTTTAGTTTGCAACAGGGATTACCCTAGCTCTCCCCTCCCTACTTTATGGCATATTTGAATATTCTGCAGTGGCAACATGCATTTGGTGGACATTGAGAAGACTGCTGGCCACTTATACTTGGCACCTGGATATGCCATATCTATTAAAATAATTGAAGTTATTTCCTACTCAGAATACCTATGTACACAAGTTTCCCCACATATTTCATCCCCTGTGGATTATATGGGGTATAATTTTAATAGCACCACTTGTTTTCAATAGGATATGGTTTCTTTCATATAATATTTGAATCTACAGGGGCAGGACTGCAGACAGGGAGAAGGGGGTAGCGATTCAAAAAGGCCCGGGGCTCAAGCCATTGACTCTTCCTTGATACTGGCAATGGCGGCTCAGAGCTCTGAGCCCTTTAAATTGTGGCCAGAGCACCATGCTGTAACCAGCTCTGAGAGCTGGATGCAGGCAGGGTAAGGACTGCAGTAAGGTGCATTCTGGGAGGTGCTAAAGACTGGCTCCCTCCAGCCCCACACTAGTTCCACGTCCTCTTCTTGGAGCAAGGAGCTACACACCACCCCCCATCATGCCCAGGGACACACTAAATCTGTTGGCACCCTGCCCCCTTTTACAGGAGTCACTAGCTACATTAAAAAAAAATAGAGTTTGAAGTTCACAGACAAAGCCTTGTAAGTTGCGAAATGCTGTGAAAAACAAATTCAGCAGAAAACCCTGAAACAGAAACAAATGGCATTAAATATGACCTTACGCTTAGAGGAAGCAATTATTTCAGGTAATTATCACTCCATTGAAAAGCCACTTTGGGAAACAACTGTGGAAGTAGTAGTTTGTGAATACTAAATTAACCATAAAAATACCTTTAGCTAAACCACATGTAGGTTAAAGATCTTCTTTTCCAGCAACATTTGTTGTCCTCTTACACCCTTTGCAAGTATTAGTCTACTTCTCCTAAAGGGCAATTTTTCTCACACACAAGTATGTGCCACACATTAGCAATGTAAGTAACAACACCGTATAATCCCAAAAAGATATAACGCTAATATCCCAATTGTTTAGCGATTAAATGAAACGTATCTTGTTTCTAAACTTTCTCACTCAGGTTCTGGGAAGCTGGGAATTTTGAGCCACTGTTTGTCCATTGAGTACTGTAGTTCAAGCATAAATATAATCTGTCAGTCTGTCATTAAGAGCGTGAGACAGCGAGAAACCACCCACAATTATCCCTTTGGCATGAGGAGTTGGGAATGCCCCAGCACTAAGTGCACTAATGCTTACAGCCAGGAGATTCCAGTTATTGGCAACCAGGCAGTCAAAACCAAGAGAGAAAAGCATTTCTATTCCAGCTGAGATGGCACGCAGCTCCTCTCTTTTAGAGCTGTCAGCTCACATGATCAGAAAGGGTATCAAATTCGCTTTGCTTTTTTTATGCAGAGGCACGAGCTGATAGGCAAAATCACAGCTTCAAGTAAACACGTAACTAAATTACGCATATTCATGTAAAAACTTTGTAAAGTAACCATCTCCCTGATCTCAAACTTCCAGTCAAATGTATTTGAGAACTTAAAGCAAGAAAGTAATCTTACCTGAACTTGCAAATCCTATGACTTGTTCTGGGAAATTATGAAGAAGGTGTATTCTAATACATTCAAAGTGTAACTTAACTGCAGCTTACTCTGTTTGTTGGCACCAGCTTGCTTTTCCAAACAAACTTAAGTGAAAGTACAGGTGAAACCTGATGTACCACATGCTGGCAATACAGTTTGTGTGACTCATGCATCTGATGAAGAAGGTCTTTGCCCACAAAAGCTTATGCTCCAAAATATCTGCTAGTCTAATAAGGTGCCACAGGACTTCTTGTTTTTGAAGATACAGACTAACACATCCGCCTCTCTGATAGTTTGTGTAGTGTGGTTCTCAGTATAACCTGGTTGTAGAATGATGGTCTCAATGAGTGCACTGATTAACCTGGCAGCTCCTATTTTTTAATTTTTGTTTTGCTTTGTAACGTTTGAATTTTACTGATGCATGCACTTAGAGTCACATTTCAAACATTTACATACTAAAGCAAAATAAACAGAAGAGCAAAACAGAAGTTTCTTTTTAAAAATGTAACTGGACACCTTTCAATAGCCATCAAATAAAAAATAAAACATTTTGTTTCAAGGCATCATACTAAGAGTAGTTTAAAAAAATGGGCAAAGATGTATGCATATGTTTCCATAAGATATATATTTTTGACCACAATGCACTTGTAAAAATATGCATGAGAGCATATGTTTGCATGACAGGACTACAGATATATTTTGCTGCTGTTGTTTAATTCTGAACTTTTTTCCACATATTGCTATTTGAAAGTGATATTCTGCTGTGGGCACAACCATAGATACAAGACCTTGCAAGGTTAGTTTGTTTCTTAAGAAGTAAATGAATCCTACTTCTCACCCATTGTTTATTTTTAAAGCTAAAGAGTCAAAAGCACTGAGTCCAACAAGTATTTTACCTACCTTTCACACAGTGGATGTGGAAAAAGGAGGAAAACATAACGGCACAAGCTAAAACTATTCATATTGGTCTTATTAAATATCCAAAGATCCTATTTTTTTAAAACTGGAGGGAGAAAACAAATTAAAAGTCAGACATTACAAGATAAATGCTGGAATGACAAATTGACTCACCCTCTGCTGACAGCCCCTGTATGTTTATTCCCTTGGCAGCCAAGAAACTCAGGCATGCATCTATGTTTTCAATCTAAACAGGAAAAAAGGGAGACAAAAGAATATGTGTTGTTACAAATGTTTACCATAATCTGCCATCACATTTTATTACACACAACCTTTGTACTACAGCAAAAAAGGCTTTGTTCATTGCAGTGGAAAAAAAAATTGTTAACATTGGAACTATAATGCAGCCTGAACCTCTCTAATCTGGAACACTCTTATTTGGCATACTGCGTAATCTGGCATGATTTTAGTTAGCCAGGTAACCACGTATCACAGGTGTGGACAAGTTTCTGTGCTCTCTATATTCTGTGCTGTTATTTAGCTGTAATTTACCCCTAAATGTCTTCTAAGAGCCCAGTAAGCAGTGGACGTGTTAGTCATGTGCTAGAATATATTGACCTCCCATTGTCCAGCAAATTCTCTTGTCTAGCACTAGTCAGGTCCCAAGGGTGCCTGATGAGAGAGGTTCAACCTGCAACATGAAAACTCCTAAATTACTAGACAACAATGTATCAGGTCAGGGCCCTTCTTAGTGTGTAGTTGCATGAAGCAAATTACTTAAATATTCTACCCATGCAGGTCCAAGAAAGCTGATCACTACACCTCAGTACAGGGCCAAACATAACATGCTAGGCTTTTTGTCCTAAGATAATGAACATGATATTGAAAATAAACATGGTGCCAAATTTGCCTGAGAAGAAAAGAGATTACTACTTGCTCAAAAGCAGACAGCTGGCAGAAATTTCCAGTCACAGAGGCAGTAAAATATAAAAGTGGTAACTAGAAACTTCAAGTGGAACCCAGAAAATGTTCACTTGCACAATTCTCTGGATGTTAGAAATGACATGCTGGAACAGGCTGTGAACTCATAGTGGAGCAAATTCCTCTTCAGTGGGTGCAGGGAACTAGTGCATCTGTGCTGAATTGGGTGGGCAGATTTCAGCTGGTCTGACACAGTGTGCACATCCAGGTCTCTAGGGCTTTCCTGCAAGTTGTTTGGGAGCAATGATTATTTGCCAGGGTTACCAATATTGGTTGGATGTATTCCTGGAGGTTTCATCACATGCCAATCTTGAATTAAAGAGTAACCTTTAATTCCTGAAGACACATTAACTGTCATTTGCCTATATGCACTTCCCCCAGTGACGCATTCCAACTGCAAAAGTTACTTCATTAGGCTGAAGTACATAAGAACATAAGAATGGCCATACTGGGTCAGACCAAAGGTCCATCCAGCCCAGTATCCCGTCTGCCAACAATGGCCAATTCCAGGTGCCCCAGAGAAAGAGAACAGAAGACAATGATCAAGTGATTTATCTCCTGCCATCCATCTCCTGCCCTTGTACTGAAGGCTAGGGCACCATACTTTACCCCTGGCTAATAGCCATTTATGGAAGTAACCTCCAAAAATTTATCGAGCTCTTTTTTAAACGCTAATAGAGTCCTGGCGTTCACAGCCTCCTCAGGCAAGGAGTTCCACAGGTTGACTGTGCGCTGTGTGAAGAAAAATTTCCTTTTATTAGTTTTGAACCTACTACCCATCAATTTCATTTGGTGTCCCCTAGTTCTTGTATTATGGGAAAAGGTAAGTAATTTTTCTATATTCACTTTCTCCACACCATTCATAATTTTATATACCTCTATCATATCACCCCCAATCGCCTTTTTTCTAGACTGAAACGTCCCAGTCTCTCTAGCCTGTCCCCATATGAGACCCGTTCCAAACCCCTAATCATCTTAGTAGCCCTTTTCTGAACCTTTTCTAATGCCAATATATCTTTTTTGAGGTGAGGAGACCACATCTGCACACAGTACTCAAGATGTGGGCGTACCACAGTTTTATATAGGGGAAGTATGATATCTTTTGTCTTATTATCTATCCCTTTTTTAATAATTCCTAACATCCTATTTGCTTTACTAACTGCCGCTGCACACTGCGTGGATGTCTTCAGAGAACTATCCACTATAACTCCAAGATCCCTTTCCTGATCTGTCATAGCTAAATTTGACCCCAGTTAAGCCTCAGTTAAGCAGCCCCATATTCGTCCCCTGCCCTAAGAAGCCAGGATTCATCCTTCCCTTGCTTCTACGAAAATCACCACCTTCTAGTCATATTTCTGAGGCTGGACACCAGGCAGAATGTGTGCACTAGAACATTTACAGAGTTGATATATGGTGGGGATTTTCAAAGGTGCTGTGTTGTCTGGACTCTGTTCTCATTACTCAAGGATGAAATTTATGTTCATGACAGTGAGAAAAGTTATGTCAAGGACAAATGCTTTTGAAAATCTCTCTGCTTGGGTATGTGTAGAAAGCAGCCAGGAAGCTACTGTTATTAATTTTCAGAAGGATCCTATAGCTCTCAGGAATGAGGATGAACAGAATTTTCAGAACTCTGAAGGAGCCCTCGTTTTCCTTCTTGGTTGTGCAGGGTGTGTGTGTGTGTGTGTGTGTGAGAAGCCCCAACCTCCTAAGACCCATCCTCTCTTCATAAAGTGAGCCCTGGTGTGGTTTACCTGGAAGCTGAAACATTGTTCTTTGCATTACTAAAGGAAGGGGGACATATTGTAATGTACTTCCCTTCCTGGAATCTTGATGCTGGATACCCAGAAGATAAAAGATATGTCAGAAGATAAAATATGGTAATAAGACTTTACATAGTTGGATGGGAAGGAGTTGGAAAATACAAATATAACAAGGATACTTAACTGATATATTCATATACTATCATTAGGTTTGTATTGATTTAAAATATGAACCATATACAGCAATGTGTTATAAATAATGACTAAGATTTTAAGTCATGGAAATAGAGGTCAATACAGAAGGAAAGATTTAGGCTATGTCAACATTATGAAAATAAGTGGATTGCAGATACACAATTCTAGCTATAGCAATTGTGTAGCTACAATCAACTTATCTGCAATCGACTTACCTGGCTGTCCTCATTGAAGGAGGTCAATGGGAGACCTTCCCCTGTCAACCTCCCTTACTCCTCATCATAGGAGTACAGGGGTAGACTGCTGACCCCTGATAGGGCAGTTTTGTGCAACCCTACCAGACTCCCTGTGTGAATCGATCTTCCAGGATAATGTACACACGACTATAGGAAAGCAGAAGGAAAATGTAATGCAGGGTAAAATATTTCTTAGTGACTTAAATTAGTTCCCATGCAACTTAATAAAAAGGAGTATGTGATCTCTCTTCAGTTCCAACATAGATGTGTTTAGATGACATATGGCTCTTGCGGGTGGAATATTCACACCCATGTGCAATGCAAGTTTTGCGAACGTAAGTGGCAGTGAAGACACAGCCGTAGAGACAGCATATATCCAGCCTTTCATGGCCATCGTATTGTTCTAGGAATACTAATGTAGTTAGAACTATGAACTCCATGTAAACTATGTATGCAAAACAGTTGTTGCATCTGCAAGGAAGGTGCAAAATATTCTGAAGTGGCATGGTAACAGGTCACATGGGTGCAAAACTAAAGTTCCTGAGTAGTTCACAGCTGAGCACCAGCTTGTGAACTGACAGTAGTTTAATGACACTGCATTGCACTGACTCTCACCAGAGCATGCATAGCTCCTCTCCCCTTGAAATTATACTCTTTCAATGACTGCTTGTGGTTGAACCTTGAGGGACCCTTCCGAGCCAAGCCCATATGTTGTTTAAGCACTTAAAGCTGACGTGAAGTTGTTGATTTGCCAAAAGGGAGCATGTATTTTCTTTTTCGCTGTGAGCCACAACTGGCTTTTGGCAGGCAGCTCTGATTTCTCAGTTGGTCTGACTCCTGCCACAGGCAACATCTAAGGCAGCAGAGGCAAAGGAGAAACTGGATGTTTCTGAAGGCGGGTAAACACGGAGGGTAAATTGGAGTACAGTTATCCACTGCAACAATCAACATGTGATTTGAATTACTTCCAATTTGAAATGAGCAACTATAGAGAGATCAAATGTCCAAAAAACCAAAAGCAACCCCCCCATCAACTTTGCTCCCCCAAAACACCGTAAGCCTTGATCTTTAGAACACTGTACACAAATTCATTTTTCTGAGATGTAACATTAAGTGCCTGTGGCATGGCCAATTGTACAATACCAGTTTTACAACATCCAGGACATTTATTTGTTCTGGCATTTCCTAAAACTAAACACAGATTAGAGGACAGCTGATCCTAAGCCTGAAAGGCCCTGCCCTTGTATGGGACGTCTTGATTCTAAAACTGCTGGCGACAAGCGGTATAATGAAGAAACTCCACAGCACTCAGATGACACACTGAATTATAAATAAGAACTTTGGGAAAATGCAGGGAGCTCAGGCAAACCACCTAGGGTTTGGGGGGAGGTGGCAAGAGCTGGGTTGGCAATACTACTTCCCCAAATTTAACGAAGCCTTCTCTTTATAAAAAACAATTAATCCTTGTTGCTGAGCTGTTCCAATTAATGCACATGGTAATTTACTTAACACATGAACTCCTCTATGCATGAAGAAATTTTCTTTTAATTCCTCTAAGCTTTTTCTGACACTTGAGAGGGAAAATTAATATTTTGTCAGGACTTCCCTCTTCCTCTAAATTAAGTGGACAGAGATTTCTCTCTCTATCGACAATGATGTACAAGCCAGGGATTCTGTTCCGAATAACTTTGGAGAGTAACCTAACACATTCTGCTACTTGCACTGCTTCAGCAATGAAAAACAGTTGGAAAGCTGGTTTAACCAGCTCTCTCTGTACTCCCTACATGGAAGGAAACAACTGGAGCTAGTAGGGGGCATCACTGCAAGTGGTAGTGTCTGGAGAACTGTGTGTCCTAATGATCAGTAGCTGCCAGAATGAACCCAGGAGGCAGAGGGAAGCCAGGAGCAACTTAGATCAGCCATCCAGCTGCCTCAGGCATTGGCCAACTAACAAATGGGGGTGTATGCAAAACTTTGCACCACATATCCCTCTGACACCACCTAGGATGTGGCCTTGTATGTTTGTCACTATCCTTATTTTGTATTTACATACAATTTGTATTGTAAATATTCTTCCCTTCCCAGTGGAAGATCATTCACAAATCACTCATGGGGGGAGGGTCTTAGACTTGTAGAATTTCTTTTTTCTGGGTCCTTATCCTCTATGCAATTTATCCTCTTCATCTTAGCTGTCAATTCTAAGTTGAAATCTTAATGTATGAAGCCCGCTCTCCCAAAAAGGATAGCTATGCATCAGTGTCTCCTCATCACCGTGGCAATAAATATAGCGAGTGTATAGCTCTTTTGTGTCACTGATCTTAAAGTGCTTTATAAAGGTAAGCAAGCAGCATCATTCCCTAACTCCCTCCTTCCATCTTCTACCCCCCCCCCGCCCCTTTTTTTAAATAGATACAGTAGATAGGGAGAATTTCCTTGAATCTCTGTGTAAGAGACAGGAATAATAACTGATTCCCATTTGTGCTCTTACAGCTACTGCTTTCCCAGGTATATGGCTCAGGACCATTGGGGGGTGCAGAAAGATATTTTAGAACGCACTTCTAACCAGTATGAACACTAACAGAGAAGATTTTGTGCTTGTAACATAATGGCAATTTTAGTTTTTATTCCTGTCAGCGTTAGAAGAAAAAAGTTAGAAAACACATCCTAGTGACTGGTCTGTACAGGTAAAACAAGGCAAATGATCCTTGAAAAAGCCCCAGAAAACAATAAAGAACCATCCCTGGGCACCCATATATGCTGAACATAGACTACATGTAACATATGCGGAGAAATGGGAAATCAACATATCCCCCAGTTCCTTTGTCAGTACAGAATCCTATATCTACAAAACATTATAGAAGAAGAATAAGGATGGATTTTGGAATCAACATGGACAACTTGAAGAATCACAGTCACTGTTAGGTAAGTGACTATTCTTTCTTCTTCAAGTGATTGCCCTCATGCATCCCATTACTGGTGGCTAGCAAGCAGTAACTTCCTAGATAGAAAGGAGAGACAGAAGTCCTGTTGGACAGCTGTACCAAAGAGGGCATCTGATCCTGAAGCCACAGTTAAGAAGCAGTACTGGGTGACAATGTGGACAGATCCTTGTGAAGCTGTCCAGCAAATTTCTGAAAAAGGCATACTTCTCAGAAGAGCCACAGAAGTTGCCTGAATAATCATGGAATGGTCATTAACTTGCACAGATGACTCTAACCTGCTTATCTCATAACAGGAGCTAACACAGTTAGATACTTATTTAGAAAATCTTTGGGTGGAAGTGGCTTTAGTCTTAATTATATCTGAAAAGGCTATAAAGACTTTGGACGACCTGGTCCATGCTGACGGACTACAATATGCCTTTCCCCTGGTTTGAGAAAGAAATTCAGAGGTGAACCATATGATTTAAATGCAAAGCAGAAGCAATGATAAGCACGAATTATGGAACTCTGTATAAGGGGAACCATCCAGAAGGGCCTGAATTCACCAAATTGATTTTATGGCCACTAATAAGGCAGTCTTCATAGCCTGCATAGGTAAAATGTACAGGCAGCTAGGTGCTCAAAGGGAAGTTCCATTAAGCCAGAGAGCAAAGTGGAGTCCCCAGCATGGGGTGGCTCCCACAACAAGGAAACAAATGCATGAGAACTTTAAGGAATCTAGCAACTGTGCAGTGGGAAAATATGATATGGCTCTAAATAGGAGGTGCTGCTACTGTTGCTAAATGTATCCATAAAGAACTGATGAATAGTCCTTAATATTTTAAGGTTAGCAGATAGTTCAGAATAGCAGAAACAGGTGCTTCCAAGGAAGACAGGTGATTCTGTACTTCCCAAACAGAAAATCCCTTGTCTTTTGCTCCAGCATAGTACAAGATGGTCTAGCACAAACTTTTCTGCTCCATACTGATATGCGTAGACATCAGCTGAACAGCTTCTTTCAGTGGCAGGGGAATAGCCTGCATCCAGACTGTCAGCTATAGTGACACTGGATCCTGGTGTATGGTCTAACATTCAATTTACTAAACTATATGAGGTAGAACAGATAGAATGATCAGAGCTGGTCAGAAGACAAGTTCACCTGGGAACTGTCTGCAGCTACCATGATTACTGTGGCTGAATCTTGTCGTCTGAGTTTCCTCAAGATTTTCGATATTAGAAGGACTGGTTGGTAAGCCTGCATTAGCCATAGTGCTCATAAGACAAGAGAGGCTTGTACAGCAAACCTGGAATCAAGCCTCCTGGGCCCGTGAGTGTTCCGGCAGAAGGATCCTGAACGCCTGCCTCCCTCATTGCTGTGTCTTGTTGGAGAAGCAACAATTGAACATCTGTCAGGAATGTGCCACTTTACCCAGACAAAAAGGGTACTTAACATGCCCATCATTCACCTGAGAGCAGTCTTCAAGAGAGGCAAATCTTATATTTTGGGGACTTTTGTGACAACTGGTATATAACTTTTTCCTGCTTAGAAATTAAACATGAAAATAGGTCAAGCTATTTTCAATAAAGAATGTTATAAACCAGTGAAAGAAACCCAGACAGGGACTGAATTAGTCCAAACAAAAAAGGCCTATTGACAGGGGTCAAGGAGTGTGTTGAGACTGGACTTAGTAATGTTACCTATACCAAGTTTGGCCTTACGGAAATGGATTTAGTTAAATGAAATACAGAAGGGATGACCTATGTCTACCATTCACTTCTCCTACCTTTTTGGGACATTAAAGGAGAGTTTGAAAAAACAGCATGGTTTTCAAGCTCACTCACCACATCTCATCTCAACATCCTTGAGTCCGAGCAGAAAAGCACACCAAACCACGAGGTTTTCTTCCCCAGAGGAAAGCCATCAGATCTTGCTCTTATTTAAGGAACTTTGTTTTCACCCAAGAGTCCTAAAAGTCATCACATCCTCACAAGATCCAGTCTTCAGCCCATAAGTGGGGAGACATCCTGTTGGGTCATCTTTCCTCTTTGTGTTACCATAAGCTCAACTATTTTTCCCCTCTCAACCCCTCTCCCACTCAGCCTTTCAATGGTGTCTGAAATCAACAGCTCTACTTGCAATATCACATCCAGCCCTGATTTCTCTGAAGAAAAAGGACACTAATCATATATAGTGCTTGACTGTAATGTGAGCCTGAGTCCAAGCAACAGGTACCATGGCTGATTTTCCAGCCTAATGCACCCATTTGTTACCAAATAGCCATCCAGTGTTCCAAGAACATCAACAAAAGCCACATTTCCCGCACTACTTCTATCCTGGTCTTCACCTTGTGCCTGTCTGTTAAAAACAGGAAAAGTGATTGTACTTCAGCCAGCAAGACTGAGAGTGAAATTAACCCTTTCCTTTTCATCAAAGTGTGTTTAAAAAAAAAAAAAGACTCACATTCTGCCTCCAAAAGAAGCTGAGGTTTATGATAGGCTTTTATTAAATCTATTTTGCATAATTACACAGTTTCATTTTCAATATAACTGCTTGTTTGGATTTCTTGTTCTTTCTTGCAATGAATAAATGCTTTTGGATGTTTTCCAAAAAATCAAGTAAACCAAAGACTCTTCAGAAAAAAAATCCCAAACCTTTCTATCAATGTTTTCATGCTGGACAATGAAAGCACTCATACTATTTTAGATCTTCTGACTCTTAGGATCAATACAACAGACTCAGCCAAAGCCATTGAGTCCCAGTATCAGGCGTATCTGCAAATCTCTTATAAAAAGTTTTGCCCCCCTCTTTTTTTTTTGTGCTAAGGTACATGATATAAACAACTAAAATTATACTAATAGCACTAACTATAGAAACCATGACTTTTTAACACTAGACTTTATAAAGCTGAAGTTGAGTGAAACTGCTCACAAAGTCAACTTAGTGGGTCTGTATTAGATTGCCTGAGTTGACTGTGGCAGCAGTGCATTGTGGGCACCTATCCCACAGTTCCTGTAGCCTCTTTTCATTTTGGGATTCTGCGCCAGTGTCTTGTGGGGAAAAAGGTGGTTCTGGGTTTCTTGTCATCATCCCAAAACGCATTTCCCTCACTTCCCGCTTCCTTCTGAAAAGAAATGGATAAGGGACATTTTGCAACACTTTTATATTGACTGCCACCTGCCATTACAAAGAATAACATGGATCCCAAGATGCTTCAGTGTTTGGTGCAGTGTTTTTTGATGACTTTGCACTCTGCAATGCAGTATATTCTGAATGTAATGCCTATGGAGTATCAGCGAAGTGACACGGGAGGCACGGACGCACATGAAGATATGGAAAATAACACCGTGGAGTTGTTTGCAGCACTGGAGTCATTGCACAGTATGGAGCACAGGTTCTGGTCCTGCAAAACCAGCTCAGACTGGAGGGATCAGATTGTTTTGCAGTCATGGGAGTGAAGAGCTGCCTCCTACCCTGAAGCACAACCATACCATAATGAGACCTGTTTTCACAGTTGAGAAGCATGTGACAATTGCCTAAGAAGAGGATGTACATTGTGCAGAGCAAGGGGACTCTGCAAAGGTTCCACCTTAGTGCCATAGATGATAAGAAAGAACTGAGAGTCAGTTTGGCCTGCTCTGCCCTTTATAAGTTGGGTGGTGATGAAGGGTAGTGCCAAAATCTCCAGGGTTCAGGTGTGGCTCCGATGGACATTGTGGCCAAAAAGAACCTGTTCTGTGGTGCATGTAAACTTGAAGAATCCAAAAAGACAATCACCAAAAGAACCACAAACCTTGAAGTTACATATAATCAAACTGAAAATATCATGAGCTGAGATGCATGGAGAAAGCATGGAAATATGTGATCCTTGTGTCTGTACAGTACACTAAGTTTTTCAGCCCCATACAGGAACCCACGTACTGAAAGATTCTATCGATCTGTGATTTGAGTGTGTAAAATTAATTCAGAAATCAATCAAACACTGAAACAAAGAACAGTACTAGTCACATGAAACGTTTCCACTGGCTTTAGAATTCTTTCCCCTAGACAGAAACATGTTCTGTCCATATACTGCTTTGCGGTCACTTACTTTATATGCAAATTACCTAGTTTATTTTAAAAAAAAATCAATAATGTAGCATATATGGATTAATTTGAACAAGCAATGTTCATCATAGACCAAATCCCTAACTGGGCTAAAAGCTCCATTAATCTGCCAATCTAGCATCATGTTCTTTAACATTAAGGGGACAGAACAAGCATTTAGGCTCAATCCAGTGTAGGGGGCAGTTTGTAGTTACTCACTCCAGTGACAGCTCTGGTAAGAATACACCTGCCTCAAGAACACAGCTTTCTCTCTTACATGAGGGCAAGAGAGAAGGCGTGCACTGTGACAACCCATTACCAGACACAGCCTCACCATTATAGCTAGTCAACATGTGTGTGTTTGATTTGGACGGGGGCAGAAACCATAGTTCCACCTACTCTGTGCCCACATTTAGTTGCTGGAGTGGCAAAAGAGTGAATGTTTTGGGTGTACAATCCTGCCCTCTTTCCTGTGCTTGGACCCAGCAGCTAGGTCCTGCAGTGGGGAGTGTGGGATTGTATTCCTCCTCATCCTCCACTGTAGCTGCTAAACCAGGCCAAAGACACAGTTTAGCCCAAAATAAGCAAGTTAGATTAGGGGTTTATAAAAAAAAATAATCCCAGCCCAGAGAATAACTGCCCTGGACAAACATCACAGCAGCTTTGGAGTGACTATTTAAGACTATTTAATTACTTAAAATAACCAAATTAAACATACTTACACAGAGACAGTATATCAGCAGAAGCCTGAAATCAAAGGTCTACAGACACCTAATGGGGTGAAAGCTAATTTCTTTAGACTGGATAATCCTTTGTCAAAAGTATGACCCCCTTGGGATATCTGAGTGTGAAGAGCTTATAAATAGAGACATATTCAAATTGAGACAGAAGCCTAGGTGGCAACAGAAACAGTTGTATAAACAGTTTCAGCTTCCAAATCAGAAACCTGACACAGAATCTTTGTTACATTCCAGTTTAGCAAAAAGAGTTTCATGATGTACCTTGCTGTACATTATTTTCATCTGGATAAAGAAAATAGGGTTTCTGTTCTGAAAGTAAAGCCACTGTGTGGAATTCAGAAAGCAAGAGCTGAACTACATAAACATGAGCAGATATCTCTATGCTTGAAATCTACATTACTCCGCATCATCCCATTTAGAAAACCTACAAAGATTTCACCATAGCTGGGGCTCAGAAGGGGAATTAATTAATCCTGTAAGGGCAGATAAATTTATAGCTACCGTTTGATTGATTCCCTAGCCCCATGCTTTTAATTTTCTCTTATTTGCAAGAAAGTTTAAAAAGGGTTCTGTTCATTAAAGTAAAGGGAAAATAATGCTGAGGATCAAAGACAAGTAACGTATCATTAAGGATGTATCCTTAACTCATTCTGCAAATTTAGCCGGAACACAATTTCCACTCCTGTGAGCAAATTCAACTTTCATGCAAGCAAGTGAAACCACAATGTACTCAATAGTATTTGTTATGCATATAAAGGTCTCAGTAATAAGAAGTTTTACATAAGAGATACCTCATAGTATGTAGGCACTATAAGAGGAGTAAAGGATGGCCTCATCTCTGATGTCCTTTCTGTTTCTTCCTTGGTTTATGTCAAAATCTTAGTATGGTGTTAACCTTCAATTGCTATATGTAATTAATTCTGTTTCATTTTTCTGGTTCCATGAAATAATACATTTTCAAAATAAGCTAAGCAGCAACCACAGCATGGAATCATAGCCATTGAACTATGAGTCACTTGCAGTGGTGGGAAAAACCATAGTCTCATCGGCAACACATGAAATCTACCACCAGGAGCAAAGCACATATTTAGCATGCATTTGCTTATGCTTGGGTGGAAAACCATTCCAAAATATCCCTTTTCCATAGAGCAAGAGAAAGAAGCTCATGCAATTGCAGCTACACTTATTTTGGACAAAGGGCAAGAGAAAACATCCTGCGCACTTTCAAACTGAAAGCCGAGGGAGTGATTTTTAAGCCCCTAGTGTGATCAACAGAGAACGAGTCTACTTTTAAAAAGTGCAGTGTTAGACATTCCCATACTCATTATTTAGCCAGCTGTCTCCAGCTGTAGTGGAAGGAGTTAAGCTAGTGGCTGTCATAGTAATTCTGGCACTGCTCCAGGTAATACTTTCCCCTTCAGGCTAACATACAGCTGTGCTGAAAAATACCACACTAAAGCCAAAGGATGCCCATTTGTTACTATAGGAACACCAAACAGTGGTAACATTTAAACACAAGGTTATTGGGGAACAGAGTCAAGGTAATAATGTCTAACAAAAAACAAGACACAAAACTTGCCTGCATCAGATTTCTCAAGTCAGCCTTACAGAAGAATTATCTGAAAGCAAACACCTTTATTTAATCATTGAACTATGACTCTAAAAATCCTGTGCTTGGAATCTGTGGAGAAAAAATGCTTGTGATGCTTTTGATCTCTTTTGCACTGCTGGGTCTCTAAATTAACAGCACATTCTTAAGCAGCTGAACTCTTTCTTTGCTCTAAGGACTAGGCCCTCCCCCAAAGTGAGAGGTTTGTGGGAGAGCCCTCAGAAGATTTACTGCAACTACATTCACCTAGACAACAATAGAAGCATAAAAGTGTTTGGAAGCTTCAGTGGCTGCTTACTATTCAAAATAAAGATAGTGCAGAGGACAACTATGCAGCTTGGTGGAATTTTTCTCAGGGGTGTTAGAAAAAGTGCAGTTTCCACACCTGAAACCAGATTCAACCCTGGCACGACCAAGTGCAATGACTCTGAAGACAATGGAGCAATACCCAAGCAGAATCTGAATTTTGGTAAAATGGATCAGCAGTCTCAGCATCAGATGGGGAATGCCTAATGGCATTTAACAGTGATGACTGCCGTTAGCTGACAAACTCCAACGTGTATCTTCTGAAATTTCCCTATGCTGGTTAGATGGCAACTGGTGCTAACAATGAGACACTGCAGGGGGGAATTTTCAAGTCTCTAACTGTAGCAAAAATGACTATAAGAAATAAACTGGAAAGCAAGGTCCTAAAGAAGCTGATTTTGAAACCGATAAATCTGTAATTAAATATCTGGGTGTCAGTGCACAACAACACTTCGGCTATGTCTACACTTGTCCTCTTTCAAAAGAGGGATGCAAATGAAGGAAATCATAAATGCAAATGAAGCACTGATTTACACATCTCATGCTTCATTTGCATAATCTCTTTTTGAAAGAGATTCTTTCGAAAGAAAAAAGTAGTGTAGACATGGCTCTTTCGAAAATAAACCCAATTTTCAAAGGAACCCTTATTCCTAAAAGAAATTAAGAATAAGAGTTCTTTCAAAAACAGTGGTTTATTTTCAAAAGAGATAAGTAAATCAGTGCCTCATTTGCATTTGCATTTTCCTTCATTTGCATTCCTCTTTCGAAAGAGGAATGCAAGTGTAGATGTAGTCTTAGTGACCTTTACACACATAAGGTCAGATTCTCACCTGACGTAAGTAGCTGCAGATCCAATTATTTCAATAACATACACTTGTATACACCATGCATACATCCAAGACATTAATCATACTGCAGCTATTCCAAGATTCCACTGCAAGTTAAAGTCACTGTACTGATAATACGGGTCTGATTGTTACTCAAGGAGTTGCGACAATGATGTTAATAAGAAGCGTTACCCATACTGGACTGAAAATAGACTAACGCTGAGCAATATATAGCCAAACAAACAGTAGCAAAGGCTGAATTCCCTCTTTTATGCAGTTTGATAGGCTATCTGCATCACAGACAATATTTCAGGGCACTAAGGGCCAAACTGTTACAGGTGACTCTTTTTCACAGACAGATGCACAAGAATGATCACCACTAAAAATGACGACAACATATGACCACAGACACCTCATGGCTATCACAGCTATTTCCTATCCTAAATATCTGTGGAAATTGTGGTCTTGCTGCCATGGCTACATTGCTTCCTCCAGTATCTCCTCTGGAGTGTCCCACTGTTGCATCAGACTTAGTTTGGATAAATTAAACCCTCTCATCCTTCTCTCACCCCATTCTCCCTTCCTCACTATTAACAGTTCCTTTGTTCTCCTCCTCCTTGAAACTCATACGATACTGGGATTGTATTTGGTCATCCAGGCCCGTGTCAAATATTGTCATTACACTTCTCCCTCTCACATTTCTAAAATCTGTCTCTTCCTCTCTACCCATGCTGACAAAATCTTGGCTCACACTCCAGTTCCCTCTCATGCCAATCTCTGTAAGCACCCCTTCTCAGACTTCTCAGCCCCTTACCATGTGCCTCCTCTTCATTTTAACTGTTGAATAAAATAATCATCCTTTCCTGCTTCTCTGGTCATATCAGTCTCCTCCTTAAATCCCTTTACAGCGCCTCATCTCTTTAAAACTCCTGAGCCTGATGCTCAAGGCACAGCACAGTTCTACCCCTGCCTACATATCAGCACCTTCTTTCTACTTGCTTTCTACATTAATGCACCACTTATCCCCTCCTACGTACACTTCAGCCTTTTTATCATTGCTGCCTGTGCCCACAACATCCGCATTGTCCCGCTACACCAAACGTCCCCCCCGTCCACTTTCTAATCTCTATTTTTAAAACATCTCTTCACTTAACGTAGCTCTCCACCACTGCTCTCTAATTCCATGCAATCATGCTTCTTTTCTTTACTTCTTGTCTTATTCTCCAGTTTAATACTCATCTTTCAAGCTTCAGACAAAATATACACTTTGCATGTTCTTAAAGTTATGTGTCTTAAAGTCATCACATCTAGCTACGCTCTTTATTACAAAGTGCTATAATTTCCATAATTTCCTCCCATTCACAAGTAACTACAAGTATCTATAAGTAACTTTCAATAAGTAGAAAGATGGAACTATGGTACTGCAAGCTCTGGGGTGGATATTGAATCTTTAATATCAGCTGCTGGAAAACAGGGATGTTCATGGTTAACTGGTATCCTCATCCTAAATGATTGAGGCTTACCAGTTATGGCTAACTGGAGAAGAGGTGGAAACAGCCCTTGCCAATGGCAAGCAGGGGGATGCTTCAGGCCTGTGGGGCCAGCTGCAGGCACAGAGCATTGCAGCCCAGCCAGAGCAGCCTTTGTTCATGGCGGGCCCATTTCACCAGTTAACTGATTTAGTTGGATTTTACATCCCTACTAGACAGTGAAATAATAGATGAATATTTAAAAAAGACAACAGTTGCCTAGCTTCTGTAATGTATCTAGTGGACAGGTATGAAAAGGCATTTCATTGTATTTATCACGTAGTCCAGTTTCATAGTAAGCTGTGATGATGCCTTTTGCATGTAATTATACACAGCTGTGATGGAACAATAAGGTAAAAATCTAGGGGGGACTGTTTGTCCTCCTGTGAGGGCAGGGAGGACAAAAGGAACTTTGTAATGCCACCAGAACAAGGGCCAGGCACACTAACAGTCCTTGTGTTTTAGGGTGTGCAGAGATATCTCTCTCTCAGGCTGTGTCTACACTAGCCCAAAACTTCGAAATGGCCATGCAAATGGCCATTTTGAAGTTTACTAATGAAGCGCTGAAACACATATTCAGTGCCTCATTAGAATGCCTGCAGCCACGGCACTTCGAAATTGACATGGCTTGCAGCTGCGCGGCTCGTCCAGACGGGGCTCCTTTTCGAAAGTATCTTGGCAACTTCGAAATCCCCTTATTCCTATCTGCTGACAAAGTCGGTGTCATCAGAGGTGGGAATGACCCAAATGGGATAAATGGAGATGAAGCCATGGCCTCCAATGATCAAGGGATGCAGTCACTATGCAGAGACTCAGCAGCTGGCTGCATTGAATGGCATATGTGGACACAGCAGGCAAGGGAGCATGCCCAAAGATCCCACTGGGCTGCTGGCTGGGAACTGCCGAAGGTAAGCACCTCCCAGTCTGTGCCTGCCCATAGCATCTGACTACCTCCTACACCCCTCCCAAGTCGAAAGCCAAGCCCCTGTAACCCCTCCTGTACCTCTGTTCTTGGTCACAACCCCTCCCAGACCCTACACCCCCTTCTACACCTTACCCCCAGATGAGACTCCACTCCTGCACCCCAAACCTCTTCACAGACTCTGCACCCCTCCTGCATCCCAAACCTTTATCCCAAGCTACTATGTGCATCAAACCTCCATCCCAAACCACACACCCCCTCCATTAACGTCATAGAAAAGCGCACCTCTCAACAGCTCACTAAATTCTTGGAGTAGATCTTCATTAGAAATTATTGCCCGCACCTGTCTTAGAGAAAAAGCTCTGTTCACTGATCCAGTAAAAATGACTGCAAACATTTCACTCTCTGTGTTGTAATGTGTTATGTTCTTAGAGCACAGACAGTGACAAACATTAGCCTTTTAGTGTTAGGTTATGGACAACCCTATGGATATGCACATCAATACAAGGGAGAGCCATGATGATCTTCTGCTTCCATTGAGAAAGCACTGGAACTTTCAACACTGGCTACAGTGCTAAAGATCCTAAACCGAACGGGACAGGGCAGACACATCCTCCTGCACAGACCAGGACTGCAGGGTCAGTACTTTTGAGAAGGAAGAGAAAGGAGAATGTCCCCTTTTAGTGCGTTACACATCTCCTGCTCTAGCATGCACGTTGACAGTCATTATGCCCAAACCTGGCTTCTGAAACACCACTTGGTGTCCGCACTGGCTGCAACCCCAGAAGAGATACTTTAGTACTGAGAGAAAAAAGTGAGATGATCTAACTTTCAGTTACAATGTAATGGACTTTTTATGTAATTTGGTATCACTTCTAGCCCAGGAATGAAATTCAGTTCTTACAACACATTTGTGAAACCTTAAACTACAGAGATGTTGAAAGTTTCCGTGATGTATTTATACTCTAGACAGCTGCAGTGGCTACAGCAAGAATAGCAGCCAATCTCTACCAAGGAGTAAAAGTAGCAAAGATAAATCTGAAGAGATGTTTTTCTTTTTTAAGAAGTGGTTGCACTGTGAATACAAAGAAGATAACCTCAAGGAGGGGAAAAACGGAAGAGTAAAACACAAACAAGTTTCACGGTCTGTGGTAGAAAACTGCTGCCAAGCCCTTAATATCATCAGATGTAGACAAGTGGAACCCACAGTGAACAAAATTAAGAATTAAAACTACTTGGAAAATATGGTACAGAAGTAATACAAAAATAATCCTAAATTCAGTATTCAGCTGTAATTTAGAAATAATATTGTAACATGGATTCATAACATGGAATTCAGAATTAGTATAACACGGATTCTGTGTAAAAATACAGAACAAAGACCGCCATTTAAAATATAATAAGTTAAATAATCATCTTCTTACAGTACATTTTAAATTACCTTATTACTGCAAATATCCTCAAATATCTTGCCTATAATATTAACTGAACTGTTCCTAACAGGAAACATACTCTCATGTAATGCATGTGTTTAGTTCTGCTATTGTATCTGTTGGTGCTTGGTTTCAAAGATTAAATACAAACCACATAAAGAAGAACATTGTGCAGATAAAAACCCATCACAGTTAAAATGCATATTTTAATTTTTTTCATAACAACTTCCAAAGAAATATTTGCAAATTCCTTTCTATTTCAGCATGACCACCATTAATAGATTAACATTTTCTCTCTTCGGGAAAGGACCTAAAATATCTAGACGATCTTAACAGAGCCTATGAGACTTTAGCCCTTATACATTGTGCTAAGAGTCAGATCCAATCCTCCTCTTCAATAGGATGAGAAAGCGATCTAACATTGTTCTAACTGTTCAGATTTCCCCTTCTTCTGTACTGATGCAGGTATTCCACAATTCTCAGTAAAATTAACTGTCACACTTCATTAGGTACTGAGTAACGTGTGAACAGCTGCTTTATCACTTACCATTTGAGATCTGTTCTTTGGACAGCCATTGATGTCTTCAATCTTTTCATTTGCTGAAAAACAAATTTAAAAAAGTAATGCAACAAGTGTAGTGAGGACACATACCAGTTATTTCCAGAGTACTCATTACCAGCTAAATCAAGTGGCATAAACTGTAGTTGACCAGTCAAAGCAAATATGTGAAACATTGAGACCCATTCAGTGGCTGAATTTTTCTTGTGGGTCATTCATCCAGAGACAGCTGGAGCAAGGTCATCACCATTTCAAAAGGAGACAACTGTGCTGACATTTCTTAAAGTGACAGATAACTCCTTATACTACCAAATGCTTAAAAACTGGTTGATGCACTGCATCACGGATGTGGGCATGAGTGTACATACCCCACATGAGACTAAATTCTGTATCAACATTCCCTCAAATTCTATTTCAACAACCTTCAACCCCAGCAGCTACTTCTATAATCACAGCAACATTGAGATATTCCATTCCCCTCCATCCATAAACACACACAACTGAAGCTCATAGCTGAAAATATTCACTGCCCCCGAATTTGTCAATGGCTATTTTCACTGATAGTTTTCCCCACTAGCACCATTCTCTCCTGTTCCACTCACTGGCTTCAATTTCCAAAGCACTGTCCACACCACCCAGAGACTTCAGGTGACTTGGGAATAGCAGGTACACGGGACAGCTGCCAGAAGGGACGGCTCAGGAGTATACTGGCAGCTTGCTTAGCAGAGACTGAAGTGTCCCTTGGTGGCAGCCTGGCTGAAATTCAGTTCTTTCCATTCTGCTTCCCTGGAGAACAGTTGAATGTGACAGATTCAGCCTGGACTGGGGATACATGAGGGGCTGCCTGCATGACCTGTTTCGTCTGGCAGGTATCACCCAGCTAGTCATACATCTTGGCTCTCTTAATACTTGGCTGCAAGCTGGATTCCATCTCTGGCTTTCAGCCCCCCTGCTTCTGGGCTGGCAGCAAGGACTGTAACCCAATACTAAGGTGTCCATCTGTCCCATTTTTACTGGGATAGTCCCTTATTTAAGCTGTCTCACAGGTGTCCCAACTTTTTAAAGAAAATAGACAAACTGACCCATATTTTGCAAGGCTCCTGTTCCCTGGCACCCTGTGCCTTGGAGTCGCAGGGAGCAAATCCACTGGGTGGCTGCTCTGTTCTCCAGAGCTCTGCACCTTGTGGCAGCTGGACCTAACCAGGTTACTCACAGAATCACGGGCACTTTCTCATGCTCCTCGACTAACATCATATATGCCATCATGTGCCAACAATGCCCAGATGCTTTGTATATTGGACAGACTTCTAACTCCCTTAGACAAAGGGTCAACGGGCACAAAACAGACATCAAAACACTCCAGATCCACAAACCAGTTAGTCAACATTTTAATGGAATGGGGCATTCTGTCAATGACCTCAAGGTATGTGTGTTACTGAAAAGAAATTATCGCTCCTTTGCAGAAGGGGAAGCGGACGAACTGACATTTATATTCAAATTCGGAACATTAACACATGGTTTAAATCGTGATGTGAACTTTCTGAGTCACTATAGGGGCTCGTCTGCATACTCAACTTAATCTAATTCTTGATCTTCCCCCCCCACCCCTCCACTCTCTGATTTGCTCACCTTGATTATCTTTTTCTGATTTGTCCTCCTTGCTTACTGTTTTTGGTTCTCTGTGCCTTAAATATTGAGTCTGTTCTGGTCTGGCTATGGTCTGAAGAAGTGGGTCTGTCCCACAAAAGCTCACCTAATAAACTATTTTGCTAGTCTTTAAAGTGCTACTTGACTGCTTTTTGTTTTGATTCATTCTTAAGTAACTCGAAGAACAGACAGCACCTCATAAGCAACAGTGTTAATTGAGAGACCAGCCATGTGACAGAGGCAGCAGTTTGACAAAATAGGACATCTCTGTCCATAGTTTATGAAGACTACTGTGCTTGAAATATAGTAATATAACTGCTTTTAATAGAAAAAAAAATACCCCTAAGATACTAGGAACTCAGTGCTATTAAATAAATGGCTTTCTAAAAGTAGACTGTCTGATATTGCTCCTATTTAAGTCAATGACAAAGTTCTCACTGATTTCAATGGCATCAGATCCCAAATATGTATATCTCTGGATAAGATAGAATGTAATACAAACAGTACAAAGGAAAAGGATATTATAGAAAATGCAGCTGCAAAGCCAACACCAGTAAGTGGCCCCTCTTTGTAAGCGTAGAGTATACTTTTGAAAACTGAAGTGCTCCACTTAATGAGCATGGGAGTAGAAATGTGGCATCTTAACACAGACTTTGAATGTTGGAAATGAGAGAGATTTGTAAGTAATACAGGGTAATGCAAGGATATACCATGCAATCTTTCAAATTAGCTGCAGTTTGAGCAAACAATTTAATCCCTTCCAATACTCCAGTACAAGGACTTCAATTTCTGTTCCACCAGTGGCTACCTTTATAACTTTTGGAATATCACATTACATTCAGCTTCCAAAAGGCTGGACTCAATAAACAGAAGAAATTGGCAGACACCAAAAATACAGCCTCAGATAAATATCTACGGAAAAGTTCTCTCTCTTTTCCCTTGGAATTTTTCCCTGGGGTGTATCATTAAGAACCTCTTGTAGCTCCTCCTTCCCTACTACAGGTGAATCATAATTACCATGGAACTCCTACTTTCAGTAAATTGATCCATTTTTACATAACTCCATGATGGTTGTATTTAATTTCAACAACAACGACAATTAGTAGCCCAGAAAGGAGGAGGAAGAGGAGGAGGGAAAAGTTCATTTTGATTATGTTGGCAATTCCACTGATCTCTCAATTACAATTTCAACCGAAATAAAAAGCAAAAGTTTAATTGCCAGTTCAGTTTTGAAGTTCAGGGGCTCAGGTGTAGTTCTTCGCCATTTAGACTTTGTATCACTTTACAGACCCTTGATTTCAGAAGAGCAGACTTTGACTCCCTAAGAGACCGGATCAGCAGGATCCCTTGGGAAATGAAGATGAAGGGGAAAAGAGTTGAAGAGAACTGGAAGTATTTCACAGAAGTCTTACTGAAGGCACAGGAACAAACAATCCCGCTGCATAGTAAGAAATGCAAACATGGTAGGCAACCAGCTTGGCTTAACAGGGAAATCCTTAGTCAACTTAAATTCAAAAAGGATGCATACAAGAAATGGAAATGTGGACAGTTGACTAAGGAGGAGTATAAACATACGGCTGGAGAATGCCAGGCAGTAATCAGGAAAGCGAAAGCACAATTGGAACTGCAGCTGGCAAGGGATGTGAAGAGTAACAAGAAGGGTTTCTACAGGCATGTGAACAATAAACAGGTTATCAGAGAAGGTATGGGGCCATTACTGGATGAGGGAGGTAACCTAGTGACAGATGATGCAGGAATAGCTGAAGTACTCAATGCTTTTTTTGCCTCAGTCTTCACAGACAAAGTCAACTTCTCCTTGACGGTCCTAGACGATGCAGTATGGGAAGGTGGAGGGCAGCCATCTGGGGGGGAAGGAACAAGTTCTGAGCTATCTAGAAAAACTAGATGTGCACAAGTCCACGGGTCTGGATTTAATGCACCCCAGGGTCATTGCCGAACCTTTGGCCATTATCCTTGAAGACTCTTGGAGATTGGGAGAGATACCAGATGACTGGAAGAAGGCAAACATAGTGCCCATCTTTAAAAAAGGAAAGAAGGACAATCCAGGGAACTATAGACCCGTCAGCCTTACTCAATCCCTGGGAAAATAATGGAGGGAATCCTCAAGGAATCCATTTTGGAGCACTTGGAAGAGGGGAAAGTGATCAAAAGTAGCCAACATGGATTCACCAGGGGCTGGACAACGTCCTGGCTGGGATGACTTAGTGGGGGTTGATCCTGCTTGAAGCAGGGGGCTGGACTAGATGACCTCCTGAGGTCCCTTCCAGCCCTGTGATTCTGTGATTCTGACTGTATGCATGTTGTATACATGCACTGAGTACATTGGTTTTATTCACAATGTCAAAATCATCTGTGCCAACGTACATCTTAACTCTGTGATGCTGTGCCAGTGCAACACTATAACATCACACCTTTCAGCCTATCAATACCGTTAGTTTGCCAAGTGAAGAAAGGTCTAGCACTCTACGCAATGGCGTTTCACAATTCTGTACATCCTGCCCCCCATAAGACACATTTCCTGACCCACAGTTTGCAATCTGAAGTTCAGATTCTGCAGACAGTGACATATGTTAGAAGTTCCAGTGACTGTAGTGGGAATATGCATAGATATGAAGCTATACAGATGTGCAAATCTTTGACTCAAAATAACCTATCGTTTTGTTAATGAAGTTCCCAGCTGGATTGAGAATATTACGAAAAAAAAATGTTGCTGAGCAACACAAAATAATCACAGCACACCATTGCTAGTAAAAAAACCTGAAGTTTACATAGCAAGTCACCCAGGTGTCAAACGTATTGTTACCAGGTTTCAAATATTTTTAGAATTGCCTGTTGTCTCAAAACATAGATGCCAAGTTATAACAAATGTGAATGAAAGTTACCAAGGTATAAATTCCTACATGAGATTTCCTTTCTTGCCAGAAATACACATCTGTTTTTGAGTGACAGGAATGTACAGATAGAAAGAGAATATGCCGGACCTTGTAAACCTGAGTAATAATTCACTCTGATGGCCCTGCTATGTGCTGACAGTCTCCAAGGTGTTTACCATGCAAACAGATAATCTCACAAACAGGATGTTTCTTTGAATGTAATGGGGAGACAGTGTCTTGTTTCAGAAGGTGGAGAATATAACTGAGGGGAGCACTTTAGTCTTGCTACTAATGACAGGAGTAGGTAAATTGGTAGCAAATTTGAAGCTTGAAGGCAATTTGGATAAAAGTGATCGTGAAATGATAGACTTCACAACTCTAAGGTTACGTCTATACCGCAGGCTTTTGTCAACATAAGTTTGTGTTTGAAGATATCTTGCGACAAAACTTCTGTCGACAGATTGCGTCCAGGCACCAAGATGCATCGAAAGAGCAATTTGCTCTCCCAACAGAGGACGAACAGACAGACTGGCTGATCTCTTGGCAAAACAGCCACCCAGAACCACGTCAGCCATGCCTGCAGGTCACCAATTCCTTCCGAGAGCCAGTGTCAGAGCCCTGCAGGGCTGAATGCTTAACAGGACCCCTCCTGACAGCCATTGCCTGCCCCTGCTGTGGGCTCACCTACGCATGTGGAGGGACAGTAGAGCCCCCACTGTGCTTGCCCTGCATTTGCAGGTGACACAGCTGGTCCCTGGATGCCATGCAGCTGGAGCTGCCCCTGGGCTTGCAATGGCCCCACACAGACATGCTGCGGCTTGTGCTGAACTTTCTGGCAGCTGCCTTCTTGTTCCTCAGCAAGGTTGACCCCGAGATCATCTTCAGGATCATCTCCCTGGCTGCAGGAGATACACACTTGCAACTGCCCGCTATGGTGCACAGGCGGATCTGGAGGCACCACAGCAGGAGGGATGACCAGCAGTGGCTTCAGAATATCTGCATGTGCAAGTCCACCTCTTTGGAGCTCTGTGCCTGGCTCACTCCTACCCTTCGGAGACGCAACACCCAGCTGCAGCCTGTCATTCCCAGGGAGAAGAAGATTGCAATAGGTCTCTGGAAGCTCACGAGCCCCAACAGCAATCAGTCATGGGCAACCAGTCTGGCACGGGAAAGTCCACAGTCAGGGCCCACCTCATGGAGGTAACACACTCTCGGGCTGCAGTTCCTGAATGTGGGGGAGGGCCTCCGGCTGAAGGAGGACCCTCATGATGCAGGGTTGGGAGGTGGAGATGAGGAAGTGAAGGGTCGTGCCATCCCTCTCTCACACAGCCTTGCTGATGTGGGGGGGTCAGCCTCACCAGGGGGCCCAGACAGATCGGGGGAAGCAGATGGGAAGGGGTCGGGGATCCCCTGCAAGGGCCCAGGTACTCCCTCCCTCGATCCCTGTTGGGTGTGATCAGTCACCTCCCTCTGCAGGTCATGAAGGCCATCAACTCAATCCCTGCTGCAGAAGGTCATCTGTCTGAGAGATCCGGACCAGGTCATGGCCGGATTTGCTGCCTCGATGTTCCCAAACTGTGCTGGAGCAATCAATGAGACCCACCTCCTGATGTGCGCCACGGAGCATTGCGTGGTCAAGTTCATCAACAAAAAGGGCTACTTCTCCATGGGGTTGCAGGCCCTGGTCTACCACCATGGACAGTACATGGACATTTACATTGGGTGGTTGGGCAGGGCACATGACATCCACAAGTTCCACAAATCCAGCCTGTGCCAGAAACTGGACATGGGCACATTATTCTCCCGCCAAGAGCTGGCAGTCGGGGACATGCAGATACCAATGTGCATCATGGGGAACACGGTCTACCCCCTCAAGCCATGGCTGATAAAGCTGTGTCCTGGACTGTTGGACTCCAGCAGGGAACAATTCAATGAGCACCTGAAATGTGCCACGATGCAGGCTGAGTGTACCTTCAGCTACCTCAGGGTATGGTTCAGGTGCCTGCTGACCCACCTCAATGTGGGGGAACACAACATACCTATGATTGTGGGAGCTTGTTGTATACTGCACAACATTATGGAGGGCAAGAGGGAGGCCTGCCTCCCAGGTAGGGGGGCTTGGGATAAGAGGTGGAGGACCTCTCAACTTTGACATGTGGTGGCACTTGGGACAGGGGTGGAGGGGCCTCAGAACATGGTGGGGAGGGGAGCCGCAAACCCAAGGGGGAGCAGGACCCTGAGTGGTCCCAGTCTGCCAGGGCCTCAATCATCCAGCTATAAATGTCTGCATTGCAGTGCCTGGCTCTGGGATCCTGCAAGGCTTCTTCCTTGGCCCACAAATCCAGCAGGGCCTGGATCTCTGCTCCAATCCAGGATGGGACATGCCTCTTCAAGTCCCGGGGAGGATCCTGGCACCCCTGGGGTTGCTCCCTTGAGGGCCTGGGGGATCGCGTGGTGCCTGGAATTCAGCCATCTCTGCTTGGATGCAGATGTGAAGGCATAGGGGAGAGCTGAGTGCCACATGGCTGCTCCCATGCTCTCAGCTTCCTGGCACAGTGTTCCATGGGCCCCTTGCAGCTTTAAGAAGGTGCAGAGGGAGGAACCATAGAGTGCTGATTGTTGTGGATAGGGTGTCCACTGAGGCACCTGTGTGGCATCCTGCAGGACTTTCCTGTGGACAGAAGGCCCCCCCCCGGCATATCTACACCTGCCTTTTGTCGACAGATCTCCCTTGACAGAGGTGTTCTTCCTCATGGCAAGCAGGTTACAGCTGTCGGCAAAACTACTTCATTCTGTCAACTTACTGTCAACAGAATGCGCTTTGCAATCTGGCTGCTCCCCAGGTTTTGTCGACAAAAGGGTCATTTAGTTGACAAAAACCTGAGCTCTGGACACAGCCTCAGGGAAAAAAAGGAGTGAGAGAAGCAGACAAAGGTGAGTGAACTTCAAAAAACAACAACAAAAAATAAACACTTTAACTCACTCAGAGAACTGTAGGAAAAGGTGTCATGGGAAGAACATTTAAGCCTGTCCAGAGACCTGACAGTTTAGCAAATTATCTCGATAAGAAAGGGAATACACAGCCAAGATATTTTAGGACCTTAAAAGGCACTTGTGCCCTCTTTTCCCTTTCCTTATGAAGTATAACAAATGCTTCAATTTTATTGTAGAACTTATTCTCCTTTTTTTTCCCCCTTAGAAATATCAGTCATGCCAAGCTTGTTTTTCCTCTAGTTTTTCCTCGAGGATTCATTGTAGATCATGAGTTTTCTGAGATCTCACCCAAAAGGGCACAATGTTTTATCCTTTTACAATGACAGCGTCTCTCAGCTGTGCTATTTAGGCATTTGAGCTAAACTGATGTTAGCAAAAAAGAAAAAAAGAGTCTGAAGCAACATAAAATTACATCCCTTCTTAATTAATCAGGTTTAACTGCATGGTATCTCTAATGGCATAATCCTATCAGTTCTCTAATTATTTACACAATGTCTTGGGGGGGAAAGGGAAGACAAGACCTGCATTTCTAATGTTCAAAACAAACAAACAAAAAACAGGAAAAACAATTCAGAAGACAACAGAAACCCTTTCAATAGCTATTCTTTATTCTTCATAAAAAGGCACAAATATATTTCCTTTTGTAGATCATCCTTAGCACTGAAATACCAATTTAAGTCATGAATGCAAAACTCATGCAGTGACCAAAAGGAATGCTCAGAATCAACCACTTCATCTGAAAAGGTTTTGTTAACCTGGAATAATTATCAGACACACCACCAACACCCAGAGAAGAACAGTGATCTCTCTGTGGTACTACTGCTTTCCTGTAACCATCATCACACATAGCAGATAGCACTGCATGCAGAGCAGAAAAAGAAATTACCATTAAGAAGCTTCCATAGTACAAATCCTTATTTATGGGGCAGGTCATGGTTTTATAGTTGTAGCTGGAGCTGTTTCCATGTGTGGAAGTTACCACTTCTAATGTGACAATGAGATGCAGTTTGCCTATGGCAATAACGCAAGAGATGCAAATGAATATTTTCCTTTTCCTTTCAGTGCCAATCTGGACGATTAAATTAGAATTTGTGAGTTTAAACATGGATTTTCTTTTGTTTGGAAACAAATCTATGGAAAACAAAATCTTTCACCTGAGGTACTAATCTTGCACAGCTGGGTCTTAAAATGCTAAAGCCAAACATTAAAGCAGCAATGGGGAAAAAGCAGAAAAATGCAAAGATGACTTAAATCAAGCATAGTAGAAAATAACTCTTCTGAATGTTTTTCACAAAGAACTATTTTGAAACCTATGAGAGCATTCAGAAGTGGGTACACATGGAAATATACATGCAAGTATTCGATACATGTAGGTACACTGTTTTTAATAGGATTTTATATGCATGTTTTACTCAAGGCTTTTGTGCAGCACTGTTACAAATGTGAAATTGTATGTGAGGTAGATTTTAAAAAGCACAAAAAGCGGGTAGGTGACCAAATTTCATTGAAGTTAACTGTACATGGGTGCCTGCCTCCCACTTACGTCTCTGAAAATCTCCCAATTAAAATATGTGTGTTGGTGTACACAATTACATAGATATTGGATGGAGTTTTGTTATACACAGGTACATAAGTAATTCATGTGAAATTTATGTTTGTTTTTACATGGATAGTTTTCAGAGTCCTATACTCAGACAGCAATAAATGTAATGTTTCTTCAGTGTGGATGGGCCAGATCCTCATCCGGTACAAATCGATTTACCACTCTTCATCAATAGAAACAATGCCAATTTATGTCAGTTGATTACCCCACACAAAAATTCATAAACTTAACTCAGGGTCCCTAATTCTTTTGTAGAGCATTTGTACCAGATGTAACCATGCAAGCTTTGGCGTCTAGTTACTTCATTACTGTCTTCTTCATTTACATCTCAAGTCTGTCAGGCTTGTTGTCAGTAACAGTCAATCTAATTCCTATTAATGGGCTTCCTGATTCTGTCATTCTCTATAGCTCCATCCATAGCCTAAACACCAGATGGATGATCCACTGTCTAAAGGAAATAATGAACAAACCATAGCAGGGGAAATGTGGATCCTTGCACAGGGCCCAATTTGTATCTTCAGTTCTCATTGACATCAGCCCCTATACCGCCTGGAGCCATCCTGACAATAAATGAGCTTCCTTATTTAAAACAGATTAAGGGTTTCTTTTCTTCTATTTACAGATCCCGTCCTTCACTATTCCTAACTGCACACTGGGATTTTTCAGACCAAATCCAAAGTGGCAGGTTTAATATAACACCATTGTCTTTGTGAATTATTTCCAGACTAGTCTAAAAAAGATAACAGGAACAAAGATAACAAAAAGATAAAAAGCAAGGCCACAAGTCAACTAACAAAAAACCCCCAAAAACAAACAAAAAAACACCTCATCGGTTTCTTTTTCCCTTCAGCTGTCCTGGGTGATAATGTTGTGTTAAGAGATCTTATCAAGAAATTCAAATATTTTTCCATAATCCCTTAAAATAAGGCTTTATCAAAGTAATTATCAAAGCCTGTTAGGCGAAAATCATCATCTTAATTCCAAATGGTTTCTTTTTCCTTTTCCCATATATTTATGCGAAAAAAAAACAAGCTGTGGCTCTCGCCAAGTTGGCATGTACACAGTACATAAAAAGAAACACTCACTCACCTACAACCTGGATGATTTCAGCCAATAAGACTCCATCAGTCACATCTTGCTGTAGGTCCTTTATCAATCGTTTGTGACCGGATTTTGCAAGATAGTGATTAGCCCAATCCGTGTAAATCTGTAAGGAGGAAAAGAAACACATACAATCTAAATTTTGGGTATTTGATAAAACTTTATCAGAATCCTCCACTCTACACCACACTTAAATTTCTTACAGGTATTGTCATATTGCACACCCCAAATCCCTACCCCCAAGGGAGTGACATATGACAGTACCTGTAAGAAAATGTAGTTACTTTCACCCCTAAAAAATACTGTGCACAATTAAAACAACGCAAACTTATTTAATCACTCTTTAATACACTGAGAAGGTGGGGTAAAATAATTAATATTCACTAACAGTAATGCTCAAGAGGTGAACAAAGAGGCGGGGGGGCCCAAAGTCACTCCTGGCATGGCCCAGGCAGCTGTCTGCACCCCAACACAGCGCTCCTCCAGCACAGACACACTGACTCACAATAAAGCACATATCAACTAACAACTTTTCTTGCAAAGCGTGTAGTGACTGAATCTTCAGGCATGTGGCATCAACTAGCAGGAAGCAGAGTCTGAGTGTATTCACCCTCCAGATCAGGTACTTCCTCAACCCTGTTACGGCTGCACATCAGTGTACGCAACAACTGGGAACCCTCTGGCAGCCTTGACGCACATCAACACTTCCAGAACTCCCATTCTGCTCTTATTCCTGTTCTTGCCTCTTGCCCCAGTCTTGCCTAAGACTGTTCCATTCATTCCCTTGCCCTTGCTTGACTTTCCTCCAGCCCTGTGACTGATGGGCTTCAGTTTGCCTCCATCTCCTGATGCTTTCTGAACCTTTGGACTCTGACCACCTAGTTTCAAGCCCTGGCATGCATCTGGAATCTGGTTACAGTGCTGACTTGGCTTGTCCCTGGCGTCTAAGCACTCAGTTTTGACCTCTGCTTCAACCACTAGGCATGATAACCAGGAAGGTGGCATCTGACTGGTTACCAGACACTGACAAACCAGCAACAGTCAAAAAGTGTTTTAAAGCTTCTCCAAGCAGAAAATAACATGTTAAAGAGTTATCTAAAAACAACAGACCAAGCCCTGGTATCAAATCTTCATGGCCATTTCTACACAGGCCACTTCCTTTGGAAGCGGCATGCTAATACACGGAGCGAAAGATGATAATGAGGCGCAGATGCAAATTCCCCGTGCCTCATTAGCATAATGTCAAGTGATTTGGAGTCTGGAAGAATGGTCTTCTGGACTCCAAAACGCCATGTAGAAGCGCGGCCCTGGGAGGCGGGAGCTCCGGAAGGTAGTCCTTCTTCCGGAGGCCCCTTCTTCCCTACAATTTTTGGGAAGAAGGGGCCTCCAGAAGGAGGATTTCCTTACGGAAGCCCCTCCTGGGGCCATGCTTCTACATGGCATTTTGGAGTCTGGAAGAACGGTCTTCCAGACTCCAAATCACGTGACTTTATGCTAATGAGGCACGGGGAATTTGCATCTGTGCCTCATTAGCATCTTTCGCTTTGTGTATTAGTATGCCACTTCTGAAGGAAGTGGCCTGTGTAAAAATGGCCCATGTGAAATTGTCCTCTGAGATGAGAGGAGGAAGCTGGTATGCTGTTGTGGAATACAATGCACGTTACACTACTTATTATAGTAAACCCCTGACTTACATAGAGGTTGTGTTCCTGCACAACCCCCCATAAGTAAAATTTCACCTTACTCAGGGGAGCCAGGAAACTGACCAGAGAAGAAGAGATGGACAGTTTCCTGTCTCCTATGAGCAGCATGGAACCAGGAAACTGACCAGTGCTGCTGAGCTGGTCAGTTTCTCCACTCCTGTGGGCAGCCTGGCTCCCAGATCCCTGCCCCTCACAGGAGACAGGAGACTGATCAGCACTGCCCTGCTGGTCAGTTTCTCAGCTTCTGTCAGTGGCGACAACCAAAAGCCAGGTGGCCACCACTGACAGGAGCTGCAAAACTGCTGCTGTCAGGGGCAGCAGCCTGACTCTCTGCTTCAGTCACTGACAGGAACGGCTGCCACCACTGTCAGGAACGTGGAAACCACTCCTGTCAGGGATGGCAACAGTGAGGCTACCACTCCGGTTCCCCACTCCTGTCCATGGCAGCAGCTGTCCTGTCAGTGGCAACAGCCAAGAGTCAGGCTCTCAGCTGCTTTCACCAACAGGACCAGGGAGCTGGTGCCTGGCTTCTGGCTGCCCACCACTCACAGGAGTTGGGAAACTGACCAGTGTTGTTGCACTAGTCAGTTTCCCAGCCCCTGTGAGTGGCAGGAAGCCCGGAACCAGGTGCCAGCTCCCCACCACTCTGAATCCCATTATCCCAAGATTTGTGACTTGAGTGTACGTATCTCAGGGTTAGAATTGTAGAATCACAGAGCTGGAAGGGATCTCAAGAGGTCATCAAGTCCAGCCCGCTGCCCCAAGCAGGGTCAACCCCAACTAAGTCATCCCAGCCATGGCTATGTCAAGCTGGGTTCCACTGTACAAGTTTTGTGGACGAGGAAATGGAAACTACACCAAACAAGAAGCTGAAGGAAACATCTGCTGGACAAATCAGAAATATTACAGACTGAACTCAATCACAGGAGAAGGCAAAGAGTTTGCTAATGTAATCAAATTGTTTAAAAGATGTAAGATTTGTGTTCTTCCACTGTACAATAATGTTGTTGACATAATTAACACTTATTGAGCATATAAATGTGAGTAACAGCAGGGATTTAAAACCAACCTATTAATTTTTTTATTGAAATTGCAGATAAACTTTCAAACTATTATCTCCCTGATATGAATGAAAGGAACCCTGTTTCACTGAGCCAGCACTCTGATTCCTTAAAGCTGAACTGTGTTTGATCCCATTCAAGCACGTACACTAAACTTGGATGCCTTCCCATTGGTGTCCATGCCTAGAAAACTGAATCAGAGAGCTACTGGTTTTAGGCAAAGGAATGCAAAAGTGACCTCTCACTGACTGCTTTTTGGAAGCTTGCAGAACACTTCCCAACACTGCAAAACTGACCTGGTGATATTTTTCTTCCTCTGTGGATGCTAAGCATAATATTTTTTTCATATGACCATTTTTGACTGCACAGAGTCAACCCATGAAAGAGGAACAAGTGACCCAACTAACGATATGCAAACTTTAATTAAAAGCTTTTAAGCAGAAACAGCTGAACATGTAGTGGACTAAAGATGTTTGTGTTAACTAATGATTTCAGTTGCAAAATTCATTACATTTAATAGTGAAATTAATTCTGTGCATATTCCTTGAAACTGATTTAGTTTAAAAATAATTTCATGCATAATCTATGCCATTTAATGCTTTTTAATTTACCCTATTGTGAATTTTCTTTGTAAAAAATTGTGATGTGCACAAGGCCCTATGTACAGAGGTTCCCAGCAGCCCAGTGGGAAATTACTATGGTTCATGAGAAGATCACTATACTCTCACTATCACCCTACCCTCTTCTAGCTTCCATCCTGCACACACAACTAGGTCTGTTGTTTACAGTCAAGCCCTTAGGTACAGTCACATTTGCTATGATCCTACTGACAGAGACCGAAAACTACAAGATCTTTACCAAATATTCATAAACCTGAATTACCCACCAGGAAAACTGAAAAAACAAAATCTACAGGGCCAGACGAATACCCAGAGACCAGCTGCTCCAAGATACGCCCAAAAAAAGCCAAGAACAGAACTGGTCATTACCTACAATCCCCAACTCAAACCGCTGCAATGCATTATTAAAGACCTACAATCTATCCTTAATCAGGATGCCACACTCCAGAAGGCGCTAGGTGACAACCCTGTACACTCCCACAGACAACCTCCCAACCTTATGAGGATTCTCACTCACAACCACAGTTTATACCGCAGAAACACCAGTCCTGGAACTTTTCCTTGCAACAACTTTTCCTTTGTCCACGTATCTATTCTGGAGATACCATCACTGGACCTAGCCAGGTTATTCACAGAATCACGGGCACATTCTCATGTTCCTCAACTAACATCATATATGCCATCATGTGCTAACAATGCCCAGATGCTTTGTATATTGGGCAGACTTCAAAAACTCTCTTAGACAAAGAATTAATGGGCATAAAACAGACATAAAAACACTCCTGATTCACAAACCTGTCAGGCAACATTTTAATGGAGTGGGCCATTCAGTTATTGACCTGAAAGTCTGCATCTTACTGAAGAGGAATTTTCACACTACTTTGGAAAGAGAGGCTGCTGAACTCTCTTTTATATTCAAATTCGACACATTAACACGTGGTTTGAACCAGGAGGGGAATTTTTAGATCATTATAGGGGCTCTTTTGCATACTTGGCTTAATCTAATTCTTAACTCCCCCCTCTCCCTTCTGCCCCCTACTCTCTGATTTGTTCATCTTGATAATATTTTTCTGTTTCGTCAATCTTGATTACTATTTTTGGTTCTCTGTGCCTTAAATATTGAGTCTGTTCTGGTATGGCTATGATCTGAAGAAGTGGATCTGTCCCACGAAAACTCATCACCTAATAAATTATTCTGTTAGTCTTTAAAGTGCTACTGGACTGCCTTTTTTTTTTCCTCTGTAAATTAGGTCTCGTAAAATAGGATTCTGCCAGTGCAGGCAAATCATGGACACACGTGAAAGGGCAGAGTCACCTTTACTTCCCCTCCTACTAGGCAATGTCTCTCAAGAGGCACAGGGCAGAATCTCTGTGTAGTGGGTTGGACTCTTTTCTTAATGTAGATTACTGAAGTCACTAGAGCTATCGTGGTGTAAATACAGTGGGAAGTGAGAGCAGACTCAGGCCTACTAACTTCAGAAGTACCTTCAGAATCAAACTGCAGGTACAAGGCTTGTGTCCTCCTTCTCCACGACACTATGTGTTCCTTCTTCCCTGTCTGACGAATCCCATAAAGAGAGTATGGACAACCTCGACTCCCTGTTGTCAGTCCATTGTCAATGCAGAAAGGTAAGGTGCAGCTATTTTTACTAGTGCTGACACAGCCTGAAGAGTCACTACTAATCTCATTTAAAATATTTGTATTTCTTATTATTTTTCTCTGGGAATAAAACAACACTTACTTATTTTATTTTCAGGTGTGAAGTTCTGCAAAACAATGTTGATTGTGTTGACCATGAACTGAAATACATTTCATGGCTTTCCCTCATTTGTCCTCCACTTCCCCCTTTACAGTTGCATTAAATGGGATATGTGTTTCCTTTTAGGCCAATGGTGTTGTGAACATTGAAAGAAAAATAGGTTGAAACATCACACTGAGAAACATCGCAGTGAAACAAATGCTGTGTGCTGACTGTATGCATGACTTTGCTGTAGCGATAAAAATGAAAACCCCAAAATGTCACACAACAGAACAGAAATTGTGTGTCCCAGATTTCTACAGAGGAAAACATTTTAACAGCACTGTGGTGGGGTGTGTATTCCACACAACCTGTGAGCAGGCTAATTTGGTTCAGAAGGGGTAAATTCACCTTATGCACTTGGAGGGGAACCAAGGCTGGATAAGGCCTAAGGACAGATGAAGCCCAGGTGTGGGTAGGAGCTGGGATCAGATTATGAACCAGGAAGCGAGACTAGGGAAAGGCTGCAGGGAGGACGTCTGCAGTCACTACTCAGTGGGAAAGGAGTTGACCACTGATAAGGAGAAGCTCCTGGGGGAGAATAAGCCTCAGGACTGGGTAGTCTGACAAGAGGTGGAGAAAAGTGAATTAGCCATGACGAGCGGAGATTCTCAATTGGTAATCCCAGAGACAGGCAAGCAGATTGACATATGGGGTAAGAAGGTGCCCAAAGAAATAGCAATGTCTGAGACTAAGCAGACATAGATTGTTAGCCAGAGAGTCCCCTACCTAACACAGGGAAATGGCTCAAGGACTAGATACTTGGACAATGAGGGCATCTGAGACAACGTCCAGCAGCTTGTCTGGTGAGACTTTGTTACCCTAGAAGGTGGGGGCTGTAAGTGTCATGACTGAAGGCCCAACTCACAAAGAGAAAGCATCCTAATTCACAGAGAAAGGAGGAGGTGCCATGGTGTGAGCAATTTACAGAAAGGATCACTGGGCAGGGCAAGAGCTAAGCACAAAGAATGACCATTCACAAGCAAAAAAGATAAGTTAAACATGCAGGGTGTTTAAAGAATTACGATTAATACTACCATTAAATTGTTCTGCTACTATGAATAAGTAAAAATTGCATGACACAAAAATATATGTAAAGAATCACCTGAAATTTTCAATACAACCAAAGAGACTAGGGCTTGAAGTATATTAAATAAAGCATCCTTATATAATAAGTAGAATCCTAATCTTGAAGTTTGCCTTGATCTTTTAATTTACAAAATGGTGGAATCTTTTAGCTAGAAATACAGATATTTACACCTAATGCTTGTGTTAGAATCTACACCTTTATTACACGTTGAGCTTCTCTCATCTGGCACCCTTGGGACCTGACCCATGCTGAATGAGAGAATTTGCTGGACCACAGGAGGTCAGTATTGTCTAGCACATTAGCAACACTTCCACTGATTAATGGAAGAAGACATTTAGGGATCAATTACAGCTAAATAATATCACAGAAAACTGAGAGCCAGGACTGGTGACTGTATACAAATTTTATGGCACCCCAGGAAACTTGGTCACACCAAATGGCTAACTGAAATCATGTTGAATTATGTATGTTGCTGGACAAGAGAGTTATGGATTAGAGGAACATTGCAGATTACAAAGGGAGGGAGGCTACTGTTACGATGATGTTGGGTGAAATCTCACTGAAGCTGGTCAGCATGACAGCATCCTTCCTTTGGGATGAATTTCAGAAGCAATTAAGCTCCTTTTTAAAACAGCTGAAACAATGAGACCCATCCCCCAAAACACAGACCATTTGTAAAGCCAGTCAGAAGCTGAGCTATGCGAATGGATTTGTTTTACAGGGTGGCTGAATATTGTTTGGTGTGAATATTGTTTGAAGTGTTGGGGGAGTTGTGGGCAAAAGTGTCCGGAAAAAGCAAGAAGCAGCAGGGGGACGGGGGGCGGGGGGGGGGGAGGAGAAGGGGTGGAGAGAAGACATCAGGAAAGCCAAAGAGATGGAAAAAAAATGTTTCCAAAACAATGGGACCTTTTTGGTACGTTTACACTTACTTGCACTTGATCAACAAAACTTTTGCTCTTCATGGGTGCTTAATGAAACCCCATGAATGACAAAGTTTTGCAGTGACAAGTGAAGCTGTGACTGCTGCTTTTTCACAGGAGTACTCTGCTGTTAACAATGCTAAACTCCCTAGCTGTGGATGGAAGTATTTTGTAACAAAAGAGCCGCCAAACTGCATCCATACACACTCACTTTTGGCAACAAGGCAGTGTCGATACAGTCTTGTTACTAAAAGCTGAGGAACATAAACACACCCTGAGAAACAGCTTTTGGACAACGTGCTGGTTGGAAACAAAGCCAATGCCAGTCCCTTGAGCGCCCTATGAAGAAAGATTTGGGTTCCTCCCCTTCCACAACACTATATGGGCAAATTATTACAATAAGAAGAGAATAAGGGCCCTAAGCAATTGCGAAGCTGTTCTCACTAGTGCTGGCACTGCTTGGAAAGGCAAGATGGAAACTCTGAATAAGAGTTTGACAACGCTTGTGTTCACAGAAATATTTTGTATTCATTCTTTGTAACTGAACAGGACTATGTTAAAGTAGTGAGCTTTAATATCACCTCCTTCAAACAGGTTTAACCTGTAAGACCCCAAAAATAGGTTAGCTGCTCAGGTCAAAAGGAGAAACATAATCTCTATCTCTTATGGACAGGTTATTCCCTAACTGTCCACTGAGAAGTTTCTTTTACCCTTATCAAAAGTATCTGGTGCATGCCACTAACAGAGACAGGATGCTAGACTAGATGTTCCATTAGTCTGATCTGATATGAACATTCCTACACAGACCCCTCCATCCACTCCTTACCTTCATGAATTAAAAAAATTCTTAAAGATGCATTCTTAAAAACTTATCTCCCTTCTCATACTTAGTATGTCAGTAATTTTTCACTATTACTTCTCTCCCAAGGTATAGTGTCCGATACCTTAACTTCTTTACAACATTATCCATCAAAACTGAAAAACTTTGTAGCAAACAAAGCAAAGCAAACATTAAACTAAGCAATTCATGCAGATATGTAGTGTGAGTTTATACCTGGGTAGATGAACTATCAAGAGATTAAAATAAGTATAGTGTAGAGAATTCAGATGTGTAATTATAGAAGAACACTGATATGCAACCCAATGGAGCCTAATTTTTAGCATTCCCTTTGTCTGGCGTACACAGAATATTCTCTTCTATTGTGAAAAATAAAAAAATAATAGTATAAAATCAAACATTTAGCATTCTTGGACTGTCATTTGGGCAAACACTAAACTGAACAAAGCACTGAACAATACTCAAACAGTAACAATCCCACATCAGAAAAGGGACAAACGAAATAGTTAACAGGTCATTTTCATCTCCCCCCTCTATGATTTTCATGTCTTGAATGACCTCCCCCAACAAGATACACATAAATGGGCTCCCATCATGTCACATTCACAACACTTCGGGGCTCTCATGTTTTCATGCCACAGAGAGAAACCCACTACGGAAAAGAAGTAAGCAACTGCTCTTCTGTATGCTGAATCCATTTCAATAATTGTGGGTAGAATTAAAACCAATGGTCCTTTACCTTTTATTTAAAAGGTCATTTTAAAGAAATACAAACATCAATCATGCATGCCAGTGGGACAAGAATGCTTGGATGGGATATTTAAATGACAGACGTATTGTTCAATCAACCAGCTGAGCTAATACATCTTCTTATGAAAAATACAGGTCTACTTTAAAAAAAAAATCCAACCAAACCACCCCATTTGTTACAAGAAAATTATACCATTGTATATAGATCTTATGCAATAATTTTTGTTTTTTTACTGGAAAGAGCATATAGTTCTGTCCTTTTTAGCACTCACTGCCTGCTCTCTCAAGTACATCAGACTTATTGAACAAACCTCCTAGAGTACATTTAAAAGCAGCTTGTTGCCAGTCTTTGTGCCCTATTACACATTAACATAATTCCTAATGCTTCTTCTCCTCTTCATGTAAACAAGCAAAAAAATCTGTATAATGGTTGATAATTTCAAGATGCATAAAAATATTATAAACCACAAAATGGTTTTAAATATTCAAAAACAAGTTAAATAATTGGGATAAAACAACATAAAAGAAAGAGCTGGGAATATACTGTTACAAAAAATTTCATTAACTTATTCTCAAATATGTAAGTGAATACATTGTTTATTGACATTTGTTCATTCAGTTCTGGCTTAAATATTTGCAGAAAACAAGCCTGATGTTCAGTGGAGCTACTCGCACACACATACAATTAGGAAAAAGAAATACCGTATGACTTAACATCTAACTAACAAAGCACAAAAGGCAAATCAGAGATCTAGTTATGAATACTCTATAGAGGGTTTTTAAAAAAAATCAACAACAACTTCAAACAAATTAACTTGATACTTCAAAAGTGAATACAACTAAGAAAACCAGTGTGACTCTGGCTATTAAAATAATACAAAGCTTAAATTAATAAAATCAATGATCTGTTGTAAATTGCACACTCAGGCCTAACCACTGCAATATCACACAATTACTACCGACAAAGTATCAGAGGGGTAGCCGTGTTAGTCTGGATCTGTAGAGCAACGAAGGGTCCTGTGGCACCTTATAGACTAACAGAAAAGTTTAGAGCATGAGCTTTCGTGAGTTAACTCACTTCTTCAGAATACCAACAAAGTATTTCCCTTTCAGTCTTCCATATAATTCAGAAAATAAGGCACTGGATAATAACTTACGTTTTTTACATAAATCAGCATGCTGCTTGTAAAATGATTCAGTAATGGTTGTCTAGTATAAACAACATCATGGTCAGCTTTCTTATTTTATTCAAAAATATAGGGTGAGCCAAGAAATGTCTTTGTGCCAGTTATCAGTCAGGTGCAGTATCAATTCAATCTCTCTTAGAACCCTCTCTTGCAAATGATGGATTCAGAAGCAGAGTAGTTCCCTCTGCTCTACCATCTCTTACTTCTATGATTCTAGAATGCCACGTACATGGAAACAAAGCAAAAGCAATTGTGAATGGCATCTTTTCTTTCAGTCCACTGGGTCTGAATTAGGGGTGTGACAGATAAAAATTGACTCTGAAAATATTCATCCTATTCAGGGTCATAGCGAAAATACCATGCATGAGATGAACAATGTTTTGAGAAATAACCATCAAAAGTCAATACACGACATTGTTAAGAAACAGGAACAAAGACTGAATAAGTAATTGTACTTGTAAAAACTGGAAGCTTTACTTTTTTCTTTTCTTCAATGCATTGTTTGGAAAATACGGTAGGAACTTCTAAGGTTCATAGTGCTTTCGAAAATGACCATTCTTGTGAAACTCTTGCTTGTCATACCTGTAAACACTAGTTTACTTCCTTTTGGCAAACCCTCGATGAACTGACTGTATGTCAATATTTGAGTATCTCCTTTACTATCAATGCACTATGGGGCAGTTCATGTAAACTGCAAGATCTCCAGCAAAGTAACAACCTTATCCTCACCATGTCACGATTTTTTCCCCTTGTGGTCTATCAGACAGAGATGAACATATTAAACTAATGCTAGTGCAAGATTTTATTAAATAAGCTGCAGAGAAACTCTGCAAAGACAAATGAGTCCTTTAAAGGACAAGAAATCTTTATGTCCAAGCATGTTCTGTTTCATGAGGTCAGAAGAAAACTTCATACTTATTAGATCCAAATGACTCCTCTTTCTACACTTGGATAATGTGGGTACCACTTCTGAGGTGTTACTCAAAGCACTTGCACCACGTCCACCTGTTGAACCCTCTCACAAGGTGGCTGGTCCTTTCAGGCAGGTGGGCTTGGTGCCCTGCCTGTGGCTAATAAGCTTCCTCTCAGCAGATGGCACTGAAGCCAAGGATCAAGTGATATTTGAAGGTGACTTGGCCTTCAGAAAAAAGGACAGCAAGCAGCTTTGACAGAGAGAGACAGACCTGCAGGTGGGTTTACCTTGTCTTAGGTGAAGGAAAAGGACTCAGCTTATCTACCTGCTTTGTGGTGGATGGTTGTGGCTTTGATAAAATGAACCCATCCACAAAGAACAGGGCTGAAATGCTGTTGAGAGGTGTGTTTGGTGAACTGGCCAGTAAGGTGGCATATTGGTTGAGAGTTTCACTCTGTTGGGCTAAGGAGCAAAAGTACATGTTTATTTATAGATCTCATCCTGGTGAAAGTCTACGTAATTTGAAAAAAAAAAAACACAGTACATACTGAAAATAGCAGGGTGCTCCTGCTCTACATACATGGCCTCAATGTGATGGCAGTAACTGCAGCACATCTTTCCTAGCCTAGCAAAAATCAAGGGCTTTGGAAGCCATATAATTAACTCAGGGGAAAAGGATTCTCATCTCTCTCAGGTGATTCTTTCTAGATAGTGTTTTGAATTAAAATAACAAGCTCCATAAAGAGAAGTGTTGCACTTTATTGGTGCCCGGAGGAGGCAGCAATGATACATTGCCAGAATGGCTGCACACGTGCGGCATGAAGTAAATGGATGAGAAAACGGATATATCCTGGAACATGAAGCCTCACCCCTTTTAACAATAGAAAAACCAACAGCAAGAGCTTGGTTTGGAATGCTTTGCTTCCATTTTCCAGTTGAGACCAGACACATTTGAGGCAACCATTTAAAATGTAAGTTAAAATCACTTAGTTTGAATAAAGTGGTCCAAAGCCAGTATCCCAGTCTCATTATGTTAGAGTGCCATTTGAGAAGCTGTCATCTGTAACTGTACAGGGATACAAGAACTCTGCGTTGTGCTGAAGGACAAGGTGTGTTTGCACTACCAGTGGAAACATCCCAGCAAAGCTATCTGGAAGGCTACACTTCTCACCATCCCAAACAGTCAAAAATAGGCTACGTCTACACTAGCCCCAAACTTCGAAATGGCCACACAAATGGCCATTTCGAAGTTTACTAATGAAGCGCTGAAATGCATATTCAGCGCTTCATTAGCATGCAGGCAGCCGCGGCACTTTGAAATTGACGCGCCTCGCCACCGCGCGGCTCGTCCCGACGGGGCTCCTTTTCAAAAGGACCCCGCCTACTTCGAAGGAGGGGACTTCAAAGTAGGAGGGGGCCTTTCGAAAAGAAGCCCCATCGGAACGAGCCGCGCGGCGGCGAGGCGCATCAATTTCGAAGTGCCGCGGCCGCCTGCATGCTAATGAAGCGCTGAATATGCATTTCAGCGCTTCATTAGGAAACTTCGAAATGGCCATTTGTGTGGCCATTTTGAAGTTTGGGGCTAGTGTAGACACGGCCATAGAGAGCAGAAGCTGATCTGCTAAACAGTCATGGGGGACATTATTCTATTTCATCATAACAACTGGGGACAAAGGCAGAAAATAATAAATAGAGGGAGAATTTCTATCCATGTGTCCCCTCCTAGACATTACTACCATCACGTAGCATTTACAACAGATGTCTTCCCTTAATTGAGACAGTAGACCAGAATAGAAAGATGAGTTTTATTAAGTCGCTACAGGTTCATGACTGCTTGTAGGTATTTTTAAAATGTGTGCCTAATTAGGAAGAAGGGATTCACATTTGTTCACTGACTTTATTTCAGACAGAAGGAAAAGCTTTACTCCTCAGCTCATTTTAACTTCCACTAACAATTCCTAGTTAAAATCCATGTTCAGTTTCCTAATTGAACTTCTTATCCCTCTTCTTGTCACGTTCCAACTAATCAGACATTTGCTGCCTCTGAATTTTTCTTGGAGAGAGATTATGATGAGTCAGGCTCTCATAAGTATGACTCAAGGAGACACGACAGTAACAGCTGAACACTTTCTTTTTTCAACAAATACCATAATTAGAATTGAGCAAGGGGGTTTTCATTATTGGCTGACAGGGTTAGTCACAACAAAGATCCCCACAAAAACATGCATTTAAAATGTCATGCCTATCTCAATGCTCAACAAACCACAAAGGGCTATGGAGAGTCACAATATTCCTAAAATTAGACACAGTTCATTGAGTTGATCCTGTTGGGAATATTTGTATTTATTGTGTTATTGTGCAAAGCAAAATCCCATCAATTGTGCCCTGAATATGCTATATACACACAGGCACACAGAGCCATGAATCATGTATTTCTGACTCAGATAACATTAACCGCTATCTAGCACCAAACCTTACTACCATCCAGTGAAATGATCAAATGTTACGTTCAAAGAATATTAAAATATTAAAATCTTATGTTCAAAGAATATTAAACCTCATTTATTCTGAGACTAAATAAGGAATAAATGAGGTTTAGCCAAAGATCAGCCCCATGAAAACAGCATCTAGTTTCAAAGCACTTTAAAGACAAGGGCTAATACCAGCAACTGCTGGTGTTATTTCAATGTAACACAGAGCTAGATCAATAATAGAGCTGAATGGAATATGGGGTGCACATTCCTGCCTATTAAATAAATCTGTTACTCTTTTGTGAAAGACTTGATTTTAAGGAGACATAAAAAAAGGCATCACTGGGGCTTAGTACAAGTCCACTGTGTTTAGTGAGGTCTCACACTGTTGACAGAGGCAGGGAACAGGGGCAGATGGTAAGCAATTAAGACTGCACAGAACCAGGAAGCCCGAATTGGCTGCTTTTTGCCTAAGGCTAGATCTATCTTGCTATTGTTCAAGAGAAGTTGGAAACATCAAGAGTTGAAAAATTTCAGTCTCAGGAGACAGGCCTTCCTCACAGTGTCCTGCTATTAGCTAATAAGGAAAGCAGAAGAAATCAGAAGTCTAACATGAGAAAAAATAGCTGGAAACTTCAAATAAGAATAGGCAACCAGTCCACCTCAGTGAAGAAGAGATGCCTCTTTTGATGTGCACACAGGAGGGATAGAAAGGGGTGAATGAGTCTTTGAACAGAAAATATATTGCTATAATGCATTGAAAAATATTGGTGTAATGAAACAGCAAATAACATTTATGTTTTAAAAAATTCATGACTTTTCCAATATCATCATTTAGTAGGATTAGCACTGTAGAGGACTGAGGGCCTGATTCTGCACACTCACATGTGTACAGCAGCAATTTTATCTATTGAATTCAATGGGTGACAGACCTGTCCTTTCCTTCAGACAACTGCCCAATCCCAAGAAAATTCTCACTAGTAGCCATGCACCACACCACAAAAATACTACTCCTGTAACTTTTCTTAAAACAAACTTGGTTCCCAACTCTATTACAGTGGAGACACCATCACTGGACCTAATCACGTCAGGCACACAACCAGGGGCTCATATTCCTGTACTTCCACCAATGAGATATATGTCATCATGTGTCAGCAATGCCCCTCTGACATGTACATTGGACAAATGGGACAATCTCTTCACTGAAGAATGAACAGACACAAGTCACACTTTAGGAATCTGAATATACATAAACCTGCAAGTGAGCATTTTAACCAGCAGGTCACAGCATTCACAACTTAAAAGTCTGCATTCTAAAACAGAGACCTTACACCAGATTACAAAGGCAGACATCTGAATTAGAATTCATTCTCAAATTTGATACTTTTCACCTTGGACTCAAAGATATCAATTACCTCATGCATTACAAAGACAAGTATCAGAGAGGTAGCCATGTTAGTCTGTATCTTTGAGAACAACTAGAAGTCCTCTGGCACCTTATAGACTAACAGATATTTTGGAGCATAAGCTTTCGTGGGCAGACACCCGCTTCATCAACTCAAAAGCTTATACTCCAAAATATCTGTTAAGTCTATAAGGTGCCACAGGGCTTCATTACAAAGTCAGTTTCCCTACCTTTGATATTCACAGTGAACCCAGGCAGAAACTTAACAGACACTTGCAGAAACTATTTTTATTCTCTCTCTACCCCAACTTCTTCTGTCCTATCTAGCCGATTAGTCAGTTTTTAATTTCATTTTTTCTATCTTTCTGTTAAAATCTCTTCATGTCAGTTATCATTAATCAGAATTTTCCAGAGCTGAAGAAGTGGGTCTCTCCCAGGAAAACTCACCACCTAATAAATGATATTGTGAGTCTTTAAAGTGCTACAGGACTGCTTTTTTGTTTAGTATTAAAATCTACATGACTTCCCTCTACATCCAAAAGTAAAAGGAAAAAGATTTAGATGGCTGAACTGATCAAAGTAACTCCTCCCTTGAAATCTTAGAATCTTCCTTGGCCACACTGAAGAAACTGGTCGGATGAACTTTCTGTCCACAAAAGATGTCCTAAGAACAAGAACAGCAACAAGATACTGAAGAGTTTTTCAAGCATCTCTAACAAGCCATTAATAACATTATACCACAATGTTTTCTAATGCCACAACTTTCATACAGATACAAATGGGACTTTAATCCCTTAAACCAAATATGCTTAGTTAATAGATAAAGGGCCAATATAAAAAGTTTTACAATTCTTACTTAAAAACAAATACACACACCCCCAACCCCAATCACCAAAGGAAATCTTAGGAAATCTCTAACAGAATAAAGGGAGAAAACATTTCTGAAGCCCTTTATAGGATCATTGTCATTGACAAGGAGCCAAGATCTGCTTACTTTTTTATAATGATCACAGGAAAATTTACTTCTCCCACGAGCAGGGACACGAAAGTTCATATTGGTGTATTTCACATGAATGCAGAAATGCCACAATCCAACTTGTTCTTCCCCCTCAGGGGGTCTACTGTTAAATGGTGACGGCCACTGGCATGTGAAGATTGGAGGGTTAATTTTAGCTGAAGTCATGCACACACTGTGGTCAGATTTTCTTACACAGTAATGTCTTACTGTGTTAACTCCAGCCCCTGCTGCAACTCTCCTACTCCCCCACCACCATCGCAACCACCACAAGGCTGAGAAAATTTGCTTCCCTTTGTCATCTCCTCTTCCTGTTCAGTGTACCTCATCTTAAAGTTTAAAGAATGCAAATCAATTTGTGTTCACACTGAACACCTTTAAGAATCACACATCTACAACTTCCACCTCCCCATGCTGCAGTCAGAGAGGCCCGCCTCCAGACACCCCATGCCCTGGCCCAACCCCAGAGCACCCCTGCATAGGTCTTGCACCCCACCTCCTGCCCCAACCCACAGTCCTTGCATCCCAACTCCACCCCCGAACTCCTCATCCCTGCTCTCACATCCCTAGACAGAGCCCTTGCACCCTGACCCTTTGTCCCAGCCCTAAGCTCCTCATCCCTGGCACTACCCCCGAATCCACATGCCCAGACAGAGCCCCTGGACTCTCACCCTCTGCCCCCCTCACACACACAACACCTTGGTCTCACCTGGCGGGGTACGTGCACCAATACAAAGGTGATGTGTCATATAACAAAATGCATTTCTCACCGGGATGGGAAAACTTAGAGGGAAGCCTGATCAAGTGCTAGATATACACCACAGGAACCACCCCCCTTAGAATGCCAGATCTAGCCCAATTGGGGAGGAATGATGTCACTATTATGCCCTGTGCCTTCTGCTACAGACTTCAGGCCAAGTTATCATTAAATATTCATTCTGCAATTACTCAGCAGTCCCATCTGACTATCAGAGTCCCGTTGTACTCGGCACCAGAAAAAGCGTGCGCGCGCGCGCACACACAATCTGTCTCTACAGTCTTAGCTGGAATAGCTCCTTGTTAGCTTTAACTGGGACACGTGATGAAATAATCAGGTCATCTTTCAACAGACTCATTTAATAATTTAAAACTTTTAATTAAGATTAACAACTGGGCACTAATTTGTGCTTTAGCTGAAATGCAGATCATAGAAGTCCTATGATCCACAGACTGCCTCTCATTCTGCATTAACTCCCTGACTGGAGCATATTGCTGCTATTTTTTTAAAGTTGCCCTCCCATCAACTCTTTTGATTCAAGTTTGTATTTTAAAGTACACTGCGGCTGTTGATGGGGTAAGAAGCAGGGACAGTGTCACGTCTGCTTCCCTTAGGACGGCAGTCTAATAGTTTAACTGTGCTTTTTTTTTTTCTTAAGAACACTTTTTCCCATATAAAATCTGTATGTTAATTGCTTTACCAAACAAAAATAACTTTGTGGCAACAGTGCCTACAAAGCTGCTTCCCCTGCCAGTGCAGCTCACTCATAGCTAACAGCCTATAAGGGAACAGAAATTTCTTGCTATTTGAAGAGGACCTTGTGTGCTGCTCCTGCATTAAATAAATGCATTAGCTGCCTTCCACAGTGCTCGGTTCCATGACTCTGCTGGAAAACAACTTGCCTAAACGATGAGCCATAGTTACAGTATTCCACTGACAGACATCAGGGTGTGTGAGAGAGAGGCAGTGTGTGGAGGAGGGTAGCTTAGAGGGAGTTTCGGAGAAATATAACCCTTTAAAGAGGACAAAGGAAAGATCAACTTTACACATTAAGGTTCAGCTACAGGTCTTTTTGAAAAGTCCAGGGGCAAAATATTTGAGCTGGCTGGAAGTCAAAATACAATGAAACTTGTTATGGTCTGGCCACTGTCAGCAATTAAATCCCCTGATCATTTCTAAACGTGATGTCCTTCTACTTCCTGATTCAGAAGCTCAGTATACAAAGCAACAGCAGACGTTGCAGGCAGCTGGCACAGTCATTTAATTGATCTTTCCAATCCATGCAACCTCATACACCTCCATAGGATCTCACTGTCAACAGAAACATACATAGAATCACATAGAGAAACAGGAGATGAATGAGATTCTTCTCAAGCGACAGTGCTTCATTCTCTCCTTGAACCATAAAGGCATATTCAGATTTTCCAGAGACACTGTTCGCCCATTAGACTCAAGAGACTAGGCTCTAGTTCAGCTCTGATGCTAGCCTGTTGGGTTACCTTAGCCCGGTTCCTTCACCCATCCGTGCTCCAATTTCCCCATCTATAAAATGGCGATCATCTACTTACCTTTTTTGAGATCTACTGAGGAAAATTTCTATAGAAGAGTAAGGTATTACTATTAACTACATTACTCTATGTTAAGGGGAACTCCACTTTTAAGGGTAGATATGCTTCCCTTTACCACAGCACATATTTTCTCAATGTCCAGTTGCGGTAAGTATTATTATTATTACAACTTTATGGAGGCACACAGATAAGTGGCTTACACAAGGTTGTGTGGGAAGTCTGAGGCAGGGCTGGGAACCAAACCTAGATTTTCTGAATTGCACTGCTGGGCCTTAAGCACAAAAGCAGTCTTCCTATCCTCTTCTCTTTGTACTTCTGGTTAACATTCTCAAAGTCTTTTACAAGAACTTAAGGGAAAAAAGTAAAAGCAGTAACTCCAAATGCAGATTAATGTGCCCAGGTATCAGAAATACATGATCTCATTCCACTTCAGCTCCCAGGGGTTCATGGAACAAGGGCAGCTAACTAATTTCATCCAAAACATAATGACAGAACCAGTGCAAAGGTATTTCATAAATCGGTAGCCTGAAGGTTCATCAGGGGAAAGGAAAAAAAAATGCAATAATTTCCTTGAGAAGGAAGAATCTCTATGAACACCTTCTCCAATGCATATCTGCTTTGACACCAACCATCTTGGAGACCAAATACGTATCCTACTCTGGCCAAAATGACAGATTAGGGGTCCATTCCAAGTCCAGAAATGGTGTTACCTAAACCAGATAGAGGAGGGACAACAGTAGGTTTATGTTTGCTCTCAAAATCCCAAACAGCCAGCGAGAGACCCTTCCTCAATTCCCTGTCAATAGGATGTCTGACTCTGGAGACAAGAGACAATAAATGCTGCTTCATTTCCCTCCTCTGTGAACCAGATTTTGGCTCAGCCTTAGTGTGGGAGACCAGCAGCAGTCATACAGATGGGCACAAAAGTAGTAGCTACAAACGGTGTACTGGATTGTATCCTCAAGCACATCTGCATCCTACCCCTCCCAACCTTCTCAAAGTCCTGACTGGGATGACTTAATGGGCGTTGATCCTGCTTGAAGCAGGGAGCTGGACTAGATAACCTCCTGAGGTCCCTTCCAGCCCTATGATTCTACGATTCTATGACATATCCAAGATTTCCTTGGGCCAGCATCCATAGAGCAGTTCAAAGAGTGAGAGCCCTATGGAAGACTGGAGTACTTATCCCATATGGGAAATAGCAGTGAGAAGAGTTGATGCCAGTAATTGGGCTCGGCCCCAACATCTCATTTCAACCTCTCTTTCAATGTCATGTTTAATCTTTCCACACAGCTGCCTGTTTGCAGATGATACAATTATGGTTTTCAGGGCCTTGATTTTGAGGACAGAGCATAGCTTCACCTAAGAGGTGAAGCTGGACTGGATATTTTTGTAAAATATTTGTTCTAGGAATTATCTGGGGGGAAATTCTATGGCCTCCATTATTGAGGCAGTCAGAATATATGATCTTAATGCTCGCTCCTGACCTTAGAATCTGTAACTCTGACCCTAAATATTTTATTGAGATCTTTCTTAGATGAAGTCCTGAAGATTGAAAATACTATCACCTACATACCAATAGGTGGCAGCATTTCTATTCTATAACCCCATTTCCTACATCAGTGTGTGCAAGAGAAATTAGGCTGCAGCTAGATGCTTTCTGCGTATCTGATGTTCCCTGGGACTCGCCATGTTTTACATTAAAGCACAAGGTCATCTCCATAAATCATTTCTGTTAGCTAACAAAATCATATAGATTTAAAAAATACCCCCAAAATAAAGTGCCAAATTAATTTCCATAAACATAATAAACCTAATCTAATCATCTTGTGGTTGGCCATCTGTTTCCCAGATGTAAATCTAACTGAATCTTTTATTGACTGATAACTTTCTAAATTAAATTTTCTATTGTGACACTGCTTTTAGCACAGCTTCTCTTCCTTCCACTTAAAGTTTTTGAAAATGTTATTAGGATAATGGTGTACTTCCTAAATACATAATGTGGTTAGGGTACAATCAGTAAGTGTTAACACTGAACACTTGGCATGAGATCAACCAAAAATGTACACAGAGAAGAACACAGAAGATGATTAGAAGTACATGGGGCCACAGAAAATGTAAAACTCAGATCATTGCAAGGACTTTCCAATTACAAAGGGTATAGTGAAACTGAACAATCTTTTTGCCATGGTCTATTGGCTAAAAGCAGAGAATCAATTTGGTTAAATATATTTGTAAACTGAGGATATATTAAAGGAAATATCACTCCCCACAGGGCACAGATCACCTGCATAACTAATCATGAGCTGGATTCAGAGTCTTCATGATGAAGAATGAGCCTCTACTAGTTATAAAGAAAATTCTGCCCTCCACTTTGTAATTGGTATGGTACCCCCCTTATTGAAGAGGGGGGTTACTTTCCTCAGGACCATCAGCCTCTGGGCACTGCTGGAAGCAGGATACTAAACCCAGTAGACCATTGGTCTGACCTAGTATGGCATCTCCTATGCTCCATATTACAAAGGGTCTCTACAGTAGCACTAGCTTATGCTTTCATTGATCTGGTGATTAAAATTCATACCGTTGGGGGTTAGCTCAAAAATCTGACACAGACCAACTATTGACCGAAAAAAGAAAAGGAAAAAAGCCCATCCAAATAAAAATTTCTGCAAGTCATAGAGAATAAATAGAGCGAAAATCTCCAAAAGTGTGGGGAGGCCAAGAACAAGCATGTTACACTGTTGAGATTTGCCACTACTGTCAGTATGTAAGGGCCATTTACAGGCCACATGGACTTACATGAAATTGACCCTAAGTAAACATGACCATTTTTGCATTAAACCTTGGCTTATTATGCAATTTCATTTGTAAATCTATGTATATGGCATGGTCCGGAACAAAGGCCATCCGGAAAATCGTATTTTTTTCAGTGCATAGTTATACAAGTCCCACAATAAATCACATTATGAACATTTTAAAATAATACAGGTGGATAAGATCAGACACACTATCCTAATTCTGTATGGTTTCTGGATAGACATTTAAGACTAAGAGAACTGTATCTGAATTCTACTTTTTTTTTTTTAAACTCTTCTTCGGGTAACAGTATGTCTTATTCCAAAGGAAACTACAGGCTGCACCTCCTTCATCAGGCCCGGTGGGTGCCTGGTGCAGCCAAGCCAGTCTGCCTGCATCGTCCCAGCCCCCTGGGTGCCAGGTGTAGCCCCAGCCCTTGTAGGTCGGCTCTGTCCAGCTGTTGCCTCTGGCCAGGGACGAAAGCCACGCTGAGTTCCCCTGCCCGAGGTGACCACTCTCCCCTTACTAACCTCCCAACCCAGGTCGCACATCTAATAACATCCGTGGCCCTGCCAGAAGATGGATATTACGGGACAAGAGAATTCCAGTTTTGGGAGGTTTAATCTGTAGTACATGTAATCCACAGAAAATGAATTTAACTTCAGATCACATGACACACTTTAATGAGAAGGCCCCATCCTAGTTAATCAGGAGAGTTTGCATTTATAGCCTATTCTTAGGCTACAAACTGTCTTGGAGCTCGAACTTCTGCAGATAGGACTTATACAAGTACTCCATAATTCTCCGAAGGGACCCTCATTGAGCTACCAAATGGTAATACGCCCTTCAATTGTGTGCTTAATCATGCACATCTAGTATAACTGAAAGTATATCTGTAGGTGAAACTGAATGTCTTACTTACTTTGTCTTACTTGCAGAAACAATCAGAGCAATTTACCATTGGAACTTCAGAGTTTTAAGATCAGAGTGAGTCCTTAGCCACCTCAGATGTGATTCGTAATTGCAGGGTGTCTATAGACTGAGAATGACATCAGACTCAGGCCCACCAAATTTATCCTGACGCTTCTAGAAATTCTGCAGGTCATCTTGGCCATTTCAGATTAATGAGCATTATATGCATGGATTAAGGAGTGCACATATCACAGTATGCTGTAACACCTTTGGCCAATGAAAATAAAGATGAAGAAAAATCTCTCTCAGTGAACTGTATCAGAGCTGTTACAACTGTCAGCTGTTCTACTCCACAGGATAAATTTGTATTTAGAATGTGAACTATGGGAAAAAGCCCAATACTAAAGGAAACTAGTTTCAAATCATCAGCTGTGGCCACAGTACCAGGTAAGAAATGGAATGGTTCTTTTTAAAGAGAGCCTGGAAGAAACTGGAGCACTTTCTAATTTTAGATATTAAAGCAAGGGGCTCAGAAGTGTAGGATGGAAGCATCTGAATTTAATAGCCTATTTTTATTGATTTCCTTTTATATGACAACATTTTTAAAAAGACTGCTGAGGGCTTATTATTATATAAATTATAACACACAGGCCCATATGTGCCAAGTTTTAGCCCGTGGCACACTTTCATGATCCTGTAAATAAAGCAGACATAATAATCGAAATGCTGCCACAATCCAAAGTCTTAAGAGCTCAATACTATCTCTTTTTGAATCCTAAAGCAGTGAATGGCTTGTATAGTTTCTGCCCTACATCTGTTGCAACAATTTAGAAAAGGACATGCTTTTGCAATTAAACACAACAACGCTGGAAGCTACGGAAGTGTAGCATGTTATTAGTCGTAAATGTAGTGAAAGAGTGACCTCCTCCTCACCTGCTGAAACTCTCCTGTCCCTGAGGAGAGATGGGGAGCTGTCTCAACATGATTTTCTTTCTGATCCTGAACAACACTGCACATGTATAACTCAAGCTTGTAAAAACAAAAAGCAGTCAAGTAGCACTTTAAAGACTAGCAAAATAGATTATTAGGTGAGCTTTCGTGGGACAGACCCACTTCTTCAGACCATAGCCAGACCAGAACAGACTCAATATTTAAGACACAGAGAACCAAAAACAGTAAGCAAGGAGGACGATTTGTCCTCCTTGCTTACTGTTTTTGGTTCTCTGTGTCTTAAATATTGAGTCTGTTCTGGTCTGGCTATGGTCTGAAGAAGTGGGTCTGTCCCACGAAAGCTCACCTAATAAACTATTTTGCTAGTCTTTAAAGTGCTACTTGACTCCTTTTTGTTTTGATAGTGTATAGACTAGCATGGCTTACTCTCTGTTACTATTCAAGCTTGTAATTGTGTCAAACTTCCATGCAAAACAATGTCACCTGGAGGGCCCCTATTGTGTCACATGTGCACCGAGACAAACAACTTTGCAACATGTATCAGAGAGGTAGCTGTTTTAGTCTGTATCTTCGAGAACAACAAGAAGTCCTGTGGCACCTTATATATCTGTTAGTCTGTAAGGTAACACAGGACTTCTTGTTAACCTTGCAACATGGCAACTAGGATAGGTCTGAAGAGGTGGTCACAAATGTCTACATGCCAAAAGAAAAGTTTTTACACGTTCTACACTATGCTGTTTGTAGGGGAATTCTGCTCCCTCTGCCTCTTAATGTTTGTAAAAGGAACTGTTCCTTTTACTACTGCACAATGGGTGAAAACAACTGAAGTGTCACTGCCCAAAGAGCTTCACATATAATGCTTGGTTAGTCTCTTGGGTTTGGCAAAGGAAACCTTAAATGGCATTGATGTTCTAAATTAACAGTACATAAACAGAGTTGGTGTGGGTGGCACAGTTATTTCATTGTGGTGATTGTGACTCTATTTCAACCTTTTGCACATGTACCAGCCAGCACCACTTTAGTTACAGTCTATTACAAGTATCAGAGAGGTTGCCATGTTAGTCTGTAGCTTCGAGAACAACAAAAAGTCTTGTGACACCTTATAGACTAACAGATGTTTAGATGCATCTGATGAAGCGGGTCTTTGCCCACGAAAGCTTATGCTCCAAAATATCTGTTAGTCCATAAGGTGCCACACGACTTTTTGTTGTTCTCAAAGTCCATTACAAGGTCCATGTCTGTTTAGGGAAGAATATGACTGAGCTCTTCATCTAGTGGAAGATTCTGTCATACTAAAGGTATTAAGTGTAAGGAAATGCAATGTCTAGATGTGATGGAGTAAGCTAAGGGCCCAGTCAAACATGTCTAGTTCTGATTTTATTACAAGAGAGTGCCTTGATAATTTGCTTGTGTAGAAAGCACTACACTGAGTTAATCATTTTAAATTATGCGAGGCAATGCCTTGACATTGCAGGGCATTATCATATAAGACCTCCAACACACTAATTTTGGATTGGTAAAGGACCATTGCTTAAATGGTCATTGTATTGCAACCTATTTACCTGAGTTCTGTTGCTATGAGACAGACTCTTTAATGTCTCTGTGCTCCTAAAATCTGCAGTTGCTAATAGGAATTATATGCCTTTAAGCACAGAAACAGTTGTCTCATAGAAACAAGAGCAGCGGGAAGACCCTGTACTACTTTAATATACTTATTGTGCATTAATATGTATTATAAGGAATTGCAGCTGTATGTGCACGTTAATTTGAAAGAACTGTCAAGGTCAGCTACTTAAATGATCTGTTGTATTCTATTCAATATAACCTGTGGTGATAATGAAATTAGTACTCATTTAAAAGTGGTTGTATATTTTTTTATCAGTGAGATAAATGCATTTGGAGAAGTAATAAAATTGAAGATCAAGTGGATCTTTTCCATTTCTAACTACTATGAGCTCAAGATCTGGAACTTCACGAATGAAAATACTAAATCACATTTTAAGACAGATGAGGCCTAGTGTGATGGGGAGTTAACCACACCCCAGCCTATAAGGCAACCAATTAATGCAACATACTACTGCTGAGGGGAATTAGCTGGCCTAAGTAGCCACTAAATAATGAATGTAGCTGTGAAGGAAAAGTCAGGGCTAGGAGGAAGTCAGGAAGCTGGCAGTAGAATGGCATTCTGATAAGGGAGTGTGTACCCACATTCTGGACATTAGAAAAAGAAAGAAGGGAAACTTGGTGGAAAGAGTCTAGCAAAAAGCTCAAGGAAAAAGATAGCAAGGTTTTCTTGGGAACAGACCTTGGCGGGTGCTAAGAGATTCCCTCGGCTGAAACCTGGAATAGACAGAGGGTCCAAATATCTCTACCAACCACTGGGGAAATGGCATAGTTTGGGCAGTGAAGGAAATACTCCCGTCTTAGAGGGAGAGACTTTAATACCCTTGAAGGGAGAAAACAGAGTGGCCTGGCTGGAGGCAAAATCACAGAGACACAGCACCCTGAGAAGTAGAGAAAGAGGGGCCAAGACCCATGAAAATGTGGCAAAAGGGGTAACAGACCAGGAAGGTGATAATGACCAGAGAGGTGTTTGAGTACTAAGTGGACCCCATGACACCTACTTTGATATTTGCTCATGGAAAAAGACTCTGAATTGTCACATGAAGGGATCAGACTCATTACCCCAACTTTTAACAGCATGAGATTCTACAACTGAGTTATGAGGACATGGTCTCTTAGCTGGAAGGCAGCAGACTCATAAACCTCTTCATGTGGACTGACCATTAGAGGGAGATGCATAGTTAATCTGTTGTTCTGAGTTATACAGTCCCTCTGGGCAAAGAAAAATTACAGTAATATGAGCACATTAGTTCTGTTTGTATTAAATCAGTCTCATTGCAGTATCATTTGGTATCATAGAGGCACAACATAACTGCAAGAAAGAACAATACTACTGCAAAACAGACTAGCCTGGGGTCAGTTAGTTAGTAAAACTGTGTTGTCTTAGGCGATATATCACTGATCAAAGATAGAGATATTTCAAATCCAAGCCGTTTTTCATGCTAAAATAATGATGAGAAAGAAAAAAAATCCTATTGTGCAAAAAACAATAGAGAATACTGTTTATGTCAGTGAACCCTAAGTCTTCATCTCTAATGTTATTAAATGGTTGGCTTGCCCATTTTAATTGCAATAGTTTGGAATTCTGTTTCAAATAAGTTACTCATCATAACAATCACAACTAAAGAAAAATGCAAGAGAAAGCTGTTCGTTTCTGCCCCTTAGGTCAAAACAGACCTGGTAGAAGCAGGTGCAACTAGCTACAGTATGGTCAATTTCATTCAGAGTTGGACCCAAAACAAAATCCAGGATCTAGATCTAGTTTGGATAAAAGCTTGCAACTTAGACTGCGTGGGATGAATCCAAACATCCTCAAATTTGAAAAAGTGCATATTTTGACTCCTACTAAGGAAAACGTGAATGAGCATAAAATCTGGCAAGTATAATTAGCCAAGAAATGTCAAGAACAACCAACCAAAGGTTCAAAAAATGCATAGCAATTTTGAAGTATATCAGAACCAGGAAGCCTCCCAATGAGCGGGGCCACTGAACAATCAAGATACTAAAGGAGCACTGAGGGAAGATTAAGCCATTACAGAGAAGCTAAATCCATCAATCTTCACAGCAGAGAACGTGAAGGAGATTTTCACACTTGAGCCATTCTTTTTAGAAGACAAATCTGAAAAACTCTCCCAGATTGATATGGCAAAAGAGGAGCTTTTAGAACAAACTGAAAAATTAAACAGTAATAAGTCCCATAACCAAATGGTAGTCATCCAAAAGTTCTGAAGGAACTTAAATGTGAAATTGTAGAACTACTGAGTATGGTACGTAACCTATCATATAAACCAGATTCTGTGCCAGATGATTGGAGGACAGCTAACGTGGCACTAATTTTTTTAAAACGCTCAAGAGGCAATCCTGGCAATTACAAACCTGTAAACATAACTTCAGTATCAAGCAAATTAATTGAACTACAGTTATGAAAAAGAATTGCCAAATAGATTAACAAAATTTGCTGGAGAAGAGGGGACGCAGTTTTTGTAAAGAGAAATCATGCTTTATTAGAATTCTTTGAGTGTGTCAACAAACATGGACAAGTGTGAGCCAGTGAATATAGCACATCTGTACTTTCAGAAAACCATTGAGATGTCCCCTCACAAAATGCTCTTCAGCAAAGTAGGCAGTCATGTGATATAAGGAAGGTCCTCTCCTGGATAAGTAGTTGATTAAAAGACAGGAAAAAAGGGATGGGAGAAAATGGATAGTGTTCAGAATAGAGAGAGAGCTGTGTCCCCCAAAGATCTGTAACTGAGTCCCCCAATAAGAACAACTGTGTCCTTCAAAGATCTGTAACTGAGGCCAGTGCTGTTCAATATATTCATAAATGATTTGGGAAAAGGGGTCAACCTTTGCAGATGATAAAGTATACTCAGAATAGTTAAGTCCAAAGATGACTATTATGAGTCATATTAATACATAAATATATTAAAACAAAAATATCATAATGGCACCATATAAATCCATGGTATGCCAACACCTTGAATACTGTATGCAGGTCTGCTCATCCTATCTTAGAAAAGATAAAGTGGAACTGGACAAGGTATTGAGACAGTCAACAAAAAAGGGGTATGGCGCAGCTTCCTTATGAGGAACGATTAAAAAGACAGGGCATTTTCAGCTTGGAAGAGAGATGACCGAGAGGGGATATGCTATAAACTCATGAGTGGCATGGAGAAAGTAAATAAGAAAGTGCTATTTATGCCTTCACATAACACAAGGACCAAGGATCATCCTCTAATTTTTCTACATACGTGTGGAATTAATTTTGTTATGTGCACCTATATGGAGAGAATATATGATGCAAAAATCCAAAGCGTAGAGACAGAACCATGAACTCCATTTGTAATGGCTATTTGTAATGGATAGATGCGCTCACAGCGCTAATAGCAAAGAAAAAAAGACATTTATCAGGCTCTCATACTAACAGGACCCCTCAGCCACAGGCTTCCTGGTCCTGATTTGAAATTCATGGTCTTCCTGTTTCCTAATTCCTGCGCACCTGAAAAGCAGCAGCCAGGGCGGAGCACAGTGGAGCATTGTGGGTTACATATGGGACACCTCTGGAGGCTAAGAAATTCGATTTTAAGATGTGGTGCTTCCATACTGGCCTTTATTGGAACTTTTAAATTGAAGCTTGATACTACATCAGCAGGTACTGACAATATTGTGATATTGATATTAGTGCTCCCTAAATCGAGCTGGTGGCATTTACAGTGAAGACAGTCACGTAGTAATATCAAGCTAACTGCCTTAAATTCTAGTTTATCTTGTAGGATAGACATAGCCTGTGATAGGTGATGGTCAGATGAACCTTATTGCCCCCTTGTAACAAACGGAAATCCAGGAGCCAGGCTGTAAATTTCTGAGTCACAATCTGGTCCCTGGCCTACTTTTGGGGCAACAAAACTGTGAGGTGCACTGCATAGCTCAGGCAACCACAATGCAGCCCTCTGTGTCTCATTTTACCCACGTATAAAGCAAACATAACCAGTGCTTGCCTGTATCCCAAGGAGACTGACGTGTAATACACTCATGTTTGTAAAGTTCTTTGCAAGCCTCTGATGAAAGACGCAAAATTATTCAGAGTACAGTAAAGTTTTCAGATTGAAACAGATTTTTACAAGGTGACAATTTTATTCAGCATGTGTGCTTTGCTTCTGTACTTTTATTGTTGATTTCTCTTATTTCTATATAAATTAAGTATTCTGCATATTTTTAAAAAGATCAATGAACTTTTCTGTCGGCTTTTTAACACAAGCATGTGTCTTTACATTTTTTTTTCTTTATAAACAAAGAGGTGATAATGTTCAAATAAAGCATGGGATTTGGGAATACTCTAGGGACACCTGCTTCTGTCTTTAGCAGCTGACATTTTATTTTTCCAACTCTTTGCAGATGCTGTCTCAAAAGCAAACAAATGGAGTATCAGATGATCAGAATCTGATATCACTGTGAGTTCCGCCAGGATTGACAGACCTCATAAAAAGTGTTTATTGGCAAAAGGACCTGCCTCCTCCTTAAGAGAGGATTAACCACAACTTACATCAATTGTGTATAAGTCAGTAACACTGCTATCTTGGAAATAGTGAACCTATAATTTTTATATTCATGAAAAACAACCTTTTTCCTCTGTTTAGCAAACAGTCCTCAACCCCCAAACTGGTTGCTCATTGGTTCTTGTTCATCTTGAGAACCACTTGTTTTCCAATCAGTCAATTTATTGGAGATCATTTGCTACCCAAAAAAAGAAAAAAAAGCTTTTGAGCAAATGTCAGCAAATATTAAATTAACCCGTTTAAAATTGGCAGAGGACAGTTGGCACCAAACAGAACCCCACACATGGCCCTATTTGCATCAATGCTAAGCACAAGTAGACAATCCCCACCCCCAAAACTACACAATTTATTCACTAATGAAGCTTAAAGTGATGCCAAGGAAATATCTGCAGCTGCTATTCAGTTTTAATGATATCAAAAGGTTAGCTTCAAGAAATGAAAGTCAGTTTAGCATTTAAAACTATTTTAAGGGCTGCTTCAGATCAGAGTTTTTTTCAATAGTAATTGAAGGTACCATTTTTGCTGTTAAGTTTGCAATGGGTTTATGTTGAGTTATTTTTCTCTTCTGCTGAAGCTGACAATGAATTCATTTCTAGTACACACACGTACAGTGTTCCCTCTAATTTTTTCCATTGATGGATAGAATAAATTTTGTTATGTGCACTGAAGTATGTGCACATGTGCACCACCAATAATACCACATGCTGGTCACTCCTAATCAACTGTGAGGCACCTGAATCTCTCCTGCCCATGCCCAAGCACTCAGCTTATGGGGAACACTGAACATATCTATATTTTGTGTACCTGTGTATTAGAAACATACTCTCTCTCTCTCTCTCCCTCTCTCTCTCTCACACACACACACACACACATTTAACTCAGGAAACCTTCCAGCTCGCACACACTGCAGTGGAACTGAATGCGGTCCTCAGTGAGGAAATAAATGACGCAGCCCAGGCTCATGTCACAGTGTATTAGCTTCCATTATCCTCATTCTCAATCTCTCTGCAGTCATAGCATGAAAAAATACAATTACACAGTGTAACACCTACAACAGATCTGCTGGTACACCCAAGTGTGACAAGTAAGGCCTCACTCACTCTAGCTCCCGTTAAACCAATACAGGCATGGCAAGGGACTTCAATGGAAATTGGACTAGGTCCTGCATGTGGGGATTCGAGGCATGAACACACTGGAATGAAGCCAGAGGTGAAAGTGGGCTGGCTTCTGGCGACAGCAGTGCAGCTACCCCTTCAAATCGCCACCAGAGCCCTGGGGTTCCTGGGTGCTGTGGCAGTGGCAGCCATGAAGGCCTGGCTGGGGGAATCTGGGGCAGCCCCCCCTTGCCCAGGCCCCCAGCCACCCCAGGCTGCATATCAGAAAGACCCAGTACTTACGTTTACCCCTGAATGCAGCAGATTCTTTCAAGAATGAAAAATCTCATCTCAATACTGGAATTTCTCTACAGGTGCAGTGCAGTAGCTGTTAAGCAGTCAGCCAAAGGTTACGTGCAGATGGTTACATTGGGGCAGGGCTCTGGCGTCCGACGATGCTGGGCCTTCATGGCAGCCAGACCCAAAAGCCACTCCTGGATGTTGCCCAATCCAGCACAGCAACTGCCAGGGAGAGTGCCTGGCTCTCCCAGGCAGCTACTGCACTTCACTGGGTGGTTGGAAGAGAAGAGGCTCTGGTGCCATCTCTTCTAACTCTGGCACTGCTTCCCATTCCACCCAGACACTTGATCCTCTGTGGACCCCCCCCCCCCCAAGAGTCACCTCATTTATGACTATATATTATATGGCTCTTCTCCAAACAGACAAGGACAATGTTCCCTCTAAACTTTTCATTCATAGGTGGATTTTTCCCTCCATATGTGGGATAATTTTACGCGCACTGAGGCATGTGTGAATGTGCACCACCAATAGAAACACAAAACCTAGCTATGGGTGCACTGCAAACCAGCCGGTCAAGCATCTGAATCTCTCCTAAGTGGCAGCACAAGTGTACAGCTTACAGCAAACACTGGGCAAGGATTCCACATACTACAACATGTGCAGCATGTGCAGGTGTAGGGAGGATGGGGAGACCACTTTAAATCTGATCCTTTGTGTTATTTCAGCATCTCTTCTGCTGTTGAAAAAATACCACTATAAATATCTATGTGAAGTACAACAGCATCAAAAAAGTCTCAAAGAGGTAGCTGCATTATTCTGTAGCTTCCCAGATAACAAGCAGTCCTGTGTCACCTTAGAAACACGAGCTTTTGTGGGTAAAACCTACTTCTTGTTAGAAGTCTTTCCTTATTCAGACAGGGCATTGCAATTCCTCCTCAAACCAGGTCAAGTTTTCTCATCTTTGTACTAATTACTCAGAACAATTATTGAGAAGACTTTATTTACAGTCATTACCCTTTGGTAACAAGATTAAGATCATTCTAAGATAGCCTAAAAATTGTATACAGATGGAGTTTTCAGTCTACAGTACTTTTGTCATGTATTCTGGGTAAAAGAGTGTACCGTTACAGAAACAAAAGACACATTACAGGAAATGAACATGACAATATCCTCATTAGAGGGGAGTATACAAGAACTCTCAGTGGGTAAACTCTCATGTTAATGTTCATGATCACCAGCAAGGGAACATATCACTAAATCTTCAGCATGTGTATCTGCTGCCATACAAACAGATTGAGAGTGATTAGTGATACATTAAACACCCAGCAGCAGTTGCTATACCAATGCTCTCCACAATCTGGAATTCTTAAAACACAGGGTAACTGCTCTGTCAGACAATTTACAAGAAAACCATTAACAGCAATGAAGGGTCCTGTGGCACCTTATAGACTAACAGAAAAGTTTTGAGCATGAGCTTTCATGAGCACAGACTCACTTCATCAGCATCTGTGCTCACGAAAGCTCATGCTCAAAACTTTTCTGTTAGTCTATAAGATGCCACAGGACCCTTCGTTGCTGTTACAGATCCAGACTAACATCGCTACCCCTCCGATACTTGACACTAAGAAAACCATTGTCTTTTTTCAACAATTCTTGTAATTCCTTCCCACAGCTTCACCCTCCTAATAATGTATCAGAGGGGTAGCTGAGTTAGTCTGTATCTCCAAAAACAAGAAGTCCTATGGCACCTTATACACCAGCAGATATTTTGGAGCATAAGCTTTCATGGGCAAAGACCTGCTTCATCAGATACAAAAAACCTAGTTTAATTTATTTCTTCACCACCTCTGCGCATTTACTTCCAATTGTACTTCCTAAGAACTCCTCTGAAGATGCACAGCTCATTGTGCAAAAGATATCTTGATGAGTAAATTTCTTCAATGCCCTTTGAAGCCTCTGTACACCACCAACGCAGTATTTATGAATAGGATTAACTAAGGTTTGTATGTCACATACTTAAATCCCAAATTATAACAGGTTACAGATTAGCCTGGATTTTCAAAGGAACCTAGGAGAACTGGATATTCGACTCCAAACAAAAATCAGCCGGATCGGGGAACTAGCACAGGTTCCTTTGAAAGTCCAGCTTTTACAACCCCCCCATTCAGCATGACATTTACGCTGAAAAATGACAGACAGATTCCTGTTATATCTTTGGTGCCTTTTACACCAAGATGGGGCTCTCTTGTTCAAATTGCATCTTCCAGATGTTCTAATTTGTGTGTCATGGCAGTAAACCCTGGATCAGAAAAACAATGAACCATGACCAAATACATACACACGTAGCAGTCATCAGCTTGGCAGACATTAAGACTCAGGCTGGAGCTCGAGGTCTGATGCCCATCCCCCTTCCCAGGATTCAGAGCCTGCCTGAGCTTCAGAACCCAAAGATCAACCGTTTTTAGCACCAACCCAAGAATATAAACCTGGGGTCTGTGAAAACACAGGGGAGACAGTGAAATGTGAACGTGGCGACTTAAGCATAGAAATCACTGGCCTCTAGGTCAAAAGGAGAACTCGGTTAGCTATGAGTAAAGGAAAGGCTGTTATAATTGCTGGGGCCAGGAAATACACAGAGACAAGATCATATGCACTACACAAGTATATTACACAAATATCCCTGAACTTCAGACTAACAGGGAACTGCACTTTGCTGCTGAACTTTGTCCCTATTGAGGCTAGAAACAAAGATGTATATCAGAATGCTCTACAGATTTTTGGAAGAGTTTGACTTATAATCCAAACTTTGCATCTTAGAAACTGCTATATAACTTCAGTTATGATCCAATTTCAATGTCATGTAAATCATTAATTGTTAGGTATTAGGACATGATCCAAAAATTCTTACCTGCCACTAATATAGAAATGGAGAAAGCTTTGGAGACAGCTCTTAGTTTTCATTAAGGAGAGGGAAAGGATATTTGTTAAGTAAGCTGGTAAAAATAGATCTATCAATCCATCACTCTCCGAACTGTATAACTTCTCACCCCCAAATCAATTCTTCTGTTCCACTTTTAGAGTTAAGTACTCAAAATCTCTTCCAGAACTAAATGTCACTTCCAAATAAGCACATTTCTTTGCAGTATGTGCCACATTAGCCCAGAAGGCACACTGAGATAAGAGAATTAAAGGGAAATATTTAATAGCAGGGGAAGTCGTGTGTAAACCAGAACAGATATGCTATACATAGCGATAAACCTTCTGATGCTGTCTTCACAGTGAGAAATCCTAATTATCTCACAATTTCACATGAGCACAACTGTAACTTTTTGAAAGCCAATATTCTGCCCAACTTTACAGCTCATGAAATTCTGCAGAACTGAGACTTTAGGCCAGCTGGCACAACTGAGTGCTTGTCTATACAAACGCTTAGTTCACAGCAGGCTGAAGTGTAAATCTATTCCTCTGTAGCATGGGTGGCCAACCAGTTAAAGACTAAAAGCCAAAATAGCCGTGGATAGAGTGAAAAGAGCCATGCATTATATATTTATTTTTATCTATTGATAAATATATAATATAGCTATATAGATAGATAAAAATAAATATATAATATGTGGTTCAATGCCCTCCCCATTCCACAGAGCCAGGCACCCCCAGACTCCCTGCTCTAATGCCATGCCTGGGACTCACCAGAACCACCACCACTGCTTCTCCTTCCAAGAGCTGGGGTACATGCACAGAGTGGCAGCGAACAGTCCAGGCACACACCTCCAAGCAGGAGCTGCACTTCATTGAGCAAAGAGCCACATGCCACCTGTTTTGTAGCATGCTGAAAGTTTCCTGGTGCACTTAGCTTCACCTCTCCCCCGCAAAATAGGAGCAGATTAGTGTGTACTAGGGAATTTCAGTGCACACCACCAACTCCCACCGACACTTAGCACACAGCAGGATAGTTCAGGGTAGATGTACACTTCAGCTTTACATATTTGTATAGATAAACACAATCTGGCTCACAGTGGAGGTAGTGTAGTGCCACGGTGCACAACCTAGAGGCTCTTCACTAACCAGCAGGAAGAAATGTGAAAACTCCACTGCCCCTTTGGCTGATGCAGAATCCGCCCTGCAAAGAGCCTATCTAGTGCCAGTGGCATTGTGGAGGTGAGATGGAAGCAGGGTCCAGCTCCTCCCTGCACCCCTGACCTCTGAGGCAATTTGGATGCTCAGGGGAACTAGAAAGGTGTACGGTTTACATTCCTCCTTTTATTGCTCATGGCCCTTGCATAAGGTGAGCAAAGGTGGAAGGAAAAGTTCCTTGAGTCTTTGTCCCCCTGCACATCCATGCAGAGCCACACAAACAGGCATGCCTTTGATTAATCATTGTTCTCCCAATCAGTAGTCTTAAAGGAAAGGCCAGATTCTGATCTCATTTTCAAAAGTGTAACCACAGATTAATTTGACTGAAGTCAACAGAATTATTCTGCATTTTCAGTGGTGCTACTGAAATTAGAGTCCGGCCCTAAGGCCACGTCTACGCTAGCCAAAAATTTCAAAATGGCCATGCAAATGGCCATTTCGAAGTTTACTAATGAAGCGCTGAAATACATATTCAGCACCTCATTAAAATGCGGGCGGCCGCGGCACTTCAAAATTGATACAGCTCACCGCTGCGCTGCTCATCCAGACGGGGTCCTTTTCGAAAGGACCCTGGCTACTTTGAATTCCCCTTACTCCTATGAGCAGATAGAAATAAGGGGACTTCGAAGTTGCCGGGGTCCTTTCGTAAAGGACCCCTATCCAGATGAGCTGCACGGCGGCGAGCCGCATCAATTTCGAAGTGCCGCAGCCACCCACATTCTAATGAGGCACTGAATATGTATTTCAGCGCTTCATTAGTAAACTTCAAAATGGCCATTTGCATGGCCATTTCAAAGTTTTTGGCTAGTGTAGACACGGCCTAAGTCTTTGATAAATAAACTGCATCTACGTCTATATGGAAATGAAGTGCAAATACACTTCTGAATCATTCACACAATACACTGCTACGCATATTACCTACAATGCAAGAGGATTAGAGGGAAGAAAATGCCCATGCACTTAGACAATTCCTGGGGTCACAGGATGAGGGTACAGAGAACAGAGAGGAACAATTAGATTTAGAATTAGATATTGGCATACAAAGTAGGCTTATTAAGTTTGCAGATGATACCAAGCTGGGAGGGGTTGGTTTGGAGGATAGGGTCAAAATTCAAAATGATCTGGACAAATTGGAGAAATGGTCTGAGGTCAACAGGATGAAGTTTCATAAAACAAATGCAAAGTGCTCCACTTAGGAAGGAACAATCGGTTTCATACATACAGAATGGAAAGCGACTGTCTAGGAAGGAGTATGGCAGAAAGGGATCTAGGGGTTATAGTGGACCACAAGTTAAATATGGGTCAACAGTGCGATGCTGCTGCAAAAAAGGAAGGAACCATGATTATGGCATGCATTAACAGGTGTGTTGTGAAGAAGACATGAAGAAGTCATTCTTCCGCTCTACTCTGCGCTGGTTAGGCCTCAGTTGGAGTATTGTGTCCAGTTCTGGGCACTGCACTTCAAGAAAGATGTGGAAAAATTGGAAAGGGTCCAGAAAAGAGAAACAAGAATGATCAAAGGTCTAGAGAACATGACCTATGAAGAAAGTCTGAAAGCATTGGGCTTCTTTAGTTTGGAAAAGAGAAGATTAAGGGGGGAGGGCATAATAGCAGTTTTCAGGTATCTCAAAGGGTGTCATAAGCAGGAAGGAGAAAACTTGTTTTTCTTGGCCTCTGAGGATAGAACAAGAAGCAATGATCTTAAACTGCAGCAAGGGAGCTTTAGGTTCGACATTAGGAAAAAGTTCCTAACTGTCAGGGTGGTCAAACACTGGAATAAATTGCCTAGGGAGGTTGTGGAATCTCTATCTCTGGAGATATTTAAGAACAGGTTAGATAAATGTACAGCAGGGATAGACAGCAGACAGCACTTGGTCCTGCCATAAGGGCAGGGGGCTGGACTCAATGACCTCTCCAGGTCTCTTCCAGTCCTAGCATTCTATGATTCTCTGAAAGATAAACTTCTCCCTTCAACTCTGCCTAGCCGCACAAGAGCCTCACACAACCCTGCCAGTTTGAAACTATTTGAAGAAAAGTATAACCAGGGGTACAGCTGTTTAAATCTGATTGGTGTTAAAAGAAATAAAATGACATAATCTGTAATGCTTTTGGCAAGAATTGCTGCTGCCATTCAAGTACCTCTTTAAACAAATTTACAGTACTATTTGGTAAATATTGAACTTTAAACAGATGCAGGCTTTTTAGCTACCTACTGAAATGGAGCCACTCTCTTTACCATCAGTTGCTTGCAGATTCAAACAGATTAGACAACCAAAGCAGGAAAGGTTATCTGATGCCAGTTCTATCCAGTTACATTTGTCATCATTCTTTTACTGATGTAATGGTAAAGATTAATTTATAAAGGAACAGGATCCTTCTCAGGTTTCAAAGTTGCATGCACACGCTACAAGTCTGGTCACTGCTCCAAAAAGAGGATCATTAAATCTTTTATCAAGAGAAAGATGACGCATTATTTACAATAACCTTTAACCAATGCCATAAAACACTATGTCACCTCTTGTAAATATGCAATCCATACAGCAGTGAATGGAACAGATCCTTGTTTTGATCACGTTAAAAAGGGAGTTGGCAAGAGGCACCTAGTCTGTTAAAAATTAATTTCACCTGCAAATTCTGGAGTAACAGGTTTTAGATTACACATCAATTTTGTTTTTCTATCAGTGTAATCGAAATGGGTCCTCCAGTGCCTAGTGGCTCAAGAGCTGAGGCATCACCACCATTTAAGTAAGGTGGGCTACACTGAACAACTTGGGATCAGCCCAGTGGTCTAGCATCTTCACAAATGGGCTACCATAAGAATGACCGAGAAACTCAAATTCAGTCTCTTCTCCTGGACTAGCTGTACTTCAGAGAATCAGCACATAGTCCAACAAATAGAAAGATACCTTCTGTTACTCTCTAGCTGCTCCTCTAGTTGCTTCAGAAGTAGCACAGATGTGTTCTAGAAACACTTGCTTGCAGCCCACAATTCCCCACATCCTATCCCCATGGTAAGTAAGGGGATTGCTACTATGTCGCAATGCTCTTAAAGACAGGATTGACATGCCAAAAATGGCACGTTTTCTGAGAACGTAACTAAGGTTTAGCAATTTTCCTAGCAACAACCACAAGCCCTCATTTCAGGATGACAAGTAGATTTGAACAGATATTCTTCTCTGGTTTATTGTACTCTTCCTTCCTGTACACCATGGCCGCGTCTACATGTGCCCCAAACTTCGAAATGGCCACGCAAATGGCCATTTCTAAGTTTACTAATGAAGCGCTGAAATGCATATTCAGCGCTTCATTAGCATGCGGGCTGCCGTGGCGCTTCAAAATTGACATGCCTTGCCGCCGCACGGCACGTCCAGACAGGGCTCCTTTTCGAAAGGACCCAGCCTACTTCGAAGTCCCCTTATTCCCATGAGCTCATGGGAATAAGGGGACTTCGAAGTAGGCAGCGTCCTTTCGAAAAGGAGCCCCGTCTGGACGCGCCGCGCGGCGGCAAGGCGCATCAATTTTGCAGCGCCGCGGCAGCCCGCATGCTCATGAAGTGCTGAATATGCATTTCAGCACTTCATTAGTAAACTTAGAAATGGCCATTTGCGTGGCCATTTCGAAGTTTGGGGCACGTGTAGACGTAGCCCATGACTGTTTTGGTTGGCCACACCAGAAGCTTTCTATCACAGGTAACATTAGGGGCTTTTCTACACGTGCCCCCAACTTCAAAGGGGGCATGTTAATCAGGATGATGGGAGATTACTAATGAAGTGCTGCGGTGAATATGCAGCACTTCATTCGGCTAATTCTCCCCCGTGGCAATTTCGAAGCGTCAAACTTCGAATTGCCGGCATGCATGATGCAGAAACCTCCCCACAAAGTTGCCACAGAGGATATTTAGCTGAATGAAGAGCTGCATATCCACCACAGCACTTAATTAGTAATCTCCCATCACCCTGATTAACGTGCCCTCTTCAAAGTTGGGGGCAAGTGTAGACCCAGCACAGGACTTTTTAAGATGCTCAGATACATATTTGAAACATCTAAGGAATCAATGGTGTCACCGTTTCATGATTCTATCAGGTGGCAACTAATAATAATAATAATAATAATTGCTCTGGCTCCATTAAAAAAAAATCAAGAGATTCAGGGTCTTGAGGACTTCATGGAGATTGGATGCAAACACCTCCACGTCTTTGTTTCCCTTATTTATTTAACGTTAACAAATAACTTATTTGATTTGTGTGCTTGCCTTTCTATGAAAAGCACCTACTTGGATTCTTGTGTTAAAGGAATAAACATGCTCCCTAAAGTTAAACCTTGGCTATTAAAAAGATATTATTCAGAAAAGGCTCTATGTGTGCTTTGTACAATCCTGAAGTAAATAATTATCTGTTGACATATGCCATAGGTTTTAAAAAAAATCCAGGAACTGGACACTCTAGTTCCTCAGCAGATCAAATATTCAACTATAAGGTTTCAGAAAAAAAGTCACTAATTTCACCAAAATAATGAGCTGTATAATACTGACTGACCACAAAGTTACAGCAATTTATAATATTTTGTAGAATATTGTTACATAGGAATAGGCTGGTTAAGAACTACATTGTACCCTGTGGAAGGTAGAAAGTGCTCATCTGAACATAAAGAACAGCACAATTAGATTATTTCAAATAGAACATTCTACTCAAACTATTGTGTCATTATATTGTGAGATTTATAGACATCTTCCTATTAGACATACAGAGAAACAAAGACATGGCCAGGAGCTGTATTAAGTTACATCAACTGAATTACATCGTCATGTACATCACTCTCATGTGCTTTGAGGTTACTGGTAGAGCTGGTTGAAAATTCCAGAGAAAAAACTTTTCACAGGAGATTGGTTATTTTATAGGAAAACAATTTTTTTCACAAAAAATTATATATTTTTTACATTTTTTCATTTTAGATCTTTTTAAAAATAAAAAATGGTAATGAAAACATTACTGAAATATTCTATTTGCCAACAATCAGGTTTCAATAACCAAATATTTTAATAGCTATCTTGATAAAGACTTAAGTTTTTAAAATAAAAACGAGCTTGTTTTATACTTTTGATTTTTGCATTTGAGATCACCCTCCCCTTTTTCCAGCTACCTGTCGTCACTGGAAGGACAAATGGCTGATTGGTGGAGAATTACCTAGAAAACATTTTTTTAATTCATCCCCATTTTAAAATCCCATTTCTAATGCATTTGTGGTATAGTCCTGTCTTTGAAAATGACTGCTGATGCGCATGTCTGGGGAGTACTGAAGGACATACTCTGCACTGACTTACGTGTGTGTCATCATAAGGTAATTATTCCACAGAAGAACAAAGCTAGAAAATAAAGTGCTATGTCAGTAGCATCACATTATCTTTGCAACTGGCTAGAGCATATTTTATAGAACTTATCTGTACTCTTCTCCTTCTCTGCTTTTCAGGTACTAATTAAAACTTTAAGAATCTTTTTCTACTCTCAAAGAAATAGCAAGACAAATATTTAAATAAGCTAATCAGAACCGCACCTTATGAGTGCTGCCAGTTCCCTTAAAACATCATATAATTCTCTTAAAACCAAGTTATCAAATGAATAACTGAAATGCAACCTCTGTGACCTATTTTATTTTGTTTTATGACAAAAATAGGGAGAGATACACACATCAATTCACTAAAAAACAGGTCACTTATGTATCCTACATAACAGGTCCGGTATTACCACTAATAGGAAGGTTTCAGGGCAGCTTTTCAAAAGCACAGGGACAAGTCAGGAACCCAATTACCGCAGACTTTCAATGAGAATTAGGTGCTTAATTGTCCTTTGAGCTCCTACAGCAGCTTCCATCAAACAAGCTTTAAAAACAATAATTGAGTGAGCCTTACAACATCTTCTAGTATTATTGCCCTTTTATGTTCAGGGACACTAGTAAGACACCTCAAGTGGTTTTGCCCAAGGTTGCACAGGAAATCTGTGGCAGAACTGGGAATAGAATCCTGACCTGATTCTCAAACCTTTGCTTTCAGCTTCAAGATGATCCTTCTCATGTTCACATAAACTTTGGTTATTTTACACTAGACTTTAGTATCACCTCTGAACTATCACTGTAGCCCTGTGCCACTTACTCTGAATACATGAAATGACAACACATGTTGATAATTATTCACTATACCACCACAGAAGTGCAACAAAACAAATCTGCCACAAGAACAATTATCAGCACTGAATATCTAACAGCTGAAAAGAATGACCGGTTTGAAAAAATATTTTGTAGCAGCAGCAGCTTGAAGGAAGCCACCTGTCCAATTCTATTGCTCTCATCTCCGGAGCCCCAAAGAGCAGACCTATAGAAGTCTATGTTTTATGGCAGTGCTGGATAAGGGGATTCTCGACATGAAGTGGGAAGCTTGGTATATTCATTTGCATGTCAATACCAAGAGCGCATTTCCAGTTCACAGCTAGCTGAGAGTCCTGGGAACAAACAGAAAGGTTTGGTCATGCTTGTGTGGATACCAAGTTCTACACTAGCAGTGCAGTGCCAGTTTTCATGGGAAAAAGGTGGCTGGACTTCCCCAGTTACTGCTGCCAAACCTTTATCTATATGACACACTGTTAAAACTCCCTCCATGCATACTTATGATCAACTGAAGCAGTAATTCCATTTCATAGGAAAACATACATACACACTACTGTCATGGACAATAGAGGTTATCATTGATATAAAAGGCTAGACCCTTTTTTACAAGGCATGGAAAGAAATTTAATCTTTCTGCCTTTTTAGTCTAGAATTTCATCTAAACATTTTTTTCCTGAAAGGATTATCTGTAAGCCAATAGTTTACGACTACATGTTCTTATGACATTTCCAAAGAAGCATGGCTTTTTCTAGGCAGGCATCAAATTAGTACTTGGAAAGGCTGCTCATAACAGTACCATAGAGCATCACACAATCATTCCTCAAACACTAAGCACACTTCTGATAATAAAGATGGGCTCCAACCAAGAGAAAAGGGAAGAAAGACAACCATGCCCTGAACAATCTTCCTAACAGAAAGAACATAAATTCAGCAAAGAGAAATTATGTGTAGGATGGATTGACTTTAAATCTTAGCTTTTGGAATCACTGATTTTAACAATGATTTAAAACAGCAAGCAAAAAAATTCAATTTAAATAATCAGTTTGAATCTTCTTTTGATTTTTTTTTGTACTTTTCAGTTGTTTTCCTAAAGAAAAGTTGATTCTCATTGATAGATGACTAGTGAAACCTGTTGATTTTCAACTAAAACTAATGATTCCACTAAATGAGGTGCTTCTTTTGCTAACAAGTCTTGCTGGATGGGTGACCTCTGGATACTCATCTTGGTCTGTCAATCTGTTTCTTCATTTCCCCAGTACATCTGATGAAGTGGGTTATACATGAAAGTTTATGTCCTAATAAATCTGCTCGTCACTAAGGTGCTATAGGACTTGACTCATTGTTTTTACAAATACAGACTAACACAGCTATCACTCTGAGACTTTTCACGATAGAGAAAATGATTATTATTCACACTGTTTAAAATGAATTGGGTCTAGTCTACACTGCAAAGTACCTTGTAAGGTACACATCTCTCCTTGTGCCATCACAAGACCACTTCACAGTTAGGATACAAATGCTGTGCGACACTTGATGGCATAGAGGGTTCAGAAAGTCAATGAATCTAGCCATCCAGAAGAAGCTCCTGCAAATCAGTGGGCGGCAAAGAACTGTTGTAATGGTTCCTGCACCAGTCCTTGGGATGAGACAAAGATCAGGAAAAGCAGAGGGTGATGCCATTGTGCTCTCACTGTTCCTAGCTCCCTTCTGAAGCTAAAAGCATGTAACAGCAGCCCCAAAACTGCTCTCATTCATGCTAGATGCTGAGGAAGCACATTCAGGCTACGTCTACATGTGCATGCTACATCAAAATAGCTTATTTCGATGTAGCGACATCGAAATAAGCTATTTCGATGAATAACGTCTACACGTCCTCCAGGGCTGGCAACGTCGACGTTCAGCTTCAACGTTGGGCAGCACCACATCGAAATAGGCGCTGCGAGGGAACGTCTACACGCCAAACTAGCACACATCGAAATAAGGGTGCCAGGAACAGCTGCAGACAGGGTCACAGGGCGGACTCAACAGCAAGCCGCTCCCTTAAAGGACCCGTCCCAGACACAGTTGCACTAAACAACACAAGATCCACAGAGCCGACAACTGGTTGCAGACCCTGTGCATGCAGCATGGATCCCCAGCTGCAGCAGCAGCAGCCAGAAGCCCTGGGCTAAGGGCTGCTGCACACGGTGACCATAGAGCCCCGCAGGGGCTGGAGAGAGAGCGTCTCTCAACCCCTCAGCTGATGGCCGCCATGGAGGACCCCGCCATTTCAATGTTGCGGGACGCGGATCGTCTACACGTGCCCTACTTCGACGTTCAACTTCGAAGTAGGGCGCTATTCCCATCCCCTCATGGGGTTAGCGACTTCGACGTCTCGCCACCTAACGTCGATTTCAACTTTGAAATAGCGCCCAACACGTGTAGCCGTGACGGGCACTATTTCGAAGTTGACGCCACTACTTCGAAGTAGCGTGCACGTGTAGACGCGGCCTCAGACACCAAAGCAAGCTGTTTTGGTGCCTCCCTCATAATTAATGCATTCAGGGTGGCAGTGTAAAATGCTGTTATGACAGCATGTTATGTATACTAAGCAGTTACTGAAATGACATTATCAATTGCAAAGTAATGGAGAATGAAACCCTAATATTCCTTATATCACTAAGGCGGAAAGGAAAAAAAAACCCACTAACCCCTTCTCACTTAAGAAACACAAAATAAAGCAATTCAAGCCTTCTTTATACAAATATATTTCTTAACAGGACATAATGCCATTCTTTTCTTTGCAGGCCACCTTCAGCTTGAAAGACTTGGGGATGAATTATACCAAAGATGTGGCATGCAAAAGTTATATCCTGTACAAACACCAACACTTAAGCTACTTAAAGAATGGAGGTACACCTTTACCAGAATTATGACTTCTTCCCACAGGTCTGCATGATTATAATTTAAGTAGCCAATAAACCTACAACAAAAAAAGTACTGAATACATTTCATGAGGTGCCGGCCAAAGACTAATAGATTCTAAAACACACAGTAAATCATCCAGCTGCAAAACCTGGATATACATCAGGTACAACATAATGCAGGATCCATATTCATACACTTCCAGTTCTGTGCACTGCCTAATACAGGGTAAGAAATGTGGTAACCATACATGGAACCCGGGGGGGGGGAAGGGTAGGAAACAAGAAAGAACCCTTATAGTCCCAAAAAAATATGGTAAACAAAAGCAGCTAGCAACAGCCATCATAAGGCTGAAGTTTTACCTAGACCTTTTACAGCCACTCCACAACAGGTGATGACAAGATCCATCAGCCCATCTTGAAAAATGAGAGGATGAAACTTGCCAGGGTGAAACTGCTGGCAGCAAGATGACTGATAATTATAAAGTGGAACTATCTGCAGCCTCCAATCATGTCTCAGCTGGAGGGAGCCGAATCTGGGGCTCAGTTAGGCAAGATTCTGAGAACCCTCAGCTTGCAAGGAAGTCAAGAGGGATGAGCAGGTTGGCAAACAACGGCAATCTATATGCCAATCAATGTGAGTGAGGAAAAGAACACTCTGTTGTGTGGTATTCTTAGCCTAATTAGCTTTTTGATCAGATCTAAGTAAAAGAACCAATTTTTGACATAATGTAGCAGTTAAGCTAATATTCATTTGAGGAAGTGCTACACTACTGGTTTCTTTTCATCAATATTTCTTTCCTGTATCTGATGTTCTATTCCTGGCTCTGCCATTTGCCATCTGTACCACCTTAGGCAAGTCACTTCTCTGTTTCCCACTTTGTCAGACACATCCATTTGGGACTTCATCTTGCATTGATTTCAGTGGGAGCCAGCCCTTAGTTTGCAAACTCCCACCAGGTGTACAGAGTGCCTAGCTCAACGGAACTCTGATTTCAGTCAAGCCCTTTTGCCACTACAGTAATACTAGTAATAAAACAAAGAAAAAACGTCATTTAGTACTATGCTTTAAAGACACATTAAATTGTAATTATTATTGAATAAGCTGCATAAAAATGAACTTTATTATTGAAGAGCCATTGCTGATAAGTATTTGCTTATTTTCTATCAGATAACCAGAATTAGCTCATCCTGAACGGTGCGCACACTATTTTTACACCACCTTCTTTGAGATAAACAAAAGTAAAGTGACAGGGAAACCAAAAGAGAAAATATTCCAGAGGGTTTCCCAAGATGCACCAGCTACCACAGTTAACGACACAAATGTTAATATATTCTATCTATGGTTTCAACCAGGTATGTTGCCACATTCTATCCCAGCACCGCCTACATTCTGGCAGCAGGTGAAGGAATTACTGTATTTTTCATCTACAAAAAAGCAGTAAGAATGTTACAAAGCTTCATGCTAGTAAAGTTCTCTGAGATCCCAGGATGAAGGATGCTCAGGAATCTCTGACAACAAATCTGTATCAATGTCTCTTACACATATCTGTGGTGCTCTTTATGGCCATAGATATTTTTGTATGCTTTTATTCTGTTCTACAACTTATATTTAACATTCTAACCTACAAAAGCAATTTCTCTTTGTATTTTAAGGTTACTGTTGATTGAATTGGGTGTCTTATGACATGCTACATGTGTATTTCTTAGGGTTTGGATTTTGTTTACAAATTTGTCTTTGGATCCAGTTATACTAAAGACCAGACTGAGTCCACTAGACAGAGCCCAGCAGAAACACACAAGGCTCAAAGGTAGGTCAGGAACAAATCTCTTCCAGACCCTAAGGCACATCTCTTCCAGAATTCCCTGTTTATCAGGAGGAATATGGCAAACTCTCACTTTATGACCCTGCCTCCTTCCAACACTCTCCCAGGTTTACATTACCTACCCATAAACCTTCTTCCTCCAGGACACTAGGAAGAAACAATCACTGCATTCCCCTGAGCACACTGGTGCAACTCTGTCTGGTGAATGTGAGAGGGAAGAGCAACATAACATTAAAACACAAAGTCAAATCAGTATTTTTCATGATGTTCAGATCTAACCCTATTTTTCATCATCTGTTTGGTTTGTTATGAAAGCTGAGAGCTTGCTTTCACGTTTCTCCAGATAACCTGTTCCTATTTTCCTTCCTCCGTTTGTCTGATTTTTCCCAGTTAATTTAAATTGCTCAGTTCTCCCCAAGCTAATATGTAGGTACTCACCAAAATTCATTCTTTTTGTCAAAAGTGGCTTAAAAGTCTATGTGCAAATAAAGTTTTTTTATACACCTATTTCTCTCTACTTCCGGAGGACAGATTTCTCTGCCTATAAAAAAGGGAGATGGGGCTTGCATTAACATCTCTTCTGAGCATACCTCACAGCAGTTTGAACCAAGCTTCTACAAACCCAACTTTCAAGCTGCAAATTTTCCTTCCCTCAGCTCAAAAATTCAACATTCTAGGAAGAATTCATGCATGCGGCATCTGACATAATCTGATCCCATCTATAGTCACTTATTAAGCACAATAGTGCTTAACTGACATCTCTTCATCAAAAAGGAAAACATTTTAGACCACAGATAAACTATAGCTAGATACATTATAATTTTCTGTCAACACAGCCACTGATGCTAAGAGTTCTAGAGTATCCTCAGTACCACTGAATTAAATATTTTCAAAGAATAAAGATTACAGAACTAGATCCCTCATAAATCTTTGATATTGATTATAAATTTAAAACAAAATACCTTAAAATAAAATCTGCATAGAACTTATAGCTTTCATTGTTTAAAGTAATAAGCTAATTGGACAGAAAACAGCATTTTAAGGTATCTCATAGTGTCACTGCCTCAATATTCTATTCCTCAAATAGCATCAAAAACCTGCTAATGAGCAATTACACTCAATTTTGACCTCAGTTTACATCTCAGTAAGCATAGAAATTTGAAAAGACAGGCAGATGTGTGGGCTTCCTGATCTTATTTATGCTTCAGGAAAGATGAGTTCACGTGCTTTCTGTTTGCAAGGAACTGTGATTTAATTTACTGTCCTGGGAAGAATAGTAGGGAGATTAAAAACAAACTGATCAACAAACTCAGAACTCAAACACTTCTGTCAAAAAAAATATTCCTGTAAGACTGAAAGATAGAAAATTTCTCCTACCCACCTCCACCTCTGACCCCCAGGAGAAAGGAAACCTATGCTCAGTACGTATTTCTATTTTTACTTTTAAATAAATGTAACTACCTGTTAATAACATAGACACAATTCACAGTACAGAAGAATGAACTAATAACTAATAGATGTGTCTGGAACTGATCCCTGCTGCAACACAACTTATTATATGGAAGAAGCCTCACCTGAGTACCCACTGTTGTAAAACAATCTATTTCACCTTAAGATTGCTATCCCACTTGGACCAAAACTCCTGTTCACCTCCAGTGAGCAACACATAGGAAACAATACAATGCCAATGAGGTATGCGACAACTCTTTCCGGAAACTGACATTTTACTTCTTAATCAATTACTTCTTTATCAATCCATAGATGTGCACCCTGAAATTCTTGCACGTGAAATTCTTACCAGCTTCATGGTCATGTTATTCTGTTCCCATCGCCACAGCATCACACTCATTTTCCTTACAGAGCACCAACCAAGCACCTGCCAGAGACGCCTCAAGCAGGGAATGCTACAAATTCATCTCCTGCATGTCTCCAGTTCCTTACGACCCAGGTGTTACTGTGAGCTTCTCTCTCCTCTTGCTTAAGGCAAGTCATTTTCATGTTGTTGTTCTGGAGAGTTGGCTTTCTTGTGGATAGAGGAAAACCAGAAGCATTGTGCACAGGCTTCTCTCTCCCTCCTCCTTTCTCCCCACACCCCCTTCTCAGCCAAATCAAACAGTTCCTGAAAGGAGCTCTGAGAAGGCAGCTGGAGCTGCAGGATTGAAAGCAGGACAGGGAAGTTTCCCCTCCCCCGGCAACCACAAGCAATTCACAGATTGGGCATTCCTGCTTCAATGGGCCGTTCATCATTTCAAAAAAGAATTGTGTTTAACTCCTTCAGGGATGGGCTTTATTTTGGCTCCACAAACAAGACGAGGCATTCAGATGAGGTTATTTTTTAAAAAGGAGGGCAAGAGAGAAATATGGACCATTTCTTTCCTTGTTGATTGATTTTAACAAACTTATTTAGAACATTTTTGAAACAAAAGCAGTTCAGGTGCTATGTATTAGAAAACATAAAAAAGGCACCTACGGAGAATCACCCTCTTTTCATTAGGTCTGGAGGAACTAAGTTATGAAGTGCTTCCCTGTTTACCTGGCTGGATTAAGAGGCTGATTCCTGAAGTTGGATCATTTTATTTCTAGTTAGTGCAACTAGAGAATTTTACACAGCTTCTACTTGGAATCTTTCTAAAAAAAAATGGGGCCAGATTGTCCCCTCACTCAGTAAAAACCAAAGGAAATACTTTTTAACACCATGTGGTTATACTCTGAAATTCACTGGACTGCAGCAGGCTCCTCCCCACCCCCACATACACATGTACAGCTTCACATAGTGCCGAGTAGCAGAGCTGGAAGCAGAGATTCTAAGGGGCCCGGGGCTTCAGCTGACACTACTACTGTAGTAGCAATGGCAGCAGCCAGGAGTCCTGGGCTTCGACTGGCCAGCTCTCGGAACAACAGCCCCCTTTGCCCTGCCCCTGTCAGCAGGCCTGCCATACTGTGCTGTGGTTACAGGTTCCTCTGATGCATCTCTGTGAACCAGTACCAGAGACTGGATTGTGAACTATGTGGACCTTAGGTTTGGGTTAGGTGATGCAATACAGCAATTCCTGTGAAATCTCTGCGTGAACTGACACCCCGCCTCTTTCCTCTGCTCCCACCCCACTGCCATCTTGACTGGGCAGCTGACCATGCCCTATAAATGGAAAATAATGTGTTACTTGTACCAAAATATGGATGATCCAAAGCATCCACAGAAGATGAGGGCAACACAGGCAAAGACCCTTCACCACTGCACCAGTGGTAGCCCCCAGTGCATCCTCATCTGCCTCCTTGGAAACAAGGCAATTTTGCTATCAAAAGACCCCAGAAGCTCTGCAGGGACTCCAGAGTAAAGGTACCAGCATGGAAAGTCCTTACCTTTCCATGAAACTGGACAACGAACGGATAGGGCCAGCTCTGCCTATGGGCCACCCAACTCCCTCCCTCCTCTCAATACAGACTTTGCTCATGTAACAGGGATTCTGCAGGGTGAGGGTCTAATGCTCCCTCTAATCTTTTCCATCCAAGTATGGATTTTTTTCCATCTATGCATTGAATAAAATTGTTATGTGCACCAAGGCATGCGCAAATTTGTACCACAATTATAAACAAAAAAACAAACTCTGGGTGCTCTGCTAATCAGCTGGACAGCATATGTATCTCTCCTGAGTAACTTCACAAACACACAACTTACAGGAAACACTGTGGGTCAAAAAAAGTGTCACAAGGACAGTTGATTCCCTTTTCATATGAATAATAGATATGGATAATCCATTACACTCTCTGTTTCCCATATCCTTCTGTACATCTTGGACCATGACATTCCCTTTCCATTATCAGAGTTCTTCATACTGAGCATAATCTGAACACCTATAATCAACTTCCCAGGAAAAAGACAATCTTTAAATAGAAAGTATGATGTCTAAAACTCAAGAACTGTCTGCTTTAGCAGATATCATTTCAATAGAAAGGAAGCCCTGCCTCTTTTTCAGAGCACAATTTACTTATGTCTGTGCGCACACCTGCAAAACCTCAACTTTATGTATAGACTGGACTACTTGTGTCTCTAGCTGCCCAAACTGGTGCTTACTCCAAGTGGCCAAACAAATACATGCTCCAATCTGTGCCCACAATTCAGTGCATGTATAAAAATAGGGGTGCAAATTTTATGCACCCAAATGAGGATGCTGAGTTGAAAACCAACTTGCAACTTTATTGCTTTCCTCAGATTTTGCATACAGTCATCAGCAAGATGCTACTTATTTTCAGAATCAATAAAGGAATATGTACAATATAATTTTGCATGTGTGCCCAAATTTATGATAGGAAAAGAATCATTTCTCATCTAAGTGACCAACTTTTCTTTCCCATGACTACGTCTCCACATTTCTGTCTTTACCTTCATTCTATAATTCTGTACTATATTGTTTTTCTCCAAAACACATTTAATTGTATGAAACACTTTGAGAAAAAATTCCTTATAATTTCCCATCCCTTAAACAAAAGGCTATGTTTACACTGGAGGGTTTTGTTGACAAAACTGTCACTTTGTCGACAACACACTGAGCATCCAGATTCCCAAGGTGTTCTGTCAACAGTAAATCAACAGAATGCAGCATCCTGTAGATAGTCTTATCTTGCTTCCAATCAGGCATAATGCAGCTGTTGACAGAAAACCAGTCTGTAAGTTCCAGGGGGCCTTGTTGACAGAAAAGGCCTCCAGGGCAGTGCACAGGTGCCCCAGGGGTTTCCTTGTCCACAGTAATCAGTGCTCTATGGTTGCTGCCATCGGAACCCTATTAAAGCCGCAGGGAGCCCGGGAAACCCTGTTGGCAGGAAGCTGAGAGCATGGAAGCAGCAGAGGTACCATCTGAAGTCCCCCCACACCCTCGCAGTTATTCCTTTGCATCAAGACATTTCAGATGGCAGACAGCCAGGCACCCAGAGACCCCTCCAGGGCCATCGAGGGACCAGCCGGAGGGATCCCAGGAGCCAACCCAGGGCACCAAGTGGCAGGGCCACTCCTGGACCAGGCCTGACATGCGGAGGCACTGCTCTGAGGCTCCAGGGCAGGACCACCACGTGCCTCTACTACAAGGAGCTGGACAACGTCCTTGGGAGGGGGACACATCACCACTCACATGCCCCATCGACACGGAACTGGAGGTCTCCCCCTGCAGCCATAGTTCCCGGACAAAGAGGAGGAGTAACACGCTGAGCCCCAACCCCCGATGAAGTCAGAGGCAGACATGGCCTCAAAGGCGAGCAGAAGCACATTGGTCATCATGCTGAAGTCGGTCCCCACTGGAGTCAGTCCTCACCAGCTGAATGGTTCGAATGGGACCTCGCACCACCTGGACTTAGCAGACATCCCCTGTGGATGGGAGCCAGCCTGCTGCTAGCCTCATGGGAGGCCAGATGAGACCCAGGCCCTGAGGCAGAGTAATGAAGCCTGTCAGCACCTGCCATGGCTGGAAGAGGGCTGGCCCCAGACATACTGAGGACTGCAGCTCGCAGCACATGGTTATGCTTGCAAGCAAAAGGCAGCACCTGCTCCTGCAGACAGTGCCGCGAGGTGTGGGGGCAGGCAGGAAGGGCTAGGTGGTGCTCCTGGCTCACCCACCATCCATGCGCAGACCCCTCTGTGGCCAGACACCCCTCTTGGCTGCTAGCCTGTTGAGCAGGGCTGGGGGCGGGGCGCTGTGGTCAGCACATGCAGCAGGGCCCATTGTGAGGGACACACATGGCTTTGCTCCTGGAACATTCCCATCCCTTAGTCTGAGAGGTGTTGGTCACTGCACATGATGAGGGGCAAGGCCTCAGTGGCTGGGTGCATGAATGACTCACCATATCTTCTCCTTGTCTTCCTTACAGACAGCCACCCAAGCACCATTGCTCCCTCTGCTGACCCAGAACCCGCTGCAGCCCCAGTCTCCGAACATCCCCTTGTTCTTGGCTCCAACCCAGCCCCAACAGGGGCCATGAATCTGTGGCGGGAGGGGATCCCAAGGCCAACACCACTTGGGGTCCCACTCCCCCTCTGGTTTGTGACCCCCCCGCCCCATCCATGGATTTCTGCCTGCCTACCCGTCACAAGCCCCCCATCCAATTTCTGATGCCTCTAACCCCTGCCCCAAACCCCCCCACAATGTAAATAATTCAAAGATGTTTGCATATCACTTTGTTGTAAATAGTTTTGTATTACATGGTTTTGTTTGCACACGTTTCTCCTAGTTTCAGTAAAACAGTCAATTGTTCTCCATGCCTGTCTCCCTCCATATTGGTTAGGGGTTGAGGAGGGGTGAGGGGGTGAAGGGAGGGGTCATGGTGGGGACAGGATAGGGCTGTGGTCCCAAGGCCTCCCACTGAGGAGGCTCTGGGGAGGGTTATTGGGGGCTGTGGGAGAAGGTCCCCTCAGGGCCTCCCAGATCTGCACCCTTTCCTGATGGGCCTGATGGATTGAAGCTGTGTCCAGCTGTTCAAAGGCACATACAGCATCTGCCTGCCACCCTGGGAGGAAGTTGGGGAGGCAGGGATGAAAAGGATCCTGACAGGGTTTCCAGATGCAGCAGGTATTCATTTGTCCTATCAAAAGTATGACTTGGGAGTTACCTTTCATCCTCTCACCTTTCAGTCAGGTTCTCCTGACAAAATGAAAGAGATACTATTTGAACTGAAGTTGGTAAAATCCTTGGATGACCTCTTGCCCCCAACAGCATCCCTGTGGGAGCACTGACCTCGAAGGGGCCTTTTACATACTGCTCTTAAATTTAAAGGGAAAGAAGGCAGGAGACATGCTTGCAACTGATTTCTCTAAAAATAATGCATAAGAGGGTTTCCCAGCTTTATTATGAACTCTGATGACACAGCAAAATATTATCTCCTTCCACTCCCTGTAATGCAATCTTTGTACAAAGACACTGTCATGAGCCTCTAAACACCCTGATTAACTGTGCTAAATGATACCATTGTTATTCACTTGTGGGTCTTCAGTGACATGAAGTAGGCATGACTCCAGCATACAAAGCATCCTAACAAGATACATTTCTAGCATCCATTGCTCTTTGAATAAAACTGGAGGGAAAACAGGAGGAAACAGATGTTGGAGACATTATGAATGAATTCAGTTCATACAGCCATTGCCTGTACAGCAGTTACAAGGAAATCTCAGGGAAATCCGTTAACTAATAATCCATTGTTTGGCTAAGGAAAAATATATATGACAACTGCTTGTTCTTTGGCCACTGAATGTAATTCTACAGTACTGAATTTGCTTTTAATTGCTTTTGCTTTTTATCACTTCAGTATCTCATTTATGATTGCTGCTTAACAAACTGAACATTTAGTTACAACCCTGTGTTACTATCCTTTATTTGAATTTTACAGCTGGTTGGGATGCAAAAAATATACTTATTATAAAGTGAGAGGGGAATTAGGGAGGGCAAAATATTCTCTCCATGATCAAAAAATCCATTGTTTTTGCAGAAAATGTGGTGGCATTTTCAATTTTTATTAAATATTTTGGTCAAAATGTGAAGCAAAATGACTGAAACTGTACCAGAGCAACGATCAAAATTTTTCACTTGAACTGGGGTGGTAAATAAAAATTGTCAAAAACTGTTTAGGTAACTTTGATAAAAATCTTCCTGCCCATCTACAAAAAGCCAACAGTTTATAAATGGTTCTTATTCAAACAATTTGAAATTAAATCCAGTTGAAAATTTTGATTTACTTGTAAGAAAAATTCCAGAATATAACCCTTCAAAGATGCTGTATTTAGTTTGCTATCTGATTGTAAATTAAGAAAACAAATATAGTTCTGATTTTAGAATGAAACTCCATGGGTTAGGTATGGGCTTGTCTACACTACTGCTTAAAGCAATGTAACTTATGTCACTACCCAAGCGACAAGTCACACTGACCTTGGTGCTGTCCACATCAGCATTAAATCAGGCTTTCCCTATGCTACAAATGCTGTGTCCATACTACGAGATAAATTCAAATTTAAGACAGCTAGCTCAACATTACCATGTGACTGTCTTCACTGTAAATACCATTTGCTCAATTTAGGGAGCACTAATATCGAGATTACAGTATCACAATTACCTGACAGCAATAGCATCAAGCTCGAATTCAGAAGTTCAATTCAAGGCCAGTAGGGAAGCACCACATCTTAATATTGAATTTATTAGCCTCCAGAGGTGTCCTGTATGTAACCCACAATGCCCTGCAGTACTCTGCTCTGGCGTCTGCTCTCCAGCTAATTAGGTAACAAAAAGACCGTGAATTTCAAATCAGGACCAGAAAGCCTGTGGCTGTGGGCTCATGTTTGTATGAGAGCCTCAGAAATGTCTTTCTTTCTTTGCTATTAGCACTGTGAGCGTATCTACCCATTACAAATAGCCCCTGCAGGGAGTTCGTGGTTCTGCACGTACACTTATTTTTTTCTGCGCTGCCTGGTGCGAGCCGCTGCCCTGCCACACCACATGGCAACAAGGCTGTTGTGGGGGTTGTGCTTGCATAATAGGCCAAGAAACTTCTTCTCAGCAGTTAACATTTATGTGGAAACCCCCCTGCCTCCCCCACAGTGCTATACAGGTGGGGTCTTTCCTGTACTTTGCCACATCATGTGGGTAGCCCCTGACCCAATAAAAGGATGTGCCTGCCATTCGGTGCTGATCATGCTGCCAGGTAGCACCATGTCCAAACGTGCATGTCTTTAGGGCTCCAAGGGTGGGAAAGAATTTTGGGGGCTTGCAGCCTCCTAGTGGAAGTCTCCCCTGGTGGCTAAGATACTCGGGGGGGGCACTTCAACTGTCCCCCACTTACCACCCCCCATGCCCTTAGCAAGGGACCAGTGGTGCTTGCAGCCACCACGGGAAGTCTTCCCCAACAGCTAAGATGCTCGGAGGCTTAGTGCCAGCAAGAGAAAATCTCCCCCAGCAGCTAAGAGAGTCGGGGGGCACTACTTCAGCTACTTCAACATTCCAAACAGATCTGCAACCACAGACCACAGTGCGCGCACACACACACACACACACACATATCCCGGCAAAGTATTTTTGGGAGCTTGTTGTCCCTTGCAGACACTTGCTGGCTTGATATTTCTGTTATAAAATCATTCTGCTAATATCTCCTATCTCTTTTCATGTGTCAACCTCCTCAGAAACATAAGGGGAGACGGCTAGTTCCTGTTTCCATTATAAGTTCAGTGTATGATATTTCACTGCCATCAGCTGTATTGGCAATGTCTGTGTAGTGAAGAGGAGAGTCAAAAATCTTTTTTTTTCCTAGACTTTTCTATCCTCTTTCTCTTAACTTTGAGGATATGGTCCAGGTCCATGTATTATTTTCAGGGATCAGATGCAATCATGGGAGGGGGGACGCTTAGTGGATGGCCAGTTGAGAACACAGCCTGTGCACAGAAGCCTTATAGTGCACCAGAAAGCCAGACTCTCCCCTCAGCAGCTCCCTTTTTTCAAAAAAACTTTCCTATCTTCTCTTTCTTAAAGTTTTTTAGGGTCCCTGTATGATTTTCAGGGATCACATCCAATTACAGGAGTGGCGACACAGTGGATGGCCAGTTGTGAATGCAGCTACAGAAAAAAAGACATTTCTGTAAACCTTTTTTGCTGTCTGTGTGGATGTCCAACTTTTCCTTCCTTTCAATGGGAAAAATGGACATTTGCTTAGCACCGGAGAGAAATGAGGAAAATGCAATGTGGGAAGATGATTTCAAAGACCAGCGAGCTTACACAGAATGCTGTAGTGCTGAGGGAACTGTGGGATAGGTTCCCACAATGCACTGCTGCAACAGTCGATGTTTGCCGATTGTGTGGCAGCAATGAGTCGACTTTGTGAGAAGCACATGGGAGGTTAGGATGGTCAAATTTGAATTCATAAATTCCAGAATTATAAAATTAATATAAAAAGTCGAATTTATCTGATAGTGTAGACGTAGCCAAAGTTTTGTAACCAAACAGTGAGAGCTTACACTTTACAAAGTGACCTTTGATGGGAAAAACACCTAATTTTGGAAACAATACTCTTCCACCCCCATGAGACACTTCTCTCTTTTCCCTCCCTTTATTGTTGACAAGAAGCCAGTGTAGACAGTTTGTTTTGTTGACAGAACTGGTTTCTGCCAGTACCCCACAATGATTGCATCTACACAGAGCCATGGTGCCAGAAGTGTGTTACAAAGTGGGAAGGGGGTCTTGAAAATGCAAATAGATGCTCATTTGCATTTGCATATTCATGTAATTAATTTTCATAGTTGCATGAGATCTACCCACTGGCAGAGATGGCTGCCAGCAGAAAACAAGCTGTGTAGACTTGGTTCTACCAGAAAAAACCCTCTTTGTTGGCAGCCCCTTTTGCCTGGAAAAAATCAGGGATAAGGGGCTGATGACAAAGGGCGGGGTTTCTTGGTAGAACCACTTCTACAGTTTGTTTTTTGCTGGCAGCCATCTCTTCTGGTAGGGTGATCTCACACGGCTATGCAAATTAGCCATGTGAATGTGCAAATGAATGGCCATTTGCACTTTCGAGACCTCTCCTTTGCATCACGCTGTTGGCAATGTCTGCCCTGATGTCTTACAGCTGAGTTTGGTGCTCTGTTTGGGAAAAAAAAGAACAAATCTTTTGAGTGCTCCTGTTCTACCTTGCACTAGGAACACAGTGGCAGGCAGACTGCTGCTGCTGGAGGCGAGGGAACAGGCTGCTATGCTGCTTTAACGTTCCTCAACAATGGAGAGCTCGCACCTTATGCCAGTGTTTCTCAATTCTTTTTAATAAAGCACCCCCAGATTTCTCACACATATTCCTAAGGGCACGTTACCACCAGTTGAGAAACATGGTCCTAAACTAATCTGAGGTCTTGATACAAGTGTCATTCAACCTTTCCAGATTACTGTGCCCTTTTCAAGAGTCAGATTTGTTTTGCATACAACCAAGTTACCCCTCACTTAAAAACTACTTACTTACAAAAACATGCAAAAATAACACAATTACTGAAAACCTGATGACTTTATACCATTTTATTATCAAATTAATGAACTGAAATAGAAATATTGTACTTACATTTCAGCATAAGGCATATGAAGCAGTAGAAACAAGTCATTGTCTGAATGAATTTTTAGATTGTATTGACTTTACTAGCGCTTTTTATGTAGCTGTTGTAAAACTAGGCAACTATTTAGATAAGTTCGTGTACCACCTGGAGTACCTTGGTGTACCCCCCAGGCTGCACGTACCCCTGGTTAAACATCTCTGCCTTCTGCCACTCCTGACAGCTGAGGAGGCTGCGAGAGAGAACTCAGATGGAATCCTAAGATGTGCAGGGATCAGCTGCACCTTCTCACAACATTGAACTGTGTAATACATAGCCACAACACCTTGCTCACACTGTTGATGATGGTACCTCCAGCGTGGACATGATCTGTCAGAGAGCGGGAGCATGAACACACTTTAGTGATTTTTTGCTTTGTCGAATTTTGGGTGTCTACATAAGTTGGTAAAACTTGGTAGTGCTGGCATATCATCAATCAAAAGAAAAAAAAATAAAAGAAAAAACCTTCTCCCACAGACATATAGTTTCAACCTCTCACTGAGATGAAATACTTATGCCAACAGAAAAGTGCTCTTCCATCAGGATAGTGTGTCTTCATCAGACACACTACAGCTCCTCAGCTCCATCAGAGCAGGTGAGCCAGCGTAGTCCTGATTAGCGCTGTGGAACTGTTCCAGCAAAACTTGGAAAAAGTTCATCACTCCATCAATTTCAGAAAGGTGAAAGGGAATACCAGGTTTCCCCAGGCTAACAATAAAGGGTAGAACCAAGCCCTACATAGACCACATATACTAGGCACTACGGTTAAGATGAGTTTCTTGCTTTTGGGAGAAGACAAAGTACTGCAACCTTTCTTGTACAAGACGTATTAGCGAGGAGCATAGGTATCTGTGTAATTACAATAACTTGAAGATTACAGCAAAAAAGCATTTCTACAAATGTGGCTCTACCAGAGAAAGGGGAAAGTTTTGAGAGTAACTGTATTTTATTCTAACTGAACAGCACAAAAAGGCATCATTCAAGTAATTGCCTTTTGGCCTGAAGTTGTGAAGACTTTTGGGACAAGATCATTTTCAGGATTTGGAGGCAATGAGGCAGCAATGTACTATCTTCGAGCACAATGTAGAGCAGCTTTAGGGCTGGTAAAGTGTCTGAGGTTTTTCTAACATGGCCAGGAGCCAATCTGGCTGCCAGCAGTCCCCAATATTGGCAAGGATGTAACACAACATAAAGCCACCTATGCTCCCAATTCCAAATGCTAGCCCTGAATTTCCCCCACCAATACATCAGCATGTTAATAAGCAGGCTTTCTTTACATTTGCAGTGGGGACATTGTGAGCTACATCCATAAAGTAATGATGCTGAAAGACAAAATTAAGAAGTGAAACAGCATATATCCATTCACATAGATCTCATAGAACCAGAAGGGACCTTGGGTGGTCATTGAGTCTAGTCCACTGCCCCTTTTAGCAGGTCCAACACCATCCCTGACAGATATTTTTTTAAATCTATTTGTCCCAGACCCCTAAATGGCCCCCTTAAGGGCTGAGCTCAGAACCCTGGGGTTAGCAGGCCAATGGTCAAACCACTGAGCTATTCCTAAGTAGAGATGCTGCATTTAACAAGACTAACCAGTCTTGGAAAGCAGAGAACTCCTGTGAACTCAAGTGAGAGCTGTGGCCAGATTGGCAGAAGGAAGAACCAGAGTCCTTTCAAAATGGGCTTTCCTTTCAATACCCCATCTCCTCCCAATCTCATTTGGCTCTATTCTGTGCACCACCCAATGCTGTAGATGAGGACAGGGTCTGAGACAGTATTTGTCAGACCTCCAGAATTTTCCCATCAGGATTTTTCACACAGGGAAAATGAACCATCTTATCTACTGAATTAAGTATGAGAGAGACCTTTTGTCTGTGCTATCACTAATGTAAATACGTCTCAGTAGTGACCAGGATGCCACACCACCAAAGCAGCAAGATACATGTGCAATTCAATTTTTTCCCACACTGCTTATATGCCTTAGAACTGAAGAGAAAGCTGAGTCCTCATATCTCAAAACGCACCTTGCTCCTAAGTGGGCACACTTCAACAATTTCTTTAAATGGCCTTAATTATAGTTATACATTATCCCTGAAAGTTGAGCCAAGGTCTACTGCAGCCAAAGAAAAATGTGCAGAAATGTAAAACTGTAATGTTTATTTCCAGCATCAGACAGATTACACCATAACATCACGCAGACATACAAAATTGTACTCAGTGAAAATATTAACAACCACATAATGTTAGAGTGGCACTGAACTAAATGACAGCTGAGGAGTCTGACTTGTTGAGAGAACATTCTGGGGTTCTGCTGCCAAATCGATATATATAGGAAAGAATGGCATCTAGATCAGGTTGGACCTCCTGGTCCAGCACCTTGGGACCAAACTGGTCCTGAATAAGGGAATTTGCTGGACCATGCCCCTGCTATAGGCCCCCCAGCCCACCTTGGCTTTGCTTCCAGTCCCGGTTGGCCAACCTGCCACTGGCCTGCATCAGGCACCTGCTGGACTTCTCTGGCACCAGCTCCCAATCCTGATGTAGGTTGCCCCAGCCTCCCCAACCCTACCAGACCACAGATGTTGCCAGACCAGAGAGTCCTGATTTAGGGAGCTGTCAGTGGTAAAAAGAGAGAGATCTGTGAGTCAGGACTCCTGGGTTCTGCTCCCAGCTCTGCCACTGTCATGCTGTGTAATCTGAAGTAAGTCACTTAGATACTCCTCTCCTGGGGTTTCCAACTGTTAAAATAGGTCTAATAACAGATCTAGTAACCAACTAGCTATCTCACAGGGGTTTTGTGAGCCTTAAGGAATTTCCATGAGCTGTAAATTACTTCCTGCATTAAAGTGGTGGGAGTTCAGGTACAGCTGTGGACTATAAAGGAATTGTGGCTGAGCAGTGCACAGCCCTGCTGAGAGGAGTAATAGTCTGGGCTTCATCGCTCTTCCAAATCCGTTTACAGATGCAACGTGAGCTCATCTTCACACAACAGTGTGGCCCTAGTGTCCAGTGTGAAAGAAAAGACAAAGTCATGGCCCGTTTGCCCCCTTTGGGGATTCCAGTTCTCCAGTCAGCACTCAACTCCCTAGTCCTCGTGAGACAGAGCCCTAATCCTGAAAGGTCCTCCTGAGCACCTTCTGCTCTTGCAGAGTTCAGCAAGGTGTGAGGCACCAAGCACGTTTCAGAACACAGGCCTGAAGCAAACAATGGTTTGTCCCAGGCCCCTCTGCTGAATCACCTTGACCATTCACTCAGGAGCAGGCTCACTATTGGCTTTTATTAATGTCAGTTATTGAGAAAATATGGAAACTATAACTATGTAGTTCTATACTTAACTTGTATTCAATGGAAAGGAAAGGGAAGCTATTAATGGAGAATCTAACTGCCATCAAAGCATGATTTGTTCAATTTTTTTTCTGCCATGGATGGGGAAAACAGAAGCCAGTCATTTAGTGACTGTAATGAAATCTCTGCTTTTCCTCACAGATCAATAAGGCCAGAGGCACCAATTAAGGAGCTACCTTTGAGTATATTGACAGAATTTGTAGAGAGGACCCTTGTCCAGACACACAAATATCTACCATCTGTTTTACCCATATTCATATTGTGGAACTCTACATACGGTAAAGTGCTGTGGTGCACAAAAGGTTACTTAGTAACTGATACCTTTTTTTCAGCCTTATGTCTTCCAAAAGATAACACACAGTGATACCAGGCAGAGGCAAACTTTACTTTCCAAAAATTAAAAACTATTCTTAACATTGGGAAATTTTATAGTGATGAAGCATACAAAGAAAACCTATTTGAAACAAAACCATGGATTCAATTTTTTTAAACATCTCCAGGGCAATACAGCCTATGTGCTCTGTCCCCCAGGGATAAGAGTGCTTGACAAAAACTAATAAACAATAGTTTTAAAAGAACTTATCCACATGTCCTTAAGGACACAAAGAACATTTCTGAAAAGTAAATTCACTACAAACCAGTCACAAAACTGCTTCCAGAATCTGATGCTAAACCAACTCCCTGTCCCAGAAAAGCTTGGAAAAACACGTTGGGCTTGTCTACACTACCTCCCTACATCAAAGGGAGGATGGTAAGTAGGGTGTTGGGAGTTTATTAATGAAGTGCTGCGGTGCATATGCAGCACTTCATTAAGCAAATTCCCTCCCGCCCCCCGGCGGCAACTTCGAAATTTTAAACTCGCACCTAGCCGCTACTCACCCACCAGTACTTGAAAGGATTTTGAGGAGTAAAGGGACTTCGAAGTACTGGCAGGTGAGCCGCAGCCACACGCGAGCTGGTACTTCAAAGTTTAAAACTTTGAAGTTGCCATGGGGGGTGGGGGGGGGAATTTTCTTAATGAAGTGCTGCATATGCAGTGCATCACTTCATTAATAAACTCCCAACACCCTAATTACCATCCTCCCTTCAAAGTAGGGAGGTAGCGTACACACAGCCATTGTGAAATATGTGGAAACTAGCATGTAGCTAAAAACTAGAATGAATTTTTTTTTAAAAATTGACAAAATATAGAACTGAAATTTCAAATAGTGAACTTTTTTGACCAGCTCTATCTGGAGCTCTTCATACCAAGATTCTGCCAGTGCAGAAAGAGAGAGAACCACATGATCAAAACATCCTTTTTGCAAGCCCTATATTGTAAACCTCGGGATTATTAAATCAAGCACACCAGTAAATTACAACCACTGAAATCACTGGAAAAGATAGGCAGGCAGCACCTAATCATGCCTTAGAACTTAACATTCTGATTTCCCCACCACCACCCTGCACTTACATCTCCATGTTATCTACAGGGTAGGAGTGGATGTTAAGCCCAAGCAGGAATATTTTAGTCAATTAGGAGTGGTTTACAATGCCACAGTTACACCTGTGTTACCCCTCAGTTTGGGCCTAATCGAATCCCCACTCAAGTTAATGAAAATATTCCCACTGATTACAATGGAGCTGGATCACCTTATGCATAGACTATGCATTTTAAGTGTCCAGGTATCATCAATCTCTCCTGAGACAGGAACTCTAATAATAAACAGGAAAAGGATTTCCACAAAGTTCTATCCATACTTGGCTCTTGGCTTGTAATGGCTGAAGCAGTATCTATTCCTTTAATGGATTTACAAGCCTATCCATTTATTTCTGGTTGTTTATTAAAGCATTATCTTTGAAAGCTTTCAGTGTTCCCTTGCCCTCTTTATTATTATGCGGCACTGAGTCATCAGCTTTACTCATACTTATCTCCCTCATGCTCCCAAGGATGACATCAGCAGCCTGAGAGTTGGACAGTTCCATGCACTTCAAAGACCTGTTTTGCTGCCTTCTACTCCACGCATGCTCAAATATAGATTAGTCAGAGCTGCTGCGAACCTGACGCATTGCATTGTTATTCACAGCTTCCCCAGCCTGTAAAGCACAGATGAGATCTCAGCACAGGTGTATCCCCTCTGATTTAAACATCACTCTCAGACAGCTCTCATAGGGTGAGACTAAACTTAAACTACTAAAATTTAAGCAGAAAGTCAATATCTGACTATAATTCATTTAATAAAAATACACTTCTGCTTACTCTAATCTTCTTTCTTATTTGTGGCCTTTAAAAGGACAGATTCTGTAGTCGTACCAAAAACTATTTGAAAATAAACTGTATCTGAGCATTCAGTACCAAAGTGAGATTGCCATTTGATCAGAATTAAGCATATTACAGTCAGAAACTGGGAACGATTCCTTCCAGAGCATTAATTTTATTGCAGCTTGTAACAAGACAGGAAGCGTGAGATAAAGTCTAAAGTTGGAAATTATTGGATATGTTGAGGTAAAATAGAAATGAAAGGTTACAATGTGCATATATTGGTCACTGAAAGATAAATGCACTAAATCCTTTTCTTTACATTTATCTTTGCATGTAAAAATAAAGCTCTTATGAACTATTAACCATGCAAAATGAAATGAGCCCAATATTACTTTCAAGGAATCCTCTGTATATGTCAGCTTCTTATAAAAACAATGAGAAGTCCTGTGGCACCTTATAGACTAACAGATGTTCTGGAACATAAGCTTTCATGGGCAAAGGCCTGCTTTGTCAGATGCAATGTAGTGGAGATTCCAGGGGCAATTCTAATTATACAGGCTCATGAAAAAGAGAGGGTCCTAATCAAGAGGAAGGCCAGAGATGAGGAGGTCAAGTCAGTCAGGGAGGATGTAGTCCACTTCATCAACTCTGGCCTTTCTCCATAGTTGCATGCATAATACAGTCCATTTTCACAGAATGATCCTGTTATAGGCTACTTTCAATCATGTGTGTGTAACTGGCATGGTGTACAGTTCCTTCTTGAGTACAGGTTATTCCAAATTCCAACCACCTGCCTTGGCACAGAAAATCCAAATATAGAACAAACTCCAAGCTGTTGTGGCTAAACAACAACAAAAAAATCTGGATGGGATGAGGAGGCCTCTGAAACATACAGGAAGTCTTGATCAGGAGATGAAAAGAGAAGGGATTACTTTTACAGATGGGGAGGCTTGATTTTTATGCAGAACCAGACAGGGTCAAAGCAAACTGACCTGGTGGGAGGGGAAATAGAGAGAAACTCATGTCTCAAAAGACAAGAAATGCAGTGTAGAAGCATGAAACTGGATGGCCCCTATGGACTCTACTCTGGAATCATGAGAAAACATAGGCAGGACAACATGTATGGGCAGGGCTCATTATTTCACACAGAGCTTTGTATTTTTCATGTGATTAATTATAGAGCAACTGTGGTTTAGAGTCCTGTGCTAATCATCCATTACATGTGCAAGGGTACATATCATGTGCCCTTGAAGAATTAATGACACCCCAAAGTACCCTCCCAGCTGGAGCTTTGGGAGAGTCTGAAGTGCTGACACTCGTCTTCAGGGCTAAGGTAGCTGATTAAGGATGGGATGCGAAATAGAGGATCTCAGCCCTTCAGGGTGCAGAGACTCTGAACGAGAGAGACTATTCAGATTCAAAAAGCTTAAAGTCCACGAGATCCAGCAGTTACCTCCAAGAAGTGGAGAGGGTTGGACCTCTACAATATCTGTGCCACCTTCTACATATCACATACCATTTCTTTCAGGTAAAGAGAATACAATCCCTGGATAAGTTAAAACAAACTGAAGATAAATTTTCAACAACTAGGAAGAAAAATACTCCAGACATCTTGGAACAGAAATAAAAAGTACACCATCAAAAGATACCCTGGGAAGAGAAATAGCCGAAAGATATTTCTCCTTTCAGAGCAGAGATTGCTACATGACGCACACATCTTATAAAACAACTCAAGAAAATGCCTGTAATAAAACTGAGGAAACTCAACGATACAAAATTAAGATGAATGATGTTCCAAATGAATGCCTCATGGCATGTGCAGCAGTACTGCTTAAATCTCAGAGAAGATGGGGGCGCTAGAATTATATTTTTCACCAGCCCCACAGGCACAGGGAGTGAAGTTAAGTTTCAGGTAGCTTGGAGGAGAGCGACTGATGCAAGACACAGGAAGAATGTTCCAGATTATTCTGGAGCTGTTAGAGGCTCATGGTTTTGTTACTGTTAATAAATTTTTATCACAAGATACAGTTAACTGAATTCAGCCTATTATGATTTAGTATTTTCATGTTTTGATAAACATGATTGTTTTTCCCCACTACCTCCTTCCTCTTCCACTCATTACTGTCTGTATTATTTTCCCCTTTATCTTTTTTCCTTTCAGCTCTTTCCTCTCATGAACTCTGACTGTCATTTTCTTCATTGCATTTTTATTGCCAAAAAGAGAAAGGGGGAATAGAAGAGGAGAACCAGGTATTGGTACATGTTTTTCCTCAGAGCTCTAAATGCATCAATTTGGATTCTTTTCTTCAGGTGCAGCTTCACACCCCAGTCTGCATTGCATCTGGATGATAAAGAAAATGGAACTAAATTCATTCACTTTGGAGTTCCTGCATAGACTCTCTCTTTCCTCACTGCCTGTCTTTTGTGGGATTATTAATTGAGAGTCACTCCATGCCCTTTGCTTTCAACTTTTGTCTAAAACATTGGCTTGTGCACACATCAAATCAAACAGTATGATAGCTGAAGGCTTCGGCAGAGTTTTAGCAGATTAGACTCAACCAAAGATACTCTTTGCCTGTTCCTTCTTTGAGGTGGTGGATCATGTGCATGTGGAGAGTGAGGGCAGAGAGATAGAAATGGAACAGCTACTGCTACTGGCAAACAGAAAAAAATGAGGTTGATCAAAATCATCTTCAAAGTGCGTTGGGATTCGTCAAGTACAAAACGTATTTTATAAATCCACGATCCGTTTTATGATGCAGGTTGTGCATATCTGCATCCCAATATAAAATTAATGCTTTAAAGGGGCATGTGAATGAGACCCAGAATGTCTATTATTACAACAGAGCTCTGAGTCACTGGAGTTGAAGTTGAGTCAATGTTTCCAATCTTTAAAAAAAGATTCTAAATAGGATGAAAAGAAATATAATCTGGGCAGAAATTCTATTTTATCAGATTATTTGCTTGGTTTATTTGTTGGAGAGAGAGAGATCTAAATGTATCTATATATTTTCTCCTTTAAAAGAAATATTATGTTTAAGGATTCCATCCAGGACTTGCTTGCTTTCAAAAAACATTTTTTGCAGTAAACAAGCAAACCGCAAACAAACAACTGGACACATGCTTTCCACTATCAATATTGCTCCACAAAGTGGAATATTTCTTGCTTACATAAGAGTTTGACCAATGATAGTAACAAGCTTCAGATCTACTCTAAAGGAGTTTACCTGCATTTTAATTAAAGGGTTAGATTATGGTTTTAGGTCACTCCCCACGTTAGTCTAGGCACAGCCAAAGCTCCTTTGTCCTTCTTGCTCTCATTTGCTAAAATCACAGTTAAGTCAAAGAGATGGAAAATATACATTGACCACTTCCTTAATATTAGAGTTTATAGTATGCGGTTGCAGCAGTTGTTACAGTTATGTGTGACTGCCAAGTGGAGAAGGGGGCGCCATCCCTATCAATGGGAGAGGATGTGGTTCATGTGATTGTTTCCCGGACACTTCTGCTCAAGTTATACTGGCACTTGGTAACAGTTTGGAAATTCCCTGATCCACATCTTTAACAGCCTGAGAAATTCAGAGACAGACAAAAATGTGGGGTTAAACTTGGGATGCTATGTATGCATATAGCATTTAAAATTAATTATTTCAGTTATACACAACCAGGAGTTTACTCACCGGTAATTTAAGTACACCCCAATGGAGAGAATGATGCTTAGGTGAATATAAAATTAAACCAAACCCCAAGACACCAAGCTGATTCCCAGTTACACAGTGGTAGCAATAGTTTTTCTAATTGCTCCCTTCATGTTTCTTAGATAAGTATTGCTAATATTGTCTTTCCTAATTAGCTATTTGCCCAAGATCTCATATAAGCTCCTGATTTTCCCAGCACTGACATTATAATAAGCATTAAAAATAACAGATGACTAAGGAATATCTTAAAACATATTGAATCAGTCTCTCATTTGCCTTTGCACTTTCTGCAAAGTGAGGGTGAAATGGGTACACCATTTGAACCGGCATATTTTATACCCACTTTGCACAGCTAACGACTCCAAGAGAAGCAAGACCACCAAGAATCACATTTTTATGGTTGTTCAAAATTAAGGCTCCGAAAAAAAATTTAATTCACTGCTATGTGCAGACACTCTGAGGCCACACTGATAATCATGGCGTAAGAATCAGGTAAGAACAGACACTGCAATGGTTACACAGATCTTGGATATGAAAGAGGAAGTCCTAGTCCCTGAGCTGTTGAGCAAACCCTAGCAATACATATTTGGAATTCAGCAGGATATAAGGCAAGAGCTTCAAGCCACGCTTTTAGTGTCCTACATTGTATTGCTCTGGTACTAATTTTATATTTTTGTATGTAAAAAGTTAAATAAATAAGAAAACTTCAGAATTTGATCTCAAACTAGTCTCCTCGGTTACCACACTGTTCATGTGAAAATAACAGCCAAAAATGACAAACCTCTAAAAGTTTATACAAGCCAAATTTGTCTATGCAAAACACGCTCACTTTTGAGCCAATCAAGGGTTTGGCAAAGCAACACAGAAAAAAAGCCCATGGCTCCAACCACCAGATGACCAATGGTTTTACTGATCTTCAAAACAGAGATGTGTCATCTGACTGAAAAACTGAAGCAATACACTGATTTTTTTCAAAGATTTTCAGCTGGCCAGGATTCATTTGCCTTATGATTGGAATCCTTTGCTTTTGCAAAAGCGCAAACAGAGATACATGAACTGCTTCTGGAAACCACAACAAGATAAGCTGACGTTCACTACTTTTCCAGGTGACTGGTTTTTCTTCTTGAGGTGAAAATTGTAGACAACAAGTTCAGTAAGAGGAATATAAATCATATAAGTGAAATTAGTCTTACGGAAAACTGAAAAAGCCCATGTAATCCCCATTTTAAATTCCCATCAGGAGCTGGGTTTGTTGTGGCTAGGAGATCAATCTTTAAATGTATCAGAGAGGTAGCCGTGTTAATATCTTCGAGAACAAGAAGTCCTGTGGCACCTTATAGACTTTTAATCTTTAAATGGTTTAGCTCAGCATATGAATCAAGAAACAGAAAATAAAATTAAACCCATAATTCTGACACTGACAATACCTTTAAGACAAAATTCATTGACAGGTATCTGATCCATTTTTAGACATGCAACACAAAACATTTCCACCTTTTGACCCCCATATCCCACTATTCTTTGTGTGGCATGTATTAGAATCTTATAAGCAAAGGTGAAAGCAGGCCAGTGCTCCACAGTACATTACACCAGTTTTGTTAGTCTTTAAAGTGCTTCATTTCTGCTGTTTTGTTTTGTTAGAATACAGATTAACACGGCTACCTCTCTGTTACTACACTAGTAAGAAAGTAGCCAGCTGGCGTGCTGCAGGCAGAGGCCTGAGCATGGAAGTATGGCGCTCCCAGCCTGTCCTGCTGGCCCAGTACGTCCTGGAAGAGGCACAGGCATGCGCCACTCCTGCAACATGTGACCCCTGAGAAGCAAGTAGCAGGAGGTCTTTACACTCTCCCTTGCCTGCAGATGCCACCCCCACAGCGAGGCAGGAAACAGGAGCAGTGTGGGACAAGGTAACTGAGCAGGACTGCTCCAGCCCCAAGTTCCCCATGCATTCCCCCCTGCAGACAGCCCCCAACCCTGAGCCCCCCCAACCTTCTATAACCCCTGCACTGACTCATGTACCCCCAACCCCAAATCTTTCCCCTGAGCCCCCACTCATGCCCATCCCCTTCCCTGAGCCCCATGAGCAGATACAGTAATACCTGTAAGAAACTGGATTACTTTAAACACTACTGATGAGGTATTTTTGCATGAAAGCTAAATAAAAAAATTAAAATGATGTAATACACAGTGACATATCCTGCTTGTTTTACTCACAAGCTGTCCCTCCGAAGTCAGTGATCTAATTTGACATATACTGTTCTTTAGGCTAGATTAGAACAATATTGTCAGCCCCGCATGTTCAAAAATCATGAGTGAGGCACACCATAAATCAAGGGATTGGCTCCAATATCATATGATTATGTAAAATAATACATTTGTATTTTTAATTTGCCTCCTGTCATTTGAGCCTGTAAAATGAACTGGGTTCACGTTTTGAAGCTTCTCCACAGCCACAAGGACTAAAAAATATATCTTTTTGGTAAGAAAGATGGTTGAAATCATCACATATGCACTTGATTCCAGCAGCTGGGCTTTAAGGAAAACGATCATCATGAGATTCAAGACCAAATCACGAGTGTTGGCAACAATGGACTAACCCTTGATACTACTCCAAGGCCCAGTTCTGCTCCCATTCTATTTATTGGCAAAATACCCACTAACCTGGATGTGCACAAGATGAAGTCAAAACAGCAGAAGTCCATAATTGGTCATTTTTGTAAGTTCTAAGCACTACATATATTTTCCAAGTCAACATTTGTTCTGTGCTCATACATTTAACAATGCGTTCTCTAGAAACTTAGTGAAACAAATAATTTACATTGTCATGTGGAAATGATCCCGATTTCTACATCCCCCACTCAACAAAAATAATGACCCCAGCTGTTTACAGCAATTATCTTCCCAACGAGAAGGGCTGAAAAGGTTCTCCTCTCTTGGAAACGGTTTTTTCATTGGGCACTGTCATGGCACCCAGAGTACAGCTTTGTGCTGCGGTTTGTGATGCTGAGGCTGCTCTATGGGGATGACAGTCAGAACTGTTTTCTCTCATACATATATGTGGCTGTCAGAATGGCTAATAAGGGTACATTTTTATGAAGTTAAAGCAGCGATGAGCAACTGTGAATGGTGAGGGGGCCAAATGAGTGTCCCTCCTTCAATTCAGTGGGCTGCAACAGCCTGCACCTCATTGGGGTTCCACCTACAGCCTCATAGCAACCCCCCTCCACACTTCTCGCACACCATGGCACTGGAGCTCTGCATTTCCTTGCTCCTCCTCTGCCTTCCCAGCACTTTCAAAGAATGTGAATCAAGGGATTCATGCTCCAGCCCCACCCCTCCCCCAGCTGATTTGCAGCATTCCAGTTCTGAGGAGGAGTAGGGAGGGAGTGCAAATCATGCGATTCACACACTCCAAAAATGCTAGGAAGGAGGAGAGAGAGCAAGGAAGTATGGGGCTGTGGTGCCCCAGCGGGTGAGAGGTGTGTGGAATGGTGGGGAGGGAACAGCCGGGTCTACAGGCTGCAGGTGGATCCCCAGTGGGCCACATGCAGCCGACAGGATACAGGTTGCCAACCACTGTAAGAGTCAGACTGTAAGAAAGAGCCCAGGATCACAGTGCAAAAAGCTGAGTTTTCCACACTTTCTTCTTTTGTTTCCTATAACTTATCCACTCATTTTATACTGGACGAAGTGTCCTGAAACACACATTTTGTGGTAGCATAATCAAGAGGCAAATCCTTCTGTTTCCACTGTAATATCAACTGTATTTGCACCCAACATACAGCAAAGCATATGGTGTTCTGTTGCAAGGGAGGCTGTGCAGGGATGAATCTGACTTCACAGAAGCATCCTGTTTGGCCACATACATGGCATCGGCGCATGGCTACAGCAGGTCAGGAGCTTGGTGTTGGGGTTATGTACATGCACCGGCTGTGACTCCAAACTGTAGGGAGGTAGTGTATGGCAAAGTGGGATAGCAGCAGCAGGGCATCACAGCAGCTATGGAGTGGTATGAAAATGGCCAGCAGCCAGGAAGGAAAGATTTCTTCCTCACTGTCAGCTGCATATGCTGCTCACTAGAACACTGACCAACATGTTCACAGTAATTTGAGGGAGGTTGGGATGGAAGGCCTCTTATGCTTACATTCACCCCACAGTGGCAACTCCATTTCTGCAGGTGTAGCCTCGATCCCCACTCCAGCCCACCACCAGCTCTTGCCACAGCAGGCACTACTGAAAATTGGCCACCGTATGCTTTTTTAATTAAGCATATGAATCTTCAGAAACTTTATTGCTGATGTCTAAAGTGGGATCCATGATCTAAGCATGTCTGTTATGTTGTCTGTGCTTCATAAAAATAATTATACCCTTCATGCAATTCTTCACGCACACATGCAACTAAGGTGTTAGCAAATTAAATCTAAATATTTTGATTTTTTAATCCTTCACTATTATACTCATCCTACTTTTACAAACATGCAAGGTAGAAATAGTTGTCTATATTAACTTTCACAGCAAAATGTGCAGCTTTTGGGGCAAGGAAGTGGAAGACTACAAAATGTGTCTCTTTTATAAGGGTATCACAATTGTGTTTGAAAGCTCAGAGGGGGAAAATCCTCCTAACCTGCTATAAGAACTGTGGCACACTATAGTCTAATTTCCTATAGGCTGCAATACTTAGGTCTAATTTCAGCTGTTAGGTTTTGAGGATGGATGCAAGATGGGGTTCACGGCTTTTGATGACTCGATCTGCAGGTCCATTCTGGTTTTCAACTCTGACACTTAAGCTTTTCATGGTATTCTGCAATATTCCAGGGACTCCATGTGACAGGAGGCTGTCTTCCTGTCATTAGCAGTTTGTCTTCCTTATGGAAAGGGCTGCAGTTTTCTCTTGTTTATGCTGGAAAGTTTTGTCAAAGGGAGAACATAATTCTGAGATGATTACCATTAAGTACCAAAATCCTCATCTTCAAAACAGCTACACTATCTGAAATTGTCATTCACTTCAAAGTGTGCCTGTTCAAATGCTAAGTCTGTAGACAAAGAAAGTATTAAGCTTAATTTCCAAGCCTGAAATGAGGAACTGAAATACACCCATTTCAATTCACTCTGAAACGTAAAGGAAAGACCATTTTGTATTTTAAAACAGAATCTGAGTTCCATTTCCTTTGATTTTTCCATTTCCTTTTTCCATGCACTGTTACCTCTTTGGGCTAAGTTTTACTCACTAGAACTCTGCTAAATATTACTAATTACTAATTGGACCTTTGCAATGTACGTAATTCTAGAATTCATGGGAGGCTGAAAATATGGGTAGAGAAGAGATAAAGAACATTAAAAGAATAACTATGGGATATATGCACTGCTCTTCAAAAACACTGCATAGGGTTCTGCAAAAGTTACAGAAGTTCTCTACAGACAATTTTGTCAAATAAAAAAGTTGCCTCCAAACTCCACTAAAGCAACACCAAAATGTAGCCAGTCAATGCCAGATGAGAACATAGCCAGAGTGCAACCGAAGCTAAGAAGATGAAGCCAAACTGTAAAAAGTGCAGAGAAGATATAGCAAGTCTGCTGAGTGTGCAGACAGAATTCCACCGTCTTTTCTCCACCTAGGAAATGGCACAGAAGGGAAAAAGACTTATAAGCAAAAAGGCAACAGGGATGCTGATCTAACTGATGGTAGACATGGTGGAAAGGCAGAACTGACGGGGAAAAAAATCTGAACTCCAGGACAGCAAAGTTTTGGGTGGTAAGGTGCACACTGGGTATACAACCCCAGTATATCACCAGCAGTATCTGCCTGAGATTCACACTCTTCTGCTCCATTTTGCCAGTACAAACAAAATACATGGAGAAATGCTCTCTGTGGGAGAGGCTAACTTTCAGAATTTACTGTTTGGGACCACTGTGATCTTCCATCACCACGTCAAGGCCCAGCATTGCTATACTTACAGAAGTTATGTCCACTCTAACGCTATTTTAGCAATGCTGTCTGAGGATATGGGACACATGCAAATTGGAAAAGGCATCCATCCTAGATGAATACTTTGCAATTCGAGAGAGACAACTTCAGTCCAGCTCAGGAGAGAAACAGGTTTTACCGACACACATGGAAGGTGAAATTGTAACAAACCCATCTGTGCCACAACCTACATCTCCTACTTCCAGCAGATAAAGAAATAACTAGTTTCCAAAACTACTCTATTGTGAGATGTGAACGTTAAAACTACTAAAGACCAGACTGACATGGGAAGGATCCAGAACCTTTACTATGATAGCACTTCATTAAAGAAATCGTAAACACTGAACACTATACACGTGTACGTAAGATCTTCCCTTTAATATCTCCTCTCTGAGACAGACTAGTATTGTTTTAGTTATCCTATGACTCACAGGCGTCATCTTTTATTTTTCCCCCTGAAAATTCTGCCTTGAGGCCCCTCCCTCTCCCTGGCACTTCCTCCCTTACTCTGTACCTTTCCCCCATGCCTCACCTTTGCTCTGTCTCTTTCCACCCCTACTCAGTTCCCTTCCCCAAATCTCTGCCTTCACTCCCACTCTTCCAGCACCACCCCATCTCCAGAGGCTTCTGGCCCACCTGCTGCTCTCCACTCTCCCCCAGCACCTCCTGCCAGTTATGATCAGTGGTCCCACTGAATGGCTGTAGCAGATGGGTGCTGAAGCTCCGCCTATTTTGTCTGATCCAGGCACCCACAAAGTTAACACTCAGGCTATGAATATAATCCAGGAACAGTTTTCTGCAGACTCTCATTGCATATCTGGTCCACCAACACAGACAGAAAATGTCCAACAGGACATAACACGATTCCCTCAAACCCACAGATATGTGAAAAACATTCTTCAAAATTACACTTGAAACATTTTTGAGAACCTTGTGTTTTGATTCCTAAAAGTCACAGAGCTGGGGAGGGTGGGAGGTAAGGGAGGAGGGCTAGGAAAAGAAATACATCTGCCTAAGGAGTGTTTCCAAAAATACATAACCCAAGCACTAGTTTGGAAGCGTACCATACTTTCCTTGCAGATACAGGGTTTTCTGTACAATACAAAGTTAAGGCTCTCATTGGTGAAGCTGAAACATGCAGATGAGATTACATGATCTGGGGATCCAAGTTTTGCCATCATGCCAACAGCATTCTACATCTGAGACATCTAGGTCAGATATTGTTCCCGAAAGCAGATTACATTGGGTAGCTTGAAACTTAAGAGCAAATACAATTAAAAGGCTGCTTATGTAAGTTTATTGCAGTGTACTTTTACTTATGACTGACAGCACATACACTCCATTCCAAGTTTCAGTATTTGTGATGCACAGAATAATTCCACTACCTGCTTTAATAGTGGTTCAGGTGAGAATCTATATACTCGCTCATACATCCTACAACAGGAAGCTAAAATATTTTCCATGAAATCGGGACCCTTAAGTCAAGGAACAAAAATGTTATACAAACTCTGGGCTAAACTCCTGGAATTCGACTTCAGTGGAATTACTACACTTACACACATTTCACCATATGTACACAAGCACTATTGAATAAGAGGGTACACTAGAGAGTGGCACTGACCTAGAATACAGGGAAACAAAAAGAGAAAACGTTCACCAAATAATGTCAGTACAGAACAAAAAGAGTACCACAGTCTTTAAGGCACTGTCTTAAAAGCTACATGCACACAGTAGCCTATGTTGTACTCCACTGAAAAAGTTACACCAAAATATGCATGCAGTTTGTAGGACCTGACAACCTGTAGCTTAACCTGCAGAGTAGATCTTTATAATTTTACAATCTACCTACATTCTTCTACTAAATATACTTCAATACAGTTTTGTCTAAAGGATAATTAAGAGCCAATTAATGTTAAGTATAAAAATTTATAATCTGATAATCACCCACTAACATAGTTACGATCAAACACTAATCATTTATGAAAATCAAATTTCCTCTGCTAACAGTACTGAACGAGACTACTCCAAAGTGAGTCAGGAGATATACATCAACTTTGCTCCAATATGCTACCAAAATATGGCTTGTTGTCAGTTTTCTGGCTGAGATGAAGTTGTAATGCTTCACATCAGGTGATAGTTCTTTCATGCATTACATTACAAAGCACAGCTTTTTATCTCAGACTTTTTGGGTTTCAAACTAAACAAGCGCTTGTGGTCTAATGTTATTTTACAGTCAGAAGATTAGGTATTTGACAAAGCAAATTACCAGTATTAAAGCAGACAAACTACAGTATCAGTTGAGTACAATTTTCTAAAGCATTCAATGTTGTCTTAATTTTGCTCCCAGTGACCTCGATGGGATCTGAGCGTTTTTGAAACTCACATTCTCATTGTAAATAAGAAGATATAGCTCCAGCCTGTGCTCATTGTAGAGCACTGTCTCAAGCTGTGGGATAGCAATGAGTTCTACCTCAGACTTCACATGCCATATGTAACTGAGTCCTGTGCGGATCTTTTTCCCCTCTTTACATTTGCAATGATAATTGCAGCTGAGAAATAACTGATTGAAATAAGGTCATGGTTTTGTTTCAAGCTAGAAATCATGGAGTTATGCTCCATCTCCTCCCATATCAAGAGGAAACCTCTTCCAGTTTCATGCAGGAACAAATGTGTTCCAATTTCCCACAGGAGTACTTTATGATATGCAAAAAGAAAAGAATGTTTGATATTTAGCTTTCTTGCTGTGAAACTTTTGCAAAGCAATGCTTAATGTGCAGAATTTTCCCCAAAAAAGTCTTCTAGAGCAATCCACAAATGCATTTTGTGAACAACAGCCAACAGGTGCTAGAAGACTTTAAGGTCATATATGTTATACTTGGATCCAAAGGGCAAAAAGTAATATTTGTGCAGCCCTGCCCAGTTCTTTACCTTGAACTGAACAAATGTACTTCTGGTGTTTTGGAACATAGATGTTACCACACTATACACCAGCCTCATGTCCAGTCTCCAGCAGTGATCATTATCAGTTTCTCCACTGGAATATATAAAAACCGCTATAATTAGAAATTTTGGAATAACAAACACAAAGAGGATTTTTTCTTTCTAATCTAAAAAAGTGATGTGGATATGACCTAAAAGCATACATTGGCAAAAAAGATGCACCTTAGAGGCAAACTGTATACAGTCTGAGCTTAGAACTGAAGTTCAGCTGCCAAAATCTCCATTCAGTTTCACTGCCCTTTGTAAGGGACCCCTTGAATTACCAGAATCAGATGGCATAAATCCACAACTAGTCACCTTACATGAGACTGCTACTCCCAAATTCACACTGAGAAAGAGATCAGAATGCAACTGCTCTCCATCCAACATAATACAAACTCACTCAACTTCACAGGACATTAGTAATCTGAGCCTGGGATAGAGAGACGGGTGGGAATGGAGGCCTTCAGAGGGTTCACTAATCCTTGGAGATTGTCGATACTGTTCCCAAAAAGACAAGAAGCCCAGTCAGATCACTATGTATCAGCTTTCCAACCTCAATGGCAAAGTGACAAGGACTCTTGGCTTAAACTTTGCAATTACAATTAAGAAATGACACACGTCAGAAACGGGTACAACACTGAGGATCCCACCAGTTGCCAAAGAGGGAAATGGCCAGTATTAAAAGGGGAAAGAACAGATCTCTGCAAAGAGATTGTTAAAACAGGAGCAAAATGTTTTTCTTTAAAGGCAGTATCTAGATGTAAAGACATTGCTTTGTGAGTAAACATTAAGTTTACTTCTACTTCTAATGAAAAAAAAATTAAGCCAGTGCCTGTTTGGCCAGATATGTGCCAGATGGCTATCAAGTTCATGCCAGCTCCTTTCAATGCTTTAAAAATCTAAAAAACAACCGACTTCACATTAATACTTGTGAGTTGGTTCTTCCATATGCCAGTCAGTTGTCCCTGACTTGCTGTTCTTTTGAACCTCAAACTACTTTTAACCTGAAACAGATCATAGTGGCTTGTGTGGTTTTTGTTAAAACCACCAGGTGGCAATAGCATCCCAGTTAACCAGGGCAGAAGCAGAGAACACTGGATAGTATTTATTCATACCTATATCCTTCTAAAATAAGACTCAGTTTAATTTGCTAGCAGTTCAACTCTACGTCAGTCTAAGGGAAATTGTATGGCCACTTTTACTGTGCTTTGGATTCCAAAGCTGTGCCCACTTCTAGCCAATAATAAGAATCTTCATATTCAAAGAACAATTTGGCCAATATCTCCATATCCTGGGATGTTCAGAATATCTCTGAGATCTCTAATGTCAACAACGATGTACATGTTGCATTAGCCTGTTATCAGACACAGCTTACTCCTCTTCCAACCTGATCCCTCTGTGCTGGAACCAGTGAATGGGTAGGGAGGACATGGCCCTGCGTCTTCCCATTCCCATTTCAGGCACTGGCTGATGGTGAAAGGTGTACACAGGAAGCTATTAGTTCTGTATAACAACGTTATCAAACCTGCTAATTTATAAACAATGCCACTTAGTCTTGTATGTCCAGAGATGGTGTTCAATGACTCATCACATACTCCCCTATTGTATACAGTGTTCTTGTAATGTCAGAGAAGGAAGATAGGGAACAGTAACCAATCTGTGCCATCACGGCTACGTCTACACATGAACGCTACATCGAAATAGCTTATTTCGATGTAGTGACATCGAAATAGGCTATTTCGATGAATAACGTCTACATGTCCTCCAGGGCTGGCAATGTCGACGTTCAACATCGACGTTGCACAGCACCACATCAAAATAGGTGCTGCAAGGGAACGTCTACACGCCACAGTAGCACACATCGAAATAAGGGTGCCAGGCACAGCTGCAGACAGGGTCACAGGGTAGACTCAACAGCAAGCCGCTCCCTTAAAGGGCCCCTCCCAGACACAGTTGCACTAAACAACACAAGATCCACAGAGCCGACAACTGGTTGCAGACCCTGTGCATGCAGCATGGATCCCCAGCTGCAGCAGCAGCAGCCAGAAGCCCTGGGCTAAGGGCTGCCGCACTCGGTGACCATAGAGCCCCGCAGGGGCTGGAGAGAGAGCGTCTCTCAACCCCTCAGCTGATGGCCGCCATGGAGGACCCCGCAATTTCGATGTTGCGGGATGCGCAACGACTACACGGTCCCTACTTCGACATTGAATGTCGAAGTAGGGCGCTATTCCTATCCCCTCATGAGGTTAGCGGCTTCGACGTCTCACCGCTTAACGTCAATGTTAACATCGAAATAGCACCCAACACGTGTAGCCGTGATGGGTGCTATTTCGAAGTTAGTGCTGCTACTTCGAAGTAGCGTGCACGTGTAGACACAGCTCAGGTGGACAAATTTGAGTGCTTTTAAGAGGCAGCAGACTGACAACAACAATGAATTTTACCAGCACAGGGACCAATGATTCATAGCAATAGTAGTAGTAAGCCTCTTCCACTCTTACGTCTTGGAGCATAGGCCACTCACAATGGCCTTCTTTATTATGCATACTCCACCTATAGTGCCTGCACTCCAGCCTGAATGGGTCAACTCATAGGGTTGGTTGAGAAACATTTAGTTGAATTCCAAGATGGGTGCCAATTACTGCTAGTTGTAGCAAGGTTTATTTAATAAGAGATTCCTCCCAATAAACTAGACTGAGACCATCGTCACATTTCACACAAGCATCTTAACAGATGGTCCAGATCACATATGCCACCATCAGAACACAAAGTTTCCATTCCCACTGATCTAAAATAGGGCCAGTGATGTATCAACTTGTCATTTCACAGTTTACTACAATTAAAACAAAAGTTTAAAAACCTCAAAATGTAATGTTTAATATTGGGTCAAAAATGCTTTGATTCTAAACAATTTATTTTTTTCAATTTTTTCGTACAACCAGTGGAGACTACCCACCCCCACCCAAAAAAAAAAATTACTGTGCCGACTTTTGGTATAGAGCATTCCTTATTCATAAGGTTCCCTAAGTAACCCTTCTGGAAAGAACCTCTCTGTGATATGGAGGATGTCAGCCAACTGGCACACAGAAGGTGGAAGACGAGTAGGACAAAAGGAGTTTTTGGTGAAATATAAGCCAAACTCTTACTTCTAGAAAAACTACCACAGTTCTCGTCATCCATGGCAAGTGGACAGGCTCCTGATTTTTTGAGATGTATTCTGAAAAAACCTATACGCAGCAGATAGCAATTCAGCATCTCTATTTAGATGGATGAAAGCTTGAACAGGTGGTAACCCTGCAATCTCAGCTAGTCTAACCAGTGGCTCAGAGCTTTAACCATCCTGTCAAAGACAAGAAAATCGTTTTAATGGAACTTGCAGCATCCAGTCAGAATGTATTCATCTGTATGTTATCTGATTGGTCAATATGTATTTAGACTTTAGTACTGTATTGTTGTATAAAGCTCAGTCCAGTACCATGCAGATGTAAGTCCTGCAATGTCCTACAAGCAATGTTTTGTAGCAGCTGCTGGTCTATATTAAGTATTGTAAGTGAGAAAGAAATTGTTTATGGATTTCATAAGTCTGTAAGAAATCCTGGCTGTTGCTTTGTAAAAGAAATTGCTTTCTCTGAAGTGAGTTTTCTTTTGTGTGAGTGAGTGTGAATGTGTGAATGTGGGTGTGTGAATGTGGGTGTGTGTGCAATGAAATCAGTCCCTGAAGCCAGCCTGTCTGGACAATCACCTGCCAGCAGCAGCTTGATGGCCAGAGAATTATAGCAGTTGAGCCCTGCAAAAGAAGCCACCCAAGAAATAGAGGCCCCATCAATAGAAGATCAAAGTCCCACCTGCCGTTAGTTAATGATTTGTGATCTTACAGTGTTCTGGGCCAGTGGTGATGAATCATGGTCATACAGGGTCTTGGGGCAGTGGGACAGGACAAAAGCTACTCGATTGAAACATATACAAAGATGGGTTCAAAACTAGACTGCTTCTTGCCAACACCTCCCTGCAGTTAGTCTTGGCTGCCAAGGGAGCAAGCTGATGAGGGGGGTCATACAACCAGCTTGCCGCTCTGGATTCATGCCTACACTCAGACACACTGGACCCACTACGATGTGGCTTCCTCTGCTGTCCCTAGGCAACTCTTCACATGTGTAGTACGAGTATGTGTGGTTGTGTCCTTGAAAGCTATTTCCCCCTGACCTTTAATTCAATAGTGGCATTTAATAAAACACATTTGTGTAATCCTGGGGTGATCTCTAGTGGAAATAAGGAAACAAGTTTACTGATTGAGACGGTAAACAACAGACTACCACTGATTAGTGACCAACCATTCACAAATCATGATTTTCTTCTTGTACCTATTTTGTAACACTAGCTACCTACCACAGAGGCTGGTGGCTTGTTTTCACTAATAAACCTTTGAGAAGTATCTGGAAATCATTAAATGCAAGGTGCCAAAGAAACATACAGCATAATTAATGGAATACTAGAAAGATTCTACTAAATTACCTCATTTTTCCTAACCTGTGCAGCTGTATTTTTAGCAACAATTCAGCATATGCTGTATTGATGTTCTTTGACAATCCTTCATTTCTCAGGATCCCTATGCTTTCCACACAGCTGTTTATTAGAATCACACATTCAGCCACTGATGTCAACTGAAATCTACATATTATTCAATTTAAGGTTTACATCCATAAATATTGGCAATTTAGCTAAAATATGACAGACAATATACATTTATTTTAACGGCAAGGCTGAGATATTATTTTTCTCTTTTTATACCCTACCCCCAAATATGCATAAAATTACTGTGAACTGTGGCAGAACTAAAGGCAAAGCCCCCTCCCTGCAGGTTAAATGCTACAGAGAACTGCACATCCTGGTGATGGGTGTCAACCACTGCAAAACTAAACCTGACCAGAAGAAATATGACCTTTTTTGTTTAAACTTTAAAAATTTCTTTCCTATTCAGCCTCAAGCGTAGCATTGCAGGCTACTCACAGCATCTAATAATTTGTTTGTGTTCTTACTCAACGGTCAGCCTTTTCAATGGAAATCATACATAGCAAAATACCTCTTGGACCTGCACACGTAAAGTGCTGATGATCGTGGTTTCACTTAGTCTGTGGCTATAGTACCCTGCCCTTTTGGAAGGGGCACGTAAATTACAGCCATTTGAAAATGCAAATGAGGTGCTGATATGAATATTCAGAGCCTCCTTTATACAGTGACAGCCACCAAAAACATGGTAACAAGGGTGCTTTCAAAATCAGGGCACCCTTTTGAAAGAACGCCAGCTACATGGCTATTTTTAGTTCAAAATAAGCACTTTCACTGGGTGGCTGCCATTATGCAAAGGAGACACTGAATATTCATATCAGCACCTCAGTAGCATTATTGAACAGCCATTATTTAGATGCCCCTTCCGAAAGGGAGGGGTAGTGTAGCCAAAGCCTCAGTGCTCTATTGGTTAAAATTTGCAAAAGCTAAACACAAGTTAACCACCCAGTAGCAACAGTTTTCTAGAAATTAAGCTATTTTTAAACCACTCTAGCAGTGGGAGCTGCATAAATTAACATAATTTCAGCCTCCACAGTTTCCAGTATTCACTGTTACATGGTATAAATTAATGGTCTATTTATAAATTTCCTTTACTGTGGCCAACCAACGAAGTTGTGTAGCAAATTTTGAGCTTCCCTCATCCACAAGCCTCCATGGCTTCCAAAATTTCACAGATCTGTTGGTTTTTGGTTTTGTTTTTGTTTTCTTTCATCCCAGTCCTTCTTTCAATTTCAGAGTGATGTTATCAATGGTTTGGATTTCATTACCAATCTCAGAAGGTCTTCATGTGTAACTGGTGGTTATGTGACTTGATAATTGCAGGACATCCTGCTATTTTCCTCTATAGTGATATTCTCTTTGTGGGCAGATGGCATCAAAGTGGAGTGCAGATGGTAACTCCCAGCCCACAAGCTCCTCATTACTGTTTGAATTGCATGTGCAGGTCCCTTGATTTTTATCTTTTCTTCAAAATATTTCTACCATTAAAGGATGTATTGTTGTTCTCAGAAGATAAGGCCAAAACTAATAGATTCTGTTCTGTTTAAAGCTGGGAAACTTTTTCCCATTCAGCAGAGATGTGATTATATACCTTTTATCTCCATGCACTTTATTAAAATCCATAAATCGTTGGTAGAACAGGATTTTAAAACACATTTCCTTTGTTTTGATTCACATATTACCTTAAGAGAGAACTGATTCTATGGAGACAACTTACCATACTTGGGAATGAAGCCGTGAGAAGCATGCATACATTCACAGTACTTACATAGCCTCCACTACCATCGCACCAGAGCATCTCACAAGCTTTCATGTATTTACGCTCAACAGCCCAGTGAAGTAGGGAAATTACAGGGATGCACTACAACACTGAGGGATCAAGCGACTCCCCTAAGATCCTATAGGATGTCCACAGTGGAGAAGGGGATTCAGCCAGGATATCCCAAGTCTCTGGCTAGTGGTCTGCTCCACTAGTTCATCACTCCTTCCTAGACCTCAGTAGGCTGAAGTTCATAGAAACACGTGCCACCTTCCAGGATGAGCATGTCATCAGCACAGCTTCGTACACTCATAGTCAAATTGGTTAGCCTGACTTCTTACTTAGATAAAAATCAGAAGCCAAGGTGTGATTTGTCCATAAAAATGGTGAGTCAAAAATTTCTGGAAGGCAATAGAAATAAAATACTAAGGCTGTGTCTACACTATAAAAATCACTTGGAAGTTGCTTACTTTGAAGTAAGCAACTTTGAAGTTGAGTGTCTACACACACCCTACTTCACACTACTCCATTCCCGGGAACGGAGTAAGGACTTCAAAGTTGGCCTCTCTACTTTAGTTAACTTTAGAGTAGAGAGTAGGGCTCTCTACTCTAGTTAACTTCAAAGTAAGGGAAAATGTGTGTAGACTCTCTGCTGGCTACTTCAAGGTAGTGCCTACCGTCAAAGTTAGTTCCTACTGCAGATGCACCCTAAGAGATAGCAATCAAAACACTAAGACTGCATCCCTGGAAAACTTACATCTCTGAGGAAAGGGTCTTTCACAAAATAAAATTAAATTTAACTTTTTTCCTGAAGTAATAGAGTTTTATTGACTGTATGTAAGTATCCCTGTGGTATGGTGTGTGAACACAGGGTGCACAAAGTAGGGGGAGTGGGCCCCCTCAGACATGTATGAAATTTCATAAGGGGGGTACAGCATGATTGACTGCTGGGTCTCAGGCTCATCCTTATCATTAAAATGTTGAAATATATATTAGTTTGTATGTATATGCATTCACTTTTATAAACTAATTAATAAAGTTTTTACGTTCTACACACTTATTTTCTTACATATGCCAAAAGCTTTTTTTTTTCATATGAACACACATGAAATTTCCATTAGTTTGGATTACAATAGAATGTTGGGTGAGGGGGAAGAGCTGCTAATTGCAGGGATGAAAAGTAGGGCCTGACATAAAAACTTTGCTCAACCCTGGATTAATGAATTTACTATCCTGTCACATCTCACAGATTGGATAGGTAAAAAGGACCTATGGAGTCTGTCTCCTTGCTAGGAACCCAGGACAAAAGTGTAATGAGTTTTCAGTGATCTACATCTGGAACCTAAGATAGATTTCTTCAAATAATAAAACCACAGAAGAATTCTACCTGATCTACATAAGTATCTGCTATAAAGCATCACCAAATTGCTTTTACTTGTTTAAAGGACAGGTAAATTCTGCCTATGCTACGGAATAACTTTCTGTGATTTCTTCTTTAAATTTCCTATCTTTTTTTTCCTTCTAGATGAGAAAATTTGTAACGTTTTAAGTGAGCTGCATTAGAAATGCATTGCCCAGGACATTAAATAATCTAACTGCAGGAAAAGGCCACAATTTCATTAAATACAGATCCACATTTTCCACAGCACAAATGGACCCTAATGACCACCAGGTAATTTGCTCATGAATGCACAAGGTAAAATGAAATGACAGACTGTCTCATCCACAAAGGGCAATTTATCTTGCTTTCATTTATAAAAGAAAATCATAGCAAGTTACCTTCCTAGACATTTCATTCACAGGACAAAAAAGACAATAAATCAGTCTTCATTCGAGGAACTCTCCTTTCTCTTATTGAGACACTTCTTTCACAATGGTGTACTAAAATCAGCACTGAAATAATTATGCAGATTTTCTAACACAAAGGTTTAAGTGGGTAATAAAAATGCCTACAAGTATAGGAAGACTTGCTTACTTAAAAAGAACACAAAGAAAGCTGCTTCTTCCCGAGCTTGAATGAAGTTTATTTGGAGTTAATGAGGTCCCTTTCACTGACACCGTAAAATCTCGTTCCCTGAAGAAGCTCTGCTGCATGCCTCATTCATTGTGCAACATAATAAAAGACTTCACTAGGAAGAGAACGCTCCACTGTAGCTGCTTTGGCTAAGCTTTGGCCTTAGGAAAGGTCAATCTTCACTGCAGAAAAATCTTAAGATGTATTCAGGGGATACCCCAAATTCTATGACACAGAAGCCAGCTGCTGGAAGAAAGATGTGAAAATTCTGAAAGATAATGTCAACACTTCTAGAGAATGTCACAAATGAGAACTAGCAGGGTCCGCCCCCTTGTGACGATTACCAAGCTGGGTGCTCGCTGGCAGCTCCAGCCCCAACGATCCAGCTGGGCCAGGAGAAGCCTGGCAGCCCCAGGGCCAGGAACAAGTAGGGACATGGAGCCCCCACTGGCAGTTCCAGCCCCAGGAATCTGGCCAGGGCTGGGAGAAACCCCAGCAGCCACACGGCTGGGAGCTGCTAGAGGCTGTGGCAGATCACCGACTGCAGCTGACAAGTGCCAGATGGAGGGGGAACATTTTAGGTGCTGGAGGAACCCCTTTTTGGTCCTCTCTTAAGTTCACAGAGGGTGCAATCCTGCAGGCTGGATAGACAGCTGAGGCTCATCAGGAGTCAGCCAGCAACAGGTGGTAATTAAAAGCACCTGGAACCAGTTAAGGCTTTCCAAAAAGGCTTTCCCCAGGCAGCAGGAGGGAAGGGGAGTGGTGCCCGGAGAGAAGGAGGCTGGAGGTGTGGATAGGGGAGCAGAGAAGAATGGAACAGAGCCCAGCAGAGCACAGCCCAGCCAGGTACCCCAGCAACACAGTAGGGTGTAGTGGTGGGTAAAGAGGCCCACAGGAGCTAAAAGCTCCGCCAGCTCCCTCCTTCCCTATGGTCTCTGGGCCGGAGTCAAGGGCAATGGGCAGGATTGGACTCCCCCTGACCCACCATTTCCCCTGGAGGGCTGGCCAACGGGGGCAGAGCCGGAGCAGCTCGAGGCTGGCAAAGAAGGGCCTGCTCCACCCCAAATTCAGACTGGCTTGTAATGAAAATGGCTGAGTAAAGGGAGACCCTTGCCTTTGGGAAGTTCCAGGGCAACAAAAGGGGCCTCTCTGAGTCTCTGAGACACACAAGGAGCTGCCTGGAAGCACAGAACCCTTAAGGGATGCTTGAGGGGTCTGTCACAGGATGCAGAGCTCCAGCAGCAGCTCCACCCCGGGGACCTGGCCGGGGGAATCTCAGCAGCTTTAGCCTCAGTGATCTTGCTGAGGCCAGGGGAACCCCCGGCTGCCCTGGGACTGAGAGCCAGCTGGCATGCAGAGCCACACAGGCAACTCCAGCAATGGGGATCGGGCCATGGAAAGCCTGGCAGCTCCAGGGATATGTCTGGGGCTGAAGGAACCCCAGCAACCCTGCAGCCAGAAGCTAGCTGTGGCTCCACTGGCAGCTCCAGCCCTAGGGACCTAGCCAGGGTGGGATGGACAGATGGACGGACACCCTTCCTTTTATAATATATGTTTGTCACAGTCATCTCCTCCCAAGCAGAAAACGTCTGACGAGAGCAGTTTCCAAGAAGATGGGAATTTAAAGATTATGCTGCCACCATAATCTCACTTTTTGTTAACTATTCAGAGCAGAATCAAAATTCCTTCAGCTCTTCATGCCATCATAATGTTCCATTACTGGGTGAAGAATGCCAAGAACCACCACCAGCCTTGAAATTTAGCTCTTGGATACGCAGTGATCCATGTAATCGAGATACTGTACACCTGTCCTCCCTCCCACTAATCTCTCCATCCTCCATTATGTCATGTGTTATTCTGGGGGTCAGAACCTGCAAGGTCAGTAGGAACTGAATGATGCTGAGGACCTCACACAAGATATTCACTATCTTGCAGTATCAACCCTTTAGACAAAGATAACTGAAATGGGGACAGGGCCATAAAGTATAATATACCAAACTGTGGCGTGGGATAGATCATAATCCATTCAAATTCTTTGGGCAACAGTGAAGAGAGTGGATAAATAGTTAAAAAATGCAGAGTGCAACCCCACAGAATACCATCTTGCTGATATTGTGAAGTCTTTGCCCAAAGGAGTTAAGGGTACACTTGCAGCTCTAAATTAAACAGGCAATTTAGCCTAGTAACCATCCGTTTCAGGTCATCATTGAACAGCACGGTTACTGACTTTTCCAAGTCCATCACCTCAGTCTCTGTCAAAAAACTGCAGTTAGGGAGAGGTACTGCAACAACATTTGCAATTCTGATTAAAGGGCGCTTCCTGCACACACACACCCGTCCCCAGTACTGCCGTTTTGGCTGAAGTTGGGGGGATGGGTGCTTTTAAAAATTCATTTATATAAGTTGCTAAGAACCACAGCAAAATGATTTCAAATCAAATTATCACTCATGGGGATGCTGAATGCTCAGACTCATTCCTCCTTAATGCCTTGAAATAAATATAAATTGGATCTGTCACTCAGCCAGCCTTTAAATGATGAGACAGCAACACTGGACTGGTGGAGGTTAGTGTTGTCAGAAATATGATGCTCACTACCAATGCTGTCTTTGTCTTTCATCTGAAAATTACAGTCATTTTTTCCCTTTTATTTCAGTGTCAGTTCCTCCTCGGTGGAATCCCACAGAACCTAGTAAAGGTTGAATTTCATCTGGTCCACATTGTTGTGGCCAATAGATTAAGTTTCACCCCAAACCTCAAACTATACAAGAGATTAGCTGATTTGCCAAGATACAGTTTGGGGCTTTGTGGATTTGTTTTATTGACTTTAGATTTTTTTTGAACCTCATTTAAGAGTCCATGGCAGCCACAAACTTGCTTCGCCAGGTGAATTTAAGAGCACATATGTTAAAAAAAAAGAAATAGCTGAGCTGCTAACAAGTGATTGAAAACCCAGCCACAGGCACCTCAGACTGGGGTTCTCGGAGGTCATGTATATGGGTAGAATAAAAGTTAACCATAGTTATATTAACTGCATTGCAATCTCCTGTTGATGAACCAGAGGGAAGGGAGCACCCTTGGTACTTATATAACTCCATCTTTACAATATGGTAGAAGCTTACAAACATTAATGATTTACCCTCAAACACTCTTGTGAGATAGAGAAGAATTATTATCTGCATTTTCCAGATATGGAAAGAGACATGAAGCAGGTGCTTTCTTCAAGGTCACATGGGGAGTCTGTGTCAGTGCAAGTAAAGGAACCATGATCTCCATTGCCCCAGTCCAATTTCCTAACCACAGGTTCACCCTGCTTGTCTATACTTGCCCCCCAACTTCGAAGGGAGCATGTTAATCAGGGCAATAGGAGATTACAAATTAAGTGCTGCAGTGAATACGCAGCACTTCATTAGGCTAATTCTCCCCTACAGAAACTTCAAAGTGACGGCATGCATGTAGCCACAGGCACTTCCGAGTGTCCGCGCTACTTCGAAGTGCCTTTACTCCTCAAAATTTTGGGGAGTAAAGGGACTTCGAAGTTCCCACAGCTACACGCATGCCGGCACTTCGAAATCTGGCACTTTGAAGTTGCCTCAGGGGAGAATTAGTCTAATGAAGCGCTGCATATTCACCACAGCACTTCATTAGTAATCTCCCATCACCCTGATTAACATGCTCCCCTTGGAAGTTGAGGGCAAGTGTCGACCGAGCCCCTGTTTCCCAAAGGAACACATCAAATCAACCATTCAAAACAGAAGCTTTAACAGGAAATGGGCAGTGAAGAAGAAATAGAATGGAGACTAGGTAACAAGAGGGAGCATGCTAAGTGGCGTTCATTCTCCCTACCCACTACCACCTTTTCTTCAGTCTAAAGGAAGTATCCTTCACTATTCCCCACATTTTCACTCCAGTGGACAATTAAGAAAACGTGATATTGTTCAACCCTTCATTCAAGTTTTCTTCCTTTGGACATCTTATATAATCTTGACTGTAAGAGTGTGATAAGAACAAGAAGAAGCAAATTCCAGTCCTCTGGGACAAACTGGATCACTCTACCCCCTCTTATCTTCCTGCTCTTAACTTTAGAGAAGGGAACCTTTTCGTCTCTAGTTTGGATACTTCAAACACATCCCTAGTTTTAAAATGTGATGCCTTCTTGGAGGAGACACTGGAGTTCCACTGCTGAAGCTCTGTAGACAGGCCAGCAGATGGCGCTGACAAGCAACACAGCTGGCCATTCTTCCCTGTACACCTCCTATGGGATGACTACACAAATGACAAAACAAAAAAACAGTCAAGTAGCACTTCAAAGATTAACAAAATAATTTACTAGGTGAGCTTTTGTGGGACAGACCCACTTCTTCAGACCATAGCCGTACCAGAACAGACTCGATATTTAAGGCAATATTGAGTCTGTTCTGGTATGGCTATGGTCTGACGAAGTGGGTCTGTCCCACGAAAGCTCACCTAATAAATTATTTTGTTTGTCTTTAAAGTGCTACTGGACGGCTTTTTTGTTTTGATAATATATAGACCAGCACGGCTTTCTCTCTGTTACTATTCAATACACAAATGACAATGCGCCAATTTCTGGTCAGACGCCAGAATCCAAGCTGCAGCAGCAATGACCTGTGGCTATAGCCCTAGTGCAGTGTCATGCTCTATGACAAGTATTCTTGCATTTACAAACATTTTGTCCAGACTCTTCTTCCTGTTTCCTTTGAATTTTGCATTTTCCTTCCCATCACTGAAGCTATTCTGAAAAAACAGCCACAAGAGGAGTCTCCCTCTCTCCTTCTGAAAGCAAGAAACATTTTTTGTGGGAAGCGTGCAATAGAGCAGACTTTTTACAATGAAGAGAAGTCCCTCAGTACTACTCGCCTCATTGGTTTGCTGTCAAATGGTTGAATCCCCAAAGCTCACAATCCCATAACTGAGGTTAAAAGCCATGTATTCAAAAGACCAAAAAGCTAACTAACACCTCCTAAAAAGCCAATGGAAAGTAAAGTCTGCCCAGTTTCAGAGAAGAGAGAGTTTGCATCTGATTGCTTGGAAATAGGATCCTAGGCAACAGCTCCCTTTCCCTCTTAAAAAAGCAAAAAGTGATTTGGTTTTGTAAATTAAAGTAAGTTCATTAGAATTCTCCTGGTATTCTGTTGCTTAGCAATAAGATGCTAAGTTTCCACTCTGTTCTCTGAACTAGGGGAAACTTACCTTTTGGCAGCTTTTCAGCAGCCTGTTTTTTTGGCAGGGTTAGTTTTTTGAGACTGGACTAGAATGTTCCCATTAATTTTTTCCATTTGTGTGCAGAATAAATTTTACATGCACCAAGGCACGTATAGATGTGCATCACCAATAGAAACACATGCTGCCTACTTTGGGAGCCCTGCTAATCAGCAGGGTGGTGCCTGAATCTCTCCAGGGTGACCCTTACAGGTGTGCAACTTACAGGTAATACTGCCGGACTACATATCCAGATCCTGGAGATGGTACATTTTAATGCAGTTTGGAAAGAGTAAGAAGTTGTAAAGCTGAAAATAGGACAATAAATAAAGAAATAAGTCCAAAAAGCCATCTCCACTCCTGTTAAAAGTAATTAATCCCAACGAGTCACAGAAGAGCCCAGTACACGTAAAACCATTCTGAAATCCCGAGTAATCCTTGATCTGAGCCTTAAACAAAACAAACAAAACCACAACTAAAATATTCCCTCAACTGGCCTCAAACAGTGAAGTGATTGTTTGACCTCATTGTTGTCAGGGATTTTTCATCCCTCGGGCATAGTCGTCCCCGTGGGCCAGGGGAAACAAGCCTTTGGCCATTAAACATCATTACAGGGGCAGGTAGACTCTAAAAGGTACATAGGCTGCCAGTTAGCAGCCCCCTGTAATGGTCACTCTGTCTCAGTTGGTTTCGCCGGTAACCTGAACTCACAAACACCTCAGAATCATGGATTTGAAATCCAGGCTCCTCATTGGATACAGGTGAGGCAGCTTCTAGAAGCTTCCCTGGCCCAGAGAACCTGTTTGAAAGCATGCGCTTAGAACTCTCATATGTAAATAGCTTCATGAATTATGCATAAGATCACAGAATATAAGGCGGCGCCATACAGCGCTCACCGGCCCTTGGCGCGGATACGACTCCACTACCTGTACGGGGAGGTGCTGGCCCCTGAGGCGTCCACCCGCCCCTAGGCTAGCTGCCTCACAGGCAGCAAAGAGCTCCAGCTGAGAAGACTTTGCGAAGAGCTCCAGCTGAGAAGACTTTAAGAAGATCTTCCAAGTCAACACCATCGTCGCCCAGCAGGGCCCGCCTGCTGTGGTGACAACTTTACCTCAGCACTAAAAGAGCAAAAGCAGCTCTGAGGTGAATCAGGCAAGTGGAGAACTGGCCTCACCCCTAGGGTGAGGTACTGCGTGCTTGCCTGTTGAAGCCCAGAGCCTGCCATCACAGCGGCACCTTCGACCCCGCCGCCAGCAAGCAGCTCTGAGGTGAATCTGGTGAGCGGCGAACTGGCCTCACCCCTAGGGTGAGGTACTGCGCGCTCTCCAGTTGAAGCCCAGAGCCTGCCACCACTGCGGCACCTATGCTCCCGCCGCCCGCCATCTTGTCATCGCTTCACCGGACTGGACTTTAACTGGACTGGACCTTGCATAACCGGACTGGACACGTAAACTTACCTTAATTCCTAATCTATATCTACTCCCACCTGGGTAATCGGGACCCTCTTCGAGGGAACGAGGGGTTGCTCCTTCGTTGTTCCCTTCCCTGACGAGGGGAGGGAAGTACCCGGGGACCCGACCCCCTGAGGCCGGGCCTGGACATCCGAGGCAGGGTTTACCATTGTAGCCAAACATCGGCACATATAATTAATAATTAATGTTCATTAATAAGTTTAAGTTGTTATAAATGCTATAGTTGTTTTACCCTCGATGTTTTAACAATAAGGTAAAAGCTCTAACTAACCCTTTCCGCTTCTGTCCTTTTCCCCCTATCCTTGCTTACCTCCTCTTAATAAACTGCAGGAGAAGGCGTTGCCACCCTGCCTCCCTAACTGTCAATCCTACCCCAGTGACCTGAGGAAGAGCATAAGCCTCCCAGGATCACTTAGTTGGGCCCATTAAGAGGGTACCAGGGACCCCCACAACATAAAGGGACAGTCCCACTGGCCTTCGGGTACCAACCTCTTGGGTAGGGCTAGCAACCCGACCCCGCACGGAGGTGGGGTTTAGCACCCCCACCCCGGCTCTGGAAGGAGACAGCAGGGATTTCTAAAACCCTGACAACCCTCATCCCAAAATCCCTCTATCCTTCCTCCCTTATTCCAGTAACCAAATCCTTTTATCTTGCGGTACAATAAAATCAATTCAAGATCTAAGAACAAGTTACCAAATGGATACAGTTGCAAAAGTAAATGTACGTATCAATAGAGTATAAAAAAGTTTGCATTTAAGAAACTGTTACTTGTTATAGTTTTAATCTTGTTGTGTTCCTTAATAAAAATCTTTGTTACTTTGTTTTTAACCTTTCACCCTTGTCCTGGTCTCATTGTTCCTGCTAGCTACTCCTTTCCAGGAGGCTCAGGGCAGAGTCCAGAAGCTTACCTGGGCGGGCATTATCCTGGCTGGGGTTCGTAGCAGGGATTTGGTCTGGGTCCCGGCATCAAATGCACAGGGAGATTGCTCCCTTATTCAGGGACTCATTTAAATATTAATTACCAATCCATCCAGACAGTCCCATCAATTGTAAGTGTGTTGTTTTTAAAATAAGCTTTGAAATTATATTAAGGTGTTTATATGATCTTGAATAAGGAGGACATCGTGTCTTGATCAAATGTGTGTCAATGGACTGCTCCATTGATAATTAAGCTAATCGCCTGCAATCACAATTATGTGTTGATCTTTTCAATTTATAAATGTGCTCCCTAAGCCTGTCTTGAACGTCTTCATTTTGAGGACACACATTTAGAGTAGCATTTGTCACGAAGTGTCCATAAGAAAACGTAACATTACTCTAGTGCCGGGATGCTAACTCTGACACATGTAAATGTTAACCATGGTGACTGCCTGATTTTGATTATTTTGCCTGCTGGCTGTGGCTATGTCTACACTATACCACTAAGTCAATTTTAAGGCACTTAGCTTGATTTTACAATGTGACTGTTTTCACTGCAAAAACCATTAGGCTGATTTTAAGGAGCACCAATGCAGCATAGTGTCAAGTTTGAATTTAAAAGGTTGGATTAATGCGAATGCAGAAACAGCATTTCTTTAAGTCAATTTTATTGGCCTCCAGAGGTGTCCCATGGGTATCCCACATTGCCCCACTGGTGTCCTTTCTGGCCGCTTTCACCTCTGCTGCTCTCCAGGGCTGTGTCTACACGTGCCCCAAACTTCGAAATGGCCATGCAAATGGCCATTTCGAAGTTTACTAATGAAGTGCTGAAATGCATATTCAGCGCTTCATTAGCATGGGGGCGGCAGCGGTGCTTCGAAATTGACGAGCCTTGCCGCCGCGCGGCGCGTCCCGACGGGGCTCCTTTTCGAAAGGACCCCGCCTACTTCCAAGTCCCCTTATTCCCATGAGCTCACGGGAATAAGGGGACTTCGAAGTAGGTGGCGTGCTTTCGAAAAGGAGCTCCGTTGGGACGCGCCGCGCGGCGGCAAGTCTCGTCAATTTCGAAGCGCCGCTGCCGCCCCCATGCTAATGAAGCGCTGAATATGCATTTCAGCGCTTCATTAGTAAACTTCGAAATGGCCATTTGCATGGCCATTTCGAAGTTTGGGGCACGTGTAGACGTAGCCCAGGTGAGCAGGAAGTAGGAAACAGGAAGCCCAGGAATTTGAATTAGGCAATAGGAATTTGAATTCATTTTCTTTCTGACCAGTGTGGATAGCACACCTGAAGAGCCGTCCATCCATTGCATCGCATCTCGCCATTGCATCTGGCCATCTTACTATCATGAGTACTCAGGGTTCTTCTGATCTTAGTTCTCAGGGTCTAAAAAGAGCTACAGCACTAAGTCATAATGAGATCCTGGATCTCATTTCTGTTTAGGTAGAAGAATCAGTGCTGAGCAGACTGCGTGTCAGCAAGCGAAATGAAGACATTTATGAAAAAAATGTTTGGGGGATAATGGCAAAGGGTTTCTCCTGGGACACCCAGCAATGCCGGGTAAAAGTAAAGGAGCTCTGGGAGAGCTATCATAAAGTCCAAAAAGCCAATGGGCAATCTGGATCACTTCCCAAGATGTGTCAGTACTATGAGCAAATGGATGCCATTCTTGGGAGGGACCTAACCATGATCCCTGATCTTAACTGGAACTCTTCAGGAGGCTGTACTCAGGAGGCTGGTGCGATCCGAGAGGGGGAGCAGGACACAGAGGCTGACGAACAGGACAACGCCAAGAGCTGTCAGTAGGCACTCAATGAAGCTGATCCTGCCAGCCCAAAGCTCTTCATTAAACTCAATCTCGAGCCAGTCCCCTCCTCCTTGACACCTGAAGCTCTAGTTTTCAGCAATGGTGCAGAGGGCTTGCCTGTTTTTTTTGTTTGTTTGTTTGTTTGTTTTGAATGCTACAAGTGGGTTGCATCTGGGTTGGGGTACAGGTTTACTTCTACGGAGCACATATTTAAATGGCTATAAGTGGGTTGTGGTTCAGGCATGGTGGAGCTACAACCCTTAAAACAGCCTGTTGATAGTTCCTGTGGATGAAACACTTATCCTTTTTGGCGATCTCCATAAAGGTCTCAGCCAGGCACTCTTATTTTTTGCACGAGGTTTTTGGGGAGGCCTGACTTATTGTGGCTTCCACAATAGAACACCTTGCCTCACCAGGCAACCCATAAGTAATCTGGTACGATGGCACCACACAGCATTCTGGCAAATTCTCCAGTCTTATGCTCACACTTTATGAGCATATTTTCTTTTTCACTCTCTGTTATTCTTAGGAGGCTGATATCTTTTTTTGCAATCTAGAAGCAGCCTGGGAATTTGGATTAGCATTTTCACACTGCTCCCTGGCCATTTAAGTTTCTAAGGACTGCCTTGCCACACCACATGGCTGGAGGGCTCTCTGTCTCTCCCACCTCCATGCAGCTGGCAATCTCACCTGGCATTCTCCCCTCCACCACACTGCTGGCTGTTTCCTGTCATAGGATTGATGAGGACCCGCCGAGAAGTTTTTTTTCCCCACGCTTTACAGTTTACAGGGATGAGCGACCCCCCGCAGCCCACCATGCTGCCAGTGGGATAGACTCCTTCCCCTGCCACACAGCGGACTCTGTTCACATACACCAACATGTCCAGTGTGGGCTTTCCTTGCTCTAAATGGCTTTTTCCATGCACAGGATTGATGAGGAGCAAGAAACATTTTTTCCACGTTTTACAGTTTACCTGGGTGTCACTCCCCACCCTCAGCTTGCCATGCTGCCAGTGGCATTGACTCCTCTGCCACATGGCTGCCAGGCTCCGACGACTCTGCTCCCAGACATGTCCAGCACAGGCTTTCCCTGCTTTAAATGTCCACTTTACAGGATTTTTTTTCCAAACCCCTCCCCCCATTCATAAACTGCCAAGATCTTACCATGTCTGCTTGAAATGGTCTGTATGAAGTAATAGCTTCTGTTCTGCAGAAGTAGATTCACTGTCATCCTTAAGAAGCCATATGTGGCCTTGGAAAGCACAAGTTGCAGTGATTGTTAAATAGAGACCCATTCATTCTATGGATAAACACTTTGTGTCAAATGTAAAAATTGTATCTATATTTTGACCTTCGCTATCTTCAAGAGGCAGCATCAATGGGTGAGACAAGCTTGCCACGATGAGGAGAAAGAAAATATCTAAACAGGATCTCATCCTGCAGCAGCTGGAGAAGGCTGGCAGGGTGAGAGCCAGAGTCCCAACCACAAGCGGACATTCCAGAGGCAATGAAGCATCTTCAGTGTCACCAAAGCATGTTCAGGAAAGAGGACTTGACAGAGCTCCTGGTGGCTATCAGGGAGCAAACCACACTGGAGCTGCAGAGGAACACCCACTACAGGACTCAATACATGGACTCCACACCACGTTGCCCAGCCTCCCCTGATGTGGCTCCATCCCCCACCATTGGCGTCCAGCGGGGGAGGGCAAGGACAGTCTCTCACTCCGCTGCCAAGATGCTGCCACGCTGCAAAAGGCTCACATTCCACCACACATGATGCCAGGATTCCCTTCTTTTTCCTAACCCTTAATCCTAACCAACCCACCCCCAAATAAAAAGAACGTTTTTGTGAAAACCAAAGAATCGTTTATTGGTTCACATGAGGTAGGGAGCACTTGGAGGTTCTTTCATAAAGGGCAAACACACACCATTGTTGAGGGTGGGGATGGTATTACAATACTTAAATGCAGCAGAATCATGTGCCTGTCTGCTCATTCATAAAGTATTTTGCCTCCCTGATTGCTGTTGCTTCCGCCTGTGCATTGGTGAATGACCTTGCATCCAACTGTGCATAAGCCCTGCTCGTGACATCTACCTCTGCAATCCAGGCTGGCATGAAATTATCCCCCTTTCATTTGCATATGTTATGCAGAATACAGCACACTGCAATAATGGTGTGGATGTTGGTTTGTGAAAGATACAACTAGGTCAAAAGGCACCTGAATCTGGCTTTTAAACAGTCAAAGGCACAATCCACCACCATTCTGCAGTTGCTCAGTCTTCAAGTGCTCCTGGCTGTGGTACAGGGTTCCCCAAGGGAGCAGAGGGTAAACACTGTCACCCAGTATCACTATGGGCATCTCCACATCACCAGTCTTGATTTTCTGGTCTGGGAAGAAAGTGCCTTCCAGCAGCTTTCTGTACAGACCTGAATTTCTAAAGATATGCATGTTGTGCATGGTTCCTCACCATTCGACATAGATGTCAGTGAAATTACCTTTGTGATCCACCAACACCTGAAACACCATGGAGAAGTACCCCTTGCAGTTTATGTATTCTGAGGCCGGGCGGTCTGGGGCCATGATGTGGATATGTATTCCATCTATGGTCCTTCCTCAGTCAGGAAACCCCATGGCCAAAAAGCCGTCCACTATATGCTGGAAATTTCTGAGTCGTTGTCTCCTTCATGAGACAGTAACAGATTGCACTGGCTACATTTCACCACCGCAACCCCACAATGGATCTGTCCACCCCAAATTGATTTCTCACTGACCGGTGGCTGTCAGGCATTGCAAATTTCCACAGAGCAATTGACACTCACTTGTGGGCTGTCAATGCAAGTCTCATTCTGGTATTGCTGCACTTCAGGGCAGGGGACAGCAAATCACCAAGTTCCATGGAAGTGGCCTTGCACATGCAGAAATTCTACAGCACTGCTGGTCATCCCAGACCTCCAAAACAATATGGTCCCACCAGTTTGTGCTAGTTTCACATCTCCAGCAACAGCACTCTACTGTAAGCAAAGCATCCAGGGCAACCAGCAGGTCTGCATTCCTGGTCTCCAGTTCTTCCATTTCATCATCCGAATCATCTTCTTCCTCCCCAGCCAACTCATCCTCCCACTGACTTTGTCTAAATAAATACTTCCATGATGATTTGGGAAGTGGCCAAGCTTATAAACACTGTGCAATGTCTATAAGCTGTTGAGGATCCATTCTAGAGCCATGCAGTGGCATGAGCCGGGGCAGGCTGTGGGAAAAAGGTGTGAAAAATTGCAAAAAATCATCTGGGCCAGGCCTTTGTTTTCCAGCAGAGGGGAATGGGTGCTTTGCACTCTGAGATGATGACATCAGAGACCCACAAGCATTTTCTGCACATTTTTTCCCATAAGCCACTGGCACAAAACCCCAGAATGCACCAGAGCGAAAGGCACTGTGGGATAGGTACCCACGTACATAATTGAAGGTAGGTAAGACAATGGAGACATGCTAAGTCGACTTTCTGAATATTTGTGGAAAGTCAAAGTTGACTTTATAAAATCTAACATTATAAAGTTGACTTTATTAACTTCAACTTTATTTCATAGTGCAGACACCTTTGTCTGCTAGCAGAAGCAGTATCTTTAGCATATTATACAACATAAAAACATATATGGAAGTCAGGATGATGCCAAATCATGTTCTTTTTGGCAATTAATAATTATGTAAGAAACAATGTAGAAATTAGATATGTTTTTACTTCCTTTTAAATTTTTTCTTTCACAATGTTTAAATCAGCAGTACCTGTCTAATGATAATTTCTTGCATTACACATGGCTATGAAGTCACAGTACCAGAGAACATGTTATGTACCTTCCAATTGTTTATACTCACCATCATGGTGATATTTTCTGTCTGAATATGCCTCACCAGACTCCCGTAGTGAAGAAAAGTGATCCACACTGCTCTGGATTTGCTGTGCTGACTGCCATTAGATCTGTACTTTCAATCCCAATTCTCTTGAGCCTACAAGGTATTCCTCACTGTCAAAATGGCATCTGCCATTATCACTATCCAGTGGGTTTGGGTGTCAAGTGAAAGATCTCTAACATCATCGCTATTCCCTTCTTGCTTCTGAAGGAAGGACTAATTGGATTAAGCAGTCTTCAGAATGGAAGGATTATGGATTCCAAATTAAGGACTGAAGGATTTATGAAGCTATTGCGCTAAGTCCCATGATTCACAGCACTGGCTATACTTCCTCTCAAGCATTACCATCAAATTAAGAACCACTAGGCTCTTAACAAATCTAAAATGTGGTCACCAACCTTAGTCTTTCTAATATGATAGGTACCTTGTCTCCTTGATTGTTAAAGTAAACTTACAAGCAAACCAATTCCTGGAAAGGAATCAATTAGTTCTTTTGCTACCTGATAGTGTATCCATGAGCCTTCTGCCATGCCTAGACTCTGTCTACTGCCAAACTACTACATTTATAAAGTTGTCATATGTATGTATGACAATTGTCAAAACAAATAACAAAATAAGGTCCCTGATGTATCCTGCTTACAGTGTAAAAGGATGGATATGGTAGAAAGTGCAAGACAGGAATATATGTGCAGATTGAGTCATCGAAGTGGAGGACTATGCAAAAGAAGGGTACATAAGGATAGATTTGAAGAGGGAGAGGGAGGTTGTTTGTCATTCAGGAATAAGAAAGCAGCTCGAGCTTTATGCGGAGAAGAGAAAAAAAGAGTGGACAATGGAAAGAGTCATCTTTTCAAGACAACGGATTGGACACAGTGTAGGATATTAGAAGGTTTCTAGGAGGAAATAAAGGCTTAGGCGGTCTGGTGAGGTCAGAGTCCAAGACAGTACCGATACAGAGACTAAACTAATAAAGGCATATTAACAAGATATCTGTAGCTTTGAGATCCGAAAGACAGCTATTTTTCCTTTCATTTATTGTTTTCCCACATGTTGTTTCCAGTTCTAAAATACGTCAAATATACAGTGAAAAGTAATCCATGGTCAACACTTAAAAATTCTTTCAACGGGGGGTGTGTCGTGGGAAGATGACGTAACCAGTGCAAGAACTAGGATGTGAGTTGGATTTAAATGTGAAGAAGCCTGAATTATCCATTTGATTTCATGTTTTATTTATGATGTTTTAGCAAGTATTTCCATTCTTTGCATAACTATAGAAACTTCAAATGTTTCTACATACTATTTCACAAAGAACAATTTTCAGATAAAATTAGAGGCTTGCAAATAAGTGACAAATGTTTGACTGAATGCCAGTACTTGGTAAATGGAAAACCATCAGCTCCTTGTTACAAAATGTACCAACAGTTCATGACTAATAATACACATGGAGCCTGGCAATTTATAGGTTTTAAATAAAAATTTTTCTAAAAATAATATTTTACCAGTGTATTTTTAGCCACGTAAACATCTCTTGGGAACCAATCTGAGTCACGCTTGTTTTGCAATTCACCCCTAGGAAAGAATCTCAGTTTAAAAATACAACTTCTACTTTCACTTACCAGCATATAAATCCAGAGTACCTCCACTGAAGTCACTAATCTAAACAAAAGCATAAAGAAAGGCATTTGGGACTTAGACTTCAATGGAGTATCTCTCAATTTACACCCATGGTACAGTCCAGACTGACATAAAATCTGGAATAGTCAGAAATTGAAATGATGAATGGAAGAAGTCGTATTATTCAAGGCCCATTAGTCAGAAATTTTTCAAAACTGTATCTTCTTAAGGATTCTCATACTACATGTTGAACCTCTCTGGTCTGGGATTCTCCAGCCTGACAGGACCACAGATGTTGCTGGACCAGAGGTCTGTGGTGGCTAGGAGCCTACCAGCCGAGCGGCTAGTGGCCGGGGGCTAGCAGCTGGGAGCCTGGCCAGGGATGTGGGGACAGTGGAGCCAGGCAAGCAGCTAGGGTTCCAGCTGCAGCCAGGAGTAGTGCTAGGCTGACAGCAGGGAGGCCAGTCAGGGCTGGGAGCACAGATGCATGGCTGGGGCTGGCAGCAAGATCAGTGGCTATGCAGAGAGCCTGGCAGCAAGAAGGGGAGTCCAGCAGCTGGAGGACTGGTGGCCCCCATGGGAGAGCCCAGAGGCCAGCAGCGGAGGAGCTGACATTGACCTCCCCTGGACTGGCAAACTCCCTCCTTTGGGACTAGTAAGGTTGCAAAGGCACCAGACCAGGTAGGTCCTACTGATTTTGAGTTGGTAGAAAGAAAATAGTAATGTGTGTTCTGTCTCAATTAGTGCACCTCTGCACTCTCACTCTGTATATAAATTAAAGAATTGAATCTCTCTCTCTTTCTGAGTACTTGCAGCCTAGATGGAGCATCTATTCGAAAGAACTAAACCCATAACAAAGTTAGAACAGACTGGGGCACATGGTAGAGAAACAGCTGATGTGTTTCAGTGAACATAAACCTAAATCCAAAGTCTGGAGAATAAAAAAAAAAAAAATCAAGAAAACAAACATACATACATTGGAAGGAAGATATTCTGTACAACACAGGATGAGCAAAACATGCATGAGTGCTAGCAAGGAAATTCTTAAAGCAATCGGTGAAATATACCTCTGTATCTTGAAAAGAAATCAAAATAATTACACGTAAAAAAGATGAACAAAGTGACAAGAAGAAAACATTCTGCACAATGAACTTATTACTGGTTAGAGCACAACTGGATTCTGGAGTACGGATTACAGACTGCTGCAGGGAGGGAACAACAAGAGGGCTAAAGTGGTGAGCCATGAGAATTATTTAAAAATTATGGGCAATGAAAGTGGGGTTGTACTCACTGGAGGAATGTAGTTTCATGGGAAAACAGCAGTTTCAAGGCCTGAAGCCAGAAGGCCATAATGAGAGCATGCAGGGAGAACATGGCAAATAAATCCAGTCCAGTGGTCAGGGTGACACACAGGGTCTCTAAGGGGCTAGACTCAATTATCTGGTCTACCTCCACCTTCCTTATGTGACCCTGAGCGAGTCATTTGGCCTTTCTTTGCCTCAGTTCCCCATCTCTACATGGGTATAATAGTAATATGTTGCCTAACAGGAATGTTGTGAGGATAAAGGCATTAACGATTGTAAGGTGGTCAGATACTACGATAATGGAGGACACAGAAGTACCATAGATAGAAAGAGAATGTAAAAGAAGAATATTTAACTTAAAGAAAGGATTTCCAAAAACAGTCAGTATATGCTCAACTCTTCTTCCAGTACTGTACAGTCAAGGGAAAACTCCCATTGACTTCAATGGTATTTGTCAGGTCAACAGTGAGCGCTTCTAAAAATTCCACCCTGGATGTTTGCACACAGAGGGAATTGAACTTATGGAAAACAGTACGGTGACAATATGCTAATTTACTGGTATTCTGGAGGAGTGCTCCAATTATCCTATAATCAGAAGGACAGTCATGAGGGCCGGCCTGCCTGTTCATCATTTAACTAGTAATAGGCCGAATTGAGAACTACCAGAGTTAGACTGTGAGTCACAAGAGAGAAAACAGAACCAGACCCTGAAAACAAGTGGCACTTTACGGCCCTTAAAAAAAGTCTCAAAAGAAATCTATGAGCTTTCTTTGTAAATCTTCCATCTTAGATACAAATAATAGAGGAACATGGCATCCCTTTATATTCTCTTCAGTGATACTGTACAACAAATCATGAATACTTTCTTTTTGTTTCTATGTACAGGTTGAACCTCTCTTTTCCAGCACCCTTGGGACATGACTGGTGCTGAATGAGAGAATTTGATAGACCAAGGGAGGTCAATATTGTCTAGCAGCATGACCAACATTTTCACTGCTTACTGGGCACTTAGAAGACATTTAGGGGAAAATTAAAGTTAAATAACAGCACAGAACACCAAGAACCAGGACTGGTGTCTGTAAACAAATGTTATGGGACCAGAGGAAACTTGGCCACACTGTGATAAGTGGTCCTCCAGCTAACTAAAATCATGCCAGATTAGGGATGTTGCTGGGTTAGAGTGCGAGATTAGATTTCTGAGAATCTCATTGTAATTTGGCACTCATTCATATGCAGCTATTAAAATGTTATAAAAACTGTTATTATAAACACAATTACAGGGCACGGTTTGGCTAGGGGATAGCTGGTGACTTCTGTTTGAATTTCCTGGTGACAAACTGCATCCCTCAAGAAGAAAGATTCAATTATAATTTTACTTACAAGCATTGTCAATGATTGAGGAAAGTACTTAAGCATACACTTAATTTTAATGACAAGCAGTGGGGTTTTTGGTGCTGGTCCTTGCGAGGGGCAGGGGGCGGAGGGCAGGGAGCAGAGAGCTGCCTGAGTACTGGCTCCTCTTTTTTTTTTTTTTTAATTACCAAAAAAAGCACTGATCATGAAGCATCTCACTAAAAGCTATGCTCCTCCAACTTGAGCACGGGCTTAACTATTTGCCTGGATTTGGTCCATTATGATTTCTTGGGGCTTTTTCCCACCTCCATGGTTACAAATTCCCTAACAAAAGTTTTAAAACATTGTTTCTTTCCTATATATTTTTTTCCATTTTATATGTGATGAAATGTCTCCTACTTAAACTTCTTAAAAAAAAGCCAGTATAAGTTTACTTCCTTTATATCTGTATTACTAGTATGACCGGTTGTAATTCTCAGTATAGCTCTTCTGATATATGGGGCCCAATTCAAGCACCAGGTATCCCAAAGCATCAGTGTGACCTGCATATGCATATCTCAGGTAACAACTGGGTCTAGGCTCTGTCTTACTTCTCCGCCTCCTACAAGACAACTCTCCAGTGGCACACTGAAAAAACCAGTATGTTAATGTAAACTAGATACTATTCAACTTGCACTCAGAGGGTCTACACAAAGCTGTTACAATGCAACAAGCTAGTGCGCACTTCATTTTACACTCCCACAGTCCACGTGCAATGTAGATACTACCTGGCTGTGTCTACATGTGCTACTTCTTCCAGAAGTGGCATGATAATGAGCCATCCGGAAGATGCGAATGAGGTACGGATGTAAATTTGCTGCATCTCATTAGCATATGGGCATGTGGTTCGGAGTCTGGAAGAAGCTCTTCCTGACTCCAAAATACATGTGCAAACGCACAGCCCATCGGGATCTTCCAGAAGGAAATCCTCCTTCCGGAACCCCGCTCGTCCTCAAAATCTTCTGGAAGATCCCTGAATGTATATTTTGGAGTATATACATGTCTGCATGTACATTTTGGAGTCTGGAAAACCTTCTTCCGGACTCCAAACCACATGCCCGTATGCTAATGAGGCACAGGAAATTTACATCCACACCTCACTAGCATCTTCTGGATGGCTCATTACCATGCTGCTTCCGGAAGAAGTGGCACTTGTAGACACAGCCCCTGTGTTACTGCAGAACCATTCTACAGAAAGCACGAATTCCTGGGCTATGGTAGCTGCTGCAGTTGTGCATGTAGTGGAGTTTAATTTTTCAGCAATATGCTTTTTCATCTCTCCCCTATCAAATTTCACAGTCAGTGAGAAAGTGAGTTGGTGCTATAATGTGTCTGATAAAATTAAAAGAAAATAATCATGAACAATGCTGAACTACGAATGTCTTCAGATACTAGCAGATAAACACTCTCCACGTTTCCCCCACAGAGTTAAGAGCAAGAAGGTAGAAACAATTACACAATAGCAAAAAAAGCAGCACTAATTAAATCCATAATCATCTTTTATGGGTAAAGCAAGATTCCGCCTTTTAACATAATAGAGCAAGATTGCAACTGGTTGTATTCTTTAGGCAATATAATCTTCTAAACGTTCTGGTTATCGAATCCTTAAAACACCCTCCTCCCCGGGAGAACTGTAGTCAACAGTGATTTCTGTCATAAGAAAGGAGTGCAAATTTAATAGCAATTCCTCAAAGTGCAAATGACTTAACAAAATAACTAATGAATCCATTCAGCACAGATCACTATCTGATCTGTTAGATGGCAGTTTCTGTGGAAACGAAGTTAAATATTTCCAAAACAATGACCTCGAAACACAAATGTAATTTATTGATAGGTATTTACATATCAGACAGTTTAAGTATTAGCTAACTAAGAGGTAGCCATTGGCCACCATACAGGGAATTAAATACAGAAGAATGAATGAAATGCACAAATCAGTGACAATATAACAGCAATGACATTATAGTGATTCATCAGCACTGGCAAGGAACCTGAAGCTAAGAGTTTTGGATCTGTCTTTGGAAAATGTTTCTAAAATGCACTAAAATGCTTTTGTAAAAATTACAATAACTAAATAAGTACCTAAATAAACTTTTCATTTCACTTATACGGTACTAATTAAGGCATAAAACATCTCAGTAATAAGCATGTTATACTATTTTACAGATGAAGAAGAAAGACAAAGCCAACGTAATCACAAGTGGCCACTGATTTTCAGAATTACCATTTTGAGATGATTTTGGCTCGATATTCAGAATTTTTGTGGCACTGCCCCCAACTCCATTTAATGTCAGCAGGAGCAATGAGTGTATGGGTCCTCTGCAAATCAAGTTCAAAATATTTACAGTTAGGCACTCAAAAATGGAGGCATCCAATATTATTAACAAACTACTTGACACACAGCCTACGTCTACACTACAGAGAACTTTCAAAAGAAACCCTTTCAGAAGATCTCTTCTGAAAGAACTTCTTTTGAAAGCGTGCACCCACACAGCAAAAAGTGGATCAAAAGAGTTATCTACTCTGTCAAAAGAGAACATCCACACAGCTCCCGCTCTTTCGAAAGAATGGACCAGGGATCGAAAAATCAGGTGCCATGAGGACTGTTCTTCTGAAAAAAGGGCCAAAAGAGCTTCTGAACTGGTTTTCTTTCTAAAGCTTTTGAAAAAAGGCACTCTTCCTGAAACGGGAGTGGAAGAGCGCTTTCTAAAGGACTGCCACATTCTTTCAATTTACTTTCAAAAGAACACTTTTTGTTTGTAGACGCTCCATGGGATCTTTTGAATAGAATCATAGGGCTGGAAGGAACCTCAGGAGGTCATCTAGTCCAGCCCCTCGCTTCAAGCAGGATCAACCCCCACTAAGTCATCGCAGACAGGACCTTCTTTCTAAAGACTTTGCTAGTGTTGATGCAGCCACTCTGGTTATGTCTATACAGCAGCATTTATTCCAAAATAATCTATTCTGGAATAATTTTTCAGAAATGGCTTAAAATAATGCTGCTACCCACAAAATGCATTTTGAAATTGCTCTTAGCTATTTCAAATACATCGTGTACACACAATACAGCCTGTTTTGAAATAGAGCCATTGGACACACTATGGCTTATTTCAAAATGGGCTCTATTCCCTGTCTTAACAATAGGTATTTTGAAACAGGCACTATTCTTCATGAAATGAGGTTTACCTATTTCAAAATAAGTCAACCCCTATTTCGAATTTCATCATGTAGATGCTAGCACAGTTATTTCAAAACAGCAGTTGTTATTTCAAAATAATTGTGCTTTGTAGAACTACCCAGGGAAACCAGCCTGGACCAGATGTTCTGACTTCTAATTACATGCTCTAAACATTAGATAGGGCTCCTTCCACACAAGAAATCACAAGCCAAGTGCAGTGAAAGAGGAATAGCTATTTCCCAAACAGAAGCTCAGATACTGTGATAAAGGCATAAATTCCTGGACAGATAGAAACTGGTGAGAACTTATGCATCAGAATACATAGTAATGTGCATCTGTTTCCTTACTGTAAAACCAATATAGGAGGAAGGCTGGGCATAGCAGCCATTAACATACACACCCTCATTACAAAATCCTTGATCACACCCCAATATGCCCTGTTCTGGCTCACCCAGTACAGTGTCTATAGAGCAACAACTGTGCAGTGTTTCAAAGGTGCCAGTCCATAAGTGGGGTAAATCAGGCTTCTCCTAATACCTGTGCCTGCTGGGGGTTTGTCGAGTGCATATTTACACAAAATTCAACCCAATGAAAACAGCAGCAACACAATGAAATAAATTACAAACCAGGACATGATGAAATACCTAGATGACAGACCCACCCAGTTCATTTTTCTGCCATGTTTAAAATGAGATCTAATGCAGCCACTGGCTAGATGGAATGGCAGCGGTGCTAGAACAATTTTTATAATGGGGGTGCTGAGAGCAGTTGAACCAAAGTGGAAATCCTGTATGCAATGGAAACTGCTTCAAGACAGGAGTGCTGCAGCATCACCCCAGCAATCCTAGTTTCAGCACCTAATTGTCATGGCTGCCACTCCTTGGGCTACTTCACACCACAAGCTGTCCCAGGATGACAATGAGAAGAGTTTGATTTTTGCAACCCTTCCAAGCTATCTGCTGGCTCGATTAGGAGGAGAGGGAAGCTGCTCGTTCCAGGCCACAAGAAGGATGTCATTATGGAAGTCAGGGAGGGTAGCAAATTGTACAATGAACAGGAGGGCACATGGCACCCAGGACTAGGGCTTGTAATTGTTTTAATTTGATGATAGTTTTGGCAAAGTATTTCAGCTAGACAAGAGGCTCAGCAGCCATGCTCCAAAGTGCCATACCGGACCTCAGAGTTCAAACTCTCAAACAATCATGGAAATTAATTGGGATTGAGAGGCACTGGCGAGCCCCTGGCTAGAGGTTGCTGATCAAATTTGCTAGAAAAGGTGAGAGTGGAATTCCAACCTGGGTTCAGTTCCTGGTTCTGTCACCTATTTGATTGCAGGCAAATCACTTAGTTTCTCTCTGTGTCTCAGTTCTGCACCTCTAAGTAGCTCCCTACCTCACAAGTGTATTGTGAGGATAGTTAGGTGTACTGTGAGGATAAATACATTAAAGATTATGAGTGCTCAGATACTCTGGTAGTGGGGTTATATGAGTACCTAATATAGAAATATTGCTAGGGACAAGGAAATGCATTCCTTAGGAGTAGGCTCTGGGAACCTTCTAGAGCAGGGGTGAGCAAAATACAACCTGCCAAGCCTTCAGATCTGGCCTGTGGGCTGCCCCTAAGGCTGCAGAGGGTGAGAGCTTCAGGTACTGCCCTCAGCCTCAAGAAAATTCTTCAGCTCTTATTGACCAGAAAGCAGCCAAGAAGAGCTGAGAAATTTTGCTGGAGGTGAGAATGGCATATGAAACCAGCAAATGGGAGCTCACAAATTTTGCTGGGGCAGGGGCAGTGCAGAAAAATTTCTCAGTTCCCACTGAGCAGTTTTCAGCCAATAGGAGCCAAGAGATTTAGCTGGGAGCAGGCATACTCATGACCAATGGGAGCTGAAAGCTTTTGCTGGGGGCAGGACAGTGCAGCACAATTGCTTAAATCCCATTGTCCCGAGCCTTCTTCTGGCACCACAACCCAACTCCCTCCCAGACCCTTCACCCACTCCTATATCCTTCCCCCACATCAGAATCCCCTCCTGCCTCCCTCCCCCAGGTCACAACCCCCTCTTTCAATAAAACTCCCTCTCAGACCCCACACCCTATTCTGCACTCTTTTCCCTGTTCCAAGCATCCTTCTGCACCCAGCCCTGCTCTCATACCCCACAGCTCCTCCACAGAAAAGCGCAGCCCTTGGAGTGTGGCCCAAAATCCTGGAGTGGCTCCCATCAAAAATCATTGCTCAACGCTGTTTTACAGTGATTTAGTCCTGGTTGAACTTTTCTAGAACATCCATTAGGCTTGGCATCCTCTATACCTGAATGCAGCTGAAGGCTTTTTAGGTAGAAAGTACTCCTCCTGATACCATGCCATGTGGCAAAAGAAACCCTCTTACTAAGGGAGGGGGAAGAGAAGAGTAGCTCTGATGTAAGTTGTCTGGAAAATCTCATTACGTGTAACTCAATATATCTCAAGTAGGAACACCCTGGCATAATACCTACACGGGCACGGAGGTAACTAGACTGGGAACAATAAACAGAACATAAAAGGAATGTGAATACCAGAGCTTTAAATAAGTTAACAGAACATAAAAATCAATCACACCTGGTCCAGACCAATCCTAAAAGGTGGTGGTCATCTGCCGAGAGTTGGATCCAAGTAAGTCATTGGGCATTGCTAATAAATCAGGATTTCTCCCACAAACTGGCAAGAAATTGTCTCAAATTCAGTAACACCTACCTTCCCCCACCTACCCCCGCAAAAAAATCCTGCCCTGCTAAAGCACACCATTCAATATCTCATGTTGTAAATCAGCTTCAGATCTATATATGGGTAAAAATACATACTATCTCTCCAAAACTCTGAAACTCAGCAGTGTCTTTATGCCTACAGTACTATTTAAAAGGAGAAAATACCTACATACAAAAACATTCAGGCAGCAATGAAAACTTAAACACAGAACCTAGGCATGTCTCAGCGAGATAGCAAGGAACATATGCTGAGATTTTGCTGACATATCAGGATTAGAAGGAAAAACACAAGGATTAGAAGAAATAGCATTTGTTCCTCTCTTAAGAGCATGGTGTGATGGAAAGGTCAGTCTGTCTGCTGCCACCTCCCTGACACTACTAGTATGTCTCCCATTTCTGCCTTCCATCCCTCAGGAACTGGTACCGTCTGGCCTGACTAGCCTGATACGTCAGTCTGTCTGCCAGCATAGTCTAAAATGCAGAGCAGGAGGCCAAATGTGCCCAATCAGCAGTCATGCTACTACTAAGAGAAGGGGTTATGAAGCCACAGTGTTCAATCCCCAGATGGCACAGATGACCCAGTATTCTAGGGTAAAGAGGGGGAAGCTAGGATTCTTCCAGCAAGACCCCATTTCCAGGGTATCACCCACATTCTACTAAGCTCAAATGCCTGCAGATATGTTATGCTGTTTTCAAAATATACCACATGCCTACATGGCCATCTCTATATAATATTAATCAGTTCAGTTTGCCGCAGCAGACCATCTGCTTTGCTCACACCATAGTACTCTAACACAGTCTGGTTACACTGCTATCAAGCACATTTAGGCATCAGCAGTACAGAAGCAATCTGATCCGTGCTGAAAATATTACTAGGCTAGCAAAAATAGCATAAGGGAGGGAACATTCATTTTCATCTCTCACACTGGTAAGCAACATATTTAAAGATGCACCCAGATACACATTCAAATTAAATCTAAATACTGCATATTAGAAATGAAGGGCTGTCTCTGATTACATGTATATGCAGGTTAAAGATGGAAAATTCCATTTAGCAAGAAATTTCCTAGACAGCATTCAAGTGTACAAGCTGATTGATAATATATTCTCTGTACATTGCAGTTGAATATAGAACATGTCAACCTGCCATCACCACTACCACACACACACAATCACAAACACAAAAACAAACAGCAAACCAATACTCCAGTATATCCCCATATGCAAAATACACCCATCACAACTAGCAGCCCGATCACCATCAGAGACCAGCACAAAACCAGAACACACCCACCCAGTCAAATCACATACCCCATAACATACATCCTTTCCACCTCCAAATAAACTCCACAAATACTATCCCTGCAAACAACTAACACCCAATCCAACACAAATACATAGCATACTTAACAACCAACACCCGGCCACCATCCCACCGAAAAAACAAGATCACCCCTGCAACCACTTACCACCTCCAAAATTAGAAACATCCCCACCACATAACATCTCCACTACACACACATCCTCACATACGCCGTAAAACAACACTCTTTTCTAACCTGAGTGTCAAATCCACTTTCTAGCGAGCTACTCTTCCTGGGGGGGAAACCATCCCCTGCATTCTCATGTCCATGAGGCGACTTCAGGGGAATCTGGCTAGAATAAGATGGCTTAGTCACCTCCACCTTGTTCCCAAACTTCAGGTAACAGGGCTGTGGGATGGTCCTGGCTGTCGGGACATGCAGGATGGGAGCAGCACTATGCACAGGTTTAGGTAGTCCTGATTTCATTTTGGAGGCTACCAGGATGGCTGGCATTTTCTCTTTCTGCTTTCCTAACACGTTTCTGACAGCAGCAGCAGCAGCAACAGTAGTAGCAGCAGCAGCCAGGGAGAGTGAAAAGACTGGTTCGTAAAGCTGCTATGGAAAAGCAACGCTGCTTAGGAAGCTCCAAAAGCTGCTTAGAAAATAATAGAATGAAGAAACAGACACTTTTAAGCCTAAAATATCTCAGTGTCTTGCGAGCTTTCCACCTGTTTCCTTAAGCCACCGTCCTCCTTCCACGCCTCTTCTGTTGCTACTGCTATTTAATTTGTTCTTTCCTTTTGCTTGCTGACTCCTATAATTTTCTTTCTTGGAAAGAGGAGACTTTTACTTCATTATCTTGTCACTGCATCTCCGAAATGAGGCAGCCTTTTGAAATAAAAAAGGAACCTGCTGCAGCATATGCTTCCTGTGTGTGTGTATGTGTGTGTGTGTGTGTGTGTGTGTGTGAGAGAGAGAGAGAGAGAGAGAGAGAGAGCAAGCAGGATTTCCAGCTTAAGATGTCTTTCTTCAGTCTTAGCCAAGAAGCAGATGTAGCTCAGTGTGTTAATGACTGATGCCCTTGGATGTGAGCCTTAGGGAATCAAGCTTCTTAGTCTTAATATCTGTGAACAGGACAATGATGTTAGAGCAGAAGGAGAAACACCCATTGATGACATTTAAATTAAAAAAAAAATGCCAGTAGCAACAAAATTTCCCAGCTCCTCCAGTGATGATCGTGAAACACAGAGTAAAAATTCAGCTGTCAAACAGGAGGGACAGCAGCCATCACCTCATTTTAAACATCAGCACTGACACAGGTGTCAGCACTACTGCTAATATATTGTGTGTGATAGAGGCAGCCTGCTGTTCCTACACCAAAGAAGGCGACAGAGATTAGCTGGAGCAGGGGAAGGTTGCAAGCTGACAGTACAGTAAAAGAGTGCAGGCCTCTGATTGGTCCTTCCAACTCAAATCAGAAACAAAATATCTCTGCAAAAGAGGAGTGGCTTCAACTCCTGTGACTGGCAAGCAACTGTGTGACTATGCTCAGTTACAAAGCAGGATCTGTAATAGCTCTGCAGAAGCATCCACGAATGAGTAGTGTAATGTGAAGGATGCATTAGTGTTTCCAAACAGTTTTTTTTTTTTTTTTTTACTAAAAAGCATTTCCAAATAAAAACACAAGAGACTGAATCATCACTCAATTTTTACTCACTCCTCATTCAGAGCTGCCTTTCAGAAGTGTAAAGAAAGGACTTACTTATTTAACCGACTACTGATACATTGACAAAGGGCTTTAGCTCAAGTTGCATCATCTCATGCTTTATCTCTAGAGTTTCCAGTTGAATTCCTAAGGAGTTAGCCAAGATGGTGACCATCACGCCAACAGTTAGGGCTAGCAACAGGAATCTCCCAGAATAGGCTCAACCTCCCAGAGGCTACTGCACCAATCTAAGAGATGTTCTGAGGCTAAAAATCTGGTGGCACTCAAACCCTCTAGACTCAGCTCAGGGCCTTCTTCAAACACTCCAAACCCCTCAGCCTCAGCTCAAAATCCATATCCCAACCCCCACCCAGTTAAAATGAGTGAAGATCAGGGAAAGCAAGCAATGGAGAGAAGAGTGATGGACTGGGCGGGGCCTTGAGGAAAGGATGGGAAAGAGTGTTTGGGTTTGTGTGTTTAATACAGCTGGGAACTCCACTAATAGCCAACAAACCTTGTAAGGTATGACTAACCCCATTTTACAGCCGGGGAAAATCTGAGATACTGGATAAGCTAAACAACTTGTTCAAGATCACATGGTAGATAAACGGAATGGTTAAAAATAAAAACTATCTCCTGTTCTAACCACTACACACAACACTTCCTACCCAACATTTGTACATAAAATAACCCGTGCAGACTGAATAAATGGCTTAAACTCAGATCATACTAAACTGTGGAGTAGTTTTGCAAGAGGTTTCATATCAAGTAGGTTATTTATAGACAAATAAAAGGCCAGGACATGCTATCATTGCAAACTCCTGTGTCTCCTGCTTATACTTGCTACTGACTCCTTAATTAAAGTGTTATCTGATACTCCTATAGTTTTGTACTAAATCAACATGTTAAATATTTTCATTTTGGCATCCCTACTGTCAAGTACACAGTCTCTGTGGGATGCTTTGCACTAATTTTAAATGGGTAATCTTTTATCGGTAAATGTATTTTTCCTCTAGTCTCTTTATCCACTAATCTCAGATTACAAACTGCTCATCTCTGTTCTTCCATCTCATTGATACAGGTTTCCCAATGTTTTCCCTCCTGCCACAGCATGAAGCTTAGCTTCCAGCTAGAAATTATTACGAAAAAAAATGTCAAAAGAACAAAACTTGACAGCCAGAGTCAGATTTACCAGATGAAAGGACAATTATTGGAGAAAAATGCATTTAATGTTACAATACTTTACACATTGTTTCAGAGGTGAAAAGCCAGCCTTGCTATGTAAAACACAAGCAGAGATTGAAAATAGACAAACAAAAAAACCTGCAGAAGATCCAGGTCCAAATGAAAGGGTAGTTTTAGCTTGTTACAATATTCATAAGCTAAGCTGAAGAGGTAATTGATGTCTTTTTTTCTGTCCTTATTATGAATTTCATTAGGTTCAGTGCATTTTCCCCCAGTTTCACAAGATTCTGCCAATTTTAGGGGATATGTCTGCATCCTGGAAAGCCAACTACCTAGCTTACAGATACAAACACACATAATTAATTCAAGTAAAGAAAAACAAACTCTTTCAACGGTACTTCTTCAATGGCTATTGAATTTCATGATTGTCAAAAAGGGCAGAGTAAATTCCCTAGAGAGGGGATTTTACATCTGTTCCCTAGAATGAACATGCTCATTGACAACAGCAGGTCAAATTTTCACAAACTACTCCTTATTCTCTCTATCTTTACCTACTGGAATTGCTCTAGAATCCAATCCTGCGCCTCTGCTGAATGCCACTTGTTTTGGAGGTTTAATAATGTGGACACCTATACACCAGGACCTAACCTGAATTGCAAACAGGCACCTGAACAACCAACAAATGGCAGTATCTGCCATAAGCAAAGTAGAGACTGAGTCACATAAGGACCGGGGACCTAAAAGCAGAAACTTCTATTATTAATCCCTTGCAACCCAGGTCCCCTCTCTGTGTGTGTGTGTATTCATTCTGTTGTGACTATTTGATGAGATCCAAATGATGCTACCCAATCTCACTGAGATACAGTGTCCTGCAGGCAAGACAATGCTGTCGCATCACAACATGACAGCATACCATTTTAACATGTCCCATCACAGGCTACAGGCTTCTTCACATCACAGGTGAAGAATCTGAGGTTTCGATCCCTCTAGTTTGAACCATCTTTGGAGATTTTTAGTTATTTTCTATAACTAATTTCAGTTATTCCTTAAGGCCTGGATTTTCAAATGTGCCTGTTTACCATAGAAAATGGAAGTTGGGCATCTAACTCATGCAAACTAAGTTGTTCTTCTATCATCCAATTTCAGTATCACAGTTAATCTCCAAATACTAACAAATAAACTAAAATTAAAAGACGATCTTTCAGCTGAAACAAAAAACCATCCAAATAAAAAAAAACCCACAAACTTTATCTTCTCTGGAGATTGCCACATATGTCAGACTGGCCTGTGCCCAGGTCCACAGACGGAGAAGGTGAAAGTGTAAGAAAAAACATAATTCTCTTGTGCAGGGCCCCTTCCGTCTTTGTCTAGGCCCTCCCCTCCCTGCTTAACACTCTTCTTAGTCCCCTCTTTCACTCCTGTGGCAGTGCTCAGGCAGTGGTCATGGTCATCACCTGTCTTTGAAGGTCCTTGGATGAACCTCCTATACATGATCCAAAAAACAAGGCAGTAAGCAAAGTGCAGCTTCCCAAAAAGGATTCATAAGAGGGGAGTTAGAGAATTAAATGTCTACCATTTAACAGAAGAGAGGATCATGGATGGTCCCCTGGCTGCTGTGCAGCGTACTGAAGCAATCCTCTATGCAGCACTAGCCTAAAAGGGTGGCTTCTGGGAGCCTGAGGTTTGCCACAAACTTAAATATCTTCCCTTCATAGCAAGAATCCTGAAAGAGGATGACAGGCATAATGAACATTTCCCTAGCAAAACAAAAAGCAGTCAAGTAGCACTTTAAAGACTAGCAAAATAGTTTATTAGGTGAGCTTTCGTGGGACAGACCCACCACGAAAGCTCACCTAATAAACCATTTTGCTAGTCTTTAAAGTGCTACTTGACTGCTTTTTGTTTTGATAGTGTATAAGACTAGCGCGGCTTCCTCTCTGTTACTATTGAACATTTCCCTGTGTATCCCAAACACATATACAGGCTGAAACTCTCTCACCTGGCAACATCCTTCGTCTGGCAGGACCATAGATGTTGCTGGACCAGAGGGCTCTAGCTGTGCAGGGCCAGAGTGGAGCCTTGTGGCAGGGAGGCCCCTGCCAACCTGCTTGGGGAAGCCCCAGGGACAACCCCGGGCAAGGAGCCAGTTTAGGGAGCCCTACCATGGGGAGCCCAGCCCCAGTCGGGAGCCCTGCCAGGAGCCTCACTGCAGGGAACCAGCAGGGAGCCTGGCTGGGACAAGGAGCCCCACAAGCAGTCCCGCAGCAGCAGAGAACTCAGCCTAGGCAAGGGAAGCCTAGCAGCTCCACAAAGGAGCCTGGCAGGAGTGGAGTCCCCACTCTACCCAGACTGGGGGCCTGACCTCCCCACATCTGGCAAATCCCCTCATCTGGGGCCTCTCAGGTCCTGAGAGTGCTGGGTGAAGGAGGTACAACCTGTATTGTTTGTTTAATCCCTCTTTCTCCAGTGAGGTATGCACTGAATTTGGAGAAGCCCCTGGACTCTGAGGCCACCAGACTTCGAATTTCCTGATTTCCTAACCTGTGTGGTTTGGACAAACCAACAATGTACTCAATAAGGGCTTCTTTTTTTAACTGTTTTTCCACTCCAATAATCTATTTAGAATTTGGAAAGAGCATTGTTTGGTGTCCAAAATCTCTGTAAGGAGTATGTCAGTCCCTCTATTTTGTGTCTGCTTCCTTTTATAGAATAGGAGATGATTAAATTCCTTTTCAAAATGCAGCTCTCCTGAAGTTTGTTTTAATAATTAGCTTCGCCTCTCTTGGCAACAATGGTTGAGGACTGCCTTAAAGTCAGTTACAGTAATTCATTTTATGACCAAGCTGCCTTTTCTGTATGTTTAAGGTGCAGGAGTGCTTTCTGTAGTAAGGAAAAATGGAGCATAATGGTGAAAAAAAAACTTGCCTACCACAAGGGGCCACGCTGTGCTGATCTTCTACCACCCGAGAGCACGAGGAGTATGTTTTACCATATGACTCATGCTAATAACAAAAATTCTCTATGTGGAGGACTCTGTATTAGCTCATAAATTAAATTAAAATAGGATATGGCTCAAACTTCACGATGGTTTTGCAGTCTAAATCTATGTTTCCTATCTGTGACAAAACTAAGAGTCCTGACTTTGGATTTTATTCATGCTTCTCCAATTTGATGAACAATAGTCTTAATTTCAGCTGGATGGGAAATTTGGGGTGGAGGTGGGTGGTGATTTTCAGAAGAAATTCAAATATTGAAAATATTTGGTTGAAAAATGAAATATTTTAATTTTGCAAATGATGCCAAGATGCCTGATGGGAGCTCTCATATGGGTGACTCACGCTCTAATTCTTCTCTAGAGGCTGACCTCTGTGAGAAGACTACATCTCCCATGGTGTTTGAGGGTCTCCTCTCTTGAAAAAGTGAGGTGACTTTGGCATTGATCAACAGGGTCAACAGCTGCCCAGGGCCCCTATCTGCCCAGCGCCCCAGAGCAAGGTGGGAGGGGAGGGTGGCTTTGCGCCCTGGAAGGGGCATGGCCAAGGAAAAAAGTGGCAGGACCTAGGGCAATCAGACCCCAGTTCCACCCATACCGTGGCACTGGGATCCTGTCCCTCACAGCATGGAGTGGTGCAGCAGCGATGCCATGGCACTTCAAAGGGGCCCAGAGCTCTGGCCAGCACCACTGCCCCTTTCAAATACTGGGCCTGGGAGTAACAGCTTCATTTGTACCTTATACCCTGCTCCCTCCCTTCCCCCTGTCAGCAGGCTTGCATTTATATCTCCACATGGACAACAAAGACATAAGGCAACTGAGATACAACTCCCATGAGGCACCACAGCTGCATTTCCAAATGAAAATAGCATGGCTTTAAACCGAAATATTTTGCTTGTCAGACATCTGATTGTTTGACATAAATAAATACATTTTCTGCGGAAAAATCAACATTGTAAGTAAAAAGAATCACTCCTCTGAAAACCCAGTCTTCCAAAGCAAAATGGTTGAGATGGAAAATTTTTGACTACTTCAACTCTTCACATATAGTATGTTTGCAAAATCAAATCAGTGAACAAACAAAAAAAAAATCACGTCTACAACTTTCCCACAATAGGTCCCAAATGGACCTAAGAAACCAAAAGAGATGTTACTATCAGTCCTATGCAAAATTAATGCTTTGGGGCTTCCTCTGCTGCTGGTGCAGTACTGGTTAACCAAGTGGCACTTTCCCCAGATGGTGTGGAAAGCAAACACTGATGCTGATGCACATACACCAGAATGTTTCAAGCAAAACAAAAAACTCTGTGATATGCAGTTGTTAAACACAAACAGTGGTGTTAACTTCAGCTCCGTCCAAAACTGGGGTTGGGGTGGTAGATGACAATCATCATTTGGCAAATGGAAATGGACACAACGTGTAAGTATTTTATGCTGGGTTTCCTTTCTTCCTTACAGGACATTTTAACAAACAGTGGGTCAGTTTCTAATATTACATCAGGAAAACTCCTCATCTTCATGAAACCAACACTTACACCCATGTAAGTGAAAGGGAAATACGGAAAAGAATAAAGTAATAATAATACGTTGCTAAGGGTGCTGATTATTCAGTGCTGTTGATTGAGCTGAACTAATTCACCGTGTCAAAGATAACCCTTCTGAAACTTATCACCAATATTTTATTTTTTCCTTGAGTCAGTTATGGTATGCTCTCAGATCTCCGCCTAATCACTTAAGACTGTAAAACTATCTAGAACGTCAGCATCTGCCGCCAGTGCTGTTCCCGCAAAGGCTCTCTTTGAAAATATGTACAGTTGCCAGATGATGAGTTTTCCTATTTACTGTAGGCAAGCCATCCCTGGCATTAACTTGAGAGGAGTTGTGCCAGGGACTATTTTTGGCACTGCAGGCATTCTAAGTAATGAAATTGATCTTTTGTTATATTATATAAAAAACAAGGATCTAATGCCAAGAATCAAACTTGTAAGTTCTCTTGAACTCCAGACTCACATGAATAAGAATTGATTCCATGGCTTTGTCCACATTGGGGTGGACAATAAAACAGAAGAGTTTGCCAGGGTTAGCTGCTAGCAGACTGCCATTGCTATATTTACCTGCCCCTCCACAGTTATGGGCGATTGCAACTCCATTTGCAACCAATGGGAGCTATTCTTCTTACCTTCATAAATCTCCCTAAGGAAAGCAGGAAGAGGAACATATCTTTACGGGCTCACACTCTGACTCCCAACCTGTCTCCCTGCTAGTTTCTCTCAGACCCTTGTCTTCCTCTGCTTATGTGCACCAAGTCCATCTGCTTTCTGCAGTCTGGACCTAGTGCTGGGAACATCTACAAGACAGATTGAGAAGAGGGGATCATAACCTGTCAGAGAGAGGCAGCACTTATATATACACCAATGCAGGCCTCAAGCCAGAAAACCTCACACAACCCTAGGCATTGCAAATAAGTCCCATCAAACTGTCCAGTCTTTAAAGTATAAACCGTCTCAGATTTATCCTGTTTCCTGCAAATCAAACGATCACTGACACAATTCAAGGGAAAAAAAAAAGACAAATTCTCAAATGGCATAAATCAGCATAGTTCCTATGATGCCAACTTGAGAATCTGGCCTGAAAATGTTATAATTTATCAAAAGCCTATTAAACTCTCAAGCACTGATTTTCTATTTCCTTTCCCAGAACTAATGCTTATCAAGGAATTTTTGTTAAATAGGAACTCTCTTGTCCATTTAGACAGTTCCTGCCCTGTTCATTTAATGATCTACAGCCCAGTGCTTGAGCCATCACAAATGCTTCCTGTTATACTTGCCAACTGGCGGCCAGATACTCAAGCATAACTAGCAAAGTCCCCCCCGCAGTCTGGCCTTGCCAAGTTTACATCCCTCATGTTTCACAGCCAAGACTTGATCAACAGTCAGCAGCTCTTCCATGGGAGCCCCAAAGAAAGGAAAGCCTCCCCTTGCATTCCCATTGGGAGTTATGCTCAGCTGGAAGTTGCAGTCTGTGCTTCATAACAGCTATCGTGAAGATGACCTGTGATTTTCCTAACACTGGATCAGTAAATGCTGAATGAAGCAAGCAAGTGGAGCTGGCAATTTAAAGAGAAATGTGCAGAACCCCCCCACCCCCCGCCAAATACCCAGATAATCAGCAATGAGGGAAAAGCAAACAGAGAGCTTTATGGGGTTTAAGCAAATTATAGTGTTAGAAAAATTGCCTGAGTGTCTCCAGAGCTCCTTTAAATAACAGTGGATGCTGATGAAAATGCAACTTTAAAAGATTCTGACCATGTTATTCCTGGACCCACTGAAGTAAATAAGAGTTTTTCCACTGGTTTCAGTGGGGCTAGGATTTCACCAAGGAATTTCTGAATTTACATGCATATAACTGAGATGAACCTCTAGCTCACTGTCTCTGATGAATATGACTCTGATGAATATGCCATCCTGTTAAATAATTTTTGCCACCCTCTCCCCAGACATAGCCAACTCCATCCATTGTGATTATACTGTGTATGGTACTATTTTAGGAATTTCAGGAAGGACCAAAGAAATTATTTTGGGATACCTCCTTATGTAGCTGAGCCATTTTACATTGAAAATGTGAGAGAGATTTTTCAGGGAACTTTTGCTTGTATCTCAACATTTGTAATCAATTTATATTGTTTTAAGTTTTCAAGATCTCTTTGCAAATAAAAGGGCTAGAAGTCCCCCCCCCCAGTAAAAGTTTGGGTTGTGTTCTTTTTTAAGTTCCTGTTCCCCCAAATGAGAGTGCTCACTGCTATGGGCACTGCAGGAGCCAATGGTTCAGTAGGCATCCTTCAGTCTGCATAGACTATGGATCACGCCCTTTAAAGTTTCAATTGAGGACTTCATTTACAGCATCTATTGTGACTATGAAGACCAACATGAGAGTGACAGTCCTTGCTGCGTCTCTTGCAGATGTAGTGGGTGTCTGGCAAGTCCTTATTGCGCTTTCTGTGCACTCGCTTCTCCTCTGCTAGCTGTCTGATCTTCATCTCGCCCTTCTGAAGGGCCTTGTGTAACCCCTGCCTCCATCTGCTGTGGTCGTCTGCTAGTTCTTCCCAGTTGTCCAGCTCGATGTCTACCTCTCTGAGGTCTCTCTTGCAGACATCTTTGTAGCGCAACTGGGGGCGTCCGGGAGGTTTTTTGCCAGAGGCTAGCTCACCATACAGGATGTCTTTTGGAATCCTTCCATCATTCATCCTGTGGACGTGGCCAAGCCAGCGGAGTCGACGCTGCCTGAGGAGGGTGTGCATGGTTGGGATTCCAGCTTAGGGCCAATGGACAGCTCTGTAAAGGGTAAAATCAGGCTTGCTTTCTGGATCTGAAGAATTGCTTTTTGTGCTCTCTTCTCTTCTACATTTCCTCTGTTTTCCTCATTGTGGACTGACAACTGATATCCCCACCCGACTAAATAAATGAAATTTTAAAAATGGTAAAGTTTAGTCCTCAACCAAAGGCAGTGTTATTAAGTGGTGTCTGGTCAAATAATTTGCTACATCCCCAACAAAAGAATGATATGGTGTTTGACTTGTTTCCCGTACAGCTATGTTTTTAAAACATTTAATTACAGTTTTGAATAAGAATTGTATATTATTCTACTCTGTACCTTTTCACCACTGTACATTTTGCCTATGACGCTGTGCAAATTCATGGTGCTCAATGTTTGGCAGATGCCCACATGTAGTGGATTTCATTTGATCTCACACATCCCATCCTGTGAGTTTTAATAATGACAAAATAGCAAATGTCACATTTTGACTCATAAAACCCACTCCAGTGAGATGTCTGAGATGGAAGAGCCACAAGGGCAATGCCAAAATGCCCCACAGGTTTGGTATGGCATAAGGTACCCAAAGGAGATCTGGAAAAATCTGAAATATAAACCAACAGCAGTGAAATGACACAAACCACTAAAAGGTCCAGTTTTCTGTACTTACTGCAGGAAGAAATGTATTTGCTGGTGCCCACTAGTTATGAATTTGCTATAGCAGACACACTTACACTCACGCTGGACACTATCTCCTCTTTTCCAGAAAAGACGTGTACTAATTTTTTGGTGTGGGAGGGCCACCTTAGTAGCAAAAGTTGCCGTATTTTTAAATTGAATTGGAGTTTGAAAAAGCTTTGTTCAGTCCACTGAGTACCTAAACTAAGCTGCCTTCATGCTGGTCACAATGCAAAGTATAGACTAACCAGAATGGAATAGTAAATCAATCATTCTGAAATAAATGTGAAGCTTATCTACCATTCTCTCTCTCTTCAGTTGGCTCCTGACATAATGCAAGATGATTTGTTAGAGGTCAAAACTAATTGTAGACTCTGCTCCATTCTATGCTGTGTTAAAATAAATCCACACCCACACCCTACACACAACTGTAATAAAATCTGCACAAGCTATGCCTTGTAAGGTATAATTTGAAAACTATAACTGGCAGATCAGTAATATGGTAAAGTTATTTAAACTTTCTTTGCCTGAGTTTCTCCCTATAAAGTTGGGATACATAGCCTACATTTTGGGCTTGCTGTAATGACTAATGTTTGCACAGCAATTTAAAGGTGAAGTGTTAAGAATAATTATTTACTTAGACAGAGAAGGGAACAGAATTTCCATCCTAACATGTAACAGTCCCCATAGACTGCCAATCATTTGCTTCAGGATTCCCAACTGGAACAGATATGTTGTACGCAGAAGTACCATCACAAATAAATCCTGTCAAATATTTGGGCTCTGGGTCTGCTGTAACAGCTAATGTCCAGCTCAACTGAATTCAGCTGTGTTTACTTAATTGTTAACTTTTTTTTAAGTGCTAAACATTCTACATTTCTGTTTGGGGTTTTCTTTTAATCTTCAGACAGCTGCATCCATTTCCAAATTTCCCCTTCTAATTCCAATATTGTGTTTCGAAAAAAGAAACCTCTTTTGGACAGCATCCTTTCTGGCACAAAGAGAAAATCAGTATTGTGGGCCATGTGTGCATGTCTGTAAGAAAGAGTATGCTGCAAACTTAATAAAAATTTGATTGATGTTCAATTAGGCCTAGGAAAACTACACCAGCATTTCTATATAAACTGGAAAAGGTTGGAGGCTATATACCACACAGCATCACAATGTCATTTCAGATTTCTTTTACATTGTGCTGAACAAGCATTCCAAATTCAAAAGAGTAATTAGCATACAGCATAAAAATTAGAGCATGGCAAATACCCAAGCTTTAACCTTGCATCAGAAAGATCAATGCTACACACACACACACTGGGAATTCAGCGAGGCTGTGTGGTTTGGTGTCTACAGCACTGAAGTGTTGCTGATAGGAAACTTGCAGCCCAGCTGCTAACATTTAGTTAAAAGAGTTCCAGGTTATTATTAGTGTAGAGCTAGTACAATCACCTATTATTAAAGCTGCCCAGCACTGCCCATTAAAAGATCCTGTCTTCCACAGCTTATAACTGCCACACTGAAACATTGTTTTGGCATTAAAAATGTGCTATCTATGTTCTTGAGAAGTTCTAGCATCTCTCATACTTGGGAGCAGGGAAAGGAAATGTAGCAGGCAGGTGGTCTTTATGGAAGTGGTGTGCTTTTTTGCAGTTCCTTTAAAAATCTGGCAACATTTGGCCAAATTATAAGCCTTTGAAAAGAAAATCTGATTTCACAAACATTCAGGAAAGACTTCTAGGAGCATAACAGCTAAAATATTCAAATATTCCCTTCTCACTGAGCATGCTCAACTCCCTTGTGGCAATGTTGTGTGGCAGGACTGTGCGTGCAGCACTTCACAGAACTAAGCCTGCTCCAGCCCAAGGCAAGAGAAGAAGCTGGACTTTTCCTACAATTGTTCTTCCTGGATGCTTTAGGATGTTTGGGGGGGGGGGTGGACATGGGAGCTGAGAGCATGGAGTCTGTGTCTTGTATGCCCTCAGTGACCTCACCACCTGCTGATAGCCTGACTTGAATTCAAAAGGGACAAGACCTGAACCAGGGTCAAGGAAAAACAGAAGATGGGACAAGGAGCCTAATAAGACTAGGAAAAGGAGTGGGAGCACAAAAACAGAAACTGCTGTTGGGACTTTGTGGCGATAGACTGTACAGTGAACCTGGAGAGGGACATTTGGACTGTTTAGGAGCAGCAATTGTGGGTGGGATATAAGTTGAGGAGTGAAGATTGGGGCTAGGCAGGCAATGGGAACAGGACTGGGACAAGAACCAGACGTGTGGAAGAGTCTCAGTTGTGACAGTGACAGAGAAAGGTTGCAGAGGATAGGGCAGAAGGAGTCAAGCTTTGGGGAAAACAGAAGAATTTGTGCCTCCTTGATCTTTCTAGAACATGGGATGGTACATAAGACTCCTAGCCTTACACCACTCCACTGCAGTCTGCAAATACCTGTTACTGTCTTTCATCCTCCTCTAGTACAGGTCCACAAAGAGAATGACAAGATTGTCAAATTAAACTACTGTTATCAGTTAACTCAAATGGCAGAGGACGGTGTACTCTACAAGTACCAGTACTTCCAGGCAAGGGTAATGGTGATGATATAACGATACAGAATGGGATTTCTGTTTTTCATACTTAAACTAGGTAATTACACACACACACTCTCACTCACAAACACACACAGAGAAAGAAATATATGTACATGCATTCAAATAACACAAAAATTCCAGTCACATGCTCAACATTTAGGAAATATCAGAAGTAATTTAACCCCTTTGAATGTCTATATCTTGACATAGTTTTAATGACATGAACACATGCTGCTTTTCCATGGGACAAGTCCCTCATTCAGTGTACACACTGGATGATGCTAAGCTATTTGAGACATTTACAATCTGATTTTTCAGAGTACTTCATATACTGTATTCAAACATAGCTCCCATTGACTTCAGTTGCAGTTATGAGGGCTCAGCACATCAGCAAAACAGACCCAGGTTCTCAAACTGAGCAATCATGAAAAATGAGGTTCCCACAATTAGTGACCACCTGTAAAAGTTTAGTTCAAGTGGCTCACAGAGTATCACATAGGAATTCTGTAGCAGAAGGAGGGATAAACTCATTCTCCAGGGCAGCACTGAATTGCTTTCATCCTCATCCTCCTCTTTCTGCATTCCCCACCTGCCTCATTATTTAAACACCTTTCAGCATTTGCAACCAGTTAGGTGGGGATATTACAGACAACAGCTTCCTTTGAAAAAAAAAGCTTCCTTTACAAAAGCTTCCTTTACAATCCTCATTCATCCTTGGAGCCGGTCCACCCTGAGCTTTCAATGAAGCAGGCATCCTTTGGAAAAACTCATATGTGATCACATCATTAAAGACTATCATAAAGCATACGCACAAGGGAGACAAATTAAGGTAGCACAGACAGACTTCAGTTTGGCATTACTTAACTTTTGAGTGTTGAGTTATCAGCCTTAATGTTCTGCTAATCTAGTTTTGCTATATAATTTAATATAGTGCTCCAAAGCATGCTACGTGCTCCTCTGTACAAAGAGAAAGACTGATCTTGCATACAATGAAAACCAGATACTCAGTTTTCATAGATATCAATGGAAGTACACTGATTTACAGCAAATGAGGATTTGGGTCTTCCCATTTATAGTGTCGCAACCAGCGAGCAAAAACAATGGGAAGGGAGACTGAGGCATAGCATGATAAGATCTCATGTGCATGCATTTTGAAAGTTTTGCAGGGTGTATAACCATTTATTATGCACCAGCAATAAAATAGCTGCTCTTCAGATTAGTCTTCTGTCTAAAAATGCAAGTAAGCAGCTAGAGTTTCCACTCTGCTTTGAAGAAACTGCACACACATATTACCTAGACCAAATTTTCCACTTCCTGGGGCTGCCATGTATTATTAATTTCAGTAATAAAATCAAAATATAAAACTCAGTTTTCAGCTTTCTCCACCTGGTTAGCTATATGCAGGGGTTTTCTCCTCCCACCTCAATTAAAATTCAGGATCTTATACAATAAATTAAAACTAGCTTATCTGGGTTCAACAAAGATGCAGAAAAGTTGGTGGCACATTTAGGATAGTAGGCATTAGTCATTGTTGGGGCCTCCCCAAATATCAATGTCTTGGGCTCATCTTCTTCAAGCTGACGTGAATCCTTACCATGCAAGATTGCTCTGCAAGCAAGAAGGGAATAATCCCCTTTTTAAGATTGTCTAGCAGGGAGAATAGGGTCATAAAGATGTTCCTCCTGTGGACGTAACCTGAGGAGTAATTTTCACTGCTGGGGTGGACAGTGATACAAAACTCCAGCTACTGAATCCAAGAACTAAGTCCCAATACGTAAGCTAAAATAAACTCTTTTATGTTCTGATGGAAAGAAGTCCTTTGGATTCTGATTATATAATTTCTATTTAAAAGAAAAAAAGAACTGTAGAAAAGAGCTGGATGGCTCAAGGAAAATCGACAAAGAGCTTCCACGCTGCCTGTTTAAATATAATCTTCATTTGCACATCTACTAATATAATATATGCCATCACGTGCCAGAAATGCCCCACTGTAATTTACATTGGCCAAACTGGACAGTCTCTACGTAAAAGAATAAATGGACATAAATCAGACATCAGGAATGGTAACATACAAAAACCTGTAGGAGAACACTTCAGTCTCCCTGGACATTCAGTAACAGATTTAAAGTAGCAGTCCTACAACAACAAAAATTGAAAAATAAACTGCAAAGAGAAATTGACCAGACACTGCGAGTGGTTGGCCCATTACAAAAGCAATTTCTCCGCTCTTGATGTTCACGCCTCCACCTTAGCTACTGATAACAGGCCACATTGACCCTGACTGAATAGACATTGTCAGCTCTGGCCTTCCCCTTCACTGAGACTCCCTCTTTAAATCCTCCTCTGAAACCCCCCCACTCATGCATCTGACGAAGTGGGTCTTTGCCCACAAAAGCTTATGCTCAAAAATATATGTTAGTCTAAAAGGCGCCACAGGACTTCTTGTTGTTTGACTATATCCAAGTTAACCATGAGTGGAATTTGTTAGTTGCCATCTGACAGCCCTTTGGTGGTCCTTATGTAAAACTAGCTGATAGCCCCAAGTTTCATTCCTTGCAGAGAAGGGGACAATCATATTGTAGTAAAAGAAATAGGTGCAAGTGCCAGTTTTGCCACAGAATTCCAGCAGTAGCCAATGCATTTAGGCCAACATTTGCAAATGTGACTACTAATTTTGGATTCCTTATACACTCTTGGCCTGATTTTTTGAAAAGTTTGAGCATATACCACAACAGTGGAAATCAGTGTTCTCAACACCTCTGAAAATCAGGTCCAAGGTATCTCAGAGGGGGGAGCCAAAAACAGAGGCAAACAAAATCAGTAGCCACTTTTTGAAAATATGGGTTTAATCTCTGTTACCTGCCAACAAAGCAATTAACACATCCCTATGGGTCCAGGTAACAGAGAGGACACACTCACTAATGATTGTGAGGCACTCAGAAGGGAGCTGACTAAGGTCTACCATTGGCCCTGGAGCAAGTTGTGTGAGAGGGCCTCAGGTGGAAAGGGAGGGGCTGAGGGCAGCCAGCCCTTAGCACTGCCTAGACTGCAACATATGCCCTCCCCACAGCCCTCAGAGCCACACTGAGTACCCAAGGCAGTGCTTTAGCAGTGATTCAAAGGGGCCCAAGGCTCCAGTCACTGCCATAACCCTTTGAATTGCCAAGCTGCAGGGCAAATGCTCCCTTTGCCTTCCTAACCCTCTCCCTCCCCCATTCACGGGTATGAGAGACAGACAGCACGTGAACATTCATTTAAACTTAACCTACATCAGAGTTACCATTGCATGACATGCACAATAAGGCCACGAAGAATAAAATACCCTCTAAAGACGAATGTTAGTCTCTATAGTTCCATCTGTACAGCAAGCAGGAACCGGCAGCAGTGAGTCTCAGAGCCTGAATCTGCACAGTTGGGCTTCTGCTACAGTGCCATAAATAAAACAAAAAAGCAGTCCTGTAGCACTTTAAAGGCTAACAAAATAATTTATTTGGTGATGAGCTCTCTTGGGACAGATCCACTTCTTCAGATCTGGAGAATTCTGCTATAAATAGTTAAGCAGACGGTCAGCATTGAGCAGGAGCCTGGACTTTGAAGCCTAGGGAGGCAGTGGGTTTTAGAGTCTGATGTCTACACAGCTATTTTAGAGCCATAGCATGAGCTCCACGAGACTGTGGCTCTGAGGGATTGTCTATACTTTTGTTTATTTTTTTCATTTAAAAAAATACTTTTTTCCCCAAGAAAAAAAAGTGGAGTGCTCACATTGCCACTCAAGAAAAGTCGAGTTGAGAGGCCTTTTCACTTCCAAATAATAACTCCAGCTATCTGAATGATTTTCATCATATCCCTGCCTCAAGGTTGAAAATGAATGCATGTGAACAAAAGCATAGCTATTCTTGGCTTATGCGAATGCTCCTTTTGCAATGCCGCGGCTCTCAACTGTGGCTGTAAATGAGAACGCTCCATTTCACAACACTGTGGCTGCGTGAATGCGATTTTCCAACTTTACTTGTTTCAACCTTGGGACATCGAAAAAAGTAACACTGAAAAAACATGTGGTGTAGCCACAACCTGAAGCTCACTGCTGTGAGTTGCTGCTTGTGGTGTTGCTAGATCATAGAGGTCATGATCGTGTGGGGAAGCTGTACTGCTACTGATGCTGTTCTGTTCTAAGTCAGAAGTCTTATTCTTTGGGGTGGGTCAGTCTGTCAATTTTCAGCAGCCTAATTTCACTGCAATAAAAAATATGTTTTTTTAAAATTAATTTCTCAGCTCTTTTCTTTTTTTTTTTTTAATAGCTAATATTTTCAGTGAGGCCCACAAAAACATCAATTCTTTAGGCTGGCCTATAAACAAAGATGTTTTGATATACCAGGGAGAACTATGCAAACTGATGTAGTAGTATCTGAACAAAACAACCATGGTAATGTAATCTCTCTACAAAGCACAGCAGGGGAGAGGCTGGAAGTGGGGCAGGGAATTAAAGTTTGCCAAGTGGAAAAAGACAAAATCATTAGGGAAAAATATTGTCAGGCTTCTGGGAGAGAATTATAGCCATTGAAAAGTAGAAACAAAAACAAAGCTACAAAAACATTAACAGCTGTCTCTTTTCATGTGGAAATCTGCTTTGATTGGATGCTTTCTGTTTAAAGCAAAACTGAGTCACAGACAAATAAGATGAAAGTTAGGGAGGGCCATGCAGGTAATGCTGACGAGGGCAGGAAAAAAACATGATAATTTATGATTTATTTTTCTTTTAACCCTCTGTGTTTTGAGTCCTTCACCCAAATTTAGGCCTGTGGAAAAGTCCAAGTTTCAAATGTCACCAGATAACCCACCCAGTAGCCTGGTCCAAAACATGGGAAAATAAATCTACCCTCTTTCCTCTTAGATATTTCAGCAGGTATAAATCACGAGTAAAAAAGGCAGTAGTTTCTCAAATGAAGTCTGAACGTGAGAATGTGCTAGGAGCAGATAACTAGGGCAAAGAAAATTACTCCTTTTGTATAATGATGTGGAAGCAAATCCATTAGCTGAGAACACTGGTTGGCGGAAACAGACCTCAGAAACAAAGGGCCAGGATATTAAAACAATCTTTCAGCCCAGTACAAAATATCTAACAGAGTCATGTACAGAAAGAATCATCATAAAGCAAGGCTGTAAACTGTCCCAGAGGTCTTACATTTCTGCTCCATCACTATTTAGAGTTCATGATACTCACAAGTCTGAACACAGCACCAAGCAATTTTTGCAGACTATTATCAAGACAATGAGCGCTCTGGGGTCCAACCAGAAAACTCACTCAATGAAATCTAGTAAGGCAGCAGTAACACCTCCTGTACTAACGGTGATAAGAGTATTGCTCCATGGTATGTCGATATGAGATGATCCCTTTGTGCCAAGAGGCCAGTAAGAGAGCCTACTTGAGGACAAATATTATCTTACACACTATAAATACACAAAAATAAGATTAGAGGCAACTGTTGTAACACCAGCTAGCTTTAGCTTCCCTGATAATACCCCATAGAACTATGGCTAGCTTGTTAGCCTAGTACAGACTAAGACAGAAGAATGACAACAACTAAATCTCCTGTATCAGTATGTGTTCCTTACACATCTTGCATTCAGGTATTTCCCTCACTCTGACTTGGTTACGTTTTTGATAGGGTGACCATATATCTCTATACTGAATTGAGGACACCTGGACAGAAAATAAGGGATAACTTGCCCATTTTTAAGAAAGTCAGGACACCTGTAGAAGGGCGTAAATACAGGAATGTCCCTTTAAATGGGACATTTGGTCAACCTAGCTCTTGAAATCTGACACAAAGTAACTTATCTCTCTCTATCCACTCTATTTGTGTGTCCATGCAAAAGCGTGAGATAGGATTACCATTTACACAGTCTTGGATCTTAAATAATACAACATAACAACATATAGCAGTGGTAACATTAATTCAAAACCATATGTCCAAAGTTTCTCCTTATTCTCTCCAACAGAAATGTTGATTGGCCTGTGCATTTGAGCAACTCTGGGTGCAGAAGCCCAGCTCCTCGCCTTGCGTGGGTGCCTTGGGGCATGCATAGCACTAACTAGCTTAAAGGGAATTTAGATGATACCATAAAAATTCATGGTACACCCACACTTTGAATACTGTGTGGAGTTCTGGTCACCCCATCTAAAAAAGATACACTAGAATTGGAAGAATTATAGAGAAGGAAAAAAGAAAAAAATCCTGAGCTGGGTCACCTGACCACATAAAAAATGTCGGAGCTCGCTTTGTTCCAACAGCTTTTCCTTGCTCTTGTGAGCTTGGCAGGGAGCTGAGACAGAAATGGGAACAATCCATGAATTGCAATTGCCTGCCTGCTCACATGAAAGAGGAGGGGAATGATGGAGCCATGGAAAAGCACACGTAACAATCACAGGCAAACCAGCCATCAGAGTTTACTGCAGGCAGAGCATCAAGCTCTAATTTTGGGATTTGCAGTGCTGTTGCTGTCCACAATTTGGGAAGTGTCTATGAAATCCCAGTAACTCAGGGGAATGAAGGTGACAGTGGACTAACTGTAAACCAAATTAATTTGGATACTAATTAGATTTTAGAACCTGACATTCATGATGGTTTCTTATCAAGAAATTAGTTTCAAGGTGCATCATCAGGACCAATCCCCCTGTTTTGCGAGGCCAACCCTGAAGTATTCTACCCTGGCTGTGCTGTGGCGGTGGGGGAGGCATGTGGTGCTTGGTGGTACAGAATTCTCTTGCTCTCTGCTCCCACTGAGGGAGGAGAACAGATAAGGAGACTGAAGAAGAAAGAGCTGATCTGTAAGCAGCAGGGCCTGTACTACAGACAGTGCCCAAAACTGTGAGGCCTTAAATAGCTGTTTGATTCGGAAGCCAGCATTTAAATGTCTAGAATGACTGTACTGGTGGCTGAAGGGCAGCTCAGTAAGCTCCAAGCAGCAGCTGAGTGGCACAGACATAAAAGCACAGTGCTGTTTATTCAATTGCAACTGCTGTAAGTGAAAGGAAGGAAACAAAAAGATGCCACCATGGCCATTTCCCTGCTATCACTGGGATGGGGGATGGGCAGAACATTTCTGAAGAGTACATAACCAACATATTTCGCAGCTATATAGAATTCTCCTCACAAAGCCCTTAGTGAAAGTTCGTCTCATCATGTCCTGTGAGATATAGTGGGTCAGTTCTATAATCTTCACCTTACCAGTGAAAGATGCTGAGAGAGTTGAAGAGCTTTTTCCAAGGTCACAGAACTTGTCAGCATTAGAGAGAGAATTAGAGACTGACTACAGCTAGATCTAGCCCTGTGCTCAGTGTGATTTTTTCAAACAAACCTATAGCTCAGGCTTCTTCTGTTTACTGTATGTGAATGACTCCTATAGTTCTTAATGACTGAGACCACTGAACCTAAGTATTAGTTTTGTTACAGAAAAATCAAGATTTCCCATAATAAAAAATGAATACAAAAATCCTTCTACAAGTTCTTCCAACCCTTTTAGGGGTTATTACAAGCTGTTCCCCATCTCTCTCAAGCATGACAGCATTCTCCTTATTGCTATGTCCCACACAAAGTTCCACCTATCTAAGGGCTCTCCCTTCGGAGCCCATCAGCCCAGTCCTACTTCAGTTAGGCTGGGTCTACACTGGGGGCTAAGTACAGATTAAGATATATGTAACGCCAGCTAAGTTAACTGCATAGCTGGAGTCAACATACCTTGATTTGAACTTTGGCACCATGCCCACAGCAGGAGGTCAAAGGGACAAATGCTGCCGTAGACTTCCTTTTCTCTTTCCAACTGCCAGGAGTACTGGGGTCGACAGGAGCACCCTCACCACTCAATTTAGCATGTCCCAACTAGATGCCCTAAGTCAAACAATGGAAGATTGACCCCTGAAGAGTCGATCTGCTGTAAGTATAGATGTGCCTTTAGACAGTACAAGTACACCTCCTGCCCAGTATCTAAGAATGCTCCCCTAACAGCACTTCCAAGCCCTCCCTGCCTGCCACCAGGGGGTCCCATTTTGCACCAAAATCTCATGTGTTTAGAAAGGCCACTGAGCACAGGGTTAATCAAGCTGTAACCAGAACAGCCTTTTTTTCCATCTCAAAATAGTTTTTTTGAATCTTAACCCCCACATCAAGCTACACTGACCAGGCTAGAAGTTGTTCACTGGTTGGGGAAAAGGGGTGGACCATATACAAAACTCCAGATCAGAAAAGCCCCAAATATGGGAGACCATTTGATTCAGACACACATTTTTCAGCTCAGGACCCTCTTAATTTTAATAGCTAAATTACTAGAATACTTGGTGGAGTCACTGCCCCTGGAGCCTGAAAATGTCCTTGTCTCTCAGCTGCTTCACTTTCAGTGGCAAGGCTATTGTGCTTGTGCAGAATTGACGTTAAAGCTTTTGGCACCCTAGGGAGACTAGATTACAGGCTATGTGCACTCAGAGTTTTAAGAAGAGTTTTGTGGGTAAAGAGGATCATCAGCAAAATAATGGGTTTAATCAGACATTAAAGACAATCAGTGGAAATCCACCCTTTGTTTTCTTCTTTATGGTAACTATAAGCATCAAAAATTAGGGGCTTGGGTAGTTGTCATTACATGGTTAAAAGCAGAGACAATGTTAATAGCTGCATTACATTTGAAATCAAGCACAAAGCCTGACTTTGGGGAAGCAAATCTTCAACACATATTCGTTATCCCCTTTGGTACCTTATGTTTTTTGGTCCTGCGCTCATGCTTATCTGATGTTACAGCCAGGTATCAGTGACAGCTGGGGATTGATTTATTTTTGCCCTGTATCCTGTTTGTGCATGGAATTCCTAACAGTCAGCTGTACTCTTAAAGGCACAGGCCCCACAGCTACAAAACCACTTACAAGGCAATTCTAGACAAGAATCTGCCTCTAAAAAACAAATGACCAGCTCCTCTGGGTCAACATCCTTCAGAAAGGATCACAATGTTACCAACTAAAAACGTTATGGCAGGTCTCATGATACCTGATCTTCTCTTAAAGCCAGTCATGGAATCCTGTGATTAGATGAGAACCTTAGCTTTCTAGGTGACAAGGGGCGGGGGAAAAGGAAGAGTAAATTTCTAGCCATACGAACACAGAGTAAAACCTGAAAATGTTACCTGAATGTATGCTAGAGACTCCAAAACAAAAGGGAAAATAAAAAGAACCCAAAAATTATTTTCTACAATTTCGTGATTTTTAAGACAATTTCATTTGGGAAGAATGACTCATGATTTTTTGAACACCTGGGGTTGGCAGTACTGAATACTGCATATCTGTGAAACATCTCTGTCAGCTTTTTCTGCCAGTTACAAATCTACCCCACCCACAGTCCCCTGGCTTTTCTCATTTAATCCCCTGCCTAATCTTGCATCCTGATCCATACTGTATCTGTAGGTTCCCACATGGTACAAATTCCTTTGCTTTAATATCGAAGTAAGGAGAGACTGAAGTTCTTTTTTGACCTATATAATCACTAGGAAATAGATGTACAAATACTGGACAACTTTTGTCACTAAAACCTTCTAAATTGTAATAAGTCTTTAAAATACTGGTGAAGGGCACCAGAAAGTCTGAGCTCCTATGATGCTCCTCACTGCCCAATCAGCATCATCTTTTGTTTCATGAAACTAAAACATGGGATGTTAGGTCAGAAATTCTATTTAAAAAAATTAGTGTAATACAAATTACACCTATTTAGAAATCTATCACCTTTTCATAAATTTGCTTATTTTATGCATTTCACCCAGCTTAGGCCAAATAAACAGACTCATAATTTTCACTTCCTGGTTCTTGTGCAAAACTAAAGTGATTCACATAGGTTGCAAATGCTGCAGGGAAATGTTTCAATACAAAGAACGTTTGTATTACTGAAGTTTAAGACAACTAAAGAAAACATTTTTATTGCTGGGTTTTTAAGACAAGACTTTTTTTTTGTTTTGTTTTTTGGGTTTTTTTTTGGGGGGGGTGTTACTCAAGCCCTATATTTTGGGCCCAGACAAATTGTTTTATGAACATTAATTTAGCTTGTACTAAGCATTGAGTTGATTTTATGTCTCATTAAGGCAGCTGCGCTAGCCCACCAGAATGCTCAGATCCCTAATGCGTGCCCTGGCTGAATTACTGTGATCACTTTTGCAGGACTCCCTAACCCTATTACCTGACAGCAATGCAGGCATAAATGTGTCACCACAGTATCTGCCAAAATCAGGAGCTCGGAGTATATTATTCCAAATGCTAAGAGAAATTGTCTGGCTTCCAGCAGAGCAGCAAAGAATTGTTTTTAAACAAGATTAAGGGAGTTACTATACCACCATAAAAGGCCATGTTTCAGGCCATGGCTGGATTCCCAAGCCCGGTTTTGTATAAGTTCTGGAGAAAAATCCATAAAGAAGTTACAGAACTAACCAGAAGTATGGAGTGCCTTAGTGATGACGACTGGATAAGGAGCTTAAGCATATACAGTTTGGAGATGAGAAGGCTGCAGCGGGTATCTTCTTGTATTATATAAGTACCTTAAGGAAGATCTCAAGGATTTGGGGGATGGATAAATTTGAACTAAGCACAGCAGAAACGTGGACATTTCTAAAATCAAATTTAAAGTAGTTTGTTTTAATCTCAACAGAGGGTCTATTTTCTCCTGAAAAGCTTGTCAGTACACCATATGTAATTCTTTGCCTGAGGAAATAATGTCAGAATCCAAATGACCAAGATTCAAGAAAATAAAGATGGACGATTACTTGTATGCTAGTGATATCTCAAGGAATAAATGGGATTAGATGCTTAACTGTGGTGATTCTTGCTTGCATGCACAGGGTTGAACTGATCACAATATTTAGAGAGTCAGGAAGGAATCTCTCTTTTTCCAGTGTATAATAGGGATCGGTGTGTGTGCATATGTGGAGGGGGAGATGAGGTAGGTACATCCCACCTGATCCATGAATCCAGATCACAGGGTGAGGTTACTGATTCCTGTCTTGTGTGTTCTGACAACATTATCTATATTACAAACTTTGATCAATGCCAACATAAAGCTACTGCAGATAGTATAATACTTGGGTACATGTATGGGTAGCTCCTGTTTCGGTGGTCTCCATACAGAAGTGCTTGTATTTATGCACAATGCAATGCACTATGGGTGCATGGTATCCCAATGCACAGTGCATCACCGTCTTTTGAGAAGATTGGCAATGCATGGTAGGGGTACAAAAAGAGTGACTGGAAACAAAGGCAACTTCCCAGCATGCAGCTGTCTGCAGCTATATCCCATCTTATTTGTGCTTTTAATAAAGTTTTCCTAAACCCACATGGATTTTCTTGTTGTCTGTCATCTCAGACAGAAGTATGGAACCTGCACAGCTCTACACTATAGTAAAATATTGCTAACATAGGACACATGGTTTTCCAGTACTTGCAGACTGTAAAAACCATCAAATCAACAGGGAACATGATGCTTTCTTAAGAGGACCGATTGCTATGAGACACAGCGGGAATCAATTCAAGGCTGCTATTGACATTCACAGAGTAGCTGTAGATGGTGGAGTGCTGCTTCTGAGCCCCCAAAATGAGCACTCAGGTGTGGGACTGCATTGTAATGGAACGTTGGGATGATGAACAGCGGCTGAAAAGCTTTTGGAGGTGCAAGGCCACATTCCTGAATCTGTGTGGTGCACTCACCATGGCCCTCCAGAGAAGAGTAACAGAATGAAAGCTGCACTGGCAGCGAAGAAGCAAGGGCAGTCATACTGCAAAAACTTGCAAAGCCAGACTGCTGCTGCTCAGCGGGAAATCACTTTGGAGTTAGAAAATCCAGTACAGAGATCACTGTCAAGTGTGCAGAACCATAATCATTTGCTGCTATGCAGGACTGTGACTTTTGAAAATGTGCAGGCTACAGTAGATAGATTTCTAGCAATAGGGTTCCCAAACTGCAATGGAGCAAAAGACTACAGAGATATCAATATTTGGCACCAGACCACCTTGGCACAGAGTACATTAGCAGAGTACCTCTACTTTTCTGTTGTTAGCAAGCACAGGTAGATCATCAGGGATACTTCACTGACATCCGTATCATCTGGTCAGGGAGGATGTTAAAGATGCGAGCAGCAAACACCATGGGTCTGCTTATAAAGCTACAAGCATGGACTTTCTTTTCTTACAGACTACCACTGGCAACACAGAAATGTCAGTGGAGATCCTGACGGACCCAGCTTCTCTCTTGTTCCCATGGCTCATGAAGATGTACACCAACCACCTCTCCAGTACCAAGAAGAGTCAGCTATTGGCTTAGCAAGTGTAGAATGACAGTCGAATGTGCTTTTCATAGATTGAAGAGATGCTGTCATTGTTTACACACAAAATTGGATCGCAGTGAAAACACACTCCAATGGTTGCAGCTTCCTGCTGTGTCCTGCATGGTATCTAGGAAGCAAAGGAGGAAAGGCTGCTACTGGGATAGAGGTCAAGCAGTTGTCGCCTGAGTTTGAGCAGTCAGACACAAGAGCTATTAGAAAAGATCAATACAGCTCTATATGGCCAAAGGAGGCTTTGAAAAAGTTCCTTAACAATGATCCATAGCAGTGTGTTGTGGTGTACTGTGCTCTACCTGGCCCTGCTGTTTCAAGGACAGTGGGTATTGGGTAATGCTTGGTGTGCAGTCAGGAATATAACACTGTCAATGCACCTATTTTGTGCTGCTCAGTGTATATTTATGTGTTTGTCACTGATACTATGAGTCATGGCATGCTGTACATTTCAGCTCTGCTAGACATTCTTTCAGTTCTGCTAGGCATTCTGCAGCATATGCTATGAACTAGTAAAGATGAATTATTTTCTAAACAAAATCAGTGCAAAGAAAATGGTTCAATTTAAAAGCAAATGCATTAATAACTCAATAAATTAATAGAACATAACTGAACGGGAAAGCATATTCAGGTCAATTTCACCTACACACAGGGACTATAGATTTTGCAGATCGTTGTATATGAAGCTGTGGTTGTTCTTAATGTCCTGAGTGTGGAATGGGAGATGTAGAGATGCAGTACTCTTCCTGTCCTACTTATTTCCCTCAGGAATTCCATGGATATAGAAAGGGGACTCCCCTCCCCCCAGCCCATAACAGCAGCACCTGCAGACAAATATATAGGGAATCTTTGTCAATACAGTCACAATGGAAAGTCCAAGTCAAGACTCAGAACGCTGCTCCCTAGCTTCCCTAAAGTTTTGAAGAAGACATGCTTATTGACACATCCGCTTTAGAGTGGTTGTACATGGCTATCATCTAACCGGGGTGAAGAAAATGAGGAAGAGATTGCTCAGTTGCCTAAAACTAAGAGTACAAAGCAATGCCACTGAATATTGACCTCATTTTCCACAAGCAGTAGCAAGTTTAGCTGTTCTCTCTCTCCTGAAGGTAATGAAGGCACAGAGTGCACAGCTGCTGTTAGTGCCCCGAAGCCATCAGGACTGCATGTCTATGTTCCGGAGTGGTACCTGCTGAAGTTATCACTCACTAGTGTGGGAAAGTATCCTACTGTTACAAAAAAATAATGAAAAGCCAATAGCCGGTATCCTGTTAAGGTGGAGGCACCATCAGTATATCATTGCACAGAGACATGCAATTACTTACCAGAAGTTCTGTCCCCTTTACCTGGCTCATGCATGCTCATCTGCCAGGATTGACTGAATTGTGGTAGAGTCTCAAACAGGTCCTGTCTAGCTGGACCTCCTGGTCATGTCTCTTTCATCCTCCTCCTTTTTCCCTTCCACCTCCTCCTTGACTTTGCTATTCGTGCCAGAAATCTCTGGCTTGGGTTCTTCCGTGGCATGTGGGTAGAGCAAGGAGTCCCTGCCAAATATGGTATGCAGCATTCTGTAAAAGCTGCAGGTTTGGGGCTCAGCTCCAGACTGAATGGTCACTTCCTTGGCCTTCTGATATGTCTGCCACAATTCCTTCACTTTCACGTGGCAGTGCTGATGGTCTCCATCATATCCCTTGTCCAGCATCCTTGACCAAATGTGCTAAGAGATATTGATATTTCTTTGCCTGGCAGGCCTCTTCTTTCCCTGGGGCCATGAAAGCCAACATCTCCTCTCTACATCAAGCCAGAGAGCATCTGGAGTGTACAGCCAGCCTGGGCAGCTGAACAGTTACACAAAACAATCACGCAACACCACTGAATGATCACAGTCTTTTCATGCTCCAGACTTCAGCTCATTACCCTAGTATCTTTGTTTGATCCATTTATGTAGCAATCAGTTAATGGACAGGATACCATGATCTCATACTTCATACTGCTACAATGTTTGTGAAGAACTTTGAAATACAAATATTAGTATCAGCTAATCACTTTTTAAAATTCATAAAGGGAGAAAAATACACTAATGATGAAAAATTATGGTCCTTCCACTAAGATCACTATCCAACTCTCCCTAAGTGTCTCTGCTACGCACGTGCACCTTTCATCTTCTCCGAAGTGCTTCCCACACCAAAAAACATATGTTTTCTAAAAGAATATTATTATGAAGGGAATCTGGAATAATTTAAAAAACACCTGTACAAACCTGCAAGGAAGTATTCTCGATTAGCCGGGAGATCCCAGAGCATGTCTGCTGATATGCAACAATGTAAAGGGATAAGTGGTATGCAAAGAGCTCCATTGTAAAAGAATCCCCTCTTTGTGCAGATTAAGATTTTGCACTTACATCCCTAGTTCTATTCCTCCTGCACTCAAAATCGCTCCAAGAGCCTGAACCCCTCCTTCCACCCAAAGTCCCTCTCAGAGCCTTACGCAGGTGGAGGGGGTGGAAAGTTTGAGTGGGGGATGGAAACAGGCTTTGGCCATTCTAGGTACCATCAACATTTTTGCAAACTTGCTGCCCTTGCTCCCACTCATCTTACTATTTCTTTTCAATGGGTCTGGTAACACCTTGGTCTTCACTACTGGTGAACTCCAGCTACAAACAATTTCTACTAATCTATCAAAGAAAAAAACAGTACAAAAAGATTATGTTTGTGAGGAGGGACATTGTTAACTTTTATTTTCAAAGTACATACAGATTTATTTGAAAATTAGGATGTGAGCCCTAATGGCAAACTTCAGGTCAGAATTTCTCTCTCCTTCAGTCTATGTGTAATGCACATATTAGCATGTAAGGCAATGCCCAAGGTGACAATTCATGTAGTTTGTTTACAGCCACCATTCCTGGCTCTCAGTGTTCTGTGCTGGTATTTAGCTCTAATTTACCCCTAAATGTCTTCTAAGAGCCCAGTAAGCAGTGGAAGTGTTGGTAATGCTACTAAACAACCTTGACCTCTCACAGTTCAGCAAACTGTCCTGTTCAGGTCCTAAGGGTGCTATATTAGAGAGGCTCCACCAGTACATATTTTCTTGACTTCAAGTCCTCCTGTGCCTCCTGCTTCAAAGTCCTAATCTCGTAAGAACTACATAATTTGGGATACAGGAACAACTATCCTCTGTCATGAATTGGTAAAGCCCTTGTGATTTCAGTGCTACCAACTTTTAACAAAAGTTCTCATGTTTTACAAAAGACATTATTAGTATTTTTGATGGGATATTTGACCAATACACACCCAACTTTGGAAGTACCAGAACTCTCCAGACCCAGCTCAGCAGTGTAGAAAGAGAGATGTGGCAAGGTAACATGGGCTTCTCATTTTTCAATATTAACCCCCTCATTTACCCAGAAAACTATTCTATTAATTTTTGCACCATTTTTTATCCAGTTTTAATTGTTTTGTTCCAAACTGATAAATTTCTTGGAAATTTTACACAAAATAATAAACTGAAAACAAAGAACTTTGTACATTGACTGACAACAGTCATTGCCAGTACATTACACTTAATACTCAATTCTGATGATTTGCTCTTCTGGTAACTGAATGGCTATGATGAGCACATTCAAGGTCACACACATAAAGTCAAATGGTGTAAGCTTGCACTGGGGTGGTGCAGAACAGCACTAGCCAGGGATGCTGGAATAATTTTTGGAGTGAGGGAGCCAAGAGCTGTTGAACACAATTGGAAACCCTTTATACAATGGAAACCACTTAAAGACATCAGGGTGCCACAGCACTCTCCATCCTCTTAGTTCCAGTACCTATGGCACCACTCAGAGACAGCTCCAGGAGACATTCTTCTACTCAGAACCCCTGGTACAACCTCACTCATCCTCAAGCTTTGACTCTGTTTCTTCCTCCACTCCCTGAAATGTGACTCGCACTTTTGAGGATCTAGAAAGGACCCATCTATGTGCTCCCCTGAGCACAACAACCAACTGCACTTAGTTCTTACATAGGTGTTGTGGGAGTCACAATGGGGAAGCATGACATATTCGTGTCTGCCAGTAGAGTACGTTGACTGTCCAACACCTTATATATTTGCTGAGGTGGGTAGAACTTTTGAAAACACATAGCCTTGGTCTAACTGCTCCCAATGAAACTAAAATGAGCTTACTCCTTGATTTGAATGAGCACAGAGACATACCAATAACAAGTGCTTTTGAAAATTGCATCCATAATGGGCAAAAACCAAGGTAAGTATATATAAATAAACCATTAATCCTGAGGTCCCTACTCAGTCAAGACTATCACTGACTTCAGAGGAGTTTCACTCCTGAGTGGTTTACCTTGTATGCATGGGGACAAGGCTGCGTCATACTAACTAATGTGCTTTCTCCCATTCACATTAGGTCTTCCCGTACATCAGATAATCTCTTTCCGCACTCTCTCTGGACATGGAGGCTCCACTTCTTACCTGAGCCAACTGCTAAATACCCAAATTTGAATACTTATTCAGCTTCAGGCTTTGGCCCTTGGTCATCCTGTGACTTCGGTAAACATTAAGGCTGACTTATTTGATCATCCACTACTAAATCAAAGCTTCCCTCTCCAGTAAATCAGTCTTCTATTAGACACTATCAGATTTATATTATCTTGGAAATAACACAGGACTGTTTTTCCACTATATCTTCTCTACAAAGAGAGACGGTAACGTCTGCGGTGTTTGAAGAATGTCAGGAAAGACCCCTTAAAACAAAACCTATGTTTGTAAGTTCCAGCCAATGAAAAATGGCAGAGACAGGCAAATTCAGTGTTTCTCTGCCAGTTGTCAGCCTGGCTCTGAAGAGGATAGATGAAAATGAGGGTGAAAGAAGGTCCAAATGAAATATTTAAGCAAATGCTTTCTCATGTGATTTGGTGCAAATAAGACTTTTCATCATCATCATCATCATCATCATCAAGCAACCTTTTAGTGGTCTTACCATTTATGTATATAAGTAATTAAAGCCAAGACAAATATTTATTTGTTCTCAATGCACATACCTCTTTGTGGGGCACAGTTGCCAGCCTCCAGTCACACAACTTTTAGCTGCAACATTATCAGCTCTTGCACAGTAAGAAGCATAAGGATAAATCAGTGCTTGGATGGAAGACTTACAGTGAAATCAAAATCCTGTGGAAAAGATTATGTAGAATAATGTAGTACATATAAGGAGACCCTAATGAGATGGGAAGTTGATAAAAGTCCCTCTATTGGTAGGCATTTATCAGGACTGGGACAGAAAAGGACCAGGAAAAAAATCAAGACAGTTCAATAAGCCCTAGGTAAAAACCACATATTCTATTTTCATTTCCTATTGTGTAATTATTACATATTGCATTGTTTTTCTTATACTGTTTTGTATCTGTAAACCCAGAAAAGTAGAAAAGAAGATTTCAGCAAGTTCATGTTCCATTCTCAATCAAGAGAGCAAGGCCCTAAGATGTCTGAAGGGGAAGTCAGCTCTTCCATTGGTTCTAATGCCAGAAAGGGAGACAAGACAAACCTCCCAATTTTAGAGGGTGCATAAAATGTTCAGCCCACAAAGAGCACTATTTCACATCTGCTTGTTTTGGCTGTGTTTGAGGCCAGCTTTCACCTGCTAATGGACACGGTTTCTAATCAAGAAGTTCTCCACAGAATGACAGTGAATATCAGAATGCTCTACAGGAATTGCTATAGGCTAGTACTCGACAAGTCTTTTGGCAATACCACTAGTTGTCCAGTCCATTCATATATTTATGGGTTTTCTTGGTTGTATTGTTAATGTACACAGTGCAATATCCCATGTCTGCATCGGAAGGGAAATACATTAGCCCCAGATTAAATAGGTCCCTGTTCCCAAGGTAAACCAGCAGAAGCTTGTTTAGAACTGGCAGGATCTTACCAGAATTAATGAGGGAAAACTTAAAGTACCTAGAAGGTTTCTGGAGGTGAGTGGGTCAGACTAATCAGAATGTCTAGGGCCAAGGGCTCGTCTCCTGGTAGCTCAGTGTGCACAAGGAGTTGAAGACAGGTGGTGTGGTGGAGGATCTGGGAGAAGAAAGCACACATAGGTACCAGAAAGAACAACCTGCAGGTAAGGAAGGTGCTGGAGAAAGTGGTCCAGGAAATTGTAGCTGGCACAAAGCTGTTATTGGAGACATTTGAAGGCAGCTGCTTTCACAGGGTCTTTGGGCTGGAGCCTGGAGAAGACAGAGTGCTTGGGTTCCATCCACCACTCTCTCCTCAATACAGTATGGAAACAGGACTAGTTTTGGTAAAGTAGTTTGTCCTGCCCTGTACCACTTGGAGGGGCCATAGAGACTCACCAAGAATGAGAAGAAGCTTTGTCACACGGAATACCTGTTGCTATCCATCCTGTATACAGGACCCCAGCCTCCAGGGCTATCAAGTCCGATAATTTTCACAACCATTATGCTGGGCAACTGAATAATAAAAATAATTAATAGGAAGAACCCTTCAGAGAACTGACTGCAAAATGTAATTAGACTCCATTTTCATCCAACAAGTCCACCACCTTCAATTATTTTTGGATGCTGTTGCATACTAATGACATGCTAGAATTCAAATAAAACAGTTGTTTGGAAAGGCTGCTCAGACTATAATGTACTGGAAACAGGCACTATGGGTCAGTTGAACAGTAAATCCTCTGACTCATCTGAGGAGTAACCACACCACTGGGCAAAATGCCCTTTAATTTTCATAAAATGCAAAGAACTTCTAATGCTGCATTACGAAAAAGCATCTGGCATTTGATGATCAAAGGCATCAGTGTTTAAATGAGTAACAGCCACTGCTGAGTCTTCTGACAAGTAAGTAATAGAAGAGACATGTCTGGCTCTGTAATACTCGGCAGGCTTCTGGGATCTCACCAGATCTCAGCACCTTTCCCCTTTTAGGAGTCTATCCCTGCTTCAGCAGTTTGCTTTCAGCTTCTCTTCATTCAGGGACTGATCCCACACTAAAGCAGTCATGTAGCATGTAGCACTTGAAAGACTAACAAAATAATTTATTAGTTAGTTTATTTGTTCGTCTTTCAAGTGCTACATGACTGCTTTTTTGTTTTGTTAGGATACAGACTAACATGGCTACATCTCTGCTACTATGATTCAACACTGAAAGGTCACCACATTAAAGACTGTGAGGTGTTCAGACACTACGGTGATGGGCACCACATTATATTAAGGACCACATGCTGGCAGACAAGATTAGGTCACAAGAAGTGATGTGGCAAATCCTTCCCCCTCTGCATTCCCACATGACCTCCACCTGCAACAGAATCAGCATAGGAGACATAACTAGGGGTGCAGGGGGTGCTGTACCACCCCCCACTCAGGTTGCACACAGCCTCACACCCAGGGCTCCATTCTAACGCCCTGCCTAGGGTCCCAGCTGCTGCCAGGACTCTGCTCCTGGGCTTGTGCCTGGGGTCCCTCTCAGCTGCAGGTTCCATGCCTGAGGCTCTACTCTCGCCAGCCCCACACACAGAGTCTTAGCTGCAGCATCCACACTCAGGGCTCTGCTCTTGCCGGCCCCTCCTTCCACCAGGGTCCCAGCTACAGAACTCATACTGGGGACTCTGCTCGTGGATCAGCACTCAGGGCTCTACTCTTTCCCCACACATGGGTTCCTGGCTGAAGGACCACACTGAAGCTCTGCTCCTCCTGCTCCCAGCAGTGATCCCAGCAGCCTCAGTTCCCTTAATCCTATCCACAATCTCCCTTCTTCTCAGACCCATTGCCTTGTACCAGCCCTGGCTCTGGGAAGAGAGGACATAAACAAGGGTAAATGGTGGAGTAGAGATAAAAAGCTTGGGAACCAAAAGTTTTCTAATGCCACTGAGAACCAATTCAGTTTGACTGCAGTCAGAAATTAAGAAGCCTACATAGGCTCCAATCTCCTAATGGGGAGTCTGCCTCCCTAGGACTCCCTTTGTGGTTGCACAGCCAGGGTGGGGCAAAAGCATATTCACTGATATGCAGATCCACCACCCTTTGGCTCCCTGTTGAGTACGAGCTAAAGAGCTACAAATCTCCTTTCACTCCTATCTGTGATTCTTCTGCGCCAAATCCAGCTACTTAGGACCAATGTAGAAAAATGCAGAAGATTTGGCTAGTAGCCATCAATATCTTTATGCTGCAGTGATTGATTTCTATAAAAACTGCATTATAACTAGAGATGGTTTAAGAGGGAGAGGGGAAACAATTGACTTACCCTCCTCTAATAAATTGACCAGCATGATTAATTAAAATGCAAAACGTATTGGACATTCCCCAACTATTAGTGGTGATTCAGTGATCAGGATATATGCACTTTTTCCTATGGTTAATCTCCCCTTGTAAATGAGTTGCTCTAGCCCTCCGAGAACTAAGAGTGGACAGCGATTCAGCACATTTTTGTAGCTGAATCACTAGGCTGTCTGCTGTTACTAGCCATACTGAAAATATGTGTGATGAGCAGCAAGTTTTCATGACTAATCACATCAGGCAGATGGGCAGGTTCCTCTTGCAAACATATGACACATGAGTGGATGAGAAATGTAAGGAGTTGCAGTGAAGATACCTCAGCCCAAATCACTAGTCCACTTGGTTTGAAGCAGATGATCTGAGACTTAGGCATACAGTAGTTTAACTATTGCCAGAAGGAAAAATATAATTTCCTGAGGCAGCTGTTTGTTTGGGCAGCTGTCATGATTTGTGAGGCCAGAGCAGACCGCTGTTTATGGGGACCATTTAGTTAATGCATTTCCCTTTCATCTCATTTTGAAAACAATGTGTGATAGTATTGATGGTGGTGAACAGAACTAGAAACAGTCATACAAACTCTGATTGCTGGTCCTTTGTTCTAATCACACCATCATGCTGCAAGAATCTGTGTTAAAATTTGCCCCATCACAGTTTTAAGCTGTTTTCTATTCCCATTTCTCAGCCCAAAACAATCCCTACCACCTTATCGCCAGAATTTACTATTTGTATTGGGATTCCACACAGGGATCCCTATTGTGGATTAGGACCCTCACTGTACTACACAATTTACTAACAGAGAACAAAAAGAGCACCCCGACCCAACAGAGATTACAATCTAAACACAACACAAGAGACCATAGGTAGAAATAGACAGGCAACGTGGAGCCACAGGTGACAATGGGGCAAAACTGGCCAGCAAGGCTAGCAAAAATGTTGTTTCTCAGTCACTAGCCTACACTCAAAGCAAGAAAAGTAGTACAGTAAAAGCTTTATTATCCGGCATGCTGGTTATGGGGAACCGGGGGTGGCAGATAATAAAATGTGCCCATTAATAAAGCTTGGGCCAGCAGCTGGTCCCACTCTACCCAACACCCCCAGCTGGGCAGTGGGCAACTGGCCCTGGCCACAGCTGCTGGCCCCATTGCTGAAGTCAGCCCCACAGCAGCCGTCTGTGGCCAGTCTCCTGGCTGACATCAGCCTGCCCACCCCCAACAACCATTTTCACAAGAGTCTGCAAGACAATATGGCAGCTAACCATGTAAATATGAAAGTTTCAACATTTGGGTTGTGATGGTTCACAGTGACTCATACTCAAGGCAGTTGCCTCACATTTCTGAAAGAGGTATACAGAAGAAAACACGTGCATACTCAAATGTCACGTTTGAGGAACTCGCAGTTGGGCAGGGATTGCTGTAATTTCACTACAGCTTCAGTGCAGCAGAGAGAATAGATCAAAAAGTAACATTTCAACTTAATTTTAAAAACAGACACCAGTAAAAAATAAAAAAAACAAACCAACATTGTGAAGTAGGGACAATGAGGTGAGTTATTAGTATCACCTCATAGTCCCTACTTCACAATTACAATCATAAAGACCAACTATTGACTATATTAATTGACCTACAACTCATCTAGTCACTACCAGTAATAAGGACAGAACAGCCTATGAACTGTGCAACTGATGTTGGATTGCAATGAACACTAAAGGTGCGTCTACACGTGCAAAAAACTTCGAAAAAAGAGGCCCTTTTTCGAAAGAGTGGGAGGAGCGAAATCAAAATCCGAACCCCGATCCCGTACCAGGAAGATCTCTCCCTTTCAAAATAATAAATCAAAAGAGTACATGTGTAGATGCTCCACAGCCCACTCTTTCGAAATACAGGTCCGCCATGGTGCCAATCAGCTGGAGCACGGGGCCGCTCCAGCCGGCAGCAGTGGGACTTTATGGTCCCTGGGTTCGGCTGCTTTAAAGCCGCATGCACACAGAAAACCCATGGCAGGAAGCTGAGAGCGTGCTAGAAGCAGCGTGCGCACAAGCTCCAGCCGCATGCTCCAGCCATGGCCAGCAGCCAGACCCCCCGCGAGCCCCACAGCCTCCCCCTCCGAGCCCTCTCCAGCCTCTCAGGGCTCCCAGGGGTAGAAAAAAAACGAGCACCCTCCTGGACAGAGCAGGAGCTCCGGGACCTCCTTGGCCTCTAGCAGGACGAGGAGGTCCTGCGCCACATGGGCGTCAAGCAGCGCAATGCCACAGCCTTTGGCCTCCTGGCAATGGGCCTCCGCACCAGGGGCCACCCGGAGTGTACCCCCGACCAGGTATACTCCAAAGTCAAAGAGCTCCGCCAGGGATACGCCCAGGCCAGGGACCAGGCTGGACGCTCCGGGGCAGGTCCAGCAACGTACCCCTTCTACCGGGAGCTCCGGAGCATCCTGGGGCCCCAGGAGAGTTCCCCCTCCGCGGCCTTCCTGGACACCTCCGGGGAGGAGCTGCAGCCAGCGGAGGAGCAGCCCGGATCGGGGACCCCAGAGGGCAAGGGGACCACCGAGTGGTTGAGCGAGGAGGGGGAGCTGACCATCCTCATCCCCTCCCGCTCCTCCAGCCAGGCAACCGAGGGCCGGACATCTCTGGACGTCGCCGGGGGACCCTCTAGTATGTACAGGGAGGGGCGCACACGTACTCCAAGGGTGGTGGTGATGCAATGGTTAGGCAACTGCACATGGGACCAGCGGTCCCGGGCCGTACACAGGCCAGCCCCCACATGGGATGTGGCACCCTGTGGTGGCACATCAGCCACGCCCAGCACCCGCCCTCAGTGGACAGCGCCATAAGCCACACAGGGGTGGCGGCTGGTCGGTGCCCGACAGCGCCCTGCACCATCCCTCGTACCGGAGACCCCAGCAGCTGCAGCCGTCCGGACACCACTCCAGGCAGGGCGCTGTCGGGGCCGTGGCCGGAGGGCCCTCCGGAGGGCCGGGGAAGACGCAGCCACCCAGCGTCAGGCCGAGGTGGCTGAGGAGCACCTCCAGCTAGCCCGGGTCGACATGGAGTGGCGGAGGGCAGCCTGGGACAGGATGCTAGACACTCTCCAGGGCATTGGCCAGGCTGTTCAGGAGCACACAGCCACTATGGCCCGCTTCCTGGCCCCCCAGGCGACTCCCCCTGCTGGTCCTGCCCCTGCCACCCCCCCGAGCCTGCCCCCGCTGCCCCCACTGAGCCTGCCCCCGCCACCGCCACCAGGCTCAGCCGCCGCCACTACTTGCCAGTAGTACCAGCACCTTCCTGGCCACCAGGGACCCCGCACCCGGGGGAGCAGGGCTCCAGGGGCCGACAGGGCTCGCAGCCCACCACCCTGCCCCGGAATGAGTGCCTCCCTCCCCCCTCGAGGTTACATGCCCCCCTCCCCCTCCAAGTTAGATGCCCCCCTCCCTCCTCCAGGTTAGATGGCCCCCTCCAAGTTAGGTTCCCCCTGTACATAGTTACCAACACCCAGTTTGACATGAAGTTTGTTTATTGTTCACCACCCCATGCTGTGCTCCTTGGTGGATGGTGGGTGGCAGGGATGGTGGGTAACGGATGTGCGTGGGATGTGGGCGTGCGTGCGGGTCAGAGGTGGCCGTCGGCAAAAGCCTGCCTGAGGGCCTCCCGGATGCGGTGGCTGCCCTGATGGGCCTGGCGGATGGGGGCAGTGCTCGGCTACTCTTACAGATCGCCATCTGGAGGGCCCCCCACAGGGACATAGGCATCCTCCTTTCCATCCACGATGTTGTGGAGGATGCAACAGGCACCCGCCACCTGGGGCACGATGGGGACCCCGACCTCCAGGCGTGTGAGGAGGCACCTCCACCACCCCTTTAGGCGCCCAAAGGCCCCCTCCACCACATTGCAGGCATGGTTGAGGCGCTCATTGAATGCCTCCCAGGTGGGGTCAAGGTGTCCCGTGTAGGGCCTCATGAGCCACGGCTGCAGGGGGTATGCCGCATCTGCCACCATGCAGAGCAGCATGGTGACATCCTCAGCCACTGGGATCTCCCTCTGGGGGACAAATGTGCCAGCCCCCATGCGGCGGCAGAGGCCGGAGTTCCGGAAGACCCTGGCATCATGAGAGCGGCCGGCCCAGCCCACGTAGAGGTCGGTGAACCATCCCCTCACGTCCACCAGCACCTGGAGCACCACCGAATGGTAGCCCTTCTGGTTGATGTACTGGCCGGTGCCATGTGGTGGGGCGTGGATGGGGATGTGCCTGCCATCCAAAGTGCAGATGCAGTTCAGGAAGCCCAGGTCCAGGAAGCTGGTGGCCGTGTTGTCCACATCCCCCAGGCAGACAACCCTATGGAGCAGCATCGCGTTGATGGCCCTGACGACCTGCAGAGGGGGAAGGGGGACACATGCTCTAGTGTGGGTGTGGCGGCCGTCGCCTCTCACCTCAGGCCCATTCTGCCCCCCTCCAGTTCAGCCCCTGGCCCGTGCAGCCCCCGCCCCGCTCCCATCCAGCCCCTTACAGGGGAGGGTTCCCCTTCCCCAGCCCCCCCGCACTCGGCCCCACCTTACCTCCATAAGGACAGCCCCGACAGTGGCCTTGCCCACCCCGAACTGCTGTCCCACAGAGCTGTAGGAGTCCGGGGTGGCCAGCTTCCATATGGCAATACCAACACATTTCTCCAGGGTGAGGGCTGGCCGCGTGCAGGTGTCCTGGTGTTGGAGTGCAGGGGCGAGCCAGTGGCAGATCTCCTCGACGGTCTGCCTCGACATGCGGGAGTTCCGCAGCCACCTTTCCTTGCCCCACTCCTGTAGCACCACACGCTACCACCAGTCGGTGCTGCTGGGGTGGGTCCAGAGGCGTCGGGGCACCCGGAGGCATGCCTGGCGGTCCCCGGGGGGGACCTTGCAGCCACCCAATGAGCTCAGGTGCAGCTGCAGCGAGGGAGCACAGCACTGCCAGCAGGGCATCCATAATGAGGGCATCCACCTGCAGGAGCTGTCGCTGGGCTTCCATGGGCACGAGTGGGCTCTGCCAGGCAGGAACAGGCTGGGCAGCATTCAGCTTGTGCGGAGGGGAAGGCAGAGGGAGGGGCCCTTTAAAGGAGGCAGCTGGCTGTGGCCCCAGAAGGGCTTGTCGGCCATGGGATCCCGTCCGGGTGTTTACTGCCTCCCTTCTTTCGAAAGAGGGCTTGGAGCCGTGTGGACGCTGTCTTTCGAAAGACCAGGGCGGCACTTCGAAAGAGCAGATCAGAACGCTGATCTGAAAAACGGCGGCGGGTGCTCTCTTTCGATGGCCGCTTTTTTGAAAGCCGAACTTCAATTTTTGCCCTTTCGAAAGGGTGCTTACGTATAGACGCAGCTTAACTGAAACAAAAGGAAAGAGATGCTTATACAGTCCTTCCCCACAAAAACAAATGGCGTATATAGGTGTTTAAAGCAGCAAAACCATACACCTATATAATTTTAGAAGCAAATCTATTCTTCACTGAAAGTAGCTCATTTAAAAATGCCCCTATAATGCTTTTGACCAATTAGCTGTGTATGCATAAAATGATATATGAGGCTATCTGTGGAGAAATAATGACATAAAAATCAATAAAACAGGTTAAAATTATTTCCATGACCTCTCAATCTTTGCTATATCTTTTACAGTGGTGTTTGCCTATGTCTGACCCCAATACATCACTTAAAAAGCACCACTGTCAAGAAATGAAACTTTCTCCTTTCACCAATCATAAATCAATACTCAGAACTCATTTTCAGGAATATATTGTCAAAGAACGTAACCCAAAGCTGTGCAAGTATATACAAGGAAGATTTTTATTTTAGTTTTTACTTGTTCAATACTTGACCTGTGGGAACATGTCTGGCCTCTGACATACAGCTAAACCAGTGAGTCTGTTCTTTCATAGGCTATCGCTTAATTTCACAGAAGCAGGTATGCTAACTTCAAGCATTAATTGACCCTTTCTGTATTTTTCTCATTGGCTTGAAGCCAGGCTCCACTGGTTATAGTTCGGGATCAGGTGATAACGTTCTGAGTTCCTTACTTTCAGGGGAGGGCTGACCACCATAGCAAAGTTGCATGGATACAGTTTACATTTTTGCAGCAGAAATAGCCTCGAGTCTAAACACAAATCATCTTATATCAGTGTGTCTCACCGTTTGCCATAAAATCACTAAGCTGGTTTGGAATTAATTTTTTCCAGAGGGATTTTTACTGGTGAAAGTTAGTAGATGCTTCAACTTTTTGATAATACTATACCCATAGTCATGCAGCCTTCCCACGACTCACCCACATTGCATCTGTTCACATATGAAGTGCTTTTCTCTCTGGCTTTCTGTGTGCACTCCACTGCTATGAATTTTTGAAGTCACCTGGGCTGGGTGTCCCCACTCTTTAAATTTTGCCCACACATGTGCACAAGCTCCTCTGAGTGGCCCGTCTCATTCAGAAGTACAAATTCTGAAAGTGAACATATTTCTGAAAATCAGCCAGAATGAACAGATGCTCCTCATAGTACTTGGCACTCTGGGATCACCCACCCAGAGTATAATGCACCTATCCCAAAACAGTGCTGGGCAGACACAGTGCTTCAGCTGAGGTATCTTAAACCAGTGTGTGTGCAACAGTGTGGACTCACACCATCAGTGTAAATATCTCAGAGGTAGCCATGTTCATCTGTAACTTCAAAAACTACCAGGTCCTGTGGCATCTTAAAGACTATTAGCTTAGCTATACTGATGTAATTCAAAGCTGACTGGTTTCACTCCCAAGGAGACCAGTTCACTAACTCCTTTTGCAAACAACACGTGTAAAATGCAACCACTACTGAGGTGAATTCAGTAGCTGTGTAAGTTTTCAGCAAGAATATTCTGCAGTTCTGAACACTATGGAAGAGAAATGCTATAACCAGTGGAAACAGCAGAAGATTTTAGGTCAGCAAAATGTAATTATCCACGCTGAAATCTAGCTAAGCTATCATTAGTATCTTGTGCTTACACAGAGTACTACAGAATCTTCAATGATCATGAATCATCACTAGCATCATTTTACCTAACAGATGGAATTTCTAGTAACAGGGACCTTTACTACTAAGTTGGGGCACTGATTACATTCCCATTCAAGAAAAATGGGGTATTTGTTAAATCCTCCTCCATCACCTGCAGTAGCAGCTTGATATTCCTTGGTGATCTCCAGCCATATCCAAAACAGTACTGAGTCTGTCCAGCTGCTAAATCTGACCAGATCAAAGCTCAGAGCAGCCTGGCTGCAAACATAATTTGAAGTTCGGGTATTAAAAATTGAAACCTTCCACTCTGTACATTCACAGTGGCACATTTCAACTTTAAAATAAACACACTTTTCTCAGTATGTTGTCTTGACAGTCACTTGATAACGAGCAGGAGGTCTTCTTGTCACTTTCCTACTTGTGAGTCTGTTGATGGCTGATCAGCCTAATTCTGGAACCACAAGTCTTATCACAGAAGGGGCAGGTGTTGGTAGCTTTTGGAGGGGCACAAGGCAGTTTTTGACACTCTTTTCTTCTTCTCTGTCTCTCCTCATCTGCACCGCAGTGGGACATCTCATATTGTGCCTCCCGCCATGGATTACCACTCTCCACTGGGAGAGGTCTTTGGGCAAGGTTCTCCCAAGTGTTGACATTGATGCTGCACGTTTTCATGTGTGCCTTCACATGTCCTTATATTGCTTTTGCTGGGCCCTGAATGCTCCTTGGTCCTTCCTCCAACTTGAAAGACAGAATCTGTTTTGGGAGGCATTGATCAGAAATCTGAACCATGTGACCAGTCCAATGACTGAAAATGGCTTCAATGCTGGTCATGTTCAACTCTTCCAGAATGCTAGTGTTTGTGCGCCTATCCTCCCAAGAGATATTTAGGATTCTCCTGAGGCAGCATTGATGATCTCATTCAAGTGTCTTCAAACGACTCTTGTATGTTATCCAGGTTCCACATGCACACAGCAGCACTGAAACAACCACTACATGGTACACAAAATGCTTTGTCTTAAAAGAGATGTCCCAGTTCTCAAAGACAATTTGTCTCAGGTGGACAAAAGCAGAGTTGGCATGGCTCAGATGAAGATGGATTTCCACATCAATGTCTACTTTAGCAGAAAGATGACTTCCAAGGTATGGGAAGTGCTCCACATTTTCCAGCCATTCTCCATTTCTTCAATAGAAGGTACATGAGATTGGCCTAATAGCGAGGGTTGATGGCATCTTGGTCTTTCTGATGTTCAGTGTGAAGCCAAGATTATCGTATGCTTCAGCAAAGGCACTTAAGATGGTCTGAAGAGCTGTAGGAGAAAGAGCAGCAACCATACTGTCATCTGTAGTGGAGCTCCATGATAGAGGCCACGGAAGTCTTGCCTTCAGCCGTCAGTCTCCTGAGACTGAAGAGCTTCCTGTTTATGCCACAGAAAATCTTCATGCCATCTGGAAGCTTGCCATGAATGAGGCGAAGGGTCATGGTGATGAAAATGCAGAACAGTGAGGGGCAATGACGCACACTTGTTTGTCTCCCTTTTTGAACTCACAGGGGTCCCTTTGGGATCCATTGTTGCTCAATACTGTGGCAGTCATGTTGCTGTGAAGCAGCCTCCAGGTGCTAATGAATTTTTTGGGGGCAGACCACCTTTGAGAGGATGGTTCACAGGGTGCTATGATTGACTGAGTTGAATGCTTTGGACAGGTCAGTGAATCTCGTATATAAGGCTTGGTTTTGTTCACAACATTTCTCTTGCAGTTGTTGGGCGGTGAAGATCATGTCTGCTGTTCCTCAGAATGGTTGGAAGCCATACTGGGATTCTGGGAGAATTTCTTCGGAAAGTGGCAGGAATCAGTTTGCAAGGATTCAAGCTAAGATTTTCACAGTTGTTGCCAGAAAGGAGATGCCACAATGGTGCCCACTGTCTGACTTTTCACCCTTTTGTGTGTTGCTTTGTTCCATGGAATACTCACCGAATTAGGTTAAGAACTGTGTGCATTTTGTTTGATAAAGTAGTGAATTTGTATGGTGATATCTCATTGACTCTACATAATCATCATCCCAATGTTCAGCTGAGGTGTCCTGGGAAGCTTTACAATAGGTGAAAATCACAGGCTTCACACACACACACACACATACACACACACACACAGAAGCAGAAGCAGAATGCATGTCTTCATGATGTAAAATGAATCAGAGATTCCTTTTGTTGTGTATGTTCTACTAGAACAGAGCTTTTATTCACTATCCCATGAGTAAAATCCAGAAGGTAGGATCTGCAGTCAGGCTTTACTCATTAGCCTTGTTCTGCATGATGAGCTGGCAGCAGAGCCAATCCTAGGATACAGCTCTGGGAAGCACAGTGAAAGATCTTTTACAAAGCTTTTATTTTCTCCCAGCCCACCAATACTGTGAAATGAAAAAAAAATAATGTGCTAGTTTATTATAATACTTGATCTTTAACTGCTTCAAGGAGTAAGGGAGATTACCTAAGTAGCTGAGTATGCGGGCATACACACAAAACCAATTAAATATTTAAGGTGGGAGGAGGGGAGAAAAAGAGAGAGAAAAAGAGAGAAAGAGTGCCTTGTTTGAGGTATCAGTCTTGTGCAAAACAGACTGCTCTGACAATAGAGTTTTGTCCCTTAGCTTGGTCTCCAAATGTTGCCTGGCACCTTCCAATGACTAAAAGATGGGTTCCAGCATTTAGGAACTAATTGGCATTATTGGATACACATAATTTTGAAATGGCTATAACAGGATAAAATTGGAAACTCAGAGGGGCAAGAAATGTGGGTAGCAGATGAGAAAAGACACTTTTAAAAAACTACACCCATCACATAGGTCACAATTCACTCTAACCAATAACCCTGTAAATATCTTAACTCTCATCCTCCGTATATCTCTCATATAGTCCATATCCAATCTGGCTCCAATGTTACTTAATATATGGGAGTCAAACATGTTCTGGCTGCTATTAAGAAATTGTTGATTTCCTGAATATGACCAAACAGAACATTTCTTTTTACTTGGTTCAGACCCACTAATTACTGTATGCAGAGTTAGCCACTTTGACCTGTACATAAAGTTAAGAATACTTAAATGAGCTGCAGAAAGAGTCAATGAAATTGCAGTAGATTTAGATCTCTAATCCACACAGTGGAATAGGAATGCTTACAAAAGCATGCTAAGGAATGTATATGGATTTTCACTCCACTTCTGCTCAAAGTGGTTGACAAGTTAACAAATGAGTAAAATGATAAAGCCCTTCAAAACAGTTACTGATTCCAGAGGCCCAGACATTTGTTCATTTTACCAGTGGCATTATCCTACATGATGGGCATTTATTCCCTGCCGGACCCCATAATAAGTGTTTCACTTGTGATTTTCATGCATAAAAAAGGGCTGTCTACACTTGCTCCCAACTTCAAAGAGGGCATGTTAATCAGGGTGAAGGGAGACTACTAATGAAGCGCTGCAGTGAATATGCAGGATTTCATTAGGCTAATTCTCCCCTGCCACAACTGCGAAGTGTCAAACTTCCAAGTACCAGCATGCGTGTAGCCACAGGCACTTTGAAGTGTCCGCACTACGTCAGAGTGCGTTTACTCCCCAAAATTTTGAGGAGTAAAGGCACTTCGAAGTAGCACGGGCAGGCTACACACATGCCGGCACTTTGAAGTTGCCACAGGGGAGAATTAGCCTAATGAAGTGCTGCATATTCACTCCAGCACTTCATTAGTAATCTCCTGTTGCCCTGATTAACATACCCGCTTCGAAGTTGGGGGCAAGTGTAGATCCAGCCTAAGTGTTTCACTTGTAATGTTCAGATTATACCTGGGAGCATTCTTCTTACTAATGATGTCAAAGAAGATTTTTGGAAAATACTTCAGCAAAAGGAAAAAGTAACATGTATGCATTCTTTTCACTATGGAATCACCCCAGAGGGTAGGCAAAAACTGACCAACACCTGATATATTCCACCCTGAATATGGATAATATTCAGAAACCAGTCCCTAATTTTAAAAAAGAATCTGAGGTCTTACGCCCTTCTACTGCCCAGGTTTTTCAGCCTGTACCTTGCAAACAGCATTAAGTTTTCTGAAAGCCTAGTGGTGATCCAGGAGTACATAATACATCTAGTAGTAAAAGCATAGGTGCTTCCCTTCTGCGTTTTGCTTTCTAGCCAATATACTACACAGAGACACAGACTTGCTCCTGTTTCAAAGGTGAACATACACAGGTAACAGAAGGCTTTAAGCAGACGGTGCTTGAATACAGAAAACTGTTATACAACTCAGCTGGGGCTCTCCTATACGGTCAATCTTCAGCCTAAAACTCCTGCACAGAGATTACATTCTTAAGAACAGCAGTAATCAGTAACAGCAATAATCTAAGCATCTGGGTAGCCACCCAGGAGAGATTCAGGTGCCACCCAGCTGCTTAGCAGAATGCCCACAGCTACCCACAGTGGACAGCATGTGTTTCTGTTGGTTTGCACAACCACACATGCCTTGGTGAACATAACATTTATTTCACTCATGGATGGGAAAAATTAGAAGAAACACTGGTTAACCCATATTCTTTTCAAGTAACTTGTTAGAACTGACATGTTTGACTGTACTATTTAAAACTCAATTATACCTTGATCACTGAGCCATGAATGATACATTTTAAATGTGACTCAACAAAAGTATCACTGAAACAAATAATCAAATACATCATCCATGGCTGCCAGACAAATGAGAAACCTGATTGTTCAACAAGGTCAAGAAACAAAGATTGATTTTGTTAATTTAATGAAATTAAAAACAACCCAGCTGTTGCACAGGAATAAATTTTACCTCGTTATTGATATTAATATTTGATTATTCTACATTAGCTTCTGTAACCAGCAGATTTCTATTTCAGCTTACATATTTGTAAGCTACGACCTAGTTTTCCATCAAGTAATTCTGTTCATAACTTGGAAGTTTTTGCTATATAATCAATATGCTCTATGTGATATTGCATTTCCCAATACAATTACTGCACATCCACCACCTGACTGTACTACTAAGTAGGAAAACTATTTAAGACAAAGAATAGAATTTTTACTTTCAAGTTATTACTACAGTTGCCATGAAATATATTTTCAGAATTGAAGACTTTAGCTGCATTCTAAAATTGCTAAAAAGCAGGCATTAGCAGCAGTTATTCTACAGACAGGACATTATTGTTTAATTTATTTCGGCATCTAAAAATGCAGACAGGTGCCTACAGAAATTTTCAAGAGGTGACTAACTCCAGCTGATTCCACTGATTTTTTTTAAATCCTACTTGATACCTATCTGCATTTTTATACAATTAAATACCTTTATAAATCTGTCCTTTAATGCCCCAACAGAGATCAAGAACTGTGGCTTAAACACTTTAGTGACAATTGTAGCTAATTTTGAAGGGATTATAACCCATGTATGATGAACAAAGCAGGTGTGTTTAATACTTGGCATTTCAGTTTACTATTAGTGGAAATACAATTAATATAGAAAAATCATCCCTGATTGTTACAGAAAGGTTGCAATCTATTCAATAAGAATTTACAGTAAATGATTTATAAACAGAACTCTCCATTATCACATTAGGCAGCATACCCTGTATCACTGAAGATTCTGCACCCTATTGCCATTCACTGCATAGGTGGATGACATTCCACAGGCTAAGGAGTAACTGGGTCCTTCTCTTCCTTCCAAAGAGCAGAAACAAGAGAATTTGCCAGATGAGGGGAGGTCCCCTGTCATGGCCCCACACACCTACAGTAGGCAACTTACCTCACCCCCCACACACACTGGGCTGCCTACCCAGCTTCCACAGGCAGGGGGTTTGAGTTGGAGAGGGGGGTGACACCAACTTGGACCCCGAAACCAGGCAACAAGGCTGGCCCTCCTGCCTTGGCTCACTGGTCCAGAAGCATGTGTGGTCCTGCCAAATCACAGATGTCACCGGATGGAGTCTACTGGTTTTAGGAGGTGAACCTATACAACCTATGATAAATCTATGATTCTATGATTTTAACCCATGCAATATAAAAGTTGGGAAAATAAATGAAAAAAATAAAACCAAAAGAGAAGTTTTCAGCATGACTGAAATAAAATATTCTGACAGTGAATTTGTTTTGAGCCCCACCAAAGCAATAAAAACTAATTTGGTGATGGACAATGAAAAAACTTTATTGGAAAAATGAATTTTATATTTAAACCCAGGTTTGATCAGCCCTTTTATTATTAACATACAAACAGTAAGAGATGCTGCCTGCCTCAAAGAACTTAGAGTTTAAACAAACAGCAAGCAATCCTGTGGCACCTTGGGGACATGTGATTAAGTGGGCTTGCCCCACAAAATCTTATGACCTAATAAATTTCTTAGTCTCTAAGGTGCCACAGGACTGCTTGTTCATTTTCAAATTACAGACTAGCTTGACTACGCCCTGAAACTTTTAACAAGATAGTTCACCGATGTGGATCTGAAGCACAGGAAGATATTAGAGATTCATCAAGGGCTGGGGCAGAGCCAATTGTAAAAGGTTCAGCTCTGCAAACAATATGGGAAACAAAGGTCACCCACACCAATGTCTGCAGAAAGTAGATTAACCACTGCAAACTCTCCCGCCCCACACACTCAAAACCTATCACTAGGAATTTGTAGTTTTTATTTGGCCTACACCTTTTAGACATATTCACAGGCTCTTCTTCAAGGTCCATCTTCACCACAAGCAGAGTACAACTGCCCCTTGGGCAGGCATACCTGTGCTAGCTGCAATGTGGTTAGGGTGGTTGAAAACATCCATGAAGATGCAATGGCTCAGGGTTCAGCATCAGCTATGCAAGTCTGCCCAGAACCTGGTACCCGCATGTGTTGCTATACCACGCTGGGCTCTGCACTGCCACACCTTCCTAATTTTTTTAACTGCACAGGTCTACACTACAATGGGAGGTTGAATTAAGATACTGTATTCTAATTACGTTATTATGTAACAGCTGGAGTCCACGTACTTTAATTCAGGCTTCCATGCAGTCTCTGTTAAGGGAGGGTGATGGGAGCATGCACTCCCATAGATTTCCCTCACTCCTAATGGGGGGGAAGGAGCACTAGTGGCGATGCACGCCCTCTATACGTTCAGTTTAGCATGTCCCTACTAGGCGTGCTAAATCAAACTCCAGAAGATCAACCGCAGCAGAGTCGTCTTTCCTGTAGTGAAGACATACCCTGTGAAAGCTAGATTAAAGCTAATGCTCAACTGCAGCATCTAGTTAGAAACTTCACTGTTAATGGTGCCAGTCTTAGAGAGACTACCCTATTTTAACAGTTGGTACCAACCAGTATTACGTGCTGAGCAAAAGCTTTCCCATACAAAGCACATTTTTCAAACTGTCACGAACACCCAGACTGATTTAAAGTCAGCCCCCTGGCTTTCGGACACTCGGATCTTTGCTAGATGAATACAGAAATATCCTATGAATGATAAACTAAATCTGACAGTCAGTCAGCCTCCTCCTGCACTCAGCTGCGTAAGCCATCAGATTCAATATTCGTTCCAGTGCACAAATTTATCTACAGGGCTCTTCACTCTGTTAGAAAATAAAGCTGTAGCATTATGCTCTTTGCTTTGATGCTTGCGTTGTATTTTTGCCACTGTGGGACTCACAGCTTTAGTAAAGCACTCCTGAGATCTGTTAATGATACCGCAGCATGGACTGGGCAGGTAAGCTAATGGCAGCAAAACACATCCATTACAGTGATCTGAGATCTTATTTCCTGAGTTCTGGGACAATAATACTTTGGAGACAGCATGGCTGAGGGTGGGAATGCTTCATTTTGTTTAAGTTCCATTATCCTAGCATTGTTATCACACCCCACCGTCAGCTGATGCACTCTGCAATGAACTGCACCCTACCCTCCTCTTCCCAGAAGAGCTGGATGAAGATTATGAGGTGTGAGGACTGTGGGCAGTACTGTTCAACTGAGCAGCATATATACGTTAATGGCAGTTATGCCAAGACAAAGAGAACATCCATGTCTTTCTGGTTGTAGAAACACTCTGTTATTTTGAAGCATATTCAGACAAAAGAAATCCATAAACATCTAAGAGGTTTAATACAAATAACGTAATGACTTACTGAATAAGCCACCCTGCAGAGATGCCAGTGACATAAATCCAGCTGCTAGGAAACAAATTATACTTGTCATTCACTTAAACAGAAGAAGCAGAAGGCAGAAACACAAAATTCATCAAATGCAGTCTCACAGGGGGACTCCCAAGTAACTGTACAATCATTGTTAATTATCCATTTCACATAAGACAATTATTTATTTTTAAATATAAAATTCATGTATTTTAACAACAGTAAGTGACACAAAGCAGCAATCTATAGCTCAATGCCCCTCTCAGAGCTTCAGAACATTATGTCTATACCTACAGGCTATGTCTACACTGCCCCTCCCTTTCAAAAGGGGCATACAAACATGGCCAACCAAAATTGCAAATGAGCCACTGATTTGCATATTCAACTATTTGATTTGCATAATTCCAACCACTTGCCATTCCAGAAATGCTGTTTTCAAAATGCAAAACGTAGATGGGGCTCCTTCGAAAGTAAGCCTCACTTTTGAAAGCACACTTCTTCCTAATACTTTTCAGGAAGAAGGGTGTTTTCGAAAGGGGGGGCTTCCTTCCAAAGGAACCCCATCCATACAGCCATTTTGCATTTCAAAAACAGCACATCCAGAATAGTGAGTGGCTACTATTATGAAAACGAGATGCTGAATATGAAAATCAGCACATCATTTGCATTTTTCCATTGACCATGTTTGCATGTCCATTTCAAACGGGAGGGGCAGTTTAGACATGGCCACAGGGACACAGCTGATTAAGAAATGTCTACACAACAAATGTCTATAACAAACTCAAATGTTTGACTATACAGAAGCTTAAACTACACACTGCGATAAATTTTCAAAGTCGTTTATGCATGTAATTTTATACTATGTAGATGATGCAAGTAACAATTCCAGCTGATACTGTATTTTACGTCTCTTCTTCCTAGTACAGATGGGTTGATAGATTTCAATTCTTCATCCTAGTGGTTGGCAAACTGCTATTAGTTTTAGAGACAAATTATCTTTGTTAAGAACAAATTTAGCCTCCGTGCATTTGTTTTCCATGTCACTTAACAGCATAAATACTGTATGAACCTCCAAACCTACATCTTGCTGATTGACCATCTTTACTGCTGATGTAATGCTTTCATAAAATACAGGCTGCAGGCTGACCGACTGTGAAAAATCAGCATGTGTCTATTTAGCATACTTTGAAAGAGAAACCTACTCACCTAGCAAAACTGCTGGTCTGAAATATTCAGACGGGCAGCCAGACACATGCTAAATCAACATTTTTGATGTCATAAGGCTATGTTAACATTTGTAGACACCATTTGTTGAGGTGCTAGCAGAAATGAAAGGGGGGGTGGAAAGAAGTAAACAACAAACATTACAGTCTTACAAAAACATGAGGGTAGAAAAGAGATTCCCTTGATAGAAGCCTAAGAAACACAAAGAAAATAGTCCGCAGAAAATATATTAATTTCCTGTTTTAAAGTCAGTGCTCTGAGCACTTTGCTGTAGCACCGTATCTCACAAGCAGCATAAGGAGACAGTGCTACTCAGTACTCGACTTACCTGCAAAAAAGACCTCAGAAAACACCATACACCAACTGCAGGAGAGTTTCAACATAGGAGGTCTGAGAAGTTTATAAAGCTTTGCCTAAACCTAACTCTAGGGTTAGGCAAAGTTTTATAAACTTTTTTTTTGACTAACAAGATATCAAATATACCAACATTCCTCTCTACTCTGATCCTTCACTTCTGCTCTGCTAACTGAGCTTCCTACTTGCTCACTCTCCCTTACAAAGAGCAGAGAAGAATTATTCTGCCACTTCTTTACATTCCTCCAAATGCTCCACTCTCCAGGATGGTGGCACTTTTTAAAACAATGGAATATAACTATCTTGAATCTCTTGAAAACATTTACAATAATATTGGTGTTATAAACCTAAAGCAAAACTTTAGCTTCATTGAAGACATTGCTACAGATGTATGGTGATGAGGCCTCACAAACCAGTCTGTACCTCTAGGGAGTGTCACAGCATTACACCCTACTTAATCTATCTTTTGTGTTGGACAGTGCTAAGGTCAAGAATTAAACAGCAAGTCCTCTTGCAAACTATGTCAGGCTATGTATGATTCATTCTCTCAGATCTTAAAAGAGAAGCATGTTGAAATGTTGCTTGCGTAGGAGACCTCTGTGGGATGCTTACATGCTGCAGAAAGTCACGTTTGTGGTTTAGTGTGTAAGCTGGTGCTAATCCATTGTCTTCATATACAGAAGACTTTTGAAGGTATCCTAATCACCAGTTGAGCTTCTCATTTGCCATTTTCCATGATAGCATGAGTAAAGATCATGTCAGGTAATAATATTGAGCTTATGCCTAAATATTCTGGCCATTTTGAATTTGTTCTTCACACCCTCTCATCTTATGTAGCATTACTTTATGCTTTGAAGACATTGCTAGATTGTACCACAGAGGTGACTGCATTTACCTAATAGTGGATGTTGTGAACACTTCCCTTTGATGGTTCAGAAGCACAATGTATTATTATTTGCATCACTATTAAACTGACTCATGTCATTAATCTGAACCTGCCTGCAGTTTTACACAGTAACTGGAAAGGCAACTTAGGTACTAGGAGGAAACCCTATGTGCAGAAAACAAACATGTAACTCATACTAGAAATAAGGGGGCACTTATTCACCTCTAGTGGCTGGCTAACCTAAGATGCGATGATTCTGCTACACCTGTAGTTAAGTGCTTTGGCCCCACGTTTAGTTCCTTCATTCAACTGGTAGAGACTCATGCTTTTTGCTCTCCAGGTTCCATCTTTAAAAACTGGGTGTGAGCTAAAATGGGGTCAGTTATTTCAAATATTATCTCTAATATGTTGTTATTTATAATTTTTGAAGCTGGTAATGAGCTTTCATGAGTAAGAATCTGAGGAAGCGGGTCTTACCCACGAAAGTTCATTACCTAATAAATAAATGTATTTGTTTTTAAAGTGCCACAGGACAGCTCCTTATTTTTGAAGCGACAGACTAGCATGGCTACACCTCTGAGTCTTTTGAAGCTTGATAGAAGATACATTATATTCTGCAGGGGTGGGGTGGTTTGATAATTAAAACAGAATGTGTCGAATGAATACTCAGCTCTGCATATGGGGTGAAACCCTGATTCTCACCTCCCCCACTCCCCATGAATTCAAGAAAAGGTTTGCCAGTGACTTCAATGGGATCAAAATTGCACGCCAAACTCCTGGGCCACAAGATGAAATCCGGCATGTGCACTAACCATGATCCCAAGAATAAAATTAAATACTCTGCATTTCATTCTCCTTTAACATCCCTTTTCAACACAAAGTGATCCATTATTAGGGGCAAATTAAATTGCTGGCAAAAATAACAAAGAAGCAGAGGGAGTGCACAGATCTCACAATGTTGTATGCAGTCAGCACTTTGTTTGTTACTTCTCATTTTGCCAGGGGCTGCTTGACCCTCCCTCTCCGCTGCAGGCTCCGCCCCACACTCCATCCTTCACTCAACCCCCCACCCGGTACCTTACCTGCCTCCTTCCTTGAATGCGCCCCATCCTTTCTCTTCACAATCCCACACAGCATTTCCAGAATGCTGTAAATCAGCTCATTTGTGGCATTAAAGCTCTGGGAGATAGGGGTAAGGAGCAGGGATAGGCTTGAAACTGTCAATTCATAGCACAGAAATGCTGGGGGTGAGGGGGAGGAACAGGAAGCGAGTGCAAATCTGTTGTTTCATGGCACTCTGGAAATTCTGGAAGGCAAGAAAAAGGCCCCAGCTGGGGATAGGAGCAGAGACAGGGACTTGAAGGGGCTGCCTGGGCTACATGCAGAACTCCTATAAGCCATATGCAACCTGCAGACCACAGGTTGCCCACCACTCCTTTACTGGGCGGTGTCTGTGATGTGTATCGGAGGCTACGTTTGGTCTAAGACAGGATTTACCTAGCCCTGACAATTCTGCCAACTAACATTAATTAAGCAGTTGTGTCTCTGGAAACAATGAAGGAAATATTAGATAACTGCGGGAGTAAATTTAATCCAGTCCTGCCTGATTCGGGGGACTGGATTCAACAGTCCCAGAGGTACGTTCCATAGGACAACTATAAGTACACCCCCTTTATTTAGGGAACTAAAACTATGTATTTTGGAAGACCAAAAAACACTCAAGGCCATATTCTGGCTGCTCCTGTCACAATTATTAAAGAGGTGGCTAGAAGGTACTTGGTACCTTTCTTCTTCTTTGATGCATTTATTGCAAACAAAATTCCTTCTGCCTGTTCCTTGAGTGCAAGACCTAAGGTGAATGACAAGAAGTACTACACATCTTTGAGGTACAGTGGGGGCGCAACCACAGCCTTTCCCTCCTTCGCATGAGTGGGCATTCTAGGAAAGTGAATACTGCATCTCCAGACCAGACCTGTAAGAGTCTCTTAAGCAGGGTCCCTGAAATTGTTTGCCTGGAGCAGTCCACGAGCCAAATGCTGCTGCCAATCAAGTCCTGAAACTGTCTGGCAACACTTTGCTTACTTAAAAAGTCACAGCAGAATCCTAAATACTACTATAATGATACCACTGGTTTAGCATTGTTAATAGTTAGGAGAACTATACCCTTACTAGATTCTCTGTGTTCAAGGCATCTGTGTAACCAAAAACACTGCGGGCAGTTTAGCAATGCCTATCATGAAGCAGGATCGGTCAGTTATTCTCTGAAGACATAAAGGTGAATTTTCAAAGTGGTGTATGGTGATTTAGCTAGGTGAATTCAGCTAACAGGTATAAAAGTTGAGCAATTCAAATTCTCTCCAGGATGTGTGTGGGCAAAACTGAAGTCATCCCAGAATTCACATTTGAGTCCCTGGACAGAGTCACTTCTTCAGCTCTCTCTCATAAAAAATTGTAAGGCAGCATGGGACAAAGAGCTATACTATTAGATATATTTTGTAATTTCAAAGAAAACTCAAAACTAAAACAGACTTCTAAAATTCCTCAGTCCCTGTTTACTTGTGATCAGGAAGGCCATTTGTTAAGCATTAACATTGTTGCCTAAATCAATATTCTCTGGAGTTTATAATGTGTATTTTCTTTAAATACCTCAGTTCCACTGACACAGTATACCATGCAAGAGGAAAGCATGTGGTCCACTTTGGAACATTTTCTTTCTAAACACTTTTTGTTTACATTAAAAGAACTCAATCACAGAAACTAAACATAGCTCAGAACAACCATAACATATGCAGAGGACTGGGCAGAAATAAAGCATGTAACACGTTCACCAAACAGCTCTGCAGTAAGGAATATTGTGATTTTAGACTCATAAAAATGCCATGTTCCTAAAAGTTACTACATAAGACTTATAAGCTACGTCTACATGTGTATGCTACATCGAAATAGCTTATTTCGATGTAGCGACATCGAAATAAGCTATTTCAATGAATAGCGTCTACACGTCCTCCAGGGCTGGTGCCGTCGACGTTCAACGTCAACGTTGGGCAGCACCACATCGAAGTAGGCGCTGCAGGGGAGCGTCTACATGCCAAAGTGGCCCACATCGAAATAAGGGTGCCAGGAACAGCTGCAGACAGGGTCACAGGGCGGACTAGCACTTCCGGGGCAACAGCTAGCTGCTCCCTTAAAAGGCCCCTCCCAGACACATTCAGCTTGCACAGCAGATGGTCTGCAGAGCCACGGGCATGCACACCCGTCGAAGCAGTATGGACCCCCAGCAGCAGCAGCAGCCAGAGGTCCACCCAGCCGCCCCTGCAAGAGCAGTGCTTGCCCTGCTCAATGCTATGCAGGAGGCAGCTGACCACCTTTTATTCACAGAAGAGGAGCTGCCCCCAGGGGAGGAGGAAGCAGCCCCAGACCTTGCTGCCCTCCGACCCCTCCCCCCACCACACACGCCGCCGGCTGTGGAGCTACCCCACAAGCACTGACTGATGGGAGCCGATGGTGCTTGGCGAGTGGGACAATGACTGCTGGCTCCAGAACTTTCGCATGAGCCGGCAGACATTCCTGGAGCTCTGCCAGTGGCTCACCCCCGCACTGAGGCACCAGGACACCAGCATGCGGCGTGCCCTCACGGTGGAGAAACGGGTCGGCATCGCCGTCTGGAAGCTGGCCACTCCAACAGCTACCGATCCGTGGGTCAGCAGTTTGGCGTGGGCAAGGCCACCGTCAGGGCTGTCCTCATGGAGGTAACAGGACCCGGGGGAGGGCAGCCCTGGGGTGGAGAGCCAGACACACCCTGCACACCCCTCACTGGTGCTCTCCCATGTCCTTCCCCTGCAGGTTGTCCACGCCATCAATGCCCTGCTCCTCCACAGGCTCATGCGGCTTGGGGTCCCAGATGCCGCCACTGCAGGGTTTGCCACCCTGGGCTTCCCAAATGGCTTTGGGGCTCTGGATGGGACCCATATCCCCATCTGTGCCCCGGAGCACAGCGGAGGATGCTTCCTGAACAGGAAGGGCTACCATTCTGTGGTCCTCCAGGCCTTGGTGGACACCTGGGGCCGCTTCCTGGACATTTATGTTGGCTGGCCTGGCAGCACCCACGACGCCCAGGTATTCAGGAATTCGGGCCTGTGCCGCCGGCTGAAGGTGGGGACCTACATCCCCCAGCGGGAGATCCCTGTGGGGGACACCACCATGGCCCTCTGCGTCATCGCAGACGTGGCGTACCCTCTCCGGCCCTGGCTCATGCACCCTTACACGGGCCATCTCTCAGCCAGCCAGGAGCGGTTCAACACGCTCCTGAACCATGCACGCCAGGTGGTTGAGCGCACTTTTGGCCGCCTCAAAGGGCGCTGGAGGTGTCTCCTCACCCGCCTTGATGCGGGCCCCACCAACATCCCCCAGGTTGTGGGCACGTGCAGCGCACTCCACAACCTGGTCGAGAGCAAGGGGGAGGCATTCTTCCAGGGTTGGGCTATGGAGGCTGGCAGGGCCGACGTGCAGCCACCCGCTGCCCCCAGTTGCCAGGTGGACCCCGAGGGGATCCGGGTCCGGGAGGCCCTGCGGGCCCATTTCGACCAGGCTGCGGGGTGAATGCTGGCAGGCCCCCCACTGCACCCCCCCATCCTCCACAACACTCCCTGCCCCCACGCCCACACCACAGAGCATCCAAGAGCACCCCCCCCTTCCTGGCAAATAAAAATGTAGCTGTTGTTTTTTTGAAACCAAAAACCAGTGATTTGTCTTATTATTCAAACAACAAAAATATAGAGAGAGAGAGAGCTGAACATAAGGGGGGAACTATTTACATGGGGGCGGCAGGTACCATATAACAGAACAGGTGTAACACAAAGTATATACAAATATATTATATGGGGGGATATGTACACAGGGGGAGGGGGGGCCACGTCCTGGGCCCCACACCCCTCTACTGTCCACCGCCCGGGGTTGGCGGGCACGACCCTCACCTCGGCCTGAGCCCTGGCGGAGGCTGGCTGGGGGCCGGGCGAACCGGCAGGTATGGCCGGCGGGTGTCAGCAGGCCCCAGGTTCCCCTCGGCAGAAGGCCCTGGGGTGGCGGACAGCAATGGGACGGTGGTTGGAGCAGGGGGTGGAGCAGCGGGTGGAGTGGCGGATGGAGCTGCAGGCAGGGCGAGCAGAGCAGCGGGCGGTGTGGCATGGGGGGCCAGGTATTCCGCTATGCCCTCGAAAGTGCACATAAAGGCCCCCCATGCCTCCTGGCGCCAGGCCAGCGCCCGCTCTTGTAGTTCCAGCCGGCGCTCGTCCACCCGCAGGCACCGCTCCGACACCTCCAGCTGATGCCGGAGGGTTGCGAGCAGCTGGGGGTCCATGGCTGTCCTCTGGTGGTGGTGGCTCTGCCGTCGGCCCCCTCCTGGGAATGGTTGGTGCTCCGCCAAGGGGCTGGCCTGCTGGGATGGCCCCGGTGGGCTCTCTGGGACCACGGACACCTCGCTGGTGCTCTCCGGGCCCTCCGAAGGTGCAGCTGCGGAACACAGCGGGGGAAGAAGAGTGGAGACAGCCGTTAGTGTGGCCCCCGAGCCGTGGCCCTTGTCCCCCCAACCCTCTGCTGCTGGTTTCCCATCCCTGTCCCCGGGAGATGCCGCTGCTGCTGATGGTGTTCCACCCCCTCCCCCCGGGGGACCCTAGGTTCCGCTCCCCCCATCCCCAGGGATGGGGCATGGCGCTGTCCTGCTGGGGGGCAGGGGCTGATGGACTCTTCTGAGGGACATGTCACTGCTGTCCTTGGGGCCATGGTCATCTGTGCATGTGGAGGGCCCTGGTCATGTCTCTTGTCCCTGCCCCTCAACCCCGGGGGTGTGCACCGGGGGGGTACATACCTGACGGTCCGCTCCCACGGTCGGGGGACACCCTCTGGGCGGACGCCCTGCTGGAGCTCCGGGACGGCAGGACGATCCACAGCCCCCCGTCGCTGGAGGAGGATTCCCCCTCCTCCTCCAGCATCCCAGGGGTGGGCTCCTGTGGGAGGCCCTGGGGTGTGGGGCTTGCCTCCAGGGTGGACTCCACCTCCGGGGCCTGCTGGGGCTTGTCGGCCGAGGTGTCAAGAGTGGCCGGCGGGGAGGAGGTGTACTGGGGGCCCAGGATGGACCTGAGCTCCCTGTAAAAGGGGCAAGTGGCGGGGGCGGCCCCAGATCGTCTGGCCGCATCCTGGGCCCGGGCGTAACCCTGCCGCAGCTCCTTGACCTTACTCCTGACGTGATCAGGAGTGCAGGCAGGGTGCCTCCAGGCAGCCAGGCCCTCAGCCAGCTGAGCGAACGCATCCACATTCCGCCTCTTGATCCCCATTACCTGGAGCACCTCCTCCTTGCTCCAGAGACCCAGCAGGTCCCGGATCTCGGCCTCCGTCCAGGAGGGGCCCCGGTGCCTTTTCCCAGGCTGGCTGGATGCCCGGAGCCCTGGCTCCCCTTGGGGGGTGCCCTGGGGGTGCTTGGGGGGCTGGCGGGTGGCCATCGCAGCGGGGGAGTGGCTTGGGGCTGCAGAGGCGTGTGCAGGCTAGCCACATGGCAATGCTGCTGCCTGCACGCGCTCTCAGCTTCCTGCACAGGAAGGCAGGTGGCGGGGAGCTTTAAGGGGCCGCTGCACGCAGCGACCATAGAGCTCAGGGGCTGGAGAGAGCATCTCTCAACCCCTCAGCTGATGGCCGCCATGGCGAACCCCCCTCTTTCAATGTTGCGGGACGCGGATCGGCTACATGTGCCCTACTTCGACGTTCAACGTCGAAGTAGGGCGCTATTCCCATCTCCTGATGGGGATAGCAACTTCGATGTCTCGCTGCCTTACATTGATTTCAACTTCGAAATAGCGCTCGCCCCATGTAGACGTGGCGGGCGCTATTTCAAAGTTGGTGCGGCTACTTCGAAGTAGCTGGCACGTGTAGACGTGGCTATAGTTCAATAACTGCAGGGGCATGGAGAATTTGAATCAAGCCTATGCAAACCTCCCTCAGTATCAGAGGGAAGCAGTCTCAGTGGGATTCAGGTGGGGAGAAACTGTGGAGTACAAAGTGTATTAGAGAATATTCTGATTTTCCAGTAGCAAGAAATCTTTTGAAGATCTTCACAGGCCTTGGACATCTAAAGTACTTCATACTGAAACCTCAAGAAAGAAAGGTAAAAGATACAAGTAATCTGGTGAACTTGGAATAGCGTTCAACTCCCAGTGAAATAGCAGTACAGGCTTAATGTTCCTGTTAATTGGGTAAATATTACAAACATCATGTCACAGGAACTGTTAAAATTATCTATAACTTACAACGCAGCTTGAAGGAGACTATATATGTAAAGTGGATGCTATTTGCTAATCAGTAAGACATAGCATGCCAAGCGGAAACAGCCATGCTTTTCAAAGTACCGTATAGTACGCTAGTGCACACAGTGGTATTTAGTTGTAAGGCACCACAGCAAAAACAGCTTAAAGCTCCATTCAAAGTACACAGAAAAGAAACCATTTCTCACAAGAGGAAAGGAGATAGCCCATGGGGGAAACTATTTCAAACCGATACGATTAATAAAAGGCAAATGGAACAAACACATCTAACTACAAATGAACCCCCATAAATGAAACAAATGATCAACCATTGGGGATGCAACACTAACTGAGGTGATTGTATTATTAATAATAACTAAAACTATAGACTTCTCTCAACAACCACTGAAGCATTACCAAATGAGACCCTAGTTCCGGAATGTACTTCAGCACATGCTCGGGACCCACTGACTTCAAGTAACCCAAATGAAGCATGTACTTGCCTGAATAGGGATACTTTGCAGTGCGGATGTAAGCAAATAAGCATGAACAATTTGATACAAGTACTTCAGTGTCACTTTTGGTGTACTTTTCCTAATGCCCTGGCATCAGCGTTCCCTCTATTTTTTTCCCATCCATGAGCAGAATAAATTATGTTAAGTGCACCAAGTCATGTGTGGATATGCACCACCAATAGAAACACATGCTGCTGGCCATGGGCACTCTGCTAATGAGCTGGGCAGTGCCTGAATCTCAGCTTACAGAGAACACAGCCTGGCACCCACCTGTAAATTAACAAAAACAACAGTGTGTCTAATATTATAACATTGGAAAAGATGCTTTCAAAGGATGTGCTTTCCTGTCTCTGTCAGGTGAATCACCAGGCATAGTTTTGAGTTGTAAAACTTGAACTGTGTATGCAAGATGTAAATGAGTGATACATAGAAGGGATACGGGGGAGGTGCAGGAAGAGAAGGACAGAACCGACTTTGCAGGTAACATGGGGTGGGAAGAGGGTGATGGCCCCAGGTGGGGTGCAGGGCAGGTGAAGGGTCACTGGGCAAAGGACATGTGGGAGAATCATGTGTCTCTCCCCCTTTCAACTAAATCATGCTTCCCCCCAGTATGGGTAGGTAACAGTAATCTCTAAAGGAATTCAGCTCTTGACAACAGACACAGAAGTGCATCCATTAAAAATTACACTATAAGGTTTATACTGACAGGGAAAGAATATCATCTCAGTGATACAAAAAAGACTGGAATTCAGGACTTGTAGGTTCTACAGGTGTCTTTGAAAATGATCTGTTGTGATATCTAACAAAAAAATCAAAGTATAAAGTTCCATGGCAGCACTCAAGGCACTGAGCTCAAAACATCAATTAAGCACTATGACATCCTTGTGCTATTGGGTAGGGCTCACTTCAGCCACCACTAGGGCAACCATATTTCCTAAAGAGAAAACCGGATACCATGTGGGGCTGCCCTGAGGGACTCTGCTTCCCCCCAAATGCAGCTGGCTTAATGGTCACCCCATCCACTTTCTCCATTGAGCTGGGCTGGACCAAAGGCGCTCCAACACATTGATACCATTTGCCCACTGGCCCCCTCAAATGTTCCTCCACACTCCTCAAGTGGCTTTTTTCTGGGGCGGGGGGGGGATCAAAATTGGGCATTTGCCCCATTTGTTCTCGCAAATTGATGATTAATGGCCAGTTTTGGAAAAGAGAAAAAGAAAAGAAAAGGAAAAGTGTGTGGTAGGGGCAGGAGGATTGTCCCAGTCTAACCTACCACACACATATAGCCATATCTAAGAGGGAGCGCTGAGTGGCTGTTTAACAACACACTACAATACAGTGCAACAGTTCAGGACAGAGCATGACTGGGGAACTGGAACCTCTACCCAAACTGAATTTTGCTCAAAACATTGGCATTAACTCTCAAAAGTACAGAGATGTAATAACAAAAAATGGTCAAGACTAAGATTTTTATATCCCTCTCAAAAGACTGTAAATTCAGTAGGACTGTGTCCCATTCATCAACACTCAAAGTACACCACTTATCATACCATCCACAGCAATAAGGTGTTCCTTAGAAGTCTCCACATTTAAAAACTGATGTTATCTAGTATGTGAGATTTTACATGCTCATAGCAAAAAGTGATGTGACTACATGACACTAAATTGCATCTCACTTAACTTTGACATCATGGATACTTAGTCACAGGTTCCAAGGCCAGAAGGCAGCATTGTGATCCTCTTGTCTGACTTCCTGTATTACACCGCCCAAAGAACTTCCCAAAAATAAATTCCTAAAGCAAATTTTTAGAACAACAGCTGATCCTGATTTAAAAATTGCTAATGATGGAAAATCCACCATGCCCCTGAATATACAGTTCCAAGCAGCTTGCCTGCAATACTGATATTGCCTGTAATAGCTTGAGGAGACTGAGTTGTCTGCAGTCATGAGGAGGAAAACAATTGCTTTTAAAAAGCATCTAAAAGCAGACAACACAATGAAACAACATGATTTCCTATGTAGATCTTGGTTGTCACTGTTTTCATGCAGTTTCAGCAGCATGAGTTTAAGAAACATGTGAAGTGAAAATCTACAATGAACTATGCAGACAAATAGCCAGTCTGCTCTGATTGCCATTGTTATTGCTAGGAAGATGGAGCAAACCTGAGGGAAACCTGAGGCAAAACTCTCTACACATGGCTTTGCATATTTACATCTGCTTACTAGAGAAGATCTGAATAGGAAGGAACTTGCTGGATTCACAACACCGAGCTGCAGCTTCCTAACTATCAACTAAAACCAGACACATCTTGCAGTTTCTACAATTGAAAATGAAAATGTTTTAGTCAAATGCTTCAGTCAACTTACTTGCTTCGTTCACTTGGAGATGCTTTTGACCTTCAAGGATGTACATGAAAGTTTTTTCCTCCACACCTCTTTTTACCCACTACGTAATAAAGCATGTATATGCATGAGCACACTTATTCGCATATGCTGAATGGCTGCTTTGAGACTTTTTGGGGTAGTATTCTGTAAGTGTGTGACCTGCAAACCATCCAGCAGCATATTGGTATGCAAAGGAAACAGCTGTGGCACTTACAGAAGAGATGAATAAGAGCTCAAGTTTCTTAAAATGTATCTCACGATACTCTTGATAAATTAAACCTCTCTTCCATTGGATTCACTGCACAGAGGACATCTTGTTCCATTAATGACACTTCCTCTGTACATATACACACAAGTTGAAGTACAGAGTGGTGATCATATTTAAGCAACCAACTTATTGTATAGTAAAATAATTTCAGAAGTTTAAATGATGCTTATAAACTACCATACATGCTTAGATGAAACACAGAGATAATAGGAATAGCCATCTGAATCAGATGTTCACGGGTTTTTATGTCTACTACAGGACAAGAATTGATTAAATGAGAGGATACAGAAAAGTAGTATTTATTAAGATTTATATGATCCACACAGCCTTCATCAGATGGCATTTGAAAGCAATCCAGAGAAGATCAATTCCTTGAGAAATTGTTAACAATTCACAATTCCCAGAGGCCCTAATGGGCACCCCTTTGAGAGCTCTGGAACCAACTTAGTATTATGATTCTCCAGAATATTACTGTCAAGTAAATGCTCTTTGAGATGTTAGCATGTATTTACCAGCTAGATACCAAAAGAAGGCCCTGATACTGCAGGCACATCCCCATTGACTTCAGAATGGAATTGAACGTAAAATTGTTTTGAAATTAAGTCATTATTTTTACAGTGGTGTGCGCCACTGATGTGTGCATTCTGTCATCTCTCACCTTTTCCATATGCTGTGGCATTAACAAACCAAAAAGGAAATGTCCTATCCTCTGGTTCCTGGAAGGTGCAAGTTAGTGCTTACTGGAGCATCAGGCCCTTAGATATTTAAAAATAACACATTATCTGTGGGAAGTAACTAACTTGAAAAATTGAGTATCAGAGAGGTAGCCGTGTTAATCTGTATGTTCAAAAACAACAAGAAGTCCTGTGGCACCTTACAGACAAACAGCTATTTTGGAGCGTAAACTTTCATGGACAAAGACCTGCTTTGTCAGATGCATGAGTGGGCCAGGGAGGTTCAGAGGAGGATTTAAAGGGGGGTCTCTGTAAAGGGGATGGCCAGAGCTGACAAGGTCTATTCAGTCAGGATGGAAATGGCCCATTATTGGCAGTTAATGTGGAGTTGTGAACATTGAGAGAGAAGAAAACAAGTCAGTTCATCGGGTGGGGGGGGGAGGTGGCCCATTCTCAGATGCTAATGTGGAGGTGTGAACATTAAGAGCAGAGAAACTGCTTTTGGTAATTGGCCAACCACTCACAGTCTCTCTTCAATCCTTGGTTGATGGAGTCAAATTTGCAAATGAATTGAAGCTCAGAAATTTCTCTTTCCATTTTATTTTTGAAATTTTTTTGTTGTAGGACTGCTACTTTTAAATATTTTACATAGAGACTGTCCAGTTTGGCCAATGTAAATTGCAGTGGGGCATTGCTGGTACATGATGGCATATATTATATTAGTAGATGTGCAGCTGAAAGAGCCCCTGAAGGTATAGCTGATGTTAGGCCCTGTGATGATATCGCTGGTGTAGATATGTGAGCAGAGTTGGCACTGAGGTTTGTTGCAGTGATTGGTTCCAGCTTTAGAGTTACTGTGGTGTAGTCTATAGTTGCTGGTGAGAATTTATTTAAGCTTGGCAGGCTGTCTGTACACAAGGACAGGCCTGCCTCCCAAGGTCTGTGAGAGCGATGGATCATTGTCCAGGACGGGTTGCAGATCACTGATGATGTGCTGGAGAGGCTTCACCTGGGGGTTGTATGTCATGGCCAGTGGAGTTCTCTTGTTTTCCTTCTTGGGCCTGTCTTGTAGCAGGTGGCTTCTTGGTACATGTCTGGCTCTGTCAATCTGTTTGTTCACTTCCTTATGTGTGTTTGTAGTTTCAGGAAAGCTTGGTAAAGGTCTTGTAGATGTTTGTATCTGTCTGAAGGATTGGAGCAAATGTGGTTGTACCTTAGTGCCTGGCTTGAGCTGGAGGCATCTAGATAAGCATAGCAGTCCGTGGGTTTTCGGTATAGGGTGGTATTTATGTGACCGTCGCTTATTTGCACAGTAGTGTCCAGGAAGTGGATCTCTTATGTGGATTGGTCCAGGCTGAGGTTGATGGTGGGGTGGACACTATTGAAATCATGGGAGAACTCTTCAAGACCCTCTTTCCCATAGGTCCAGATGATGAAGATGTCGTCAATGTAGAGCAAGTAGAGGGGGGCACTAGAGGATGAGCACTGAGGAAACGTTCCAGGTCAGCCATAAGAATGTTGGCATACTGTGGGACCATGTGGGTGCCCATAGCAGTGCCATTGATTTGAAGGTATAAATTGTCCTCAAATCTGAAATAACTGTGGGTGAGGACAAAGTCACAAAGCTCCACCACCATTTGTGCCTCCGTCTCATCAGGGATAACGTTCCTAACAGCTTGAAGTCCATCTTCATGTGGGATATTGGTATAAAAGGCCTCTACATCCATGGTGGGCAGGATGGTGTTTTCAGGAAGGTCATCAATGAATTGTAGTTTCCTGAGGAAGTCGGTGGTATCTGGAAGAAAGCTGGGAGTGCTGGTAGCATAGGGTCTGAGTAGAGAGTCCACATATCCAGACAAACCTGTAGTGAGAATGCCAATGCCTGACATGATGGGGTGTCTAGGATTCCCAGGTTTCTCGATCTTGGGTAGAAGGTACAATAAACCTGGTTGGGGTTCTAGGGGTGTGTCTGTGTCGACTTTGGACTTTGGACTTTGATGGACTTTGCTCCTGTGTTTTTATAGGGAGGGTCTTGAGCAGATGCTGTAGTTTCTCAGTGGGATCCTGGGATAGTGGCTTGTAAAATGCGACATTGGAAAGTTGCTTGGCAGCCTCCTTTCACTAGTCTGTCCTATTCATGATGACAACACCACCTCCTTTGTCAGCCTCTTGGATGGAAATCTCAGAGTTTTTCTGAGGACTGTTGATGGTGTTGCATTCTGCACGGCTGAGGTTATGGGGTCAGCGATGCTGCTTTTCCACACTTTCTGCCTGTGCATGTCAGCAGAAGCATTCAACGTATAGGTCCAGTTTGTCATTTTAGCTATCAGGGGAATCAATGAAGAATTCTTTTTGTGTACTGTAAGTGGGAGGGTACCTGTGGGTCAGCACGCTGTTCAGTGTGCTGTTGGAAGTATTCCTTGAATTGAAGACAGCGAAAGTAGGTGTCCAGATCCCCGTGGAACTGTATCAAGTCTGTGGGGGTGGTGGGGCAAAAAGAGAGTCCCTGAGAAAGGGCAGGTTATTTTGCTGGGCTGAGTGCGTAGTTGGATAGATTGACAATATTGCTGGGTGAGATAAGGGTACCACTATTGTGGCCCTATGTGGAAAGTAGGAGTTTAGATAATTTACAGTCCTTTTTCTTCTGTAGAGAAGAGAAATGTGCACTGTTGCTTTGCAAATTCTACTCCATCAACCAGGGACTGAACAGAGACTGAGGATGGTTGGCCCATTACAAAAGTAGTTTTTCTGCTCTTGATGTTTACACCTCCACATTAGCATCTGACAACGGGACACATCCCGCCAATGAACTGACCTGTTTTCTCCTTTCTTGATATGCATAACTGCACATTAACTGCCAATAATGGGCCATTTCCACCCTGACTGAATAGACTTTGTCAGCTCTGGCCATCCCCTTGACTGAGACACCCTCTTTAAATCCTCCTCTGAAACCTGCCCCCCACTCATGCATCTGACAAAATGGGTCTTTGCCCATGAAAGCTTATGCTCCAAAATATCTGTTCGTCTATAAGGTGCCATAGGACTTCTTGAAAACCTAAAGCAGCAAACCCAAGAGTGATAGTAAGGAAGGGAGAAGATCCTTATCCACACCACAGGCAAATGCAAACCCTCAGCCCTCTGTCCTGCATGCACACACCCCTACAGTGTTCATATATAATGGTAAAGGAGTCTCCATGCCCAGTTTTGCCTCTCTGCATTATTGCTAATGTCATTCCTGTGTGCTTTGTCAACAGTCACTAGAACCCAGACAGAAACTGACAATTCATTGCACAGAGGGCACAGAAGGGACATTACACCATAGATGGAAAGATATAGAAAAAAATAAAAGCCCTTTTTAATTACCACTGATGCAGAATGGGCTTCAACTAGTGACTTAGAAGTAAACAGCTCTAGATCCCATTACCAATTCTCTGATCCATTCAGCTCCACCATGCAGAGCCCATCTTTGCAATATTTCTTCCAAGCATTTAGACCAGACGTGTCCAACCCATGGCCCGCGGGCCACATGCAGCCCTGGACAGCTAGTAATGCAGCCCCACAAGATCGTAAACCTTTAACATTATTATGTGATTTTTAGCGATATTTTTCATGACTCAATTGCGTGGTACTCGAGCGTGGACTGTGTAGGCGACAACGGAATGCTGTATAGGGGAGGGCACAGCGCAGTGCTAACTTTGCCTCCCACGCCCACCACACACAGTCAGTCGAATCGAAACCCGCGTATGTTAGACGTTATATGCGCTTGTGCGACCTGGCAAGTAAAACGCAACAATTACCGATAATACGTGTGTGATAATACAACGTGTGTGTGCCTGTGAAGACAGGCGTTTATTGTTATTGACCCAGCAAACAAATGCTAAGTTTTTTTTGCTGGGAAGCAGACATGTAAGTTTTCTTATTTAATTATTGCACTTGGGCTTGTTGTATTACTTCGTAAAATAATTTAATAAGTTAAAATAAGTTAAAATAGTTTTTTAGCAGCTGTGGTGGAGTAAGTACAAAAATGAATCAAATAGTTTTTTGGTCGTGATATTGATATAATTACATATACAACATCGCTAATACTAGAAAAATAAATGGTTGCTTATTTATTAATTTTTTTATTCGAGCATGACTTCAGCATCATGTCAAAAGAAAACAGAACCCAAAAAAAGAAAAATCGTGGATGAAGGAAGAGTGTTCAACGAAAAATGGACAGATGAATTCTTTTTTGTCGAGACAAATAATAAAGCACTATGCTTAATTTGTAGGGAAAGTGTGTCAGTTTTCAAAGATTACAATTTGAAAAGACATTATATGCAAAAACATGCTGCCAAATTCAATGCATATCAAGGAACGTTTCGTAAAGACAAAATAGCGGAACTGAAAAAAAGTCTGTCATCTCAACAATTTTTTTTTAAAAATTACAACTCAAACAGACTCTATTATGAAAGCTAGTTATGTGGTAGCAAATCTGATTGCAAAAAAATCAAAACCATTTACTGATGGTGAGTTTATTAAGCAATGTATGGAAAGCATGGCAGATATAATTTGTCCTGATAAAAAAACGGATTTTTCTAAAATCAGTTTGTCTCACCAGACTATAGCCAGGTGAATTGAAGAAATAGGAAAATCTATCGCAAGAGATTTGGAGAGTAAAGCTGCTAATTTCAAATTTTATGCTTTGGCGATAGATGAAAGTACTGATGCTACAGATACAGCTCAACTTGCCATTTTTATTAGGGGTATTGATAACGAATACAATCTCACTGAAGAAATGGCTTCTTTGGTGCCATTAAAAGACACAACTAGATCTCTTGATTTGTATGAAGCAGTAAAAATTACATTAAAACGATTTTCTTTAACCTTTGCCAACATATCTGGTATAGCTACCGATGGTGCCCCGGCTATGGTTGGTAAAAAAGAGGGGCTTATAAAACTAATAGAAGATGGTGCAATTGCCACCATCAACTCATGTTTGATGAAATATCGCTGCATCGTACATCAAGAAAATTTATGCGCGAAAGCTTTAAAAATGGATGATGTCATGCAAATTGTCATCAAAGCTGTGAATTTCATAAGATCCAGGGGACTGAATCATCGCCAGTTCCAGGAGTTCCTTAAAAGTACGGATGCTGATTATGGGGACATCATTTACTTTTCTGAAGTAAGGGGGCTAAGTCAGGGTAAAATGTTGAAAAGATTTTATAATTTGCGAAATGAAATCAAGTCATTTATGGAATCAAAAGGAAAATTTTTGACAGAATTTGAAGATGAAAAATGGCTCACAGATTTAGCATTTTTGGTGGATTTGACCACTCATTTAAATGAGTTAAACATGCGTCTTCAAGGTGAAAATCAACTTATCTGTGCTATGTTTCAAACCATAACAGCATTCGAAATGAAACTTAAATTTTGGCTACCTCAAGTTATGGCAAATAATTTTATGCATTTTGATACGTTGGCTAAACACAGTCCTGTGAACAGTGAAAAATATGCAGCCTTGCTTTCCGTTTTGATACAGGAATTTGATAATAGGTTTCAAGATTTTCAAAAAAATCATCAATTTTTTGGTATGTTTGCGACTCCATTTTCAGTCGACATAAATACATTACCTCCGAATTTTCAAATGGAATGTATAGAGTTGCAATCAGACATTCAACTCAAAGAAAAATTTGATCATGTCTCTTTACTAGACTTTTATAAGTCCTATCTTCCTGGAGAAAAATATCCCTCGCTTCACAATCACGCCTTATTCAATCATCGCTTTTTGGCAGTACATACATTTGTGAACAACTTTTTTCAAGGATGAAGCACACGAAGAGTAAAATTAGATCAAAATTTTCTGAGGAGCACCTTGAGAACTCACTAAGAATTGCAACCACTTCCATCGAACCAGACATTGGTGCATTGGTTTCACAAAAACAAGCTCAAATATCCCACTAGTTTTATGTTTATATTTCCCTCTTTTGTTTTAATGTTATAATAAAAAATATAAAAAAATAAAGGAAGTTTGTTATTTATATACATTAACTATATTATATATTTTACATGCGGCCCAAGACAATTCCTCTTCACTAAATGCGGCCCAGCAAGCCAAAAGGTTGGACACCCATGATTTAGACCATGGGTGTCCAACCTGTTGGCTTGCCTGGGCTGCATTGAGTGAAGAGGAATTGTCTTGGGCCACATATAAAATATATAATATAGTTAATGTGTATAAATCACATAATAATGTTAAAAGTTTACGATCTTGTGGGACTGCATTACTAGCTGTCCAGGGCCGCATGTGGCCCGCGGGCTGGACACGCCTGATTTAGACCATAGGTAACACAGACCTTAGTAGAAAATATGTTTCACTTATGCCACATTCAAACTTGAAAGTTGTATTGTCACAAACTGCTTGAGAAATGTTAGACACTGAACTAATCTTTAGTATCTCCACTGTTTCCCATGCTTAAGCAAAACCAAGATTTATTTGCATTTGTTTAAACAAATGAGGCAAGAACCAAACTCACCAGATCAATTTCTCTTACCTTTCTGTATGGCTCAGTAAACTGCAATTCTACAGCTACAATTGAAAAGCAAGCCACATTCTTATAAAGTAGCATTTAAAGACAGTCTAATTAGCAGATAACACACAGAGATCACTTTCAGAGATCATAACCACAAAACTCACACAAAATGAGGAGACTTTGCGTTGATCTTTCAGTAATTCCAGAGCTCCAATAAAGGTAGATGATGCACAGAAAGGGCACGTTACATTAAGCAGCTAACATGTTTTTCACAGAGACCAAACCTGCAGCCTTCATCAGGCAGAAGATCAGGTTTTCATCATAGTAAGTTCTGGCTACCTTACAAAATACTCACTAAGGGTGTTTGAAGTTGAATGTATGTTTCGTAGTAATTCTAATAGGAGTAAGGCTTAAAAATAAGAATTCTTAGACTGATCTATGCCTCATATTGTAATCATTCTGCAGCACTAAAAGGCTTCAGTTCTCTTTCCTTACCAAAGAATTTGAGATTTAGTGCTAAATGAATATTCACATATTTAAAGTCCTCCAAGGAAACAAAAGCATATTAGAGAAGCACAAGGCTGCAAATCATGAATCAGAGGATCAAAGATAAAGACTTCATTTTCAGTTTGTTAATGCCAAAGCTCACGGAAAAGGCTAAAGATGACAGAACACCCACACAAGTGGTTTACACTAGTGCAAAAATAATGAATTATGATTTAAAATGACATTACATTCAGTTCCTTTCGCTTGACCGCAGAAAATGGAGCTAACCACCCCCACCCCCACCCACTTTTAAGGATCTCTTAATGAAAAGAAGGAAAGGAATTAAAATTTAAACACAGATGGTTTGATTTTTTTAATGTTACACAATGACTCAACAAAATGATCTTTGCATTTTCTCCTGCTGTTATCTCACAGTAGGCAGCAAACATTAATAGCTAGTTTATGTGTGCTGATAGCATTGTAATCATTTTGAGCAGTAACTCCTGTACTAGCATTTCCAAATCCGGTTGCATGCAGCTGTCTTTTCTCTTAAACACCTCGTGTAAATACATTGCAATTCATTCTCAGACTTGGATGCACGTAACTATTTTATTTTTAAATAAGGGGATGAATAAAGAGAATGAAATTCCACATGGATATGCAGTTAAGAACAGTATTCACATTTAGACACTGAGCACACAACAAATTGCAGTGCAGGTAACAGAAAAACAAAAAAGGGATCATTTATTAACAAGCCCAAGACAAAGGGTTTCTGCCTGTAAGCAGTACTTGTTTTGTCCTTTGTCAAACTGCACTGGATTAAGAGGTTTGAAGTACATTGGTGCAATTATGATTTTGTTGCACAATGTTAAAAATATACACAAAGGGCTTTCCTGTGACAGCTCTGTTTTCAGTAGCACACTTGAGTTGATTCAGTTAAAACTTCAGGGATCACAGAGTACTTTACAGATACACAAACTACATGCAGGCTTCACTTCAGCTCACAATGAAATGCAGCAGACTGGAGGATGACATGTGCATTACCATGCAGTTAAAGATGGATCTGTTTTAATGATGAGTGATTCTGGGTGCTTCTAGTTTGGAGAGGTCCAACATGAAACATCTTAAAGAACTTGATTTTCAATATGTGAGTGCTCAACACTAGTCACTGTCAGAAATCTGACCCAACTGTATGTGTGCAATTTCTTAAAATAATTGTGTAAGTAGGATCTGAGTGAATGCTTCTCTGACAGCTAGCTGGGAGGGAGGAAAGATGCTGGGTGCATTTATGTAAATTCTGTTCACTCCTGCTTTGCTTAGATTTGCTAGATAATCAGCTGATGTTCACTCACTACGATCAGCCTGACTCGAGCTAAATGCAGGAATAGTGAAATATGGGTACCAGTGCTTTTAATTTCTGTGGGAATACAGAAAAGGAGTATATAGAAAACACCATGCTTAACCTGTCCCAAAGGAAGGAGTCACTTGCAGTTGTAAAGAGCCTCAGTAGAATAAGGACTCAGATAAGGTCAAAGCCCTGTGAAAGTAGGGAGTTGTGTTCCTGGCTTCCAACCTATGAGGTACAAGTCATCAAACACCTGCTGTAAAGCTGGATTTAGCTGTTTCTCCTCACTGGTAGAAGAATAGAGCTAAACCCGCTTCACTCCTTTGTTATTTTTCAGTTGTTCTATCACAGATGAAACCACTTGAGGCAGGACTGTGTTTCTACCCAACAACTGAAATCCCTGGGAACTGAAATCACTTGAGAAGGATGGCAGTGTTTCTGTCCAGCCTGCAGAAGAGCTGAAAATTACTGACACTTATGTGCAGAGATGATAGCTGAGACATGGATAGGGTGGCCATCCAGGATAGTCCCTTATTTAAGCTGTCTCACAGGTGTCCTGACTTTTTTAAGAAAATGGATAAATTGTCTCATCTTTTACGGGGCTCCTGTTCCCTGGCACCCTGTGTCTTCGAGCAAGTGTGCCTATGTTACAGTGGAGTACTGTGAGTTAGGAATATGCAAGTTCACTTATTAATATCTAAATATTGATGACACGATAGCAGAGTATTCTGAAGCTTTCTTGATCCATCTCTACTTTCAGACACTCAGGAGATGACCTCCCAACTGTCATAAAGCACGTATCCATTCCATGATGATCACAATCTACTACAATGACCTGACCCCTATGCCTTATGTGGATAATTCTGTCTCTGTTTGTACTTGTTAATTTCCAAAAGTAGTCCATTTCTCTCCAATAATATTTCTAATAGGAACATTTACCTTCTTTTCCACTCAAGAGATAAACAAGAATCTTCACTGGCACCACATGTCAAAATCTTCAATTTTCCTCTAGTTAGCAATAATAGCTTCCTAGGATTCACATCCACAAGTTGCTACAGAAATAGACAAAATTAAGCTTCCCCTCTAGTCAAACTTCTGTATATTTCTCATTCTCTGGTTTCCCTAGAGCAGACTCCTTGATTGGGTGGCATAATCCCCAACAATTAAACCCATCTTCTTCCTCTACCCTTTGAACATTATACTTTTTGTTGGATTGTATCTTGTTAGGACAGGGTGTATCAACAGTGCACTGGCCCAACAGAGACAGCCCAATCACTGCAGCCACAAGCATACACGCCCCCTTCCTCCTGCTGCATGCTCCAGGCAAGAAGAGCCCAACAAAAGGAGGCAGCCCATCTCAGTCAGGGCCGTCTGAGGAGGAGCAAGGATGTGTACTACAGGCTCCTGCAGAGGTGCTAGTGACATCCCAAGCAGCACAGCCTGTGGATCCAGACTACGTTGTGGCTGAATCACCGAGTGCAGAAAGAGACAGAGATGCTATGTTGCCTCCAGCCAAGGAATGCCTGGGATGCATTTTGTGATAGGAAGTCACTCAGGGGATGTAGTAGAAGCTGATGCCTAAACCTTTAATAGGGAAGTCTCGTGACTTCACAGGGTCTTGAGTCAGAACCTAGTGGATTGGGTAGAGACAGCTTCATCATCCTACTAGACCCCACAGGCCACTAGGCTTGGCTGCTGTTTGTTCTAAGTCCCAGCCCAGAGGTTCAGGACCATAGATTCTTTTTGCCCAGTCCCTCCTGGAAGCTATAGGCTGATCTGGCCCAGAGGGCCAGAATTTAAACTGTTGTTTTTTGGCCCCAGGCTAGAGTGGTGAGAGCCATGGACCGGGTAAGATGGAGGAAGGGGAAGCAGCTCAGCACTCCCACCCTAAAAATTGTTCCAGAATGACTGGCCTGGAGGCCCTGGGGCCACAGACTATTTGTTCGCTCAGCCCCATTGGTAGTCCAAAGTCCACCTTGCTGCAATTATTCAATCTAACAAGGAATCTAGATGACCGGGTGATGGAGTGTACCTATCACACACTGAGCCAATGGGGGAGGTCCAGATGAATTCAACAAACAGGGCACCCATCTCACCTGTTTTCACCATATTCAGGCATAGTCCATAACCCTCAAACTGTTTTTACAGACTCCGTATTCACTGCATTGCATCAATGGTCACAGCAAAGAAAGTCATATTAGTGTATCCCAGATCATTTAGGCAGTTCCTCTTCATGGAAATCCCAGCACCTTCCACTTTATTAAATCTTGCAGAGATTGTTTTACAATAAATTGTGTACATTGTGAAAAGAACTGGGGACAGAATGCACCCTGGTCTCTCATCCAGCCTAATGGAAAAAACAACACACATTGGCACCCACTGCTATTTGTACTGTGATTTGTCATTGACAGCAGATGTTTGCTGGGGGTTCAATGAGATGCTTTCAGAATTTTCACACATGCCAGTATACTTTAAAGGTGATCACACAGGACGCTTTGCAAAAGTCAACAAGACACCCAGTCTACATGTATGGTATGAATGTGTTATTTACCATGTTTGCACAAACATTACTGTGTCACATTGTAGTTAATCTATCATTTGTTGTGCTAAAATCACAGGGTTTGGTTTTGGTTTTATTTTTTTTGTTTGTTTCTATATCAGAAATGCAATTTCACTGTGTGGGCATCAGCAATTGTCTGCGCTGGTTCAACTTGTTGGTATTAAACTTCTGGTGCATGTTGCATTATTTGGAAAAAGTAGGTAGCCATGAAAAAGAGTTAAAATTATTAGCCATAATTTAAATGGAGAAGTGTATCCCAACCTGGTACTGGTTCTCAAGCCATAGGATTTTGCAAAAAGCTCCAGTTAGCTTAGCTACTGCTCCAATACTTTTCACAAGAGTATGCAAGTTTCTGGTTTAACTGGCCAGACCCAGGGAGAAGGACAGTCAACAAATCCTGGTTCCATAGTGAGCTTGGTTTCTGCAACTGTGTTTCTCCATTACCATAAGATCTTTTGGCTTTTGTATATTGTTTAATCCAGTCTTTTTCTAATTGTTTCCTGTATTCCTTTTCACATACTTACAATAAAAAAATAGGCGTGCACTGGCATCATATGAATTTAGTAAAACAATAAGACAAAGGCAAGATTGGCATGCACGTCAATGCAGATGGACGTACCATAAATAATATAAACATTTTTCAACACTGTTGTGTATTGAGAAGATTCTGTTTCATTAGATGTCTATCTTAGGGTGAGCCCACAGTATCACATTCATTTTAAAATCTAGGCATAACCAGAAAATGAAAAATGCAATGGAAGCCTTAATCAAATGTGTTTTGCTACCAGTCTAAATATTTGGCATTTGGGGACTATTTTTCTTCCTGTTTAACTGTGTAAATGAATGCCAAAATGGGAATTACTTGTATGTTGTACATTCCATCTGGTCTGCCTAAATAATCTGGAGGCCAACTGAAAATTAGAACCTATTATTTGTTTTTCTTTATAAGAAAGTCTTTCAAGATTCACCTTCCTTCCCAGTCAAGACAGCTGATTACTGGTACTGATTGAGTTAGTCAAAACAACTCTTTGATGGTCACAGGGCACATCTGTAACAGGTGGGTGCTGGCGGAACACTATTGAAAGTATCTATTTAGTCAAATAGCTTAGAGACAGGGATATTTACAATTCAAGACTCAAGGTCCTCCATGATAAGATACACCAAACCAGTCACAAAGTGCACTTCTGTTCTGAGCATGCTGGCTAACCAGGAGCCATACAAGGAATTCCCTCAGGCTGCATCTACACCACGAGATAAATTCAAATTTAATTCAGTTAGCTCAATTTTACCATGTGACTGTCTTCCCTGTAAATGCCATTTGTTCGATTTTGGGTGCACTAATCTTGAGAGTACAAAAGTGCAGTTACCTGACAGGTTTAGCATCAAGCTTGAATTCAGAAGTTCGATTAAAGGCAAGTGTGGAAGCAACACATCTTAAAATAAAATTTATTAGCCTCCAGAGGCATCCCATATGTCATCCACAATGCCCCTCTCAGTGCTCCACTCTGGCCGCTGCTCTCCAGTACCAGGAACACCTTGAATTTCCAAGCAGGAGCAGCAAGCCTTTAGCTGTGGGCTCATGCTAGTATGAGGGCCTGATAAATGGCTTTTCTTTCTTTCAATGCTATAAGCACTGTGAGTGCATCTACCCATTCAAATAGCCCTTGCATGGAGTTCGCAGCTCTATCTATACACTTGCTATTTTTTTCTGCACTGCCAGGTGCCAGCCCATGCCCCGCCGTACCACATGTCATCAAGGCTGCGCTGCGGATTGTGCTTGCCTAACATGCTGAGAAGCTTCTCAGCAGTTTACATTTCTGTGTGAAAGCCCTTCCCACCTCCAAAGGCACCACACAGCCTGGGTCTTTCCTGCACTCAGCCACATCACATGGGTAGCCTCCAAACCAACCCAATAGAAGAACATGCCTGCCGTTTGGTGCTGACCATGCTGCCAGTCGCATGTTTAGGGCTCCACGGATGGGAAAGATATTCTGGGCATTGCTGCCACCATGGGAAAGTCTCCCCCAGTGGCTAAGATACTAGGGGCTTTGCTGCCACCATGGGGAAGTCTCCCCTGTTGGTTAAGATACTGGGGGGACTTTGCTGCCGCTGTAGTGAAGGACCACCTCAACTGGCCCCCCTCAACCACTGACTCCCCCCTTCCCTCCGTGGCTCAGGGGCTTGGTGCTGCTGCCAGGGAAAAGTTCTCCCCTGGTGGCTAAGGGACCTGCTGCCACCAGGGAATGACCACTTCAACTGGCCCCCCACAGACCATCCTGGGGCTTACTGCCACGAGAAGAAAACCAAAAATTATATTTTTCCTGCACTTTTCTATACTCTTTCTTCTCATTTCCAAATAACAGTCCGGGACCCTGCCTTATTTTCAGGGATCACATGCATACACATGCATGATGGGATGCGGGACGCTCAGTGGATGGCCAGTTGAGAACACAGTCAAAGCACAGAAGCCTTATAGTCTACTAGAAAGCCAAATACCCTTTCCAATACCAACATAATGAATGGAGAAACCAAAAATTTTCTTCCTACACTTTTCTACCCTCTGTCTTCTTACTTAAAAAAGCAGTCCGGGCCCCTGCATGAATGTCAGGTTTCACATGCACACTATGATGAGAAGTGGGACACGCAGATGGGCAGTTGAGAATACACTCGCTGCACCCATGTTGGCAATGTAATGTGCGGGGTGGGGACCAAAAATTCTTTCTTCTAATTTGGGGGGGGTCTCTGCATTATTTCCAGGGATTGAGATATTTTCAAGGATCGGGAGGAGAATGTGGAAAATGCAAAGGGGGAAGATGGCAGGAAGACCAGTGAGCATACCCAGAATGCTATGGGGATAAGGTAACTGTGGGATAGCTTCCCACACCGCACTACTGCAACAATCAGTGTAAGCCAATTTGTGTGTGGCAGCAATGACTCGACTTTGTGGGGAGAACAGTGGAAATGAGGATGGTCAAAATAGAACTTGTAAATTCCAGAATGAGAAAAACTATATATAAATAAATTCGATTTTATCATGCAGTGTAGATGCAGCCTCAGACATGTCAATTCTGTTGTGCCACTAACACTATTCCTTGTACAGGTAAGTGGTTATGAAAACCAATCTCTTCAGATAAAGTTCTTCTGATCCCAAAGGACCAGCAACATTGCCAGGTCAATTTATAACTTAGAATCTTACTCAAAAATAATACTCTTGTGAATCCTTTAGTAACTAAAATCTTAAGGTCTATTCGTAAAAAAGAGAAAAGGTGAGAGTTAAAATTGTTAAAGGAGTCAAATACATACAACAGTTGCATAGTTCTTGGTTCAGGCTTGTAGCAGAGATGGAATAAACTGCTAGCTTAAGTCAAGTTTCTGTAGCATATCCACCATTAGCATGGGTCAGTCCTTTGTTTAGAGCTTCAGTTTGTAGTAAAGATCACGTTGAGGTGTGAAGCAGGGCCAAAGGCAAAATGGAGGTGTTTCCAGGGCCTTTTGCACCTGCAGCCATGTGGAGGGAATCTCACTGTCATTGCTGTGTAAAAGTGCATCTCAAGATGATGTGTGGAGTCACACAGGCAAGACATTTGTCCATGCATGACTCAGTTCTTTGCAGGTAGAGCTCCCTTGCTAGTCTGAATGTTCACAGAACTCATCAGATGTGGATTGGCACCTTCCAAACTCCAATGTCAGTCAAGTACTTCTATTCACTTAACTAATAGTCCATTCACAGTATGCTTGCAAAGCCTCTTAATGGTTCCTCCCAGAAGCAACCATTTGAAATTCAAGTACATAGCCAATACTTATAACTTCAAATACAAAAACAATACATGCATATAAATGGCATAAACATGACCAGCAAATCATAAGCTTTTTATAGACATCTCACTTGGAACACTTCGTACAAGATTTCTTGCAAACATATAATAGTGGTTGCAACATTGATCCATATGTTCACAGTTTAATCTGATAACTCACATCACTCCTAAACGGAAAACCACTTTTTTTTTATTATCACAACAAGCCTCGGGCCATGTTTCTCAAAACCACGTAAGCCTATGATTATCTTTAAGCAGGTACTTAAATTAGATTGAATCAATGGGGTTTAAAGTCCATGTTTAAGTGCTGTGCTGAAGTAAGACCCAAGCATGCTGATTTCATATCATTCACAGATGCTGCTGATCTAGCCATCAGATGACTGATTTAGCTATGCCTTGCTTTTCCATGACACCATTAGGTCAATATTTCAGCAGTAGCATGCAATTCTGTCTTAAACTGGACCAGGACAGTCAAAATATAACAGTGACTTGTAAACTATAGTAAGATACCACTACATGTTGAATCTATCTAATCTGACACCCTCAGGACCTGACCTTTGCCGAATGAGAGAATTTGCCAGATCACAGGAGATCAACAGAGTCTAGCGGCATTACCAATGCTTCCACTGCTTACTGGCCTCTCAGAAGCCAGTTATAAATAAATTACAGCTAAATAGAAGCACAGAACATTGAAGATCCAGAAATAGTGTCTGTAAACAAACTTTAATGGACCATAGGAAGCTTGGCCACACCCATGATAAGTGGTCATCCAGCTAACTAAAATCATGCTGGATTACAGATGTTGCCAGACAAGAGATTTCCAGACTAGAGAAGTTCAACCTGGAATCGCAGGTAGGTGTAAACAATTATGAAGAATAATATATTCCAGGATGGTTATGACTTACAAATGGTTCATTATTAGTATTACAGTAACACTTAGGAGGCTAGACATGGACTAGGGTCCCATTGTGCTCGACACTATACAGACAAACCAAAAAGTTGTCCCCTGCTTCAAAGAAGTTATAATTAAGGGTTCCTGGGGTCTGACTCTAGGTGGTTATTCTTCCTTATTTCAAGGTTTCCTGCACACAAAAATCTTTTTAAAGTGGGCAGCAGCCCCTTAGTTCCCAAGGTAAAAGTATAAATCCTACAACATGCTTGGAATTCAGCCTTCAAAGCAACAGCAATTCTTGTGATTTTTTCTTTTAAATACTGCTGCAACTAGCGCAAGCGTTCCCCACATTACTTCTAGTTCCTACACTACCTCCCGTATTTTGCATTTGTTTTGGAATTAAATCACAGTCTTCTTGCTAAAGCTACAGAGGAAAAAAACTGATTTGGGTTACTGCAGTATGACAATAAGGAGGATGTATTTATATGCAGCTGTATTTATTGCTTTACCTCTCATCGGTTTCAATGAGCTTGAGGGCAATTGTGTACAAAAAAGTCAGTTTAGCTTTTCCATCTCTGCATTCGTTGCCAGCTGACATGTTGGATCCTGAACAACTGCCAGTTCTAGTTCTCAAAAAAGGAACATACTGTTCACTGGTACTTGACTAGCTGAGTAAAATCCCAGAGATTCTCAAAAAAGGTATTGCAGGTACAGAAAAGTTTCCCACACTAAACCCCAGAGAGGGGCTCAAACCAGAACAGTGAAATCTGGATCCGGACATCTAAGAAGTTTAAGCACTTTTGGATACAGGTTGTTGGGTTCAGTCCATTACAAAATAAACCCCGCTGCAAAAGTCAGATCCAAATCTAGAATGCATTTGCCCTCAACATCTTTGCTTTTCCAGATGTGCAGTTTTGATTTAAATCTATTTTTGATAATCCCTCTCAAGAGAATCTGACCATCCACCACAAAACCAAACGGATTCTGCCTAATTTGAGTCAATACCTTAAGTGCGAGTTTTTTTTTAAATTCCACATAAAACACACAATAAAACCAAATTTCAAACTATTAAAATTACTCTGACCTCATAAAAACCAAACAGTGTCATTTTCCCCTTGTGGAGGGTAGTGTTACCTTTTTATAGTAATTATATCCATTTCACTTGCTGGCACACAGACTCCAGTCTCTCCTGCTCAGAAGAGTCTAAAAGTGCAAGAGCTTTTAATTCAGCAAATATTGAACTTTGAGAAAGTCTTGTCCCCTCAGCAAAAGTTCCAATTCACCGAAGCAGTGGCAAACAATCTCATTAAGAGATTGAATAGGCTGAGTGCCCAGTCAGCACCTTAAATCTGGCACAGCCAATCACTTTAACAGATTATTATATATAGCTAGGACAATCCAGCAATGCAGGACCAGGTCACACTGCACTTTCTCTCCTTGTCAATATACAGGAACCTGTTGCTCAAGGATTTTAGTATTGTTTTGGCAGACACAAAGTTTTAAACTGTTTATTTCATTTCTCAAAGGAACCTGCTATCACTTGGCCTGCAGAATGAAGTTTCCCAATGGACACATGAAAAGAAACTCTTAACAGGTTAACAAATTGAAATCCTAATGAACAGCTCTGAACATATACAATTGAGTACATATGCTCTGTGTATGTGTGTGTGTGTGTCTTGGAACTGATTTGTAACTATTTCCACTGTGTACCGCTTCTAAAATTTCATAGCCTGGAAAGGTGCCCTCATTGCTTCGTCATTGTGTGAGCTGCCAGAGAAAGAAGGGAGCTTATAAAACAAACATTAGCAGAAGAACACAATGTAAGAGGCAAAGTTTCACTGAGGAGGAGGCCGCCTTCTGACTAGGAGACAAAGAGAAGGGGGCGGAGGGTTCTACTTTTAAATGTCAAGCTCAAAAGAAAAAAAGACACAAGGAGGCAGGCAGCTCTCCAAACTAATGCATTCACCGGAACTCTGAAATCACCTTATGACTGTCATTGAGGGAAAGCCAACAATGAAAGACACTGGCAGCACCATACTAATTCAAATGCTGAAAGCACAGCTTGTGTTTCACTAAAATGCCCCAGCCCACGCACTCAGGGTAGAGGCTCATAATGCACTTAGGATCTATTTTTAAAAATTATAAATCCATTTAATTATTAAAAAAACATAAAAGGACTGAAGCATTCAGGGTGCTGAGATCATAGATTAAAGCAAATGCTACTAATCAAACTAACAAATCACTATTTTTTCTTCCAGTCCTTTCAAGCATTTTGAAAATGTATACAGGATGCAGGCAGCACAGTATGTGCTGTTGGGAGAGGTAGCTGATTGTATTGTAATTTATCTTCATTTTGGACAGGCTAACAGCTAGGAGTAGATTAGGGAACATCTCATTAGACTCACTCTTTGTGGGGAGAAGAGGGGTTCCAAAATTACAATGTCGGACATGGCAGAGACATAGTCCATTCTCCAGATAAGTTTTAAAACAATTTTCTTCTGGAGGCGCAGTTTGCGTGGTTACTGCAGCAAAAGGAGAGGAATCTCACAAAAGAAATAAAGTCACATTTTTCCACTGGTCATAAATCTGACAAAACACATATCTTCCCACCTCTGTTCAGCTATGCATAACAATTTTGACAAACAGCTCCATTATGCCTACCCTTATACCTATAGGTCAAGTAGTTACTATTCCTGAAGGAGATTTATTTCAAATGGATTGGGAGCACAGGAATATCATTGTTTCCTAAAGTTCAACTATCCATGTAGTCCTGTCTCTTACAATACACAGCAACTTCGTCCATAGTGAATGGATTCATCCTTCTCTCACTGACTCATAGAACCCCCTGTTCAATGTCTATCTTTGTGCTTTGCTAGATACTGATACTTTTAAAACTTACAAATCCATTCATGGACAATAAACACAGTTGCACAAGTTTATCCTGTGATAACCATACTGTTCAAATTCCTTCAACTCAGGAACGAGTGTGGCCGTTTGCACAATCAAAACATCTCTCCCTATCTCCACCCACTCTTGCACTGTTTATCTGTAACTTGTAGCTAATGCTTTTGATTGCAGTGACAGAGTCCCAGCTTCGGAGCTAACACTGTACTTTGCTCCATCAGGTTCTTTAGATAACTTTCATGTGTCCTTACACTTACAGGTAGCATATTTCACCCTGTTTTTGCCTTGCATTAAATGTAAACACCTAAACAAAGAATTTAATCAAAATAATTAAATAAGACTAGAGGAACTTTGCAGACAGTTTTAAAACCAAAGTTCTTAATAATAGTGAGACTTCATAATTTTTAAAGCCTTATGTGTTCTCAGTAGACCAGCTCAGCATAAGGGCAGCAATGGGCTTCAGGGCTATTTGATACCATAGGAATTTACAGCACTCAGCACAAAGTTACTGAGAACTCATCATCCTCATCATCAACCATGGCTTCAGTGCCCTTTGGTGTCTGATGCGTCTCTCCCTATTTCCTTCCATCTTTCCCTGTCCAGTGTGGAGTGGTTTAATTTCTGTAGACTAGCTCTGCACCAATCTACTATATCATCTACCCATTCTCTGTGGGGTCTGCCTGTCCTATTAGAACCGTCCATTATGCCGAATACCAGGGTCTGAGAACTAATGCCTCAAATATGTTACGAGCACATCCTGTTCAGTGACCCTCAAGTGCATACACTGTACTTTCAATAGTGGTTCATTACTTCCTTAAACAAGAAAGGGCTAAATTCTCCTCTCAGTTACCGGTTTAACTCTGTAATTACAGGAAAACATAACATTGTGAGTTCTGCTCTTTAAGATGTGTTTCTTTTCTTGTTTATTACTGTTCTGGGCAGAGGGTCTAAAAACCAGGTTTAAAAAGCCTAGATTCTTTCTCTTCAGTCATTCAAATCTGGCTGAGTCCAATCTACTCACATCATTTAATCATGTTCCGCATTATTTCTGTTTGAGATAGGAGGTGTCCTTCAGATGAGACCTTAAAAATCCAGGGCTTGTGCACTCTGCCTGAATGGCAAAGATCCCACAGCTCCTTTTACGATTGCAGCACTTTTCCCCAAATGGCCTTGTCTGCCCCTTCTCCCCACATTTACATGGAGGGATGCATTGTTATTGGGGAACCTTGTCACTGCCCTCCCAGAACACTAATAATTCTCTTGAAAGCCCTTATCTACATGCCAGCCTATTTTTACACATGAAAGGAGGGCTCAGTGGTTTGAATCTGCCAACATGATATTTAGGCTTATCACAGAAATGTAGGTAAGTGAACACCAATGGACAAGTGGGCTCCCAAACCCAAAGGACTACAGTATGGGAAAATAAGCATGGGGCCAAATGCTGTGAGTTGGCAAGACATGGGAGGAAAACTTGGTTCACACCAACCCAGTAGGTCTGAGAGCCACCAGGAGCCCCAAAGAAGGGGTGGGGCCAAGGTGGAAAGGGCAGGGCCTACAGCAGTCAGCCCTTAGCACAGCCTGAACCCCAGGATTGGGGCCACCCCCACAACTTTCATATGGAGCACTGCTGCTGTGGCAGTTCAAAAGGTTCTGGAGTGAAAGTAGCAGTGGCAACAGATGGAGCTGCAGGCCCCCTTGAAACACTGGGCCCCTAGGCAACTGCCCTATTTTGTCCCACCCTCTCAGAGGCCTGTGCCAGCCAGTAATGAGACTTGTGGAGGACCAGGTAGATTGCAGCCTGCCAAGCACACATTTCAAAAGAGCAAGAAAACTATAACCTATGAGAGAAGACTGAAAGAATTGGGTTTGTTTAGTCTAGAAAAGAGAAGGTTATAAGGAGACATAACTTTCAAATATCTAAAAGGTTGTTACAAGAAGGAGGGAGAAAAATTACTCTGCTTAACCTCAGAGGATAGGACAAGACACAATGGGATTAAATTTCAACAACGGAGTTTAGGTTGAACATTAGGAAAAGCTTCCTGGCAGGGTAGTTTAATCACTGGAATGCAGTGCCTCAGAAGACTGTGGAATCTCTACCATTGGAGATTTTAAAGAGATGGTTAGACAAACACCTCTCAGGGATGGTCTAGATGGTGCTTGGTCCTGTCATGAGTTCAGGGGACTAGACTTGATGACCTCTCAAGGTTCCTTCCAGTTCTATGATTCATGTTGGATTATTTATCAGTTCTTGTCCCCCTTTTGTTTAAGCCATTTGTATCTACCCCTAAATGGAAATACATCCCTCCTGCCAAAACAACTCTTACAGCTCTCTTAAGGGACAAAATGTTTTACTTTATAGTTCCACAGAATCATTTTGTAAGAAAACATGTCAGTTCCAATAAAGCTTCACTCAGCCTTCTGACACTTATATCCCCCACACAGAGATGTATGTAAGAACCAAGCCCTCTGGCAGTGCAATCTGACTAGATGCCATCAGAAAATGGTATACTTACAGAATACTAAAGCACTGAATGTTAAACATTGGCCTTTGTGCTGCAGTAAGTAACAAAGCATCACATTTTACAAATGTTTGCCAGGCTTTTCAGAGGAAGATGCCTATGGCAGAAAGGCCAGGCCATGTTCCGTTGACAGTTACTATCTAAATAACACCACCAACTGCAGAATCCCTCCCAATTTCCATGCCATACATATGAGCAGAATTTATATTCTTTGTCTAATTTCTGATTTTACTGATGCTGCCAGAATGAAGGTTTTGAGTTCTTAGAGGCTGGAGTTCATCAATGTGGAAAACTGACTTTTATTACCACATGCATTCAAAATTTCCCCTGCCAACCTACCACCTTCCAAAATTACATTTCTCCTGAGACTCTGGAGGTGCCCGCTCTTTGGGGCTGCATTCTGCTAAAGAAGAAAGAGGCCTCAACAGTAAATATGAGGGCCTGGGAGGCCAACAGGGAAAAGCGAGGACCATATATAACAGGGAGGGGAAAAAGCAGCAAGTGACAAGCTTCACGTGAGACCCATCTACACACTGATTTATGAAGTCCTCACTCCAGCCAACAGTCTGAGAAGTTGAAAGTGGGGCACAGGCCAGTGTAGGGAGTCTATGTTGGGTATTTATGTGCCCTCCCACAGACCTGATTCTTAGAGGTGCTACACAATTTTAAAACATTTATCCTCAACAACCCTGTGAGGCAAGGAAGTTATCTTCAGTTTGGCTGTGGACCTGAGAATAGAAACAAATGACTTATATAGGGTCCCACAAGAAAACTGAAGCAGCCCGAAGCACTAAACATAGATCTCCCAAGTCTTAAGCCAAAATCCCAACCAGCAGACCAGTTTGCTTATCCTCTGTCCCCATAGCAAGTCCTTCCCTGCTCTCCACACGTCACCTCCTCTATCCTATATAGCTGAGTAGACAGAGATTTCACCTCAGTGCTGAGCAGTTTTTATGCTGGCTTAGTCCAGAGGCCATGGCAGCAAATGGGTTTTTCTGTGGACTTCAATGGGTTTGGATCAGGCCCTGAATTTGCAATGCATGTGCACACAATTTGGAAGGTTGGAGTGTGACTGCAACGGCTGCATTGCTTATACTGTGTTTAGGCTCTGGGGAAAAATATTATTTTTTCAGTTTTTTCATAAGGTAAATTTCAGATTCTGTGTTCTTGCTTTCATTTTAAGCACTTTTACCAGCCAAGCTATGTTTTGCTGAAATATTCTTACCCAAACTAATTTCAGTTACTTTTACGTGGTTGGCTGAATATAATGTTTTAAACATTTTTTTCTCTGCAGTTATATTGGTAAATTTGTAAAATGAAAATGCCACAGATAGTGCTATAAGTACCTAGGTACCATAGTGGTTTTATCTTACAGTTAGAAACTTTCCATATTTGATTCAAAGTGAACGAAGGACTTTACTACACAAAACATTTGCACAATTATTCCACTGGCTGAAACAGGTGCAGCAAAAGCTTGGTTATCTGGCATCTGGATAACCAGCACATTGTGTTAACTTGCCCACCGTGGGGCCAGCTGACAGAATGGGTGGCAGTGAGGCTGGTGGAGCAGGGCCAGTGCCCCACTCCAATATCTGGCATACTTGATTATCCAGCATCCCCCAACTTCCTCGGGGATGCCAGATAATAGAGAATTTTACTGTACACAGGTGCAGAGACAGGAGCTAAGAATGTCAGAATCATGGAGTACAAGGCCAGAAGAGAGCACCAGGTAATCTAGTCTGATCTGATCTATCACAGGTCACCAGCACCATGCAGCGCCCATGCGCAAAATCCAAGGAACAAAATTAGACTATGGTATTACAGCCCACCAGAAACTAGCCCTGTGCACCACAGGCAGAGAACAGTAGAGTCTGAGGAACAGATGGGCCAGAGGCTAAGTGAGAAATACTCCCACATGGCAGAGGAAGGGGAAGGGGGAAGAAAAACAAAACAAGGTAATTTGTCAGTCTGACTTAGGGAAAATTCTTCCGCAAAGCCATATATGGCAATCAATCAGAGCCTAAGCATGTTAGCAAGAACAAGCTAGCCAGACCTGTGAGACAGAATGGTGCCATCTAAGAGTCCACGCCCTCCCCATCCTATGCTCCTTCTCCTGCTATGGCCATCCTCAAAGCTTCAGAGGAAGGAATTTTTTTTAAAGAAACCGTTACAGAATACACAGAAAGGTGAGGAGGAAATTCTTTCCTAGCCCCTGCTGGGGGCCCGCTGAAGCATGGAACTGAGAGTTTTAGCAACATGAGACAAACTAAAAGCAAGTCAAAGTGTTGCTGAGCCCTGCTGCCTACCACCGCCAGCAACCTAATCTTACAACAATACCCATAGGCTTGGTCTATACTAGTGAGTTAAGTCGATTGCAGATACACAATTCTAGCTACAGCAACTGCCTAGCTAAAATTGATTCATATACAGTCAACTTACCAGCCTAACCATACAGAGGGAGGTTGATGGGAGAATTTCTCTCAATGGCCTCCCTTACCCCTCACAACATCGAGGAGTACAGAAGTCAACTGCTAACCTCAAATAGTCTGATTTCGCACGTCTGTACCCATCACATGAAATCAAACTCTGGAAGATTGACCCTGACCTGGTCTTCCCAGTAGTGTAGACATACTCTTAAAGGCGTCCAGCTCACTTTCAAAACTAATTAACTTGCTGCCCCTTTTGCTTTTGTGTTAAAGATAACTTGTAAATTGTAAATATAAAGGGGAGAGGGCTATGCAATTTTTATTGTAGGTTAATTTTTTTCTTTATGATATCTACAGAAAAAGGCCTGAAATGGTTCTCTCAATTGATTGGCTGGCTGGATTTTGAACAAAGTGGTTTCTCACCCCCCAACCCACCCACCTTCTCTCACTGCTTGTTTACTTTATAAATTTCAGGAACGTCAAGTCTAATATTGTTTTTTTCTATGGCATGTGTTGGAGACTTTAGGTGTGGATTTTCAGCATATCACTGAAGAGCCAGGCAGGCTGATGTTTAGCAATGAGTTTTTCCCAACTGCTGATGCTGTCATTTGTGGAAAGTGATAGTTAGCAAAAACAGCCAATACCCCAAAGCGTTTGAAAGAGACAAGGGAGAATGAGGTAATATCTTTTATTGGACCAAGTTTGGTTGGTGAGAGAGACCTGGAACTGACAATTCTACACCACCAGTGCACCGAAAAGTGTTTTAAACAATTTGATTTTTAAAACCCACAGCTCTTCTCAATTCATCACATTTCAATCATTTTTTGCAATGAGCTGGGGACTATATTCTGTATGCAATACCAGGAAAATCAGTCAACATTCCAATGATATTTTAGAAACAGCAATTGTGTAATTAATGTAAAATGACACCTGTCTGCATGATTCATATCAGAACACATTACATGGTGAAAAACAACACAGTGAAAAATACAACTTTTGACAACACTTGATTTAGCTGTTAGTCTGATATCCTTTTTCTTGAATAAAAGATTTAATGCCATGAGTCTAAACTGCGCTTTCAGATATCGGCAAACACAGAATCCTGCCAAACCAACAACATCTGAATGATGAGTAGTCAAGCCCAAGTACTATAAGGAACCTTCTTCCTTCCCACTCCATTGAAAACCCTGCCTGTGCTAAGTGATCAGTCTCAGGCTTGGTCTACACTAGAGGATCAACTCGAATTTAAGGGACTTTGGTTGATTTTATAAAGCATCAGTCTTCACTACAGGGCTCATTAGGTCAATTTTAAGGGGCTCTGAGGTCAACTTTTGTAAACCTCCATTTCACGAGGAGTAATACTAAATCGAATCTGTAATAGTGACCTTATGCTAATGCAGACACAGCGTTATTAAAATAGATTTAATGAGGCTCCAGAAGTATCCCACAAAGCCACCAACCTGTCCTTTCTGGGCATCACTTTCACCTCTGCTGCTCTCCAGAGCCGTGTCTACACGTGCACGCTACTTCAAAGTAGCGGCACTAACTTCAAAATAGCGCCTGTCACGGCTACACATGTTGGGCGCTATTTCGATGTTAACATAGACGTTAGACGGCGAGACGTCGAAGCCGCCAACCCCATGAGGGGATGGGAATAGCGCCCTACTTCGACGTTCAACGTCGAAGTAGGGACCGTGTAGTCGTTGCGCGTCCCACAAGTTCGAAATTGCGGGGTCCGCCATGGCGGCCATCAGCTGAGGGGTTGAGAGACTGTCTCTCTCCAGCCCCTGCGGGGCTCTATGGTCACTGTGTGCAGCAGCCCTTAGCCCAGGGCTTCTGGCTGCTGCTGCTGCAGCTGGGGATCCATGCTGCATGCACAGGGTCTGCAACCAGTTGTCGGCTCTGTGGATCTTGTGTTGTTTAGTGCAACTGTGTCTGGGAGGGGCCCTTTAAGGGAGCAGCTTGCTGTTGAGTCCTCCCTGTGACCCTGTCTGCAGCTGTGCCTGGCACCCTTATTTCGATGTGTGCTACTTTGGTGTGTACACGTTCCCTCGCAGCACCTATTTCGATGTGGTGCTGCGCAACGTCAATGTTGAACATCGACGTTGCCAGCCCTGGAGGACGTGTAGACGTTATTCATCGAAATAGCCTATTTCGATGTCGCCACATCGAAATAGGCTACTTCGATGTAGGCTTCACGTGTAGACGTAGCCCAGGTGAGCAGTAAGTAGGCAATAGAAAGCAGGGATTATCAGCCTGGGAAGTTTGAATTAATTTCCTTTCTGGCCAGCATGGCTAGCAGACCTCAGGTGCACACCTCAGTAGCACACCTGCTCATGAGTTCACAGGTTCGCAAAAGAACCCCAGCATGGAGCAATCAGGAGATCCAGGACCTCATCACTGTGTTGGGGCTGGGGGGATGAATCTGTCCTGATGCAGCTCAGAACCAGCAAAAGAAATGTAGACATTAATGCCAAGATTTCACAGGGCATGCTGCAGAAAGGGTGCATCAGGGACACTCAGCAGTGCCATGTTAAAATCAAGGAGCTCAGGCAGGTGTATCAAAAGACCAAAGAAGCTAGTGGTCATCTCTCCAAGCATGTCACTTCTATGAGCAGCTGGATGTTACTCTGTGGAGAGATCCAACCATTTCACCCAAAAAGTGTCTGGAGTCCTCTGTAAATACTGCTCTGCAGACCTCTGACAGCAGAAAGGAAGATGAAATGGGGGATAAGGTGGTGGATGAGGAAAAGGTGGACTATAGCAATCTGCACTCCAGTAAAAAGGACCCATTGAAGCAGCTGAATTCTAATGCTGAAAAATGTACTCAAAGACTAGTTTCAGTGCTTCATTTGTACTCAAAGAGGTGCTGGTGCTCAAAAGCATTTTTGCTCTGATGTGGCAAGCCCAGAGGTGCCAGGCCTATAAACTGCCAAGCCTAGAGGTGCTGGAGCTCAGCCCTGGCACAAAGAAAAATTTTGATGGTTTGTTGTCAAAAAGAGAGAGCATATCATCTTGGATCTCACAGGGGTGTGTCTTAAGCTTGGTATTATTCAATGTGTGTATAAAGACTTGAAAAGGAGAGTAAAAAATATGCTTCTAAAATCTGTAAATACCAGCAAGCTGGGAGGGATTAGCACTCAAAAGAACCTACAGACTGGAGAATTAGTCTGATACTAACAACATGAAACTCAGCAAAGTGTGTAGGACTGTTCTTAAGGAAAAAATCAAATGCACATCTACAAAATTGGGAATAATGGCTAGATAACAGTGCAGCAGAATAGTATATTAGAGTCGTGGTGGATCAAACCTGAATGTGATCCAACAAGATAATGCAGTCACTATTGTGGTTAACATCCAGGCCTGCTGGGAGCCTGGGAGCTGGGAAGGGATGGTTGAGGAGGGTACCTAAGGAGGGCTAAGGCAGGAGTCCTGCTAATCCTCACACCATGCTGCTCCCAGAAGCATGGGGCATGTCCCTGCGCTTCTGAGGAGGCAGGGGGGTGTCTCTGTGCGCTGACCCCTTCCTGAAGTGCCCACTCCACTGCTCCCCTTGGTTGGAAACTGTGGAGGAGGGGGGAAATGCCTTTGGTCAGTGGCATGCAGATAACCCCAGACTTCCACTACCCCACCTAGGAGTCACTGCCAGACAGTCTCGTGTGAGCCACCTGAGGTAAGTGCTGTATCACTCACCCATCCTGCACCACAACCCCCTGCCCCAGCCTGGTGAAAGTGAGTGAGGATGGGGAAGAGTGAAGGAATAGGAATCTGAACCAAACTGTATAGCAGGGGTTCTGGGACCTACCAAACCAACTGTAAACTGTAAATATGATGGAAACCACTTCAGTCCAGGAGGGGCTGCATCAGCCTCAGCACTACTTCCAGCTCCTATGGGATGGAATAAGTGGTGGGGGGAGGTGGGGAGGCCTTGGAAAAGGGATAGGGCAAATGTCTTTGAGTCTGTGCAGTTGGAGAGTTGGCAACCCTTGGTAGGCACATAACAGCCCTGGCTGTGCTGGAAGAACATGACCAGCAACATAGTGGGCAGCTTGTTAGTCACCAGCACAGGTGCAACACCCACCAAATGTCAGACAGACCCTTCTGGCTCGGGTGAAGCTTCTGCATCCTTGGGTACTCTTTGTGTCTTCTGCCCTGGAGCCTGGAATTGCTGTCTGTGGGCCTGCTAATACCCTCTTGGGATAGATTCACAGACGTGTCAGAGGAAGGTATGGGAGACCATTGCCCTGCTCAGCTGGAGGAGACACCAGTTTTGGATGCTGCATTTTAGAAAGATGCAGACAAATCAGAGTGAGTCCAAAGGAGAGCAGCAGAAAAAAGATTACAGTATAGGACACCTGACCAGTAGGGAAGAGTTAAAAATCTGGGTAATTTTCTACGATGAGAACAGAAAATCGTGGCTGTCATAAATAAGATGTAATCAATTTTTCTCTGTGTCCACTGAAGATAAGACAGAAAATAATGAGCTTAGTTTGGAGTAAAGGAGACTGCAGGTTGCCTATTAGGGAAAACTTTCAAACTTTAAGGGTATATAAGAACTGGAATAGGCTTCCATGAGAGGTTGTGGAATCCCTGCCACTGGAGGTTTTTATCAACAAGTTAGAGAAACACTGTTAAGGATGGCATAGGTACATTTGAACCTTCCCCAGCGCAGGATAATGGTCTAGTGGACTTCTTGAGGTCTTTTCCAGCCCTACATGTTTAAGATTATCAAGGCCAGATTATTTCTTTTGGGGGCACAGATCTAGCAGATTTTATAGCAGCCCTGCAGGGTCCAGCGCGGTACTAAGAATGGGGAGCTCACTGAGCAGGAGAGAGCTGCCAAGGTGCAGTGCTGGGTGTGGACCTTTCTTGGCAGGAGGTAGGGTTCAGGAGGAGGGTGAGGGTGTGGGCTGGTCTGGATGGGAGGTAGGGTGCAGAAGCAGGGTGGAGTATGCAGGGTCTGAGGAGGAGATAAGGTGCAGGAGCAGGCTGGGGTGTGGGGACTGGCTGGGAATTTGGGTGTAGTAGTGTGTTGGAGTGAGGGTGGCAGCAGGGAAGGAGAAGAGAGGGAACAGTGGGTTGGGGCACTTACCTGGCACAGGTCCCAGGGGGAACAGGTGGCTCTGGGTGGCCCTATGTGTTCATGCACTGCCTTCTCCCAGCCACGCCCATTAGCTGCAATTCCTGGAGCTGGCAGGTGAGTGCCACTAGCAGTGATGCACACGGTTCCAGCTGGGGGTAGGGAGCAGGAGGAGACAGAATGGCAATACAGAGCCACCCCCCTGCCCTCAACACACAAGGGGTTTTAGTGGCTGCATCTCTGTGCTCTGGGTTAAGGGGAATCTCTTTAGCCTAGCACCCTGGGCAGCAGCCCCTAAAGCCCCCTTCATAATCCAGCCATGATGATTTATAATGACTGAAATAAGGATAGATGTAAATTGCTCACCTGTATCTTTCCTATTACATGAAAAGCATAGAGTTGCCAAGATCTGTAAAATATACAACTGGGATATACACCCAAGCTGTATTCTGTATAACAACATGAGCTCCATCAGGGAGAGTGTGAATCAAGTTTGTCAACCTGTTAATGCAACTCTTATTTCTGAAGAAGAGAATAGGTACAATCAGGTAAGCAATCAACAGTGCCACAAGAAAAGCAGGAGTCTTGCACCTGTATCAGGAAGATAAGTAAAAATCAGCCCCCATTTGCCCTGAGTGAACAGAGTGGATTTAGCTAGCAAACATTACATTGGAAGTGAGTTTTGAAATCCAGAAAAAATAAATTCCACTGCCAAGAAAGACACTTAGAAAGTTTACGTAATTGTTGGACAATCTGTGGCCTGCGACCCACTAGTAACTCTCTACATTGTAACCCTCAGACACCACTGCGTTAAGAAAAAAAAATTTAATTAACTAAAATGTGTTCCTACTCCACCTGTGATTTTTAAAAGGAAAGTGCTTAAATCAGCCCCATTTCCATGGGGAGAAGGTAGGAGGTACAGCCTTCCTCCTAGTGCTTCTGCTGAACCCACAGAAGCAGCTTTCATGGGAGACAGAAGCCACTGAGTAGGTGCAACATGGAAGGGACAGCAACTATTCACAGTGCACAAACCCCAAGGAGTACAGGACAAAATACTGAAATGGGTCTGTCAGGGCCTAGGTTAGAACCTGGCAAAGGATGATTCCTTCTCTCATATACAACTAATGAGGGCAGCTCAGGACAGCAAAAAAGAGGAAATTAACCACATATGGTTCCTTGATCCTCTGCCTCTGGCTCCCAGGTGTAGAGCAGGTGAATTTCTCTGGAATTGTTCTAAATTGTGTGAGCTGGCAATAGTTCCCGAAGAACCATCCACCAGCTGGGAATAAGTAGTGCAAGAGCACTCTAGGCATATCTCCATATTATCCATGGCTCTAGGGAGATGCAGGAGCTAGCAGGTGGGCTCTGCACCCTTTGACACTTGTATATATTAGCAGAATCCTCAGCAGAGGACCTGCAGATGCCAAGCGCTCCCCTTGCGTTGCCTAGAAGCACAAAGGGAATAGAACATGTATATTCCCCAACATTTCAAGTGGCCAAAGAAGGAAGCAACACTACTTAAATTTGGCCCAGCTGGCCTCCATAGATTAAGACAAGAGGTTGGCAGGTCAAATCTGCGTGATGTGGTGACCAGTGTCCCCTGTATGCTAAGCACTTGGGCAGCTGACCGGGAGAGATTCAGGTACTGCCCAGCCAATTAGTGGAGCACCCCAGCTGATTGGTGGAGTACCCCCAGCCACTCACAGAGCATGTGTTTCTATTGGTGGTGCACATCTACACATGCACAGACCACTCAGTTTGGAGGCCCTCTTGACAAGGGAGCTCAAGGCACACTTTGGCTACTCAGCACTCAGGCCTGAATGAGAGAAATGTTCTGTTTCAACTGGAACAGGGGGGTCTGGAGGTAAAGGCAAATCAGTCTCACAAAATCCATGACAGCTAGAAGGACTGTAAAATTAGTGAGTATGACCCTTCACCTTTTGGAAACAATCTGTTTGGTCCTGAAGCTGAGAAAGCTGGACACCGTTAATTTAAGTAAACCTTATTCTTCCTCACCCTGGGTTTAAATTGTTCCCACTGAAGTCAAAAACATGCAAAGAGAAGCATGATCACACCCCAGAATCCTGGTCAAACAAACAGCTGGATGGAAACGGTGAATCATGTTTGTTATAGTTTGAGTGGATATTTGTTTTCTTTTTATAAAATGATGTAGTGATTTAAATTATGCCCAAGTCTAAGCATTTCCAGATATCAAAATAAAAAGAATCCCAGGTTTTTTCATTTATTTCTCTCTTCCCCTTTACATATATATCTATATAATCTACTTCAGATTTCTTTTTACTGTCTTGTTTTCAGAAGGCATTTCAAAAGGCACAGAGTGATTAGTTTTTTGCAGTAGTGCAAAATGAAACCTGCTGCTGTGAAAACCTATGATTATAAAAGCTGTAATCATTTTTCACTCTTTAGTTTCTCTTCTAACTCTACTTCATTCTTTCCCCCTTCTGCCCTCCCATGACAATATTCACATTGGAGCAGCATGCACCCTCATTCTGCAAATTAATTACCGATTAGGAGAATGGGATGGGCAGAGGTGGGGAGGGGGGGCGGCTAATGTGATGAGAGCAAAGACACCAACCATATGCTAAGCCCACATTACACACAGCTTACAAATACCTATCACTTAAAGTACAGGTCAGAATATTTATCAGTTCCTTTTAAGGACCAAACCTTGTAAAAATGCTCTGTTTGAGGAAAGTATTCATATCAAAATCTATTTTTAGTTAAGCAAAAATGAAAGGAAAACCACAGCGGAGCAAGCAAACGTTAACACCTGCATATCAAGGATGTACTGGAAAATGTGCAAGAAAGACAGCTATTAAATAATGGTGAAATGTAACACTGCACACTGGACCAAGGGTCTAGCATAAGGCCTCTTCATTAACTAAGTTCTATTCAGGTGCTATGGTGCCAAGGAAGGTCATTAGGCATCAAACTTCCTTTATGCACTCATGAAAAGGCAAGTAGATATGTACGTACTGACATGGGTCTGTGATTGTCACCACAGTTGAAACAAAGAGGCTGGTTTCAAAGTCACATTCAATATCTCAGCTATAAACATAACTTAATCAAATTACATTTGGTGAGATGCCTTGTGATACTTCAGCTATGTAGCTGAATATTTATTACCCCTGGGGTTATACAGTACAGTCTGTTTATCTGAACACTCAGGCCCATACTCTCTCCAGATGGACCATCATTCAGTGGAGAAAAGATTGTAAGCACGATGCTCTCTATTAGCAGTGGGCATCACCTTGTCCCATAATGTTTATCTGTCACAGAAGGTGGTGTCAGGAAGGTTCAGTATGTTCCCTTCAGCCCGCAGCTGAGCTTAGCCACGGAAAAACCTCACATAGTACTGCTACCTGTACAAAAGAGGCTTGCTTATCAGCCTAAATGCCTACAAATGAGACCTGCAAAGCAGTCACAAACTATAGAAACACTCCCTTATGTGGTAATATCTTGACTGAGGATAAAGATGGATGCCCAGTATGGTATAAAACAAAAGGTCATAAAAAAGATTTGTGCTCCTCTCTTGGGTTTTGGGTATCAATTCAGACACTTAGGGCTTGTCTACACTAGCTCCGTACCTCGAAGGGAGCACAGTAAGTAGGGCGTTGGGAGTTTATTAATGAAGTGCTGCGGTGCATATGCAGTACTTCATTAAGCAAATTCCCCCCCAGGGCAACTCCAAAGTGTTAAGTTCGAAGTGCCAGCTTGCGTCTAGCCGTGGCTAATCCACCAGTACTTCGAATTTTGAGGAGTTGCCCAAGCACTTCGAAGTACCAGCGGGTTAGCCGCAGCTACACACGCGCTGGCACTTCAAAGTTGCCGCGGGGTGGAGATGGGGTGGAATTTGCTTAATGAAGTGCTGCATATGCAGCACAGCACTTCATTAATACACTCCCAACACCCCATTTATCATGCTCCCTTCAAAGTAGGGAGCTAGTGTAGACACAGCCTTAGAAAGACAAGGTGGGTGGGGTGATAGCTTCTACTGGACCAGCTCCTGTTGGTGAGATAGACAAGCATTCAAACCACACAGAGCTTTACTTCCAGACTGGGAAAGGAACTCCCACTGTCATAGCAAAATGTAAAGTGGAACAGATAGTTAAGCACAAGTAGTTAGCACATGTTATAAGGACCACTGAAGGTACAGTAGCAATTGGAGGCGGGGGGTGGGGCGCGGGAGGCGGGAGGAGAGACTTAGCGACAGGAGTTGTCTATCGTTCGTACAGCACACTCGCAAGCTCTGTGATTTCCTATTTTCAGAACCAAATGAATAAACAAAACCAGTTTAATATAATGAAAACATGTCAGTTCTGATGTCCCTTAGTTGTGATACACTAAGTGGCACCAGACCCTGCCAGTACAACAGATGCAAAACCTGCAGACAAATCTCTGCTTCTGCTGCTGCTACAATGATCATAAACCCTCCTCCCCAACACTGATTTCAAGATCCCTGGATCCTATTTATGCCTATCACAAAACATGGCATATTTCCTCTAGTCCGACAGTAACTGTGTGACTGAAACCAGACAATTCTCACTCTTAAATGAGCTCACAACAACACACACCCTGTCATCTGTTGGTTAACATGTCACAAAATGATCATTCTATGTCTGACCTATCAGTCCTCATCCTCAAAGGAAATATACACAACACTTTTAAAAGATGAGCCTGGGACCTTAAACCCATTACTCTGCTAGACACTGAAAACTACTGACTGAACAGACACACACTGTTGTTGGCTTGTTACAACAATCAGTTACTCACTAACCCCATTATTTTTGTCCTATCATGCCAGAGGTGTCACCGGATCACTCTACCTTGAACGGTCCCTTATAATACACACTAATTACCTATGCGTAATCACTTCCACCTTGCATTTTGCTAGGACCCTTGGACCTCCTTTCCAAGAGCTCAAGAAAAGCTCTGTGTGGCTCAAAACCCATCTCTCTTGCTAACGATATTATTTCACCCACCTTGTCTCTTCAGTATCCTGTGACCATCACGATTACAACTACACTGCATGCAACAAGATTCAGACGCTTGGAATTACTTGGGGAGGAAGTTTGTACAACTTTTCATGCCTAACCCAGAGCTTTGGTCTGATGTGTCAAGTTGTCCCAGTGGTTTTCATACAGGTGTTTAGCAGTGAAGAGCTGAGAGCGGTTACATAGGAAAAGGCTAGACTTCTGGATGAATGTGTGAAGGGACAGGATGTACTTAATGAAAGGTCTTCAGTTGTGCAACTTACTCTCCAATGTCGTACAAAGGAGCTTTCATCTGGTTTGGGGACCGAGGAGTGTTGCAGGGTACGCACTGTGTCAACTTTGACTTTTCTGCAAGTATGTATATGTAGACATATATATGTTGAAGAGTTGATGACAAGTGCATATTAATAAGATACACATCGGTAACCAAAGTGACTTGAGATTCTAACTATGAAGACAAAACTATACAGGGAAATTATGTCCCTCACAATGTCTCCATCTATTCGCAATAAAAAGATGTTTAAACATCTGGATTAGAATAGAACTATACACATTTAATAATGTATGCAGATAATACCTGAGAATTTGGTACTGCGGGTAGTCGGTATGTAGAGTATCCATGTATACACAGGACCAAACTGATGCATATGCACATCACAGAACATTTTTTGTAACATAAGAGCTCAACTGGAGATAAAGTCTTGCTGTTAAACAATTCTTCAAACTGGAACTTGCTCACAATCCTGAGTTTTAGCCATGAATATTTTACAGAAGTCAAATGTGAGGACAAAAAAACATCAGCGTCTATAGTTCAAGTCACTAGCAATGTTTGTTTTAAGTGTCAACATTACTACATGCCCGAGGTTACGGCAATCCCTCAGAGTGATTCCTCTGACAGGAAAGGTTATAAGTGCTGAATACCATGATGACCAAGCATGCCATGCAGTCTCCTCAGTTTCTCCATTGCTAAATCTAGTAATTTACATGGGTAAGTGTAACAAAGCTTCTAAGACAAGGGCTTCCCAAGTTTTGTCACAAATCACAGGATGTTTGGGTGGGGAGTGGATGTTGCATTCTGTTGCTTATGCATCACTATTTTCTAAATTTACTTGTAAAAATATCATAGCATAAAATTACATTTTTACAAGCTGATGTATTATTCTGACATATGAAGGAGACAGACAAATTTCTGAAGTTCAGTTCAACATACAGTTAATGCAAACAAACTGTGGAAAAACAAGTCCTGTGGCACCTTATAGACTAACATATTTTGGAGCATAAGCTTTCGTGGGCAAAGACCTGCTTCATCAGATGCATCTGTACTAATCTGACGCAGCAGGTCTTTGCACACAAAAGCTTATGCTCCAAAATACATGTTAGTCTACAAGGTGCCACAGGACTTGTTTTTCCACAGTTTGTTTCCATTAGGGCTTCTTATTGTTTTTGAAGATACAGACTAACATGGCTACCTCTCTGAAACTGTGGAAACACTCTGCCACTAACTGCTCTCCTCTATCCTGCTGTTCTAGATGTAATATACAAACACCGTAAAAGGATGCCAAACACATGGACACATATAAGCATTTTTATTGGCTACCTTTTAATAGCAGTTCCAATTACTCTAGTTATTTTCAGCCAGATTTCCATTACAGATCAAGCAGCTGACACAAACTTAATTAAACAATTGCCGTGTGAATGAAAATGCTATTATGCTTGGCTTCCAGACAGCTTATAAATAACAAGTCAAAGTGATGGGGTATACAGTTCACCAAGAGAAGACAGCTTCCTCAGAAGAGCTTGTCTAGGCCCTGAAGACTCTCACTCTGGATGGTGGTTTATTCACACCCTGGAGTGACAGAAGTTACACCAACACAAGTGATAACACAGTTTGAGCCATAGTCACATTCAGAGGTTCCCAAGAATCCCCTTCAGTCCCTTCATGCGTGAGTGGCACCCAGAACTCTCACTAAGGCTACAGCTACACTTGCAGAGTTTTTGCACTGTCAGTTTCAATGATGATAGGGATCCAGTAAAAGAAAAGCGTTGATCTGTGTAGTCACTGATTTCCTCGGGTGTCAGAGTGTGTTCACATTAGCAGTATTTCCATCACGGATAAGAGCAGTGCATGAAGGGAAACTATCCCACAGTGCAGCTCTCTCCATTTTGAGGCGGTCTTGAGATAAAGTGGAGGGTAATAGCAGGGAAACCAGGGTCCCTCCACCACCTCCTCTCCCCAAACACTCACCAGTTCCAGTAGCTCAGCACTGCTCTCAGCAAGGCATCATTTGCTCCATGAAGCAGCCATTGTCACCTGGCTAGATAAGTGAGCACTTATCAAGGAAACAGAAAGGAGAGTTTCAAAGTTCTTTGCTGGGGTGGGAGGACATCTATTTACCTGGCACGAGACCTGCTGGCGGCCACCTAGGCACAGTGGCGTACCCTCTGGAGGCTAAAAACTGGGTAAACAGGAAAAACTTGTCTTCATTTCCAGTCACTGCAAAAGTATCGCTGGTATGGAACGCTGTGCCTCTTATCGAAGTGACCATCCATCCTGTATTAGGTGGGACAGTCCCATATTTGGGATGCCTAAAAGGGGTCCCTACTTATTTTTTAAAAGAGATTAATTGGCCCGTATTTGGGCCCTCCCCATGCTGACCTTTTCCAACAGCAGCTGTGCAGGTGCAGCTGCTGGCTGAAGAGCATGTAGGTCATTGCCCTAAGCCTCGGAGAAATGGGGGTAGTGTGGGCAGCTGGGAAGCGCCAGGTGCTGATGCTTCCCTGGGGCTCGGGGACAGCCCATGGTTGCCACCTTATTCCAGGCTCCCTGGGGCTTGGTGGTGCCAGGAAGAGCCGCCCATACCCCCCCATATCTCCCTGTCCTGTCCAGTAGGGTCTCGATATTCACAAGGGTTCCATGTTTAGAACCCTCATGAATGTTGATTTTTTGCAAATACGGGGGTGCCTGGGCCCCCAAGGGAAGCGGGGGCTGACGGCATTCCTGCCTGGGGCACCAGGGGAAGCAGCGGCTGCTGGCGCTCTAGTCCGGGGCACCGGGTGAAACGGTGGCAGCTGGCGCTCCTGCCCGGGGGCCCGGGAGAACTGGCAGCTGCTGATGCTCCTGCCTGGGGGCCAGAGGAAGTAGCCACTCGGCTGCTTGTGAATAACTGAATTGGCGAACAATCAGCTTGTGAATCGTGAGACTCTACTGTATTTGGGACAGAGATATATGGTCGCCCTACCTCTCATATAAGGTGTTTTCTATTTGGGGTGAAACTTCTTAGTTTCACCATAAAAAGTCACTGGCAACTGTTGATGATCCCACAGACCTTACACCAAAAAAGGTCTTTTTGCATTATAAATGGCAAGTGTAAACATGCCCAAAGGCCAACTGGCGGGCGTTACCACTTGGTCGGAGATGTATTACCAGACACATGGAGTTTTAACTTGCTGACTGGAATGTTCAGATATTGTGGGAAACAGAGGTGATGGCACATAGAATAAAACTGTTTTCAGACTCTCTGTGTTGTCACTAGTGTTGAGAAACACTTGCTAGTCTCACTGTAAAATCTAACTTAATATCTTTTGGTATGTCTAGCTACGCTGCAGATTCACACTGCAGCAATCAATCCCCTGGCCATCAATTCATAGCTTCTGCTTACATGCGATAAATCAACCTCCAAGTGCTCTCCTGGTGATGCTGGTAATCCACTAAAATGGGATGAATAAACATCGTCAACAGGAGAGCAGCTCTGCTGACCTTATCAGAGGTGACAGGTGCAGGAATTCTAGGAGGGGGCACCAGCTACCTGCCCCCTCTCCATCCACGTCCTGCCCTCTCCCTGTGCCAATCCCAGCCCCTCCCCGCGGAAGTGCCACATCACTTTGGGTGCATGCAAGAGCAGCTTCTCCACTTCCCTTGGAGCAGCACAGCCTAGGACTCATGCAAACTAGGTAGCTTGTGCTGCTTTCAGGCCATGCAGCTCCTGGGGAGGGCCAGGACTGCCCTCTCCCACTGCGCTGGAAACAGCACAATACTAATGATGACAGTGAGGGGGTGATGCTGGGTGTGCATCTGGCCCCCTCTGCATTTCCCATGTGTCACCTATGGGCCTTACCACACGCAAGTCAGCAATGCGAAATAGATCAACGGGGGACATTAGTGTAGACACGGCCTTATCATCAAGCTTGTGACAGAATGGAGAAGCCAGAAAAAACACAACCAGCCTCTTTCAGTGTAGAGAGCAGTCTGAACCTGCTCTCCTGCCAGATTTTAGTCCCACGAGTATAAAGTGCATCTCCATTTCTTGCAACAGTTGCTGTTATTACTGGAACTGATAACCATAAACATGGAAATTACTCTGACTCTGGTCTATCCTGCCTATTGAACTCCCCTGACCTCGATCTGATAGGCTCTAGAGAAGGCATGAGACTAAAAATACTGGCAGAAAAGGATAAACAGGTCTAAACAAGGAATGAAAGGGAAGAACACCTTTTTCCTTTCAGTTGCCACTTACTTGAGGGGCTCACATACTATTAGGATAAATATAGTATTAAAAAGCGAGAGAGATGGCTAATTTGCACACAAACAGTATTAGGCAGTGTACATCTGCTCTTTTTTCTTTCCTTTCATTATATTTTGAGTTCTTCTTGTACACTGTATGTTACAGTTTAATACAATAATTTACAACATGTTAGCAATATGCTCAGTTAAAAAAACAACAACAACAAATAATCAGCAGTTGTAGGATATTGACACTTAGTTTGTTTCCTCACTGTAATAAGATGAGGACTGGCATCATTCAGCCAGGAAACTGGAAATCAGCAAACAGCAAAAGAATCCTCTCTGGCTCAGGTCAAACGGGCGAGAACAAACAAGAGCTTCCTAAGAAAGCTCTGTGAGTAGTTCTTAATGTATTGGGAAAGCCATTCTACTCAATATTTACTATCATAGCATTTGAAAAGAGAAACATATCACAGCTATTTTTAACTCCCTCTTGACAAAACACTTAAGAGGAAACCTGCTCCATTGCTAAGGGGTCATTCCATGGTTTTTGTGACAATTTAATTTGCTCATAAGCCTGCATCAGCAAAAAATTTCTATAACAGTTTTCAAGCCTTTATGAGTACAGCCACCCCATGACCACACAGAAGTTGAATCACAGGACTGTGAATGCATTACTTGTAGCTGCTACATCCATGCATCAGGAAAACAACTTCCCCATTAGGTGAGTCAGCAGGGTGATTTCACAAGGTGAGGTCTACAATGTGTCAATAGACCGGAAGCAGCATTCATTCCATACTAAAAACCATAAAACCTTCAGGTTAAAACATTTCCCTAGTTGTTATAACCCCCCGGTATGGTCTTTCATTTTCTTAATGAAATAACCAGTTGAATATCACTTATGGATGGAAACATTCACATCCTGAGACAATGTTTTGTCTACATGTAAGAAGTATAATGCCTGATATGATGGGGCCTCACTCCCTATCTAAAGCTTGAAGGCATTGCCACAATGAAAATATTTAATTTCATAAATTAAAAATAAACTTCCACTGAAATCAGTCATTTACTGAGTATTTCTCAGAATTAGATCTCCAAATCCATAATTATTTTATGAATTCTTCTATTAACTATTCAGTTAGCTAAATGGAAAGCCAAAATGGATTGTTTAAAGGTAACCAAAGACAACTGTATTTAACAAGTGAAATGAAGCTTGAAATTCTTTGGGATCACAAAAATTCAACATTTCAGTTCTTCCAGTGTTACGGTATAGTGTTTCGAAAAAACAAAATGGAATTAAAATATTCTTCACAGATCCTTTAAACATACTGTTCTTTTGCAGTGAGTACCGTATTTTCTTATTATTCCATGAACTATAACCCATAAAATCCTATGCAATGTTCCCATGGTTCTCATGAAAACTGCTTTTAAAAAAAACAGAAGAGGCAAGAAAAACTGTTGTAAAAATTTGAGCCCCAGTTGTTTTCACAACCAATGGTATTGCTATCAAATTAGATGGTAAGATTTCCGAAGTGTGGGGGGATTTGCATTAATCCAGGAAAAAAGGTGAATGATATTTGAAGGCAGTCCCATTGTTTCCTACGCTAATGTAAACTCTCAATTCTTCTCCCTCATGTTTGACCACAGAGGTGAGAGCATATGCTCTTTTCTTCCTACATCACCACTACTACTACTTTTCTATTTAGTGGCATAAAAGAATGGATATCTACCTTATACATTTGAGGGCCAGGTTTATGGAAAGTGAGAAATCAAGATACCTCTGAAGTTGACCAAAACTAGAGGAAAAAGGGGAGAACTAATCCAAAACTGTAACTGACATTCTTAACAAAAGCCCTTGACCAGTGGGGCCAGTGCTCTGAGGAGGTACCAGGCATTCTTTCTCAGGGGCTTGCCTGGCTCATTCTTGCCCATATGCTTGGATTCTGACTGACATATGTGGGGTTAGGAAGGACACTTCCTCAAGGTCAAATGGGAAGTAACCTTGGGGAGTTTTCTGCCTTCTACCATGTCATGTGGGGCGTATGGGGTGTCCAGGGAGGGGTAGCACCTCTGGTGTGGGGACTTGTTGTGTCTTTTTGGGGGCAGTTCATGCACCCTTGGTCCCTACCTGGCACCCAGCTGTCACCTGTTGCTCCAAGAAGATGTAGCACGCAGTGGCCACACCCTGATAAACCACTTCGACAGACGGGCTAAACCAGGTGAGGGTAGCCAGCAGGTCTGAAACTTGCGGTGAGATAGGGAATTGCCTATCCCAGCATGCAATTACTTGCGGTGAGATAGGGAATTACCTATCCCAGCTGCAAGGTCAGCCCCAGCGGGTTGGATGGATGAGATCAACAGCTAGATCCAAGGACCAGGAAGGCAGTTCTGCAATCCTCTGTGGAGAGCAAAGGGCATGACAAGGCACCAAAGATGGCATGGCCATCCACTGCAGCCTAGGAAGTCCCAGCCATGACAACTTTTTGTACCACTGGAACCAGGCTTCTGAGGTCAAGAGAGTGGAACTGCCCCTGTGCAATGGCTTTTCCACTTCAAGCATTCTTCTGCCCAGGTTCTTTGCAACTCATACTTGTACTTTGACGTCATCGTCGGAGTCCACGGACTACCTACACTGCATCATGTAAGTGCCAGAGTTAGCTGGGTATATCTCACTTGATCATTCTCCTGCTATTGCAGGGGCCTCGGGCACTGGTGCACCATAATCCCTTGTATTCTCTGCCTTTGGCACCTAACAGTTTAATTACCTATGGGCTATGTGTTACAGCCTAATTTTGGTTGTTGGAGTGGGAGCTGGGGGTGTTGATAACCTAGTCTAGGATTTTGCTTTCTGAGATTATACACGGCTTCTTTATATTTCCTTCGACAGATGCTTGACATGCTTGAGATTTCTGTTTAAGTTACTCATGAATTATTCAAGACAGTATAATTCTAAAACTATAGAAATAAGACAATGCACAAATGTTTCCTTTATATAAAAAGGATTCAAAATTCAGATGCTAAAGATCTTCATAGGAAATTTCTCTATCCTAAGTGCAGAACTGAGCTACACAACTAAGGAAAGACTTAGCAATTCAACTGGTTAACTGAATTAATTCATAAAATTTCAGTTTGGAAAGAATGAATAAAATGATGCCTAACAATCTCTATTATTATAATGGAAAATAAATAGCTTCTAAAGACAAATTTGCTGTAAATCATCTGCTGGAAAAAGATAAAAATCAAATGTGCACCTATACCCATTTTCAAAGACAAAATATGGTATATAGAAAAGAAGTTGCTCAAACCCAGATAAACAACATTTAGTACACATGGAATTCATTTTCTGGACTAGATTAGTTTTAAAGTTACAAACAGCAACAAAAATCTCAGTCTCGGAAAAACCTCCTTCATTTCCAAGTTTATTATATCATTAAAAATTTCCATCATAAAGTGAAACACTTGCAGCTATACACAAAACTATGTAAATTTGCTTAGATGCCATGATAACCTACTGCAAAAATAAAGCCATCAGTGTTTGAATATTGATCCCTTTTTCATTAGTCTGCTTACAATTATAGTCTTCACCAGCTCATAATTAACTATGGACCTGAATCTGCTTTGGCATAAGAAGGTACAGATCCACTGAACACGTGCACTTATATATACTATGTCATGATTGGTCAAACTCAGAGGTGAATCCCTAATTATCTAACAAAGTAAACTGCATGTTCTTGAAATTCTAAGCGTGATACCAAATTATATTTACACCCTCTTAATAAGTAGCTCTTGCTTTTTTACATTAAAAAAACTGACATTTTGCTCACAGAGTCCAGGTGACTCTGAGGGAAGCTATTACACACACAGATATACACTCACAGATATCCTGCCATAGGCTGTGAACACAAAGGTAACAGCTAACAAGGAAAATAAAAGAGCAAGAAAAATCAGCCATTTCCTTCTTATAGACTGATTCGCCTCACTCCCGCCAGCTTTAACCTTGTGCAACTCCACTGACTTCAAACAGAGCTACTGCACTGTTGTAGGTAACAGGCAAGCCAAGCCTTTCCTCCAACAACTAACTTATACTTCCTTACTCTCTTGTAGATGCCCTCACACTAAGATGACCATCCATCCAATATTGAGCAGGACAGTGCCATATTTGCAATGCCAAAAAGGCATCCAGACTTATTTTTAAAAAGGGATGAATTTTCCCATATTTGGGCTGTCCCCCCGCTGACCTTTGCTGCCCCCAGTTCACAATCAGTCCATGCCACTTCCCTTCCTTATTCAGCACCTGCACCACTTTCACTAGCTTCTCCTCGTCTTCCTCAATGATAACTATGTACATGTTAGCTGATTAATTTTAATAAGTGTAACTTACACTCGTCATCCGAGGGACAGAATGCAGAAAGTGACTATAAGCTAGTTATTCGGACCCTTACCTGGGAGACCCAGGTTCCTGTCTTGTGTCAATGAGTGTTTGTATAAGATATTTAAAATGCAACAGCTTCCACAAGAGACAACCTCCACCACATAACCCCATGATTACAGCATTTCAACTGGGCTTAAAGCTGCTTTGCACTACTGAAGTGATCTAAGAGGCAGTGCCCCCATAAGGGAGTATATGTACATACCCCACAACTCTTGGCCCAAATCTGAGCTCATTGAGGTCTGCTTAAAGCACATGCCCGAGCCCCAAGACACAGCTCTTAACAGCAACAGATTTTGTGCTACTCCCAGCTTTGAATTTGGGGCAGGGAGTTTGTTTATAAACAGAGAGGCAGGATTATTAAAATAACAAAAGGCTGGTCATTCAAGTTGTTGAAGGCTCCTTAGATGATCAAGAAAATATTGCAGGTACTCCACTTAAAAATGGGGGGGAAAGGGTATGAACAAATAGCGCTGTGCTCCAGGGGAGCCTGCATCGGGACCAGGACTGTTCATCTGATTCATAAATTATCTTGAAAAAGGGATAAACAGGAGGTGTCAAAATTTTCAGGTGATAAAAAATTACTCAAAATAATTGCATTCGTCCCTTGTTTAACGAGTACTTTACTAACGAGTACTCATTAAAACGAGGGAGATACATACCTACCAATGTTCGTTAGATGAGTGAACTTCCCCCACTAATAGGAGCCAGCCGCTGGCAGGGGTGGCAAGATCAGCAGCCCCACAGCTGGCTCTGCTCAAGCTGCTGGGTCCCTGACAAGGGGCGGAGAGACTGGCAGCCCCATGGCTGGCTCCGCTCCAGCCGTGGGGTCTGCGGTGGGGGGATCAGCGAGAGCAGCAGTCCCGCATCCAGCTCCGCTCCAGCCGCAGGGTCCCCAGCAGGGCGGGGAGGGCGAGAGCAGCCACCCCGCATTCGGCTCCGCTCCAGCTGCGGGGTCCCTGTGCAGAGCAGTCACACCCCCCAGCCCTGCAGCTGGAGCCTTCTTCCTCCCTTCCTTCACACATGCAGCTGTCTGACAGCCCTGCGGCTGGGGGAGGAGACTGATAAGACTTTTAGCCTGGCTCCCTCCCCTGCACTGGTGGGAACATGAAACTGACCAGCCCTGAGCTGATCAGTTTCCTGGTCCCTCAAGCCATGGGGAGACTGGAACCAGACTGCCCCTGGTTCCCAGCTCCTGTCACTCTGGGAGCCAGGATACTGACCAGGCCTGGTGGTTCCTGGCTCCACCTCCCTTGCAGAAAAACTTGGGTTATGCAGGGGTTGCAGAAACAACCCCTGCAAAACTGGAGGATTTACTGTATTAGTCCATCCACCGCCCACCCACAGACCTCACTCTCAGCCAGGTTTTAACCCTCTCTCCCCTACATTCCCAAACTACTCCCATCTTTTAACCCTCCCCAACCATCCCCACCACAAACCCAAGTTTCACTTACCTTTCAAAAGTAATGCCACATGCTGCTGCTCTTTCCTGGCCTGCAAAGTTCCTTCCTGCCTGACTGTGCCTCTCTCCCAGCCCTCCGGCTCCTTCATATTACAGTGTGGCAGGGGCAGCTCCCTGACCTACTGCTCTGAAAGAGCAGGGCTCAGTTTAATGGGTAAGGACCGGCACCTAGAGTCCTGCTCGTTCATCTGCAGGGAGGGAGCTGGAGGCAGAGCTGTGGGAGCTGCCAAATGCTGCCTAGACGCGTTTTAAAAATGGCTGCCCTGGTAAAAAAGGCAGTGGGGAAAAAAAGCCCTGAGTGAGTATCTGGTGATGTCACGCTCTCCCATGATGCTCTTTGGTGCATCAGCATGGGCCTTGAGTTCATGGCCTTTGTGCATCCCTTCATCACTCTTACAGTGATACATTTTATCTTGAATTACCATCTTTATTTTCTACAACATGGGTCCAAAACGCATTGCAAATGTTTCCCATAGAGGTAAACCAAAGAAAGCAAGTAGGCCATTAAGTGTAGCTCAGAAACTAGAAATTATGAAGTGTATTGAATAAGATGAATGTAACAGGGATATCTGTGCAAACATGAACCTATCTTCTTCAACTGTGAGTACAATTCTTTCTCAAAAAGATAAGCTGAAAGAAGCTGCTGAAAGCTCTGGTGGTGGTATGAAATTGGAGAGTATAACACAAATAAGAGATGTCATTATGCAAAAACTAGAAAGACTTTTGTCCCATTGGATTGACAGCCACATTTAACATGAATTTGAGCTTTCTTATCATCCAAGAGAAAGCTATGTCATTGTTTGAAGATTTAAAGATGCAGGCTCAAGAAGAAGGAGTAGCAGGTTTGGAGGATCTTAAATTTAAGGCAAGCCATGGTTGGCTTGAGAGATTCAAGAACCATGCTAATTTGCATAGCATTCGTACATCAGGCAAAAGGGTGAGAGCTAATGTCAGAGCTGCAACGAAGTTTCCGCAAGAGCTCATGAAGGTAGTCAAAGAAGGAGGCTATTCACCTAAGCAGATTTTCAATATTGATGAGACTGGGCTCTTTTGGAAGAGAATGCCTTCTCGAACATTTATTTCTAGAAAAGAAAAGAAAGCATCAGGCTTTAAAGTATCTAAAGACTGTCTCACACTACTCCTGGGTGGTAATCTTGAAGGTGATGTCAAGCTGAAGCCTCTACTCGTGTATCATTCACAAAACCGACAAGCACTGGAATAAAGCATCGTTAACAGTGATCCAACAAGAAGGCATGGGTGACAGTACAAATATTTACAGACTACATAACCAGCTCTCTTTCTCCTTTTATTGCATCTTATAGTTCCTAAAACAACTTGGAAGATAGATGTCTCTTAATAATTGATAATGTTCTTGGACATCCTATTAATGTGGAAGACTATGCCGATAACATTAAAGGCTACGTCTACACTAGCCTCAAACTTCGAAATGGCCATGCAAATGGCCATTTCGAAGTTTACTAATGAAGCACTGAAATACATATTCAGCACCTCATTAGCATGCGGCTGGACATGGCACTTTGAAACTGATGCGGCTCGCCGCTGCATGGCTTGTCCCGACAGGGCTCCTTTTTGAAAGGACCCGCCTACTTTGAAGTCCCCTTATTCCTATGAGCAGATGGGAATAAGGGGACCTCGAAGTAAGCGGGGTCCTTTCGAAAAGGAGCCCTGTCGGGACGAGCCACACAGCAGCGAGCCGCGTCAATTTCGAAGTGCCACGGCCGCCCGCATGCTAATGGGGCGCTGAATATGTATTTCAGCGCTTCATTAGTAAACTTCGAAATGGCCATTTGCATGGCCATTTCGAAGTTTGGGGCTAGTGTAGACACGGCCAAAGTGGTTTTCTTGCCTCCTAATACTACCTTGATCCTTCAGCCAATGGATCAAGGTGTAATAGCCACTTTCAAGGTATATTATTTATGTTTGGTCATGAGATACCTCATTTCAGAAGTTGACGGTGAAAACAAGCCAACAGTATGAGAATTGTGGAAGAAATACAACATAAAAATGGCAATAGGTAATATTGCTTTAGCCTGGGACAAAGTCACTCAAAAATATGAATGGTTTATGGAAAGCCTCGCTGCCAAAATTTGTGCATGACTTCATTGCCTGTGAAAGGTCATGGAAGGCAGTCAAGAAAAAATTGTGAAGCTGGCACTTGAAGCTGGACTCGAAGAAGTTGACAAAGAGGACGTTCAAGAAGTTCTAAACTCTCACAAGGAGAAATTGTCCAACGAAGAACTCATTCAACTTGACGAAGACAGAAAAAAAAGTAAACAGGATGAAGATGCTGAATCTGATGATGAAGACACTGCAGCAGTGAGAATATTAGACAACAAAAAACGCTCTGAAGCGTTCAAGTATTGTGAAGCAGCAATGGTAATATTGGATGAAAATGATCGAAATTTGGAAAGGTTTGCTTTCAAGTGTGAACTAAATGCTTCCCTAGCCTGTTATTGTGAACTTTACAAAATGAAAAAACAGGCTGCCAAACAAACTACACTTGAACATTTTTTTGTTGAAACACTGTTGATCTTCAACCTTCCACATCAAAAACTTATACTACTCCTACTAACAATATGGAATTCGATGTACCTTCAGATGAAGATGCTGACAACCCCTCACAAACTACCAGCTGACAGCTAGCTCCACAACCACCCAATCAATGCTGACTTCTTTTGATGACTCTTACATTTTTTTCACTTTCAATAAGTTAAATAAAAAAGGTAATTTAAGGTTCTAGTATGGAATCTGGTTACTCTACGCAGTGGTTCCCAACCTTTTCCAGATGGGGACCAGTTTTGACAATTCAGGAAGACTTGATGACCCAAGGAGATTCAAAAAGGGGAGTGTGGAGTAGGGGCGGGGGGAAGCAGTACTCTAACTAGCTAATTTTCCACCTGAGACAAGAATATAAAATTGTGCCCCCTCATCTTTATATATTAATAATTATTCTTTAAAAAAGGGAAAATACATTAACAAAATATTAACACTTTATTTATTATAGTTTATTATTTTATTACTATACTTAGTCTGAGTTATGGTGTGGGAAAGACTCATCCTCAAACCACTCCTCCCTGCCCCCAGCTTAAACCCCACACCTAGAGGCTGGAGGAGCTGGTGCAGAGTCACAAACAAAAAATGAAAACTGAGAAATCAGTTACATAGAAGAGAGGGGGAACAAAAAGGGAGGGAGAGCGAAGGGCGGGTGGGGGGAAATTACTACCAGAGCCTATCAAGTGGCTTGCCTGGGATCACTAGGAATATGAAAGACATGGAAGCAGTCTTTGTAATGAATAAGGCAGGGGTGTCCAACTTTTTTCTCACTGGGGGCCACATGGCAATTTTTTAAATGTTCCCGGGGTTGAACACAAAATAGCCCCAAGCTGCCACCACCCCACCACTGCCCCCAGCCTTCGACCTCCCCAAAGCCTCAAACTGCCCCCCAATTTAGACACCCCCCTGCAGCCCCAAATGGCCCTCAGTCTTATAGCCCCCCTGTAGCCCCAAACTGCCCCCAGGCTTACACCTCCCCCCAGCAGCCCTCAACTTCTCCCAGCCTTAGAACCCCCACTGCAGTCCCAGACTTCCCCCAGCCTTAGATCCCCCACTGCAGTCCCAGACTTCCCCCAGCCTTAGATATGTCCCCCGCTGCCCCACTGCAGCCATAAATGGCCCCAACCTTAGACACTCCTCCTCCTCCCGCAGCTTCTTCACTGGGGATGCTAGACTGGGCTGCTCCCTCAGCCCTTCTGCTCCCAGCACATAACAGTCATTAAAACCACTTATGTCAAGTGTTAAGTTTTCAGCACCTAGGCATAAGGTAATTGCTATCTCTAGTGATAGAGATAGCTGCTGAAGATGGTATCTATCTCTATTGATGGATATCTACCTGAGGCAGCAGTGTTACGAAACTGCAAATGGCTTCCTTAACAGCCACATGCGGCTTGGAACTGCCCAGCTGGCGACCCTTAACAAATCTAACGAGACCCATATTTGGGTCCCAACACATAAGTTGGGAATCCCTGTTCTACATACATACACTACATCCTATTTCTGGTGCCAAACTATTCAAATACATCAGAAAAGTACTTAAACTCAACTGGTTTATGTCAAGTTACAAGCACTTGGAACGAATCGGAGACTTTTACATGTATTTTAATGGGAATTAAGTGTTGGAATTAAATGGGAATTAAACTCTTACGAGGTTTCACCTATGAGCAAAAATTTGGGAACCAATTGTGCTTGCATAGCAAGGGATGAGTGTAATTCCAAAGAAAGAGTAACAAAGGGATCATTCAAAACTGGGTGGTTAGGCAACACAATGGCAGGTGGAATTCAGTGATGATGAATGCAAAGTAATACACACAGAAAATTATCATCTCAACTGTACATAGAAAATGATGGGATCTAAATTAGCTGCTACCACTCAAGAAAGATCCTTGAATCATTGTGGATAGTTCCCCAAAATCCCTGCTCAACGTGAAGTGACAAGTTAAAAAGCTAAAAGAATATTGAGAATCATTAGGAAAGGAACAGATAATAAGGCAGACAGTATCATATTGCCGATTTATAAAAGCATGATATGCTCACATCTTGAATACTGCATGCAGATCTGGTTGCCCCCTCTGAAAAAAAATACTGAATTTAGGAAAGGTACAGAGAAGGGCAAGAGAAATTATTAAGGGGTGAGTAACAGCATCCGTATTAGGAGAGGTTAAAAAGCCTGGGATTTTTCAGTTCGGAAAAGAAATGACTGAAGGATGAGGAGATATGATAGAGGTCTAAAAAGGAAATGTTTTTTATTCCCTCACTAACAAAACACAAGAAGGTCACCCAATTAACTTCATAGGCAGCAAATTTAAAACAAACAAAAGAAAGGATTTCTTCACAGTCAACCTGTGGAGCTCATTGCCAAGGGAGAGTGGAAAGGCCCAGTCTATGGCAGGGCTCCAGTAAGAACAAAAAGAAGTCCTGTGGCACCTTAAAGACTTACAGATATTTTGGAGCATAAGCTTTGGTGGGCAAAGACCCACTTCGTAAGAACAAAGTAAGTTCAAGGAGAATAGGTTTATCAGTGACTACTTGTCAGGATGGATACAGATGGTGTTCCTAGCCTCTGTTTGCCAGAAGCTAGAAACAGGCAACAGGGAACAGACCATTTGATGACTGTCTCTTCTTTTCATGCTTTCTGAATATGCATTGGCCACTGTTGGAAGACAGGATACTAGGTTAGATGGACCATTGGTCTGACCCAGTATGGCCATTCTGATGCTTTTATAAAGAACCAAGACTTATCTGTCTCCTGCTGAAATAACCCACTACACTTGTGATGTCCAACCAGTTCTGAATCTATAGCCGCTACAGTGGACTAGCCACATAATTCTGAAAATATATTTACTGTTCAAGCCAACAACCCATATTCATCTAGCAAAACAGACACATGCAGCTCTTGGTAGCACGTTGCACACCACAGCACCAGACTCAACTCCCCTAGCAAAGCGGAGAGCAAGCCCAGGAACCCAGACAGCGTCTCTTTCCCTGCAGAGTTAGTAACAAAGTAAGAATATACAGTAAATTTTTAAAACCCTAATCAGTGTCCCTTAAGTGACTTGCCGCAAAATGTCAGCATGGGTTAGTATTAGAGCTGAGTGGGTCAAATATTTATTTATTTTTCTTTCTTCTACATAAAAATTAGTGACAGTGCTCCTGTCAGATGACTGCTAAGTTATTTGCCCCCAAACCAGCATTTTAAGAGCCTTAGTAGCTCCTGGAAACAGGGGATATGTTGGGAGAGACATGATAGAGTAGACCTCCCAACCCCCCCGCAAAAAAATTTGCTGCTTGGCTTTTACTAAGTGTGCTCAGTAACCCTTCTGAAGCTGCTGTCCTCAGTCTGCCACCCAATGCCCTCCCTTTGCTTCCCCCATCATGACATGCACAGGTCTCTCTCTCTCTCTCTCTCTCACACACACACACACACACACACACACAAATATGAAATGGCATCCCCTGCTAAGAGCCCTAAAGTTTCAGTATACCAGGCCCAAGAGTTTTATCTGTGAAATATCCACCATCTTTCTGCAACACCTTTTTTAATCAGACTTATGCACTTACTGTATGTGCTGAAGTCAGCTTCGTACTCATATAGACTTTGAAAACAGTCCCTTTTATCCCCCTCTAAACCAATCTCTATGATTGCAGCCACCTTCTTTCTTGGTCAGGAGGTCACTATAGCTAGAAGCCTTGGAGAAATGCCAAGTATCATCTAGCAGGCACCACTTTCTTTGATTTCAGCCTTTCCACTACGAAAGAGTCATTTTCACAACATAGTCAGTGATTGTTTCTGGACTCCATAATTATCATAGCAATAGAGTACAATTAAATGTCAACAAAAATGTCATTAAAATGGTCATTAAAATGAGTCTTTCTAGATGATTTTGTGCTATAAGAATTATTATCTACGTGGCTCTCAGGTTTAAATTAGGATCAACTAGAAACTGATTAGAGAACTGGGAAACAAGCAAAACTTATAATGTTGAATCTGCATTTACAGGTTTAAATCAAGCCCAAGCTTCAGACTATGAAGGGACCCTTTGGAAAGCAGCAAGAAGCTCAAGGACCACACAATTTATGTGTATTTTCAGCAAAACTAAATTCACTTCAATCATAACAATTGCTAGAATATGTACTTTTTTTCAGACATGAGATCAAAGAGATCATTGTGTATTTCCACCAATAACAAACTTCTGCCATTCAGCAGCACTCTCTTCCTCCAGCGGCTTCAGGCTAACATCACGGTGCACCACATTTTACAGCTCCATAGGTTGCACTAAGAATTGCTTTGTTTCTTTTGGTTCTCCAACCTCATAACAGGAGATTTTATTTCCAAAAGGCAATTACAAGTATATATAACAATCTATACCTATATCAATATCGATAGATAGATAGATAGATAGATAGAACAAGTATATCCCTGCTGTTCGGATGGCTTAGAGGATGTCTGAATGTAAAAATTGCTCAAAATGTTCAACATCAAACTCAGCTCTCTGCTCAGGAGACATGGTACCTCCGAGGCTTTGGTCCCTTCTTTATAGAAAGTAGCCCATGAATGAAAGAAGAATGTCAGACTTCCTGATATACTGAAGATTCTCATGTGGGACCACAGACATTCATGCAGTCTGCCTGAAGCCTAAAGAGATATCCCTGAACCATTGCTTCTTTTCTTTGGAAAAGAGGAAATGCATCTGTTGAGGGCTGCTTGTCCATTCTTCTTCCCTAGGAAGTATAACCTGGCATGCCTAATCTCTTACATCTTTCTCTGAAAATTGTGTATTGGCTACTATTGGCCCTTCTAGTTCAGTGTTCTAAACCCACAATGGATTATTTTAAATATCACTGCCACCTTTGCTTAAATATTTATTTAAAGATAGCTATTGCCATCTCTGACCACAACCAACACCTTACTTTTAAATCAACTGGATGCTTAAATAAATACGGCAGTGAGTGATGGTCGCAGAATCTAGCCCACAATCCACATAATGCAAAGCATGGCTTTCTCACATTAAAAGCTCACTGAAACACAGCAAAAAGCTACAACCAAACACTGGGAGGAAAGCACCTCAATCTGGATTTTAAAATGATGATTGAGTCTGGCAGCCAGATCTCTTTGGGAAAAGAACCCCACTAGAGAGCAGCTAACTCTGACAAAGTTGTCTAATTTAAATGTGAGAGTGAAAGGCATGCTGTGTGGGAGTTGGCAGACATATTTAAAGTACAGTTTCTAAAATGCTTTTGCAAACAGTTTTCAAATCACTGTTGGGATCTGTAATAGCTGAATAAAACAATATATTTAGTTAGATGTAATGATAATTAAACTAATCTAATTCTAGTGTTTTTGGAAAACGTGTGCCCCACTGCGTCACGCATGAAAACAAGTACATGTTGACCTTCCTGAATTTTCCACAGCACCTGCTGGGCCTTTTTGTTTGTTTGTTTGTTTTTGTTTAAACATGTTCGGCCCACCACCCAGCAGACACCAACCAAAGCCTTATTAGCCTCTTTGTACATTGATGTCAATGAAAGTTTTGTCTCCATCAAAACTGCAAGTTTAAGCTCTTGGTTTTACTTGGCAAGATTAACCCTAGTCATGAAGTTTAGCTACAGAATCAGATCTGGATCAGAACTTAGCCAAAAGATCCAGCAGGTTCAGGCCCCAAATGCTCAGGATAGTGCCCATTATATAGACTGGCCCAAGCTGTGGTGTTCAGATTGGACAGCAAACTTCTATGGACCAAGCCAACGTTCCTTGTCATGTCCACTTCATTCCTTCTCTGATTTCAGGAATCAGAATTTCAAACAGACTCCTATAGGCTGGTAATGTTTTTGTGTATTCCACACTGATGTTGTACAGAAAAGACTAACCCATTATCAGGCCAATTGTTTTAATGTTGTTGAATTGTATTTTTGTTTGGGCTTTGGGATCCATTTATCTCGTGAGAATTCAGAAGAGTGTGAATATCAGTTATGCCCATGTCAGATACACATCTTCATACATCTATATTACTCTGCCCAGGTGATTAATAAATTATATCGAGTTGCTATTGGAGTGTATAGTTTATAGTTGCTATTGGAATCTATAATTTAAATTCCAAAAGCAGGAGCCACAACATGGAAACTAAAGCTAAAGGGACAACTTCACTAATACAATCCAGCTGAGTCTTTGTTTTACTTAAGCTTTACTTGCTTACATAAGAGAAAGATCAATAGAAAAAGACAGGGACTTGACCCTAGCCCACCTGCTAAGATTTTCTGAATAGCACATGATAGGATAAAGTTCCCCCCTCCACCCTGCAAGTTCCAGAATTCACAATTATCTGTTGGAAACTGCCAATTATAACAGAGGAGTATTTTGCAAAACATGATCCATCAAAGCCACTACTGTGTTGTAAGTAAAAATGTCAGGAAAATATTAAAGCTTGTATATTTAACATATTAATGCATTGCAAGCAGTGGAATTCTAAAAACATGGAAGAGGAAGTTAATGAGGCAAATGGCAGTAAAGTTAGATTCCAGACTGTTCCATTCAAGTACCATCTTGAATTCCCCATCATCCTCATTTTATTCTTTTTAAACCCAGACAAGTAGCATATGCCTTCACACTTAGAAGAACGTAAAACAGTTTCAGCACCAAAAAACAAGTTTTAAAATCAAGCAAAGGTAAAATTGAAGAAAGAATAATATGGGCATCAGAATCTGATATAATCAGACAAAAGAGGAGTTGTAAGTTCTAACTTTTTAATTTCAGAAAATATGCTCAGTGCAATAAAAGGCATGAATAAGGAGGAAACATGAATAACAGACACACAAAATAAAGAGTGTAGCACAGAGGCTCACGGGCCAGTACAATTTGGCACTGAGATAATGGCATAGGCTGAGCTCCAACGCAGCAAAGAGAGAGTGCATCAGTAGCATGTTTTAAGTTAGGACAAGAAATGGGCTGAAGGGTGCAGAAAAATTTAGAGAACACAGAACAATAACTAGGATGAGATGCAGTGCATTTTGCTTCACATATGCTACTAAGTTTTTCTACTGAAATAAGAAATTCTCCTAGGAACAATATACTTTTGGGAAGTATATTTAAAAACAGCTTTCAAAATCCTGTGTTAAATGCTTTTCAACTGAATCAGGTTCTCCAGACAAGAAGTCATTCTGAATCATTTTTGTCCTATTTACAATTTTTAACTGGAAATGGAAATAATCTAAAATGTTCAAAAATGAGTCCAGCCTCCAAATATCATGAGATTATTTTAATACAACACATGTTGGACTCTCATTTGCCTTTAGCTTTTGACCCTTTGTGGTCAAAACTCCTTTCTGTCTACCCTGTCTCTGCAATCATAATCTACTTTTTTCTTTAAATGGAAGTTAAGATTTTGATGCAATAAGCAATCAGCCAGACTTTAAGAAAAGGGTGAAAGAGGTTCATATTGTAAAATGGTGCTTTTCCACCAGTAGGTTTTTTAGTGTGAATACAGCTCCGTTTTATAGAATGAATTGATAGACTCATTCCACCCTTGTGGATAGATGTCCCTGTCATAAAAATAGAAGAAAGCAGGCTCAGAAGTCAAGCCCTGAATGGACACAGCAAATTCACTATAATAATATACGATCTCAAGAGGGTCCCTCCAAAACAAGGCTGAGGTATGTTATCAGAGCACTGCAGGGGAAGCGGACAGCCACATACAGCAGGGGAAATGGACAGCTCTTACATATCCATTCCATGGACACAGCTCTTCCATCCCTACTGCTACAAATTGGGCATTATTCCTCAGTACCGAATTTAAGCTTTCGTGGGCAAAGACCTGCTTCATCAGATGCATGAAAGGGGGGTTGGTTTCAGATGGGTATTTAAAGAATGGGGTCCCAGTAAAAGGGCCAGAGCTGACAAGGTCTATTCAGCAAGGTGGAAATGGCCCAGTATTAATGAAGAGAGAAATCTCTGAGCTGCAGTTTATTTGCAAATTTGACTCCATTAATGAAGGATTAAACAGAGACTTGCAGTGGCTCGCAGTTTACAAAAACAGCTTATCTGCCCTGGGTGTTAACATCTCCCCATTATACTCTGACAAAGGCTCACATCCCTCTGTCTGATCTAACTTGTCTTTTCCTCTTTTGATAAGTACTATTGATACTGGGCCATTTCCACCTTGCTGAATAGACCTTGTCAGCTCTGGCCCTCTCTTTTACTGGGACCCCACTCTTTAAATACCCGTCTGAAACCACCCACCCCACTCATGCTCTGATGAAGCGGGTCTTTGCCCATGAAGGCTTATGCTCCAAAGTATCTGTTAGTCTATAAGGTGCCACAAGACTTCTTGTTGTTCTCGAAGCTACAGAATAACATGGCTGCCTCTCTGATACATATTTTATAGAATAATCTCGCTAAACTAAATCAATGATTCCAGGGATGCATGGGGAGACATCGAGGTAACTCTTTTCCCATACACTCCCATTAAAACAAAAGGGAGGTGTGCTCCTAAATCCTGTATGCATAAGTGAGAAAGCAAAACTCCTGCAAAACTGAACTCCCTGGGATAATCTCAGCAGGGGGATGTGTGAAAATTACTATTTTTCTCATGCACAGTAAGGCACAGAGGAGCACTATCTGGTTCCACTGAAAAGGAGTACTGTACGTTAAACTCCACATTTAATATATTGAATAATATATAAACACCTGTGTGTCCAGGGAGGTTTAAATGTTTTCCTTTTGGTTTTTGTACACTGCCATTCTTGATGTCAGTGAGCACGTGTTTCAGGTTGGGTGGCTGTCTGTAAGCAAGGACTGGCCTGCATCCCAACAGCTATGGGAGTGAGGGATCATCCTCTAGGATAGGGTATAGATCCTTGATACTCACCAACCACCATGCACTCCACAACCAAAACTAACCCAGGAACCAATCCCTGCAACAAACCCCGTTACTAACTCTATTCACTCATCTAGCCTAGTGACACCACCACAGGACCTAACCACATCCGACATACCACAGTCTCACTCCTCTTCACATCTACTCATGTGCTATATGCCATCGTATGCCAGCAATGCCCACCTGCAATGTACATTGGACAAATCATACTGTTTCCATGCAACAGAATAAATGGACACAAAGCAGACATCAAGACAAGTAACAAAGAAAAACCAATGGGAAAAACTTTTTAACATCCCTGGACACACAGACTTGAAAGTTGCCATTCTTAAGCAAACAAAACTTCAAAAACAGACCACAACATGAAACTGCGGAGCTGGAATTCCTATGTATATTTGACACGATCAGAATGGGTCTGAATAGGGACTGGGAATGGCTCTCTCATTACCATAAGTAATTTTCCACTTAGTTATAGGTATTCTTACCCTATATCCACATCCATCTAATTGAATTAGCTCTGATATGAGACTCCCATCTTTGTATCTCTACCATCTGTTTCTTTCTTCTTTACTTCATCCATCTGGTGAAGTGAGCAGCAACTCACAAAAGCTTATGCCATAATAAAATTGTTAGTCTTTAGCTGCCACCGGACTCCTTGTTGTCGCTGAAACAGACTAACATGGCTACATCTATGAACAGTGCAATTTAACTGGCACATATAAAGTCCAAGATCTGTAACCACAATGGTTTCCATGTTCAATTTCCATTTTTTCCTCTCCACTTTTTGTGACCTGACCCCGGTATTTTTTTTATTTGTTACCATATTTACAGACTTTAAATTATATTTTAATCACAATGCCATGTTCTGCAGTCTCCCCCACTGATTAGGAGGGGGACACTCTCCATGAAAAGCCCATTAAACAAAGGTTGATTTCAAAAGCTATTTTGGCACCCTGCGAAGATTAGGTTTGTCACCTTTGACTTTATAAATACCATTTCTTTTTGTAAAGGTTGTAATTTGTAAAACAAAATTAGCATCATCACGCAGATGTGGGAGCTGTTCTGTACAAAGCAGCCAAAAAGAAAAGCACTGCTATTGCTCTGGCTCACACCTCCCACACACACAGCACCTATTGTACCCTAATGTGCATTCCAGCTCTCAGCGGTACACTGCAGCAGCAATGCCAGGAAACTATTTACTGAAGGAAATAACTATGATAAGAGGCTAAAAATACCCTGATGTGATGGAAAGCATTTTGTTGGTAGATATGTTGAAAAGAAAGGAAATGAAGCTGTTAAAAAGATAGAACACGGAGCAACACAGAGGGGAGGAAATAGGCATTTGGTGACAGCAGGAGATCGGTCAAAAATGCATTTTTCCCCCTGTGCTACACATGCATTGCAATATACATTCAAGGCTGGTCTGCTCCAAAGGAAGCTATTCTGCACATGGCAGCATCCCACTGATGTGTGTTTGCCTACCTGCTTCTCTTCTAGGGTCAGCAAGGTCAAAATAAACAAAACATGCAGCTTTCTTTGAGAACCAAAGTGAACAAACCCATTCCCACACCAGAGTCTCTCCCCACTACTCATGACCTTTGTTTTCTCTTAACATCATGCACTGAATAATTCAATGGTTTAAAGACAAGACTATTAAAATCTCGGAGGTTATTTTTCTTGGAACACTTCTGTAATGCTGGCAGACCAGGTGACAGCTCCTGCCAAGACCCGAGGTCACACTGAAACACAAATGCAGAGCTGGAAGTCAGTCTTACGTGCCCGTGTATTACCATCATGAAAACAGATATTAGACATAAAGTTGATAAGAATGCATTTAAACTATATAAAATTCTAGTAGGATGCTGCAGGTATTAATCTCAGTTATAACTGAGGTGGGGAGGGATAGCTCAGTGATTTGAGCATTGGCTTGCTAAACCCAGGGTTGTGAGCCCAATCCTTGAGGAGGCCATTTAGGGATTGGGGCAAATAGATGTCAGGGATGGTGCTTGGTCCTGCCAAGAGGGCAGGGGATTGGAGTAGATGACCTCCCAAGGTCTCTTCCAGTTCTAGGAGATGTGTATCTCCAATTATATTTTTATAACCTCTGTAATTCATGGTATAAAGTTATATTGAGCACTTCACTGTAAATCTCTCATTGTGTAAATCAAGAAACAGGAAAAAGAAATATTAAGACCAAGTGCTAGACCTGCATACCAGGATGGCCCATTGGAGACAACTGAGGTGCTGTGTAGCATCAAAAGACAACAAAAGCCCTGTTACCTACCTACAAAACAAGAATTCACCCCATCAATTTGGGCTCTAGGATGGATGGGATAAAAATCTGTTGGAGAAACTCTGTTACCCCATCTGGATTCCAAGTCCATGGATTCCTAACTCTAAGCATAGAGATCCACATACTGCTTGGCATGGGTTAACCCTGAAAAGACATTCAATACAAACCAATTACTACATTTGTTACCTTTTGAAACCATAGACTGAATATGTGTGTATATTTGCTGCCTGCTTTAACCCGTAAATAACTAATTTCTTGTTCCTAATTAATAAACCTTTAGTTTATTATAGCATTAGCTACCAGCATTCTTTCTGGTGTGAGACCTAATGTACAAATTAATCTGGGATAAACAACTAGTCTCTAGAGATTGGGAGCACACTGAATATTTTGTGGTCTTTAGTTTAAGTGAGCATTTATCACTAAGTCCAGCTTGTCTGAGTGGCAAGATGATTCTTTAGTCTAGTAGTCTGGGAATTCATCTTTGTTACTGAATGGGACTGGAGTCTGAGCAGAGTCAACTGAGGTTACTCAATTAGAACCAAACTGCAAAGAATGATGGAGCCACTCCCTCCCTACAATTGTGTTTATTACATTAACTAGATCTACCAAGACAGCACAAAATAGCTTCTATAATACCTTACTGGTTACACAGAAGCCAGTAACATAGGTCCCTTGGGGCAACCCAACATGAGGTTTCCATGCAGACATCCAAGTCAAATAAAGATCTGCCAATCCCAGAGAATCGGGCACATTACTCCCAGGAATACTTTAGATCTTACCCCAAACACTTGCTATAGAGGGGTGGTCACCTTGCTCCAGGAGGGTGAAGGGTTAAACCCAGCCCTCAGAGAGAGCTGAAACTGTGGAGCCAGGAGCCAAGGCAACAAACTGCTAATTAGGGTACAGCTGTACAAATTGGGGTTCTGGAAAAAGAGGAGAGAACTCTTAATCTAGCTGTGGAGCAAGAAAGACCTGGCTACCAAGGAAGCTACAGAGGTTTTCTGAGACAGAGTAGTTCTGGGGAAAGGCGGACAGAGCTGGGGTGATCTGGCCTAAAACCACTTCCAGGCTGTAGGGTCTGAGACAAGGCCTAACGATACTAGTGCTGCAGGCAGCCAGGGTAGGAGAAGGCAGCAGGTCCACAACCTCTTGCCAATGATGAGTGGCCATTTCATACTGGAGTTTGCCCCTGACGTAAGGGGATAGATGACAATCGGTAGTGGGTCTCTAAGGCAAGGAGAGTGTAGGGTGTTGGGGTTCCTTAGGAGGAGAGGACCCCACAGAATGGGGCACTGTCAAGGGGCAGTGCCCACACGAATGGGAGGAACATAGCTTCTGGCACAAATTGGTGGAGAACAAACAGGTAATGGTGTAAGACACCAACAAGAGAGGGAATGCTGGAGGCTGGACTGAGCTAATTCCCAAGGAGACCAATGGGAGGTTCCACATAGATGAATCATGCCCATTTACACATGCTTACAGTCAATTCTTATTAACGAAACAAAAAATTATTTAAAAAAGAGAGTATTGGTTAAAAGTTCAATATATATACAGATATGAGTATAGTTCTGAGATCAGGTTTATAGAGGTGGTGAGCTTTGTAGCTGCAAAGAGTTCTTACAGAATTACTCCCTAGGTCATAGTTCATTGTCCAATATTCAGGGTGAGATCCAGTTAGGACTGGAGATCTCATATCTTACAACTTAAAGCATTCCCTGATAAAGCATCAAGGATATGTGAGACAAAAAGGATCAGAACCTCAGAGCCTTTTATACAGATCGAGACTTCTCATCACAGTTCAGAGTCTTTAGGTGAATAACAGGCAACCTTAAAGACTTCCAAATGGACTTATTTCCCAGTAACTGGTTATGCTGATTAACATAAGTTAATTGCTTTCCACCATTCACAGATTTGCTATGCACTTCAAAAGAGATAATGCAGCACAGACAGGAATTGTTTGGTTTATTTGTTAACTTCCAACAAAAGATACATAAAACACAAACTTTAACTACCAGTATGTCCCTAAAGATTGAATATAGGTCATTTATCCTGCAAGAGACTTAACAATTTCCTGACCATACATCACTCTAGGTTACTAAAATCTCACTAACAGAACATACCACCAGTCTGAGGTGTCTGTTCTGAGGTTGACACTCTTGGTCAAGAATCACTCCATTTACATCATGGTTTCCCAAACTGGGGTCGCACCCCCCTGGGGGGCATGAAGAAATTCTGGGGGATATGAGGTAACCCAGCCCCCTCCCCCAGTCATTCCCCAGACCCATAGAAAAAGATGGCCCTTGCTTGTGGCTCTCAGCCCCTGCCATTTTACGTGGGCTACCTGGCACAGCCGCTATAAAAAGCAGGCAGCCGCGAAGGCTCACATGGATCTAGCCACCTTCTGCAAAGGTGACTGAGTGTGGGTTGCGGGGGGGGGCGGGGGTGAGGAGGAGTATGGAGTTAGATGAGGGGCTGGCGCTGCCTGGCTTTGGGGGAGGGAAGGGGCTCAGGCAGGAGGCTGGGGTGTGGCCTGTGGTAAAAAGGAAGGGAGGGGTCAGGGTTTCTCAAAAATCAAAAGCAGGGCACGATGCCAAAAAGTTTGGGTACCATTGATTTACATCATGCCTCCTGTAAAGAAAGCCCAGGAAGCAACAGAAGCTCAACCTTTGAGAAGCAAGCCACTTATCTCTGGTGATTAAATAAGGATTTAGGTACCTTTTAGGCACTTGAGTTGGCCTAAGCGCCTGCAAAAATCTTCCGCAGTCTGAAAATCTCACATGTAGTCTGAATTTTCTATCAGCCTTCCTGGCGAGGCCTGGTCTTTCAAGGTCAAAAGGAGTTGAGCATATGTAGCAGTCTGGGTTGGTAGGCCCGAGTCCCATCAAATGACACAGAAGAAAAAGATCTGTGGATGGTGCAGTACTCACAATTTAGCAAGGTTTAATACCAGAGTGGTTTTTATGCTTGCGCAGTTGTAATGATTTTAATTTCAAAGAATATTGGAAAACAAGCTATTCCAGTTTAGACTGATTCTTTGTTTGTCAAATACTTTGCTTTTATAGATTAGTGTAAGGTGTCTTTTAAACAGGACAATAAATAATTTGTTGATGCAGCTGGCTTGTAAATGGATGGAGCAGAAAAAAGTAGTACAAACTAGAATATTTATGTTGTGTACTCTCCATTTGCTATTCATTGGGTCATTTTACCATCTTTCTGCCATTGTTCTGGGTTGAATGTGATAAGCAACTGCCACCTATTGTTGTTTTCTCTCTGACTTCAAAAATGGTTAGTATTTTATCAATGTCAAATCTAATCTTCAATAAACAACAGTCTTCATTTCAACTAAGAACTGCAAAGGAGTCCTTTTTTGGCACTGCTGCATGAGCGAACAGAGAGGCAATTAACCTCTGCCACTTACAGAGAAGTACATAGAAAAATGACACTAAAATAACATGACTGATCTGATCTGAAAAATGCAAGAAAATATAGACTTAAGGATGCAACTCTGTCCATCACTCAGACCTTTTATGTTTAGCTCCTAGACAAACCTTGCACAAGTGGGTGTTCTTCGTATTTGATGTGAAACAGTACAGAGGAAAAAGACTGAAAAGGAAGTCACCATCTTGAATTAGAATTTTCTTGGTTGTACCCACTTAAATTAATATTCAAATAATTTTAAGGACTATGTTTCATGTCTGTTTAATAATTCCGAAAGTTCTAATGACATTGGTACAAGAGATTTGCTGATGAATGTATTAAAAATGCACAGATGGTAGTAATGAATTTTAAATGCTTTAGTGTGTGTGGTAGGAAGGGAAAACTGAGTCCCCTTCTTTTGAAATGTCATCAAAACCTCTCCTGTCTAGAGTGATAATATTTGTAAGAGGCTACTATTAAACACGATCAGTTTTGCTCATTAAAGTAATACAATATGGCCCTATGCATAACAGTTCTCACTTGGCCAATTTTCCACCTCCTTCATTTTCTTCTTTGGCTTCCCTCCAGTTTCCCTCTAACTTAGAAAAATGGTTATATGGTCACAGTTTCAGCTACAGCATGATTATGCTGCATTTCACATTAAAACTGGTGGTAATGAACTGGCCAGTAAGGAACCATTCTGCAGATTTGCTACTAATCCCTCACCTGGGCTTCCCAGCATCCGTGAACTTTCAACATTTTTCCCTCACTTCATTCCAAGCTGACAAGGCCTCCACTAATGAAGTGGTGAGAAATAATAAAATTATTTCTGACCAGACCTAGAAAGTCTACCAGAAGACACTTTGCAACAGGCCAATTTAGGTTTGATGTTGCAACTGAAACATTTTATTTGTCAGGAGGAGCAGATAATTACAAGAATCAAATATTTGCACCGTGCAGATACATAGCTGTACCATGAGCCTCTCCCATCCTTGGTGCCCTGGCACATGATTTATGGGATGTACAGTAGTTTAGCTATCAGGTCGTGGGGAACCTTGTACTAAAGAGCATGCAAAAGGGTGATGACCAGTAACAAACTGCTTGTCTTCATGACTGGAAGATACATGTACAGAGAACATTCAAGGAGCTATGAATCCATACTGAAAACTATGTTCTTAAAATACGGGAGTTAAAACAGTTCATCACAAAGGGATAAATAGGTTCTGAAGGGGGTAGTACACATGCCTCTTGTCATTTTACATTGTAAGACACACAAATACACATCTGTGTGCCTCACTGAGCCTGACACTAATAAAGAAACTGTGAATTCACATGAAAAGCTCTGTAGTAAAGAAACAAAAACAGCAGGGAACCATCCTGTTTTTGAGTAAAGAATGGATTTGGAGGGTGTATCTGGGGTCCTGAAGTACCCCTGAGCTCATTCACTGAGGCGATGAACTGTCAGCAAAATCTGTCTTATAAAATGAGAACGTGACTGTAAAATGCTTCATAGATTTTGGGTGAGCTAAATTCATTAAAAGTCAGTATTATGTTAATTAAATCTAGGATCAGGAAGGCAGGTCATGATTTTATTTTACCTATAACCATTTGTTTCCAATACTGTAGCTTGTTACTTCTTGAATCTCTCTACCAGGGACCAGCAGCCCCCAGCACAGGTGCCAAGAGTGTCACAGGAGCCAATTTTTATCGGCACAAAAGGTGGCAGCTCAGCCCTGCCCCTCCCTCCTTCCTCATGGAACCAGGAGCTTGCTCAAAGCCATACCACCTGGGGATTAACAAAAAGAAGCAGTTAATGCTATCAGCCACCACCTAAACCAGTGGAGTCCAATAGTAAAAGACAGGTCGCCACACTTGTGGTTGTCATCCCTGCACATTCGCCACAGGCCGTCCCCCAGCTCTAGATAAGTTCTCTTCCCCACTCCCCCACAGCCAGACACCCTGAGCCCACCCCTGCATATTTCACCCAACTCACCAGAGTCATCGCTGCTGGATCTGGGGCTGTTGGATCACAGACACCATGCTGGACCCCATACCTGCACTGGGCCACAGGTGCCAGGGCAGTAGGAGCCACTCTGGGGCTGAAGAAGTTGCACGGCTCTTAGCTGGCACCACAGGTGCCATGCCAGAGAAACTTTTATACCGTGGGGCCACCCCCACTGCTGCTGCTATGCACTTGTCCCACCATGTGGTGAGGCACGTGCATGGAGCGGCTGGAGGGGTGCCCCACGTGTGTGGCTCGCCTGAACCTCTAAGCTGCAGTTTGCCACGCTCCAGTGCCCTGTTCGCCACATGATGTGGTGAACTGGGAGTGCAGTGGGCACCATGGACCTAAATGGTAAAGCCAGGCATCTTAATTTATTTATTCATGCATCTACTGTAAGTAGGACTATTAATGACTTTAAAAAGTATATCTGGCACTTGGACCATCATCATAGAGGTCAAAAGGTCAAATTTAGGCGCCCTACCTCAGAAGGGTTGCTGTCCCCTGCTCTATACTTTGTTAAATAAACATTTACTTGTTTTTATTAAAATATAGTTAAGTACTGCATGTTAAGCAGAGCAGCGCTTATCTTTAAAAAAAATCAGGTCTGTGCTGTTCCTTTTGAAGCAGTGAATCTGTGAGTGTCTACTGGATGGGGTTTGATCACTCCAAGGGCATGCTGAAAGGGCTTAAGGGTTTGAGTGTGTGCATTGCTAACAGGACCAGTGCATGTATAGCCATGGCCCATGATGTTGGGGAACTGACCCCCATTAGGTATGGACAAAGCCTCCTCATGCTAGTGGCAGGTACCAGAGAGGTGCCTCACAAGTGCAGATATGCCCAGGAAGCATGACATGTACATCCAGCCACAAGCCAGGACTTATTTCTGTATTTGCATAAATAGCAGCTGCAGAACCTAAGAAGTCATACATTTAACAAGCCAACTTCAGTATATCTGCACAATGTAGGGGTTATGGATTCTCCAGTGTTCAGCGATGTTCTGATGCCTTTGCACATTCCACAGCAGGGGAGTCTTTATAATACACTGATAAAAATATGCTTGTGATTAAAGCCCTTCAACTTTAAATGTGTCTTTGTGCCACAGTACCTGTGTGTACATCTAGGCTACGTCTACACGTGAAGCCTACATCGAAATAGCTTATTTCGATGTAGCGACATCGAAATAGGCTATTTCGATGAGTAACGTCTACACGTCCTCCAGGGCTGGCAACGTCGATGTTCAACTTCGACGTTGCGCGGCACCACATCGAAATAGGCGCTGCAAGGGAACGTCTACACGCCAAAGTAGCACACATCGAAATAAGGGTGCCAGGCACAGCTGCAGACAGAGTCATAGGGCGGACTCAACAGCAAGCCGCTCCCTTAAAGGGCCCCTCCCAGACACAGTTGCACTAAACAACACAAAATACACAGAGCTGACAACTGGTTGCAGACCCTGTGCCTGCAGCATGCATCCCCAGCTGCCGCAGCAGCAGCCAGAAGCCCTGGGCTAAGGGCTGCTGCCCACGGTGACCATAGAGCCCCGCAGGGGCTGTAGAGAGAGCGTCTCTCAACCCCTCAGCTGATGGTCACCATGGCGGACCCCACTATTTCGAAGTTGCGGGACGCGCAACGACTACACGGTCCCTACTTCGATGTTGAACGTCGAAGTAGGGCGCTATTCCTATCCCCTCATGGGGTTAGCGACTTCAACGTCTCGCCACCTAACGTCGAAGTTAACTTCGAAATAGCGCCCGGCATGTGTAGCCGTGACGGGAGCTATTTCGAAGTTAGTGCCGCTACTTCAAAGTAGCGTACACGTGTAGACACGGCTCTACACTGCAGCAAAACTCCCTCAGCTGGGGTGGGGCAGCCGACTAGGGCTTCTGGGCTACAAAACTGCAATGTGGATGCTCTAGTTTGGGCTGAAACCCTGTGACGAGGACAAGGTACCAGAGCCTGGGCACCTGATACCGAAACCCAAATGCCTACACTGCCATTCATTGCCCCATGAACCTAGTCAGCTAACACAGGCAAGACAGGGATGCTGCACTCTAGTGTAGGCACGTACTGTGTGCCACAATGGCTTTATGCACCTCCCATTCAAATCAGTAGGAAACTTACTGTTGACTTAAATTATGTCAGCTTGACCAGTCCTGGTGGCCCAGATTCAGGAAAGCACTTCAGCTTGTGTTTGACTTCATTGGAACGTCTTAGAAATGTTACAAATACACTCATCCCTCACTCTACGAGCGCAATTGGTTCCCAGCTTTGTGCTCATAGGCAAAAACTTGTAAGAGGGACACTAAATTCTCATTAAAATACACATAAAAGTCTCCAATTGGTTTCTAGAGCTCGGTGAAGGAGTGGCAGTATGTGGCGCTGCTTTTGGAAGGTAAGTGAACCTTGGGTTTGGGGGTTGGAAAAGTTTAAAGGCAGGGGGCAGTTCAGGGCCATGAGTGGGAGGGAGGGTTAAAACCTGGTGGCCAGTTGGGTCTGTGGGTGGGTGGGGGGTTCAGGCTGCTGAAGGTTGGGTGTGTGGTTGGGAGGCGGTCAGGCCAGCAGGGAGGTGGGCATCAGACTTCTGTGGGGCCAGGTGTCAAACTGCCATGAGGCCGGCAGAGGTGGCGGGGGGTCAGGCTACAATGGGGCTGGCAGAGGGTGGAGGTCAGGCTGCCGTGGGACAGTGGAGGCAGGGGGGTCAGGTTGCCGTGGGGCCAGTCTATGGGGCCAGTGGCTGGGGAGGGGGTCGGGCTGCCACGGGGCCAGCAGAGGCGGGCAGGGGTCAGGCTTCCGGAGGGCCGGTGGGGAGAAGGGAAGGGTCCAGCTGCTGCAGTAGGGGCTGTGGGGCCGGAGGGGGCAGCTAGGGTAGTTTGGAGCCAGGGGAGGGGATTATCCTCGTATGAGCAGGAGGAGTTCACTCACAGAGTGAACTAAGGGGAGTAAATGTGTCCCTTGTTTAAGTGAGTACCTGAAAGTGACGTACTCCTTTAACCCAGGATGAGTGTAAGCAATGTCCCCTAAGCCCTGCACTCTGAGACAACGAAGACAACAGCACTGAAGTGTTTGCCCTGCAGTTTTTAGGAAGCTAGAAACAGGGCACAAATATTTGTTCTTTGCAGTTCAGAGCCAGGTCTTTGATTTCCACACAAATAAAGAATGGTCAGCTATTGGTCTTTTATACATAGAACCAAAAGCATTTAACATAAAAAATGTAGCAGAGACTGAACCATCTGAGATATTCTTAGGCCACTAGGTCAAGAAGGTCAGAGCATCTGGAGAATATGCAACATTTACTTGGAAAAACCGTGCAACAGCAATACAGAAGAATCCACAATTGGATATGGTGCTTGGAAGGGCTGATATTTTCATTTTTTTAAAGAGTATGAATAAGCTGGGAAGGAAACATTGGAATATAATATAGACAGAAATATTTATACAGCAAATACAAATATTACAGAAACAGCATACCATTGTGCTATCTGCAGCCTGCCGCCCCCAACCAAAAGCACTTGAAGTTTGTATAGATGGATTGATCACAACTCCGTAAGCACAACAAGCTGTACTATGTATAATTTTATTTGGAATCCTTGAAAAAACAATTAAGCTAATTTTAGACAAAAATTGCTGCAGCTACACAAAGTCTCCATGCAATTTTACAAAACAGATTAGCATCACCTTCAGGATGCCTTTATTAGTGTTATTATTTTAATTTAAATAATGACAAGATATTATCACCAGTGATTTTCTGACATCTTCTGCTGCAGCTGATAAGACTGATAACTCCTTATTATAAATGGCAAAGAAATAAATTGATTGCTGCACCGTAACCGGTAAACAGTATTTACCACCCATCGTTCGTCCATTTGGCAAGATTGAGATATGGTGCATTTGTAAGCAGAAGCTAAATGCTGCAGTTGGTTCTAAGTGTATGATAATATCTCCTGCAGCAGGAGGGAAATGAAACTGTGTTCCATTTATCTATCGTTGCCACTACTGAAACACTTTGTGTATTGTCTGGTCAAATGTACTGTATAGAGAGACACTATCCAGAAGAAAAAGAGATGCTTTACTAAGCAAATGTTTATACTGTATAAACATTTCCATATAAAGAAAATTTTATGTTATATAATTTTCAATGACTTATTCTAAATGAAGATTATCCTTGCCAACTGGACTAAGCATGGCACTGAAATGAGATAGCTCAATCCAGTACAAAACAATATGACCACAGTATAGAAACCAGATAATGCAAATAACTTCACTGCTGAACAGCCATTAAAAATTAGAAGATTCAAGCTTATATATTCAGGGTTGTTTGTAGGCTCCTAATAAAGTTCTGACACTTAACATAAGGGAAGCTTGCTCCTGCAAATAATTATTTGGGGATGTAGTCTTTACTCGTGGCAGACAGGTGAACTTGGGGTCAATAAAAGCATTAGGCCACTAGTGCCTCACAAGACACGAGCTGATGGATTGTTTTAGAAAAAAGATTAAATAAAATGAAAATGAAGACTTGCCTTCCCCAATGGTGATGTGATATTTACTTAGACAAATGTGTCCTTAAAATCGTTAGTTTCCCTCCTTTGCCCTTCTCCTGGCTTCCAAAGTTTGGATTATATTTTAAAAATATAAAACAGTGATACCTGGAAGCCTGTCAGTGATATTTTTTGTTTTTCCTTTGCATTAAGTAAGAACTAGGGCCATTTTTACTTTAATATCAGAATCCAAATTAGATCAAGGCTCGTGGAGGTAATAATGGAAGCAACAGATTCGCTTCCTACTCCTTTCATGGTTAAGTAAAGTTTGTTCCTTTTTTTATTTTCTAAGTATGGTTCGGCGCCTCAAGCATGCTTGTTAGGATGGAAAAAGCGTGCAAATCCCAGACCTAGGACCCTGCCAAAAGTCTCTTTAGACAGTCAAGGCAGCCAGAAGTATGCTGAGAGCTTGCCAGAGCCATATTGGGTGACTAAAATTAAATAAACAGTTAATAAAAAAGATTCTGAGTTAACCAAAATGAATACAAACTTATTGACTAACTGCTTTATCTGCTTCATAAAAGACTATCTATCTGAGATAGGAATTGAGGCTCTGCAATGATTAGAGCACCACAAGTTACATTAAACATAGGACGTTTATATAGAAAAATATTTGTTATTATCTCTCTGAATGAGAGGAGGCTTTCATTTGACAAGATCATCGACTCATCTCTGACAGTCAGCCTCACCCTTTAAAACTTACTTGCTCTGCCCCCTGTTGTCAGCAAATTACAAATTATACCCTGCAGCAAACAGCAGGATCCAAGTGACTGAAATATCAATATATATATAACAAAGATGTTGCACAGAGGTGTTTCCGGCTGTTTATTTGCACGCTAAAGAATGTTCCATTATTATTTGCAAGGAGGGAGACATGCCAAAACAATTTGTTTTCACTAATGAATGATTCTATGAAATATCAGAAAGGATATGACACCATATTCATGTACTCATATGAGCAACAGGTACAGAGAAGGTTAGCAGCACCACATGCTCAGCCATTAGCTTCCCTACCTACAGGGTCAGAGTTTCACTGCTAGGTTAGTTCAGTTGCAATTGTCAGGAGCATAACAATGTCAGGGCATTTCTCTACTATGCTAGGGATAGACTTGTAGCAATCAATCCATTGCCCAACAATTTATTGCATCTGCATAGATATGATAACTCCATCTCTGAGCACTCTCCCACCAATGCTGGTACTCCACCAGGATGACAAGAGTAGCTGGCATCAATGAGAGAGCAGCCACTGGCAGCCTTGCCGTACCCAAGATGTCACAGTAACTATGTAGACTTCAGCTACGCCACTTGGAGGAAATCATTCCCCCCTATTTGGAAGAAGCTTGTGTAAACCTGGACCTGCTGAAGTCAATGGGAGTTTTCCCATTGACTTGAACTGAGTTGGTATTTCACCTACAACAGATCTGACAAAGCAGGTCTTTGCCCACAAAAGCTTATGCTCCAAAATACCTGTTAGTTTATAAGGTGTCACAGGCCTTCTGATTGTTTTTGAAGATACAGACTAACTCATCTACCCCTTTAAGTATTTCACCTAGAGACTCAGAGCTGCAAGACCCGAAGTATTTACTCTGTGTAATGAGGGGAAAATCAGAAGAAATCACACAGGGCTCACACCACATCCATCAATAATGTGTTGTAGCAGTTCCTTTGCACCACACAAGTGGGAGAAAGTAGAGAGGAAGAAGCCAACAGATGCCTCACACTGAAGATAGGCGGGGAGCATAGCATAGCAAACAGAGATGCTTTCATACATCAGTAATAGTCACAGAGTAAGAAGCAGGGATTTTTGTGGGAAGTAGAGAAGCTTTCAGAAAGAACTCCACTTCTGCATATCTCCAACTGTTGCCAGGTGGGGCGCGCCACTCGTATACCTTAGGTGTCCTCAAACTCACTGCACTGTGACTCCGTTCTGAAAGCAAAAATTACTACAAAACCTGGAATGGGGCACCAAAGCCTGAGCCCACACAATTCCAGTGGTCCCAGGTGCCAAGGCCCTAACCCTGAAACCTGTAACCCTGTGCCCCACCACCAAAGAATGAAGCCCTCAGGCTTCAGCTTCTGCCCTGGGAGGCAGGGCTTAGGCAAGTCTAACTCCTGTCACAGAGACCCCATTAAAACTAGTTCACTATGTACTTTCAGGCACCAAACCACAGTTTGAGAACCACTGCCTTAGGAGGTTCTAGGTGGCCAGATTGACACTAGCACAGCAGTATGGCATTTCTCTGCCTCTGCACGAGACCTAATATGAGAAGATTTATTTCTCTTCCTCACCCTAGCTGCTTCCACTTGCTGTCATAGTCCAAGGCAATAAAGAATTCATTCCCCAAGACAGTTTCCCCTAATCTTGGATAAGTTCCAGAGATGCAGGTGAATTAGGTTGCCACACCTAAGGTACCTTTCTGGAGAACCTATTTAAAATCATGCTTAGCCCTAAGACTGACTAAACTTCACTCCTGTGCAGTCAAACTGAACTAAATGAGTCCATGACAATTCACAGATGATTCTCATCCTTTCTAACGTCCTGTTACAGAGTAGCAAAACTATTAGGACAGATGGGCTGCCCAGCATTTTTTGTTAGAAACAGTTTAACGAAAAAAAAATGGTTCCCTTTTCATTCTCCAACAAAAAAAGTCTTGTTTTTTATTTTGATCCCCTTTCTTCCTCTACCAATTTCTATTTTTTATTTCAAAAGTGAGGGGAAAAGAGGGAGAAAATGCAGGGCAGAAGAGAGAGTATTTTTAGAAAATTCTAAAAAGAATTCAAAGCTATTTGTGAAATATAAGTAACATTTTCCAGCCAGGACTAATTAGAAGACTTTTCTGGACGCTAGTGGAGATGCACATTTTTTTAAGTATGTTCTAATTAATTAAATCTTTGTCAAATTCACTTGAATTTTGGTAGAAAAAATAAAATCAACCTAAGCCAGAAACCACGTTCAGTGCAGAAAGCTGATACCCTTTAAAGGGAGCCAAACGGAGTTCTCATGGAAACACAGTTGGAGTATCATTATGGACTAGTAGCCACTGTTCCACTACAGTAAAATTGCTATTGTTATTTTACATTCATTCTGAACAATTATGAAATTGGAGGGTCTTGTCGTAATGCCACAAGTAACTTCAACAGAGCCTAATTCAGACTCTCCATTAGGGGTTGCATTGTAATCCTACATTCAACAATTTATTTAGCCATAGATTCTCTGAGTCCAAATGGGATATTTAACTATCAGCCCGAATCCTTCAAATTTGCTAGCATGGTACTGTTTGAACTAAGCCCTACCAAAGAACAGTCACAATTCTGCTTTGTTATAGCCCTGTTTAAATTTAACAGATGTGGCTTCATGACTGCCTTTACATCTCCATTTCAATTCCTAATTGGAGAACAGAACTGTTTAAGGGTATCTACAGAGTGACATCTGATTAACTGACCGCTACTGTGGGCTGTGTTATCATTCTGAAATAATTAGTGGCAATTATTGTGAACCTCTGCAGTTAAAATATTTTCACATTTAAAGTGACTATTATAGACCACTACACTTTAAGATTCCAAAATGATGCAATGAGAAAAGCAGTCTTACTTTCTACAGCAATGAAACTTGACCTAACACCCGCTCTATCAGATCCAGTCTTTATGGGGAAGGTTGCAAGGGTAAAATCCACGTAACGTCGAGTTTTGCAACATAACAGATTAATACATATATGTATTCATTTGTCTCATAGCCTAAGTAAGTAAGTTTATGAAGTCCCTCATTTGCCCTATGTTCACTGGAATCATTTCTCATAAAAAGCAAAACCCACAAATCAAATTAATTGGCAGTATCTATCGGAACAAGGCCCAGGGCTGCATGAGGAATGAGAGTGAATTAACATTTTAGCTAGGCAAAGCAATTAAAAGAACCTTAAACCAATGATTAATTAGAAAGTCACAGTTTGGAAAGTTACCAAATTCAAATCCAATGGACATCAAATTTAATAAAAGAAAAAGAACCTGTCCTTTGTCAGTGAAAATAATGTACAGTACACAGAAGGGTTGATTCCTTGATTTATAATACTGTAATTTGAATAATCCAACAGGATTCTAGGTTCTTAAGCTAAAACGGCAAATTTCTGAAAATTCCATAGATGGATGTATAGACAAATAAAAAAAGATTATAAATAAATAGTAATAGTCTTACTTAGCAACTTACATGGTGCTTTATTTTAGGTTCAAAGCGCTGTCATCCGTTTACAAACATTTTTCTGTATACTTCTTTGTGATTTGTGCCAAGCTAAGGTTGCCAGGCATCCAGTTTTCAACTGGAACACCTGATCAAAAATAGTCATTACAAGTCCAGTTGGTAGTGCAGCAGGCTTCTCACCTGGTGTCACGTGTCTGGATTTTTATATTGGGCCTGGAAGCCATTTTAATGCCCAGTGTGGCTATTGGCCCCAAATACTGTGCTGGGGGAGGGCTGTGCGAGGTGTCTAATAAAAGCTGATGATGCCCTGAATCTACGTATGACACTTATATGTCTGTATCATGTATGTAGGTAAAGTTATAGATTTGAGTTACATAGCTATGCTAGAAAATGTTTGTGTGCTAAGCTTCACAGTAGGGGGTGTGAACTCTGCCCCAGCCAGGATGAATGGACAATAAACAGGTGCTCAAACACCAAATCCACCTCCCAAATGCTTGGGACTTGTCAATGGGATGCAGCTCAATGGTTAAGTAACCTGAACTGAAACAAAGGAACAGGCCCATTTCAGAAATTTGAGCCTGTCTCCTTGGATTCATCTAATGGCAGTTTGCCACAACAGCCCACTTGAGTCAGGTTGGGGCAGAACCACAAGGCACAAAGAGAAGAAGAAAGGGCTTTGTCTCTGAAGACACAGAAGGAAGAAGAGAAAACAATAGTGTGGACTTAGCAGCGTCCATCTTGGATCCTTTGTCTTTTGGTCTCCAAGGGTCCACACGCCAACACGTGGACCCCAGGAGGCTGAATGTACAATGCTCCAAAAACTGAATCTATGTAACCAGTAATGAACTTTCAGAGACTTTCAGGAATCAGCAAATAACTTCACTGGCCTGCATCAGTAGCTATGATTGAGGCAGGTAAAGTACTGCTTTAACAATTTTTCTCTCTAATCCTGTTCTTTCTTTTTTATTAATAAATCTTCAGATATTTAGATCTAAGGAATTGGTGTGTGTGCTGTTTGAGTAAGAGCCAAGTATACATTGACTGGGGTTTGGGGTTGGGTCCCATGGGGTCTGGAAGAATCTCTGTGGTGTTTGGTGAAACAGGCTTAAGAGCTTCTCAACTGAATTTGGGGTTGCTGGTCTGGGCTGGTAGAGCAACTGACAAGTTTTTGGGTTTGCCTGTGTGGCTTCTGGCTGGCCAGCGGGGCTAGCAGAAGTACTGTTGTGGCTGGTTGAATCTGCCTTAGTGAGAAGGAACTCCCAGCCTGGGACTCTAAGTGGTCTGGATTTTAAGTAAAGGTACCCTGAATTGATTTCTCTAGCTGTGCCCAGAAACCCCATCCCAGCACACCTACCCGGGCTCTGAGTAGCTCCTAGAAGCAGCTGGCACATTGCAGCAGCCCTTAGGTGAAAGAGTGGCCAGGGAGGCCCCGCACATGCCCCCACCCCAAGCACTGGCTCCACAGCTCCCACTGGCTGGAAACTGTGGCCAGCAAGAGCTGATTGGTGGAACCTGTAGCCAAGGGCAGCATGCACAGCCACCTGGCCATGCTTCTACCTAGGTAAGTGCCACCAGCATCCTGCCCCGCTCCCACATTGACACTCCCTTATCCCCAGCCTGGAGCCTCCTCATGCACCCAAACCTTCATCCCCAGGCTAATTACAAAACCCATTCCTGCAGCTGAAGCCCTCTCCTGCCCTCTGACACCCAGCTGAGCTTGAATCTCCCTCACAGAGTCTAAACCCCTCATCTCACCCCAGAGCCTGAAGCCCCAGCCAGAGCCCTACCACACTCCAACACCCTGCCCCAGCTCAGTGAAAATGAGCAATGGTGAGGGAAGGTGAGCAACAGCGGAAGGGTGGATGGTGTGAGCTGCGGGCAGGGCCCGGGGCGAAGGTAGGGAAAGGCTACTAGGTGTCCTGCAAATAGAAAATTGTCAGTCTTATGCAAGGCACAAAATTTCATTTAAAAGGTCATCAGGTCTACTCATATACACTGCGAATTCCAGACAGAAATCATTTTTTTCTTTAAAGGAAGCCGAAGCAGTTGGTGAGCTGGGGAGTAGGAGTTAAGGAGGCATTTGTCACTGAGTTTTTCTTCAAATCAGTTCGGACATTAAGGCTATGTCTACAACAGGGGAAAACTTCGAAATGACCATGCTAATGGCCAAATTGGAGAATACTAATGAGGAGCTGAAATGAATATTCAGGGCCTCATTAACATGCTGCCGGCCGCGGCACTTCTGAAGTGCCACGTTCACTCACTCGCAGCTCATCTGCAAGGGCCCTTTCCAAAAGGGCCCCACAAATGTTGAAATTCCCTTACTCCTATCAGCTGATAGGAATAAGGGGATTACGATGTTTGCAGGGTCCTTCTGAAAAGGAACCCCTGTGAAGACGAAACGCAGCACTTTCAAAGTGCTGCAGCCAGCAGCATGCTAGAGAGGTGCTGCATATTCATTTCAGCGCTTCATTAGTATTCTCCGATTTGGCCATTAGCACGTGCTTTTTGAAGTTTTCCCCTAGTGTAGAGGTAGCCTAAAAGTGCCTAACTCTGGGCGCCAGCCTCTAACTTCAGGGACTCAAATGTGAAAACTCACCCTAAATCTCTTGCCCAAGAAAAGGGGTAGTGTCAGAGATGAGGATTCACAGAACCCAGGAATCTACCTTCCTGTTGCCTTTTCCAAGTACTGGATGATACTACCCCACTGGCATGGTTTGTTTTTATTTTAAGATCCTGTCTCTGTAGAAGAACGGCCAAGAGGCAGTCAAACAAATTTGGTGCTTCTTACCCACTCTTTCATCTGTAGCCAACCTCAGCAGAGATGTGAAAGTCCATTCCTTCACCGACTACCATTTAATGCCAGTTTGTTTACCCACCCACTGGTGCACAGATAGGGTAAAATTCTGGCCCCACTAACGTCAATTGCAAAACACATAAACTTTAATGGAATGAGGATCTTACCCAAAACAAGCAAAATTCTGATCTTGGATTTATTCCCAGTGTCGCCCTCTTCCATGTAGCCTGCACTTGACTGCAACACAAAACTCAGTGAGACTAGCATGCAACACCCAGCAGTTCTGCAGATACAGCCACAAGCTCAAAGCTGTCCTCACACGTCACGTCAAATGCTTCATCAGGAATGCAAAGCTACTAATGCAAGTCAGAATCCACCGTAGCCACACGTAGAACTTCTCCCTAATGACACGAGCTTCCAAGAGGTCTACCTTCTGTCCACATCTCAGAACCCTTCTTCTTTCCTTTCTCCCCAAAGTCCTGATTGGTCCTGACCTTATCTTCAGCAAGAACGTCCCACAATTCACTCTCAAGCAAGCCAGCAAGGCTGTGGATATGTTCAGTTTAGAGGCAGGTAACAATCATGTCCAAGTACACTTTTCCTAAGAAAATTTCAACTTCCTGCAAAGCCTCTTTTAAGAGTCAACACAAATATAGTAAACTCTTTCATATCCGGCAGCCCCGGGACTGGGAAGTTGCTGGATATTCAAATATTCTGGTTAAGCAGCTGCAGAGGAGGCATAGGCAGGGGTCAGTGACCCCCCCACACCCCCTAATGACAAAGTTCAGCTCCCACTCTTGCATCTAGTGCTGGCTCTTGCTCAACCACTGCCCCTATCTTGTTGGTGTGGTCAGCATGGAGCCACTTGAAGATGACAACAGCAGAGGAGGAGGGGTGGTGCTCACTGCATTGTGTGGGGATCCACTCTGGGTGGCAGACACCAGGCAAGAGAGTAGAGGAGCCAGCTGGCTGCACACATACAGCACGGAAGGACACAGGACAGGCGCTGAGTGGGCCAGCCCTGAGGGTCAGGGTGTTATTCATGAGCGCAGTAACTCACTAACCCCAGCCATGATGCCACTTCTCCAAGCTCCTGCCCGTGTCCCTGCCAGCACCACTCAGCTGTGAGTTACGCCATTTATTTGAGTGTTATGTTACTCAAATACCGGATGAAAACAAGTTTACTATAGAGCTAACAAATCATCTCTTCTACAGAATTAATGCAGATATTGCCATAATTGCTAATCTCTATGGCTAATGAAACATGCAAGGGGATATACAGATTATTTCATTTTCAAGCATTGGTAGTACTCAAATTCATGAACACTAAGGGAGTCTCTGATCTCCTCAATAAACACACAACCCCCATCTGCAAAGGTGAGAGATCTGCACAGGGAGGGAGAATATCCATCCAAGGATAATATACAGTGGTAAGGCAAAAAGAATGTAGAGGCACTGAAAAATTGTCATCACTCACTGCTTTGGAAATAGACAGTAAAATGGTCAACTGCCTTTTGGAGGAAAGCATACTCTAGCATCACAAATTAATTCAGATACAAAAACTGTCTATACTACAGTTATACTTCAAGTGTAAAGCAGAATTTACTCTAACCACATGTTCCCTGGCTTCTTGAGAATGCAATAGCTTGTCAAATATATTCAGCTGATTAGTGATGAAAATATGCGATTTCTACACACCACGTAGGGTAACAACACTTACACTAGCACATCTTTCCTGGGATAAGTTTGTTTAGCCAGGAGGGAACGTCTGCTTGTGAGTGATCTAAAATAAAATACTTCCCACACCTACCAATTTAAATTTCAGCAAGGTCAACTTGTTCATCTTTCCAACTCAGATAATTTGAATGTCACAGGCTGTTTGCTGCTTGTGTGGGGAGGATATCTTTCAGAACGGACCTTAAGAAAAGGGAGTCTTGCCTGTTCTTCAGACATTAAATGCAAAATAGTATTATTTATAGGAACAGGGGTTTGTCCTGCGGCCTGGGTCACAGTTTCATTTCTTCTACTGGCTGCCACCTATCCCACTGATGATTGTATATCATTGTGTTCTCTGTGTACACTATGGCTCCAGTCCTCAGAAAGCTTAAATATGTACATAACTTTGCAGATAGAAGATGTCCCATGAAAGGCGATGGGACTACTTATACCTTCAAACTTATGTATGCACTTATGTTTTTGCAGGATGGTGTATATAGTTATATACACTCACTCTCCATAAGAGGGGGAAAGTAATGTAAACAGGGGACTTTGTCAAGTTGTACATTCAGAATGCTCCTTCTTTCCTAGAATTGTAAGACAATAAATAATGATAGATAGCATCTGATGAAAACTATAGCTAACAAAAACAGATAAAGAAAAATATCACCACGCTTCCTCCATTCATCTTCTCCCCAGCAACAGATGAGCTTTTTAAAATGAGGGCCTGATCTCATATTTGGATGTATTCAGTTCTCTTGTATGTATTTATTATTTCTGCTGTAACCTGAAATTTACTGAGGGACATACCTTGTTTATGTCTATTGTGTTAACAGAAAACATCCATACAAAATGAAAAATACATATGTAAATATTGATTTTCTAATCCCAACAAATATTCTTCAGGAGAGGAAATTGACAAATAGAAATGTAATTTGGTAGTTTTTGATAATTTGTCCCAATAATTCTCCTCCCAGTAAACTAATATCCATGAGTTCATTTGCCAATAAAACAGGATATAGAGAGGCTGTGTGGAAAGTCTGATCATAATTTTAGACTACCAGTTGCTAAAGAATAGCTGAAGGGGTTTTTCTCATCCCCACTTTATTTTAATAATCTCAGAGGTGGAGCTGTTAGTCTGAAGCTTCACTAAAAAAAAAACAAAAAAACCAAGCAATCTAGCAGCCCCTTAAAGAATAACAATTTTATTTATCAGGTAATGAGTTTTTGTGGGTAAGACAAAGTTCATTACCTAGTAAATACAACTGTTAGTCCTTAAGGTGCTACAGAACTGCTTGCTTTTTTTTGCATTATTTTCATGTTTTTCAGTGTTGGTTCATGTAACAGGTCAAAGTCTTCAAGAGTTCTTTCCCTTCCTTTCTTGTACAGTTGACTCTCCTCTGATAAAATGGACAACGGTGCCTGAGAACTTTAATAAATGAGTATTCCTTATAAACTGGTTTTAAGGAGCCCCTTAAGAACATCATGACAGACAGGGAGGTGTTACGAAGAAGGGGAATTTAGAGGTTATCCCAGATTAAATGCAATCCTTACCTTTCCTTGCAAGACATTTAAATCACCATAAAGTCTGCATTATGAATTGGCCTCCCAGGAACAACATCTGGCAGTAAAATATTCACATCAGTCCCTGTCTGGATTATCTCTTTCAGACATATGGCTACAGGATGTAAATGAGAACATGTATAGGAAACCAAAGAGAGCAAAAGCACATTCTGCTGCTGTTGTTACTGAACCCCATTAGGTGGCAACATGTCTTCACTGATAGCTCATAGGGAGAGGGAGTTCAAAGGAAAAATCAGGTCTTTGGATTATTTAAATGTTTATCTTAATATATACAAGTGCAACGGTTAAATATACATGGTTTATATCACATAATCCTCTCCCTCCAAATTCTAATATTCATAAGACTTGCACTCATATTTCTAACCATAGAACAAAAATTTCAAACTACAGGGTTTGTTCATGAGATTATTCCAAACAGCCATTTTGACTACCCTCTTCTTACAGGGAACTGGTCATTTTGTTCTTGATTTTCTTAATGCATAGGCACATACTTAATTACCATCTGTAGTTTCACTATTTTGGTGAGAGCTGGAGTAGTAAAGTTAACCAGGTGCATAAATGTTTTCAGGATTAGGGCCTTTAAGCATGAAACAGTATCTAAGCAGCAGGCTCTGACTTCAGTCTCGATTGACTTTTTTACACATGGCCTCCTGTTTACCAGAGCAATGCTGTTCCAGCTGAGCTGAAATTTGAATAAAACCATAGGCTGTTTAGCTTTGAGCCCAAGAACTACAGCAGTTTAAAATAGTTTGAACCAAGATTTTCTCCAACAACAACCAGCATTTATTCATAATTGAAATTTTTACACAAAAATTTTGACTGTTTTGAATTTTTTTTAGTTTTGATGTTTTTACAACATTTTTTTATCAAAATATGTAGAATATATTTGGTCAAAAACATTTAATAGAAAGAGTAGCAAAAACGCTGCTGAAATCCAGTGTTTTCATATGGGAAAATGCTGATAATTTTGAAGGAAAATGCTGTCCATCCAGACTTCTAACTGTTCTGTGAACAACTGGGAGCATATCCTGCACTTGTGAGTCACTGTAATTGTTCTTTTCCATTGTGACCTCAGACACAATCCTAGAACAGTTTCAGTATATTCTTCAATATCCAGCAACCCCAGGACCAAGAGGTTGATGGATATTAAAATATTAACTGAACTATGCCGCTTAATGGAGAGGCAGTGGCGGGATCCCTAGCAGGAGGGCAGGGGACCCCGCCAGCCCCGTGGCTGAAACCTGGCTGGGGTGCAGAGCCCCGCCAGCAGCTCCGGCCCCAGGGAGGCTGGGGCACTGGGTTCGGGGAACTCTGCCAGGGCATGAAGCTGTGCCAGCAGCCCCAGGCTAGGAACTCTGGGAGACTCAGTGTGCAGGGCTGTGGTTGCGGCCCTGGGGCGTGGGGCTCTGCTAGAGGGCACAGGGCTCTGCCAGTGGGCCTGGGGAAACGTCAGTGAGCCCAGGACACAGGGCAGTCCCGGGGTTTGAGGCTCTGCCAGCAGCCCTAGAGCTGGGAGCCAACTGGGGCACAAGAGAAGCCTGCAGCTCCAGTGCTGGGAGAATGCTGCTGCTCTGGTACCAGAAAGCTGACAGCTCAGGGACCAGGAAGCTGGCCAGGGCCAGAGGAAGCCGGCAGGAGCTGGCCAGGGCTGGGGTGGAAAGTGGCATGTTTGTGCCAGATAACAGAGTTTCAGCTGAATGAATACCAGATGAAAGAGAGTTCACTGTATTAAGGTATCTTAATTCATATTTAGTGTGTAGAATTTTTAATAGTTATGACTAAAGCCAATACAGCTGATACTGAAGTACGAAAACACACAAAAAAGTGTATTAACATTAAGATAGGCCTTAGCGTATTGCCAAGCCTAATAAAGTCTGGCTCGTATGAGTTGTTAGCACAAGTAGCCTAAACATTAGCATAAGTACTTGACCTACAGTAAAGAGATTTAGCAATAAGTGCTTTATACTAGACCAGTTAAAAGCAAGAGAATAAATCTAATGGAATTTTGGGGGTGAGGGAATTGGATACATATTTTACTGAGGCTAACCACATTGAGTAGTTGGAAATATTGACAAATATACTGATGCAAACAGCTAGCTCAGCAATCAGAAGCCAAATTATGATTCCTCAAAAAGCCACATTTGGAGACAGGGGGCCAAGACAGAATTAAATAGATATGGATAAGTAGGTGTATGGAAAGAAGGAATACAAAAACAGATACTTGAATACTCATGAGTGGGATCATAGAAATAAGCACATGGCAGCTCAAACCTCATTTCCGTTTCGGACTGCCCCCACTGATGTTTACTTCTGTTATTGTTTCATATATCTTCATAATGTTGTATGTCAATGTTGTTGGCATCCTTTTGTCTACTAGGGATGGTGAGAATTGCAGCCTATGATGTACGTGGTTTGCAATGGCCATGTGGCTGACAATCCAAGATTCGCATTAGCTTTGGCAGTTATTACAAATGCACGTATCTTGGTTGGGAACTGTTTGACTCCTAACTTTCTTTTCAAGCTAGTACTGTGAAAAGACCTGCTCTGCTGACAGCTGAACGATTTGGTTAGATCCACAAAGGTGATGGTACAATGGTTGGTTTTTGCAAGCATTATGTTTCCCCCCTATTTCCACCCACCCCGCAATTTCTCCAGAGCATTGCTTAACTGCCAGGAAGGGGCAAGGCTCTCTTGCTGTGTGCCTGTGTCCCTCTCCTTGGCTGAGGCTAGCCTAGCAGGCAGCTCAGGATGCTGCCTCCTGGTCCCAGTGCCCATCACCACCATCTTCTACATGTGCTGGGTCCATTTCTGGGCAGCTAGTGAGTGTCTGGGGGGTGAGAGGAAGGGACAGGGAAAGGAGATGAAGAGAGAAAACACAATATGCACCAGAACAGTAGTGCGGAAAGCTTATACAGAACTTGCAGACATGATATCCAGCTCCAGCCAGAACTATTGCCCTACCCATCTCCGTGTATAAGGAACAAATTCCCACACGTTAGGAAAAACAAAACAATATCCCATTTGGGATACCAGTACTTTAACTTTTACAGTGCCTTCCCTCAAGGGGCTTCAGATTTATGATACGCTGTGTTCAATACTGTGCTCAACTGTACTAAAAATGTAAGACGCACAGGCAACCAAGTTCTTTCCTTATGTTCCACCTAGTTCCAGAGGCCAACTCATCTTTTACTTTTACAAAAGTAAAAAGCACTTGTACAAAAGCCCTGGCAGAAGATCACACAGTGTTGTAAGTTTCTCCCTCCTCTGCCCCACCCCAAGGCTTTCCCTAAAGGAAAAGGATTTTAAATCCACTTTTTACCAGGCTACGATGGAAAAACTGGTTGAATATGCTAAGATAGGGTTCTGTCCATTCATAGTTTCTCTCGTAGTTCAATTTATCATAAAAGTATCTCACATTTGATTTCTTTTGAGTTTCATTCCAAAACTTAAAGCTAAGAAAACCCCAACTCTAACTTCTGTCCCAAGTGGTAATGCTGGGATGCATGGAACAAGTGTGACTGGAGAAGGGAATGAGAACAAACATCAGTTCTTGTTGAGAGTTGTACATTGGTAGCCTTAGTGACTTCAGGCCAGATAGAACATATTTTTACATGAGAACAGATTTTGGTCCCTTCTGTTTTTTCACACCTTGATAAGCACAACATGAATCACTTTCTTCCCTAAACTCTGATCACCTCAAGAGGAAAAAATAAGCCAGGTCTGCATTCTGCTTGATCCTTCATTCTACACCAGCCTATCACACACCAGATCTGAGTGTGGCACTACAGCAGCTTTGGTTGGACTCTTCTTATGAAAGTTTGTTTATGGTTCTTTTCAGAGGTTGATTTACAATAAAATATTTTTGTTGGGACTGGGGGCAGGGTGAGCAGGGAACACAACAGCAAATACCTATGTTTTGTCATCTCCTAGCCATACAAAAGCTGAAAGGCTTTAATTAGATTAAGTTTGCGTACTGATTTTGAAGAGCTAACAAACTACAAAAATGCTACATGTTATGACCTGGGCAGCCATCTAAACTCTTCTCTACCTGCTACCCTTGTCTTAAAGAATGTTTAAAAACAAACAAATTAAAACTGTAGGTGGCTGGGGCACTGCACACAGAAATCACGTTTAAACCTCATAGCACGTCACAGCTACTGACCACGCAGTCTAGAGTAGATAGCGCTATGAGTGCAGAGGACTGGACTAGATGACATCTCAAGGTCCCTTCAGACCTATAATTTTATTCTATTAGAGGTTGGATCTCCCAGGTCTGGCAATCTTGGCACCTGACTGGTTCTGAGCAAGGGAGCTTGCTGGACAAGGGGAGATCGGGCCTTCAGGTTCTCCCAGGGGGCCACCATCCTGCTGGCTATGCTCTCACCTCGGCTCCCTGCCCCCAGGCTAACAGATGGGCTCTGTTCCCAGCCCACCGACAACCTCTGTCACTGTTGCTCTCTAGTCCAGGGCTCCGCAGTCAAGCAACATCGGTGTTCCTGTTAGATCACAGAGGGTGCTGGACCAGAGAGCCTCGGACCAAAGAGGTTCAACCTCTCTTCTAATTGTGGAAGAGCATGGTGACAGGATGGTGTGATGTGGTGAATCACTAGGGATTAAACTACACAAACAGTAGTGTGTAATCTGGAAACAGTAATTCACATAATTTTGAAAGGCAGCTTTCAATGTCACCCAATGTAACTTCCCCACTTCACTTCTTCTTTGTCAGTGGATTTTACACCTGAGTGGTTTTTTTTTCCCATAGCAAAAGCTAGCTTCCTCTCAGACTGAATCAGAGTGAGATAGGGTCTGTGATATAGAATCCACAGTCTTGGGGCAAACACCTGCAGTATGGCTTGGCTTTATACTGTGCCATGTGGAGAGCTGCTGATAGAAGTACAAGGTTGAAAGAGGTGAACAGGATGGGGAATATGTTAGTGTCCACCATCATACAGATGAGCATTCCACTACCTAGGAAGGCGTAGGAAGAGGACAGGGTAGCATCCCTTGTCCTACCTTTTGCTCAGAAGTATCCGTTAAGAACTGAGTGCAGGTGGAGTAGAATACACTTGTTAATTTTACATAAGTGAATAGTAAATAATATGTATGTAGATAAATGTTTGATGACTTAACTTTGTTTTTGGCAATATATGTTTCAAACCTAGGTCCTTCCCTCCCATTAACTTTAGGCCCTTCATAACCTTAATTTGGCCCTGACTTTGACTAAAGTTGTTACTTGGATCTGTGTTTTTAAATCTTCCCAAAGTTCTTCTGCCCCCTCTGTCTTCCCATGCATGCAAAAGTTCCAATGCCTTCACAAATTCCAGGCATTTTCTCTGGTTTTAAGTATTAGTAACTTTGATTTAGGGCTTGGTCCTAGGTTTTGCTCTGTGTAGTTTCATAGCTGTAGCCTTCCCTTCGTGACACTGACCATTGATTGTTATCAATCAGCACTATGGAATGCGAGTGTTCTGCATTAAGGGTATGTCTTTCCTCTTGACGATAACAGGATCTAATTAGCGGCAGTAGTCTGATCATGGATTTCACCACGACATTTTGTGGCAATCTTTTCCTGTAACATATGAATTGGTAATGTACACTTGATCTTGGGCACAGAATTCAAGGAGTCATTGGCCACTCCCATTCATCCTGCCAATGTCAAAATGGCCATGGCATTCTTTTGATGACCTGATACAAAGAGTCATAAAATGTATCCTCCTCCTCAGGGCTAGATTTAAGTATTGGTGCAATGGCAGTAATGATGTTCACAGAGCCTATGACCATTTGAAGTTTAAGTGAGATGACAGAAGCACGGATTGGGCAGTCACAGCCTAAGAGCTTTACCCAACTTGTTTCTCACAGCAAAGCCAATACCCACCACATGATTTTCTTTGCTGCTTTTTCCTTGCCAAAAGAAGATGGAAAGAGACAGCTTCTGCAAATCTAGCTTCATGAAGTGCTGCAATGTCAAAGTTGAGATTGTACAGTTCACGGTCTATCAAAGCTGACTACTGCTCGTATATTGTATAGACCAACATCTTCTGTTGGTCCCAGACATATGGTCTTGATACTCCAGCTTTAAAGCCAGAAAGGTATTACTTTCCTACTTTTGTCAAGTGCAAAGTTTCCAGCTGCCTTTTGAATTTCAGTCTTGCCCCATGCATTTCATCAGGCAGACAGATTGTGGCAGATCACCACCTAACTGTCAAGAGGCTGTCCAACTTTGTGGTGGGCAGGGGCTGACCAACGGAATGCAATAATTCCTCTCACCATCAAAGCTGACTAATGACACCACCCTTTATGCCAGTCAAATGAGATTTCATAATCCAACCCTGCCATTTGGTGTGTTGTGTCCACATTGCCAGTGAAGATGGAGTGTTCTCTCCATGAAATGTGTCTGCAATAGCCTGGGCAGTTAATATGCAGGAGCTACTTTGCCCATGTGTCACTGTCCCCAGCTGCAGTGCAGGGGCTGCCAGTGCAGAGGAGATCTTCCATCTGCTGGCTTTTCAAAACTCCACTCCTGGATTGGTTATCACTCATAGCCGAAGGGCCCAATTCATCCTGGGTTGATGTTGCTGGAAAAAACACTGAGTGAATTCGCTCATCCACCTTTTGATGGCATGTCTTCCATCAAGGATTTCACTCTCCTCCTCAGGCACTCATCAGCCTTCAGCTGTTGACAGTTCCTGAGGTTTCTGGTTTAACCTAGTGCCACCAGTCCTCGGTGTAGACTAGTACATGTTGTACCTTTTATGGCCATAGCTGCAGCAGGTTTTCAAATCTGAACTGACATGAATGTCAGCTCCAGGGATTTCTTTATTCTTTGTATCTATTTACCGTGCATTATTGTTTGCATTTTGGATTAATTCAGATTTTAAGGTAATTTGTCACATTTTTGTTTGTTTGTGTAACTCGCTCCGGTCTCAAATTCAGTAATGTTTCTTACCTAGCCACTTGAGTAAAAGAGCCTGTTATTTATAACTTGTGAAATCTGTACCCTAATTTCATCAAAAGGTACTTTTTCAAAATAGAGTCATTAACCATAGCAGGCAAATTTGGGAAGCACAGAGCAATGGTATCCCACAGTGCTTGACAGAATGTAGGATTTTAATTTAATTTAAATCTCATTACTCTTTGCAGCACAAAGTAGTAGTCTAATTCCAGGTAATCAGCACAAGGAAAGTACAAAGCAATCCTCGTCTTAAGGGAAAACAGTGAAGGTGACAGTTCTATACAAGGCTCTAGGCATCCTAAAACAATCAGTACAAAACACACATGCATCATTAAAATAACCATTCTAAATGGAACTCTACCAACCTGCCACCTACAAAAAGGCTCCTCACCTCCCTTTTCATTGTCCAGGGCAGGGGAGCAGACAGAATTGCCAGGCCTCCAGATGAAGTGAGAGTGTGGCCAGCTTTCTGGCCCCAGAAGGGGTAGGGCCTTAAGCAGAAGAGGTGTGGCTGAAACTAGCATTCCCTAGGCCACATTCAGTGCTGCTTCCAGGGCTTCTTACCCCCACGCTTCCTCCCAGCATCCTGGGAGCACATCCAAAACCATTACTGAAAATGGGTTCTGAAGGAAACATAAATCCAAGGACTCAGAGGTCTTCCTGCAATTTCACTGTTCTCTACATTATAACAGACACTTGGAAAAATATGAAGAGGCATTTGGAGCTGCTGAAAAGGCCTTTGGTGATGAGCCTTTAAAATTAAATTTAAAGTGCTCAAAAATTAACTAGCAAAGATAAACTTTATGTAAAAGAGTTTCAGATGAAGACTTAACAGGGTTGAGGTAAGATTTTAAAAGACCAAGCAGGACTGTGTTATTTTCTTTTCTTTGTGGTTTACCCATGGAGGCAGGCCTAACACAATAGGAGATCATCTCCAAATTTAAGGTTTCACCAGTGACATTTAAGCCTGCTATTCCTAAAACGTCTATTATGACTTGGTTCATTCCCAGTAAGCCTCAAACTAGGAATAGGAAAGTAGGGCCCTTTATTTTTGTTGTGTTGGTGACAGTGACTAACAGCTAACCGGTGGCTTCTTGGTATCATACCCAAGGAGATGCTTATTGATGTACTAAACAGGAGATGCAAGTAAATCCCACAATGGCAGCACAAACAGCTGCACCTGATTAGTAATCAGTATGTGACAAGAGATTTGTCCCTTCCCTTCTTTGAATATTCTGCCACAGGGCAAGCTCAAAATTTGCACTGTCCCACAGTCAGATGAAAGGACAGAGCCAATAGCTGAACCCCCAGTCACATATGCGAGAGAGATGTAAGGATGAACAAACACAGAATGTGCTTCATCAAACAACTTCAAAACATAGCTAGGAGAGCAGATGTAACCCCTTTGTGGAGTATACTGGATGGGGTCCTGATCATGTTTGGAATTATTAAAGGGTTCAACCATGGTAATTCAAGAAGGAGCCCTGACAACTCATGATGGAGATCACATTAAAAGAAAGCAGGGCCTCCGGTTTGCTCTGGAAACTGAATTCCAGGGCTGGCAACCACTTAATGATAGCAGAAAGATTAAGAGTCTGGAAATAAATCTGTGTGTATGTGCAGGGGAGTATTATCATTCACTCCACAATAGTAACATGTACTTCTATAGCAAGCAAAGAAAGCACAGCAAGTATCTTCTGGGCAATCTCTGCTTTGCAGGGTGTTCTTTACTGCCATCTGGTGGTTCAGTAAGTCTTACCTGTATTGACTGGTCAATTACAACAAACAGTACAGTAGAACATGGAGATGTATTTTCCACTGAAGTAAAAATACTTATTTTCTGTTTTTTTTTAAAATAGAATTCCTATGTATCTATGGCCTGTTTGCTTGGCAGGATTGGAGAAGGTTATTCACATTATCTGCAGTTATCTGAGATGTGTCCATCCCTCTATAGCTGCACCAATTGGGGGGGAGGGGGTGCGCAGGTGTACATATGTGTGCATGTCAAGTTCTTGACCTGAGATGTTTTTGTTAACAGTGTCTATATGGTCTGTGCATATACCTTGTGCCTTCCCATGCAGACAAACTAATCATAATCTTCTCTACCCAAATGCCTCTAGAGAGAGAAGTCTGAAGTGAAGGGGAAGGAAGTGGAGACTCATCTTAAAACAGGGAACCATCTTTTAAAAACTGCAGTTAATGCACCAGGAGAATAACCTCTTCTTCAAATAGATTCTCTATGAATGCTCTACTTCAGATGGCTTCCAATGAGCTTCCACAGATGGGAGAGGGTGTTGAAGAAGCGAAGATAACAGGGCAGCCACATTGTATCTGACAGCATAAAGCACAGTGCTTCAAAACACATATGTACTGAAGCCCACATAGCAGTCCTGTATCTGAGACATCAGTACATTCTTAAGCAATGCTGTGGATGTTGCATGTGACCTAGTATGATGTGCTATCATCCTCTGAGGAAGATAAATGCCGGCAATCTCACAATAAGTGACAATACATGCATATCTTTCTCTGTAGTCTGAACAGAAACCATGGCTCCCTGGGATTTACCCACAAAGGGGCTGAATGGCTTGGGTGATATGTGAAATTGCTTGGCCTTATCCAAGTACAAGGCCAGAACCCTTCTAACATCCAGAATAGGAAAACAGGAGGCCTGCAGAGAGTTATGTGGCTCCAGGAAACATAACGATAGCTGAATGGAATAGTTAAGCTGAAAAACTCTTAGGCTGTGTCTAGACTAGCCCCCAGCTTCGAAGGGGGCATAGTAATTAGAGTGCTGGGAGATTATTAATGGTGTGCTGTGGTGCATATGCAGCACTTCATTAGGTCAAATCTCCCCTGCGGCAACTTCAAAGTGTGAAGCTTCCAAGTCGGCTTGCGTGTAGCCATGAGTCAAAAGAAATAAAAGGACTTTGGAGTAGCACAGGAACTTCGAAGTACCCGCGGCTACACGCAAGCTGGCATTTTGAAGTTTCACACTTCGAAGTTGCTGCAGGGGAGATTTAGCCTAATGAAGTGCTGCATATGCACTGCAGCACTTCATTAGTAATCTCCCAACACACTTATTACCATGCCCCCTTTGAAGTTGGCAGCTAGTCTAGACACAGCCATAAAGGTATCTGAGCACCAAGTCAAGGGCCTAGGTCAGAGTCGGGTCTCCAGTCTGAGGGTATGAGTTGTCCAAACTATTAGATTATACAGGATGACAAAATATGGAAACCTCTTTATTGTCAGATGAAAGACTGATATTGTGGCCAAACTAATCTTAATTGAGCTGATTACCCTGATTTCTTCAGACCCAAGATAAACAAACTGGGATGATTAAAAGACACACAGATCCAGGCTAAAAGTGATAATGAGAACGTTAATGGAATATTTTCTTCCAATCTGGACAGTTGCATGGGTTGATTTCCTGCTATTACTCAGTAACACCAGTTGAGCTTCCTTGGAGCAGGAAGAGCCTAACCCTGAGAACAGTTAAGGAATCACACTAAGAGGTAGAGTATCCCCTGGACTGGGGTGAAGCATGCAGCTCACCTCTTGTGCGGAGAGATAAGGTATAGTCAGGTGCTTCAGCAGTAGGTGGATGTATAAATGAAGCAAATAAGGGCACTAGGCTTGACCAGGTAAGTACTATAATGGACAACTCTGGCCCTGTTCTTTCTGATTTTGTTCATCGCTCCCCATCCCTGCCCATGATTTTGGAGGAAATACATAGAGCAGACCCTTCTTCCAAGGCAGAAAACACACATCTCCACTAAAGAGTGGTGGCCTGGCTCCATCTTGAGCAGAAAAGAGGGGGCTTCTTGCTGTTGGAGGTGACAAAGATCTATCTCTGGCAGACACCACCCTTTGAATGTGTTGTGGAGGACATGACAGTTTTTGTTAAGAAGTGAGTGCTGAGGACATCAACTGTGGGGTTCTGTATGCCTGAGAGGTAGACAGCTAAAATGTTTATGTGATGAGCTCTGCAGCAATTCTACAGCTTCATACCTTCAATGCACAAAAAGAGGGCACTTATCCTCCATGTTTGATATGGAACATGCAAGATATGTTGTCCATTATGATTGATTTGCCTCAACGAGGGGCAGGATACGGAGACAGGCACTCCCAACAGCCCTGAGCTCCAACAGATTTTAAGGAAATCCACACAGAAATTTGCTTATAGAGACTTATTTTGGACACATTGACACCCAGTGCAAGGCTTCCATTTATAACTAGGGCTTCTTTCAGTACCATCTCCTCAAAACGAGAGTCCACAATCCTCTCTTTGGTAGCTCTTTTAAAGAAAGCCTGAGTCAAAACAGAAGGTTGTTGGTTCTCAAAGGTATGGGAGGGGTCTCCTGACCTGACTCAGATGATGGTCAAAATGAGCACTCCATCATTAACAATCTGAGTTTATTCCCGCCCATTTTTTCCCTGTGCTCAACGAGAAGGGTAGGCAGGCACTGCACTTCTAAGAGACATGGGGCTCCTCCGAACAACAGAAACAGTCGCTGGCTCATAGCTAGTGTCACCTTTTTTCCCTACTAAGGACCACCACAGGGTTACATTCATATATATTTTATTAAACGCCACTGTTAGATTAAAGAAAAAAGGAACTAGCTTTCAAGCACACACCCTCCTGCACTCTGACACTTACACAGGCAAAGAGTTGTGTAGAGACAGCGGAGGAAGCTAAGGCAGGGTGGGCCCAGTGTGTCTACCTGCAGTCATGAATCCAGGGTGGCAGGCTGACTGCATGAGTCCCTTGTCAGCTTGCTCTCTTGTCAGAGTAGTACTCAGGAGCAGTCAGTACCATACATCCTGGGAAGCAGGGGAGAGGCCCTACTACCTCCCCAGCCAGTCAAGACTAACTGCTGCAGAGTGGTGATAGCCAGAAACACCCCTTATAGCTTTGCACCAATCTTTTTATATGTTCCAGTCCATAGCTGTTGTCCTGTCCCTCCTGCTGCAGGTTGCTGTATGACCTTCAGTCAGCAGCTAGCAGCAGATAGGACTTAGTTTTTCTCTTGATGGGTACTGCCTCTCTGTCTTTTATGTAGGTTCTTTTGCAGGGCTCAGCTCCTATTATTCTCTGGCCATCAAGGTGCTGCTGGCAGCTGGTCCCTCAGACAGGTTGGCTTTGGGGACTGGTTACACTATGCACACACCCACATTCACACTCTCCTCAAGTATCAGAGGGGTAGCTGGTTTAGTCTGTATCCACAAAAACAATGAGAAGTCCTGTGGCATCTTATGAATGAACATTTTTTGGAGCATAAACTTTCGTGGGCAAAGACCCACTTCATCAGATGCAATGTAGTGGAGATTCCAGAGGCAGGCTTGTGAAAATGGGAGAATCCCAATCAGTCCTCTTTCTCTTGATTGGGGGGTTCCCTGCTTTTCATGAGCCTGTATAATTACACTTTCCTCACTCACACAAAGGAAAACTCACTTCAGAGAAAGAAATTTCTTTTACAAACAAACAGCCAGGATTTCTTAGAGACTTACAATATCATAAACACTTTCTTACTAACTTATAATACTTAATATAGACCCACCAGCTTCTACAAAACAAAACTTACAGAAAGTTACAGGACTTAAAACCAACAATGACAGAGTTACAGAATTTACATCTGCATTGTACTGGACTGGGCAGAGATTTTATACAAGAGTTAGAGCCTCTCAGTAGGAGGAGGAGGAGTGTTTGAAGCTTGATGAGCCAGGCATGCCCTACCAGGAAGCCAAGACTCCCCAACAAAAAAGAGGAATAACCACCCCCGCATCCAGTCACTAACTCTAACTACAGCTTGAACCTCTGTGGTCCGGCAATATCTGTGGTATAGCAAGATTTTGGTTCACTTATCATGAGTGGGGCCTAATTTCTTGCCTCCCTTACCCCATCCATTCCTGTCACTGTCCCAGGCTAAACCCATAGCTGAGGACTTCTGTGGAGTCCAGCAGCCAGGATGGAGCCCTGGGGCCAGAGCCTGGGACCCCAGGACCAACACTGAAGCCCCTCAGGCTATGGTTGACCTTCTGTGGTCCAGCAAATTCTCTCATTTGACACCAGTCAGCTCCCCAAAGTGTTGGACTGGAAAGATTCAACATGGAGTACCAACAACTAATAAAACTTAAATAACTAGAACACAAAATACTTGAAGCACCCTGAAGGAAGGCAAGCCAGAGCACCATCTCAGGCAGAAAAGGTAGAATGGATGGGATTAGAATGCTAATGGGAAAAAAAAAAAAACTTTGATCAGGGGCTTAAGAGGAACAGCTGCACCTCAAGTGGAGCATCCACAGGGGCACAACTGGAAGAATGACATTCAATGTTGACAACTGCTGCTACACATTGAATGGATGTTTTCAGAGAACTATTCACAATCGTTGGGATTCCTCCAGCCCCCCAATCAGATAGCTGACTACGGATAAATGTCAGACAGTGTTTTTTTGACTTTTGTTTTTAGTTCCAAGAGTGGAGTATAGGAAAGGGGAAAAATTTAGTAGCAATGGCTAGGATCTCACAAAAGTGTCATTTAAAAGATCCTTTTGTGATACATATTGTAACCTCTAAGATTCAGTGGCACAATACCATCCCAAAAGGAGACCTGTAAAATGTTGATTTCAACGAGAGGCAAGTGGCTACTGCTCAGGAACGATCATCAATCATCCAAAACCTACTGAGATTCCTATACAGCTCATCTTTTTGATATTTCACAGTTAGGGCTCCATTCCTCAAGATGCTGAGGGACGTTGGCCCCAACTTACCAACCCATTAACGGACATGCACAGTTTTTAACATGTGTATGAGTAGTTGCAGGTTTTGCTGCAGAGAGAGCCAGAGTAAACAGCACCTTGCACAAACAAACCTTTAATTTCTGCAATTAATACTATTTTAGAAGTTTAGATTGTTAATGTTAAATTAACACCAAATGCTTTTGCAAATGGCTGAGAAGCACAATAACCGGATGTGGATGTTTTTAATTATTTAGTTGTAAAGTTAAAGTTGTATTAGTAAATGGACAGTTAACAAAGGTTCCTAAGTCTGTCCTAGAGGCTAACATGGCAGATGCTTTTACTCTGTTTATAGGCTATTATACTTCATAGAGAATATACAGATTATGCTACCATAAATGGCTCAGGTTTCACTGAACTTGATACAGGCTTTTACTGCTAAGCCATATTTTAATGTTATAGAATAAAACAGGTTTAGTCCTACTTTACATTGGTAAAAATGGCTCTAGACACACTATATTGATTAGCACTTCCATTAGCAGCCCCAGTTTCTCTTCCTTGACTAGGAGTGATTATCCCTTTCCTAGATTTTCAAATCACTTTATTTTAAATGATTATTGTTAGTCATATTTGTCTGTCTTACCCTAAAGGATCAGAGTCAATTGCCCTATCAAAGTACTTTGATCCTACTGCCAAATCCAAATCTACAACAGAGATTCTATGTTTAGCTGAATGAATCATCTATCAGAGCTGTTTCTTGATTCTGTCCTTAACAGCTGCCTTTTGGATGCTGGCTCATTAATGAGCTCAGACAAGGGGCACAGACCAGCCAGCAAATGATAGATATACCTATTTCCAAAGCCCTGAGGTATGATCTACCGCCACCACACATGCAGGAAGTACAATCTCCTACAAACATTGAGAGGGGTGATACAGATTATAGTATCCATAGGGAAGAAGTCTAAAATCACAGTGGTTTAACCCACACTTTTTTTTTTGGGTAGATGAATACTTTCTACCCAGATCCTGGACCAGACTTCCTTTTTTATCTACTTCCTAAATGTCTCTGTTTAAATGCAATGCATCTAGCCTGATGCACAAGCTATACAGGATTAAACACAGATGACTTCCCAAGCAGATAACTCCCTTTCAACACACGTCTAAGTAGCAGCTACCCATTCTTTGAGACTTAAGGGAGAAACAGTATTATATGCCTGTGCACTATGTAAATTTGTGTAGATGTTTCACTATTTTCAATGTATCATCATAATCTACAATCTTTCATTCTAAAGGATTCCAGGACACTTTACAAACTTACTACCCAATTCTGCTTTCACTGATGTTTTTAACTCACCTACAATGACAATTTAACCCATATTTATGAAGGGAGAATCAATAATAGAAAAATATAAAAAGATGGACAATGGAGAACAGCGTGGAGGAATGCCAGAAGAAAGAACTATTGGGCTAGTCACAGGACTAGATGATGCAGATTTAGTGTTAGAACCATTGTAACAACGAAATGAAGTTGTGAGGGTGTCAAACACTTGAGATATTAAAGAACGATTTTGGATCTAGAATTTGTCTTACCCTAAAATTTTGTACTCCAAAATGGTTTGCATCAGAAGCCATAGTAATGGGTTTATAACAATTTTGTGAAATTCTAACTGAACACTTCCCAGAGTGAGCAGTTATTTTGCTTGTTTTAGACAAACCAATAATATAGAAACTTTTAAAATGTAATTACCATCATGGTAAAGTACAAGAGAGCAGCCTTGCAGCCTGGGCTGATAGATTTTCAGGGCTTTGCAATGTTGGTTTAAAGCTGGATATGCAATTTGCTGAGCTTTCCTATCAGCAATTTCCTTACATGTATGGGCATTTTCTGCAAAACCCAGTAGAGGGCAGTTTGTGCTTTTCTAAGCCATCAGCAGCAAATGAGTGTGAGGAACAACATTTTCCTCCTTGCACTGTTCTTTATAATCACACAGAAAATGCCCGTCGATCAAATAAATGAAATACACACCTAGACATTTCTAACAAATAGCCAATTTCTCTAGCCAGCTCTGTGAGTTTGTAACTAAGGTAATTACTGGCCATAGAAGAGGATGATACAAATATCCATTTACTACACAAAATGATTTAGTAAAATGTAGTACTCATGACTCCATCATATGGCCTGAGATTAACAGAAGACCAGGGTTACAACTGAAGTTGCCCACATGACTGAGCTCTTGTTTCTTTATTCAGATAAGCAGACAAAAACATATACAATGATCTTCAGGTCCTTCTTGTCAATCAGATTGGAGGCAAGCTAAAAATACCCCAAAACAAAATCATCAAATCTCCTAAAAAGTACCACAGTCAAGGCCAAACAAGAGTTGGCATTAATACAAAAATACACCATTGTTTTGTCCCATAACCACTCTTTTTTCTCCCATAAAGGTAACTCATGAAAAGATTAGAGACACTGAGAAAATATGCAGAGCAGGGAAGAGGAGAATCTAGAGTGAAAAGGAGTGAGCTGGGTGCTCCTCTCTCAGCTGCTTCCGTTGAGTTAGATATGCCTGTCCAGGCACAGACTTCTCCGATTCATGCTGAGAACACATAAGAAAATGAAAAACCCCAATTGCTTATCAATATGGGCCTCTTCATCCAATTTATTATTTTGGGTGAACTATATTTTCCTCTCAGTTGTCTGTAGCACGCTAATGAGCATTGATCCCACTGTGTTTACACTGCTGTAAACATGCTGACAACAATAATCAACATACTGATGACAATTATTATTCAGAATTAGTAGTCAACGAGTATACAAGAGAGACACGATAGTGTTTTGTTAATCAACTTGTTCTACACAGAATTTTTCGTGTGAGATTGCCAGTCTCCAAGATGGACAGACAATATTACAGGGACACAATCCCTTCCTTGAATTAGTAGTTTTCAGGGCGAATCCCATCTCTGCTCTGACTCTCGCCTTCTTCCAAACCTCTCTGCCCAAAGCAGCATTTGTACAAAATTTCAGAAGATTCAGCTCACAGAGTCCCCAGTCTTCTTCCTAAGGGTTTTACTACACAAGGGTAATATAAAACCCTTACATATGGCACCAGTTAAATGCAACTACTGCTGGGGTGGAGGAAGGCACTCAGCCAATAGACATAGGTCTGGACATTTTTTCTAATGAGTACAGCACACAGGGCCAAACTTAGGCATATACAGAAAACACAGCTGCATAGGGCGCCCCAAGCTGTGTATGCCTAGCACTAGTCGAGGACAGTGCTGACTCAAGCAGCCCTAGCTCCCTGCCCTCCAGTCCCAGCCGTGCCTCTTGGCTTAGGCAGCCCAATCCCATGGTCCCTGCTCCTCTTCCCAGCCCTGGTGGCCCAATCACCCAGCTGCTCAGCTCCCGGTCAACCTCCCAACCCCAAAGATCCAATCCCTCAGTTCTCTGGCTCTGCTCCACCCCCTGGAGCCAGAGGCCAATCTCCCTGGCCCTCAGCCCCTGCTCCATCTCTTGGTGCTGAGGGCCCAATCCTGTGACCCTCTCGCACTGCCTCCCAGCCTCCACCCCTTGTCCTGACTGCCTCCTTCCCCTGGCCCCTACTCCACCTAACAGCATCAATCCCCCAACCCTGCTCTGCCTCCCGGCTCACAGCTTTGCTGGGCTGCACTGTTTCCTCTTCGATCTGTTCCCCCACCAGCCTTCCTGCCCCACTCCTGCCCCCACAGATTCTACTGCACAGCCCTGAGCACAGCTTCCCGCTGCACAATTGATGTCCCACTCTTTGGCAAGGGTGGGGTATTCAGGTGCTCAGTGTGCATAGAGCACCTGAATTCATAAAGCCAGCCCTGACAGCACATACTTCCATTCTTGGGAAACGTGAGGCGATCTGATTCTTTAGTATCCTTGTTGAACTAATAGAAACTTCTTTTCAACACAACACCTCTGAGAACCCCTTAGAATAATCTGCTACAAGGATCTCTCTCTCTTCCCTTAAACTCTCCCACTGGTACTCAAAAAGAGTGGGAAAAACTGCCCTGTGCCCCCCAGCAGCTACCAACACCTGCCCCTTCTGTGGTAAGACCTGCAGCTCCAGAATGGGACTGATTAGCCATCAACAGGCTCACAAAGAGGAAGGTGACATGAAGACATCCTACTCATTATCGAGTGACTGCCAAGAGGAGACTCAAATGTAAATTGTAAGGCTGAAGGGTTGCGTGAACCCACCTGACATTTGAACCTGCTGTTTCAGGGAGTATCAATAACTGAGATTTTGGCTTCGTCTACACTGCCAAATGAACAATTAAACTCTTGTTCTTCACAGGTGCTTAAATTACCCTGAAAGATAAACTTTTGCTGAAACAAGTGGCAGTGTGACCAGGGGGAACATGAACCCTGCTCAAAGGGGTGGAAGTATTTTATCGACAAAAGTGTCAACAAACAGCAATTGCACTTTCAGGCCATCAGCAACACAGCCCTGTAACTAAAAGCTGGGCAGTGTAGATAAAAGCCTGAGTCACCACTTACATCTAATTTTGTTCCTTCTCATACACTATGGTTACGTCCACATAGCATGCTGCTGCCAGCAGGGTCATGCAAATGAGGGCACTCAACAGTGCAAATGGGGTGCTAATTCACAAACTGTGTCCCTCATTTACATACTCTGGCGCCATCACTGTCCCGGCAGAGGCTTCTGTTGCTACAAAACAAGCCATGTAGACAGAGGTCTGTCAACCAAAACCCCCCATGTCAACAGACCCTTATCCCTCATTTTTGTAAGGGATAAGTAGCTGTCAACAAGGGGACGTTTGGTTGACAGACCCCACCTGCATGACTTGTTTTGTGGCAACAGAAGCTTCTGCCAGGACAGCGATCGCGTGAGAGTATGCAAATGAGGCATGAGATTTGTAAATTACCACCTCATTTGCACTGTTGAGTGCCCTCATTTGCACGACCCCGCTGGCAGCAGCACGACGTGCAGACATGGCCTATAGTCAAAGAAGCGTGCTACTAGCAATTCTGTGGCTTGGTCTACAAAGCTTTTAGTGACATAGCTGTGTTGTTAGAAGTAAGACGGCATAAATGTTGGCACTTTTGCCAACAAAATATTTCCTCCCCTATGAGCAGAATTCTCGTTGCCAGCAGGAAAATGCTCCTGCAAACAACACACTATCTATACTTCCACGTGTTATGGCCAAACTTTTGTCATTGGGCTGGGGAGGAGTTTAAGCACCTGTGAATGAACTAAGTTGTGTTATTCAATTTTAAGTGCAAAGATCGACTAAGTTACCACTACAAACATGGTTACGAAGGAAATTTCTTCATTTATATTATTGTTGCCCTAGGGAATCGTGCACCGAACTATGGTGCTTTGGGGCTGGCAATCCTCTAACATTCTGACAGTTTATGCACTTGAATTGTCACAGCTCAGCAAAAGAGGGAAAAATGATAATCTCATAAAATCTGTAACACTGAATAATTCAGCGAATGCATTCATCTATACTCTCAAAAATCTGCAGCATGGTAGTTTGTTGCAGCTGCATTTGATGCATATGGAGGATTTTTCAAGGGCTTTGCAGAAAATAAGGAAGCTGAGAATTCTGCCAATGGTCCTCTCTCTCTCTCTTTCTAGCGAAAAGAGATCTGCCTCCAGATTATCTGCCCGGTATTTATGAATCCTGCATGTGAAATTATATACCAACAAAATAAATTACACAGCCAGTTGAACAGCATACAAACATCAAGCATGCTATGAATTTTTCTACTCCCTTCCAATTTGCTAATCCAGTAAGCAGGTTTTCCAAATCGTAGCTAGATCAATTTTCTGGGAACTGAATCAGAAAGGAAAAAAAACCTGAATTTTCAATGAGTATCAACTGTGAACTCTCACTGCCACACACTCCTCTCCTATGTTCAATCCATCTGTTTTATTTTCTTGTTTCACTGGTGGAAAGCACCCTTTTTTCCTGCCCTCAGGAAGAAAATCAACTTGGGCAAATCCTGAGATCACTTACCCGTGCATCCCTACCATCTGTACTCTTTCCATCAACTGCCTAAGGCTCCCCAAACTTCCCCTGCATGCATCATCCTCTGAAGCTAACTCCACCCACCCAGTCTGACCATGTGGATTCCATTTAGCAGCTTCATTAATAATTTACCAGATGAATACAAGAGACAAGCCCTCTCCCACATGCTTTTTCAGACAAAAGAAAGGGATCTAATACTACTACAGTAAGGCTAACCAGCTTTTGTGGGGTTGTGAGTTGAGAAAACAATGAGCTTTTGAATGAAGGGAAATTGCAGTGTGAACTAAGTAGCAAAGGGTCTCAATAATCAAATATGAAATTAGTGGGAAACATCTGTTTAATTGGTATTATACATCATGAGAATCAAGACTACCAATCAAATGCAGATCAGACATATATTTAGGAGCACAGCTTGTCACACGCTGTCACTGTAAACAATTTAAAATATATATTCTGTGAAACAGATTACTGGAACATAAATTTACTGCTCTGAATGCCTTCATGCTCAGAATTTGAAACGTGAAAGATTCTCGTAGTCTACTGCTTTGTGGTTGCTAATTTATCAAGATGTCTGCTTACCATATTTTTTGTAAACAACTAGTGTTCACCAAGTCCTGTTTTCATTAATTTCTAATTTTTTGGAAAAATCACAAACAAGTGAGAATAAATGGGCTGACCAACACATCTTCGGAGGAAATCAGGAGCAATTTTTGTTTATGTTACTAAGATAGTTAGGAAACAGTTCACTGTCTGAGCTAAGAGAGGGAGAGATTAAAAGGCCCCATCAGAAATTAAGCAGACAACATTGTAATTTTTGATAATTTTGGGGCTTGCTACTGGCTACAAGCAGCAGTTTTTATCAGATCCAGAAGTAGGTTGTGTGAGTATTTGGGTGTGACCTGGAGGTAGGGATGAAAGTAACAAATTTCTTACAAGTACAGGGCAGAATGATGAGAGGGGGCTGTGATATGACAGCACCTGTAAGAAATTTAAGTGTGGAGTGGAGTGCTCGGGTTTGGGAGAGTCAAGATGGGGGGAGCTCAGGGCAGGGGGTGTGGGCACAGGGGTCAGGGTTGGCATGTGAAGGAGTGCAAGAGTGAGGGTTGGAGCATGTGTGGGGGATGCACAGGGGCACAACGGGGCTGCAGCACCCAGATCCTACCCCCCTACCCCCAAAGATCATACCAGGACTGCTTGTTTTTCCCCTTCCTGTCACCATCAGGGAGCAAGGGGAAAGTGCACAGCTTATCTGCCTCCTGTGCTCCCCAGCCAGAGTGAGGAATGCCACAAACTGTGCACTTTCCCTTCACTCCCTGGTGACAATAGAAAGGGGAAAAGCAAGCAGCGTCCCCTGGTGTGAGTCTCTGCCTCAGCCCCCATGCACTCCCTAAGTGGTGCTCTGGGAGGAGCTCAGGGCTGAGGTAATCCCGAACTGGTGTGTGAGGCACACCCCCAACCAGCCCCTTTCACCTGCATGGCTGCATTCTGCTTAGCACAGCAGCCTGCAGGAGACCCCCAAGATCCCAGCTGGGAGCTCCCCTGCTATCTCCTGCCACTGAGAGCACCAGTCAGCTCCTCCTTCCTGAAATGGAGCACTTGCTTACTTTCACCTCTGCCTGAAGGTACTGTTTTCAATTAAGCAGATGGAATGCTTCCCAGTAAGCGTGTAGTAAACCAGTCTCCTAGAACAATGAAAGAAACCACTGCATTGCTGGAGGTCCCATCGTCTGTAAAATATACAACTGATCATTTTATATCCATTTTAAGCTACTCCGTAGCACTGTAGACAATGTTGGTTACATAAATTCAGAAACAATGACAGATTCCTCAAATGAGAAGATTTTCCAACCTTCTAACCAGTGCTTCCCAATTTTATTGAACCACAGAACCCTTTTAAACTCAAAAGAATTTAGCGGAACACCTAATAACAGTCTTGTGTGTGGAGCTGAAAAAGTAGACCACAACTAAGTAAGGACAATAATAAACAAATGCTAAACAAGGTCATGAGATCAACATTTAATTGAACTGCACATATTTAAAAACAAAAGTCACTTTTAATGTGTACAAAAATAAAGCTCATAAACTAATATGCATTATACAGCATTGCCAGTTTTCAATGCAAAGAATGTTTTTTCTTCTTTTCTTGGAAAATTCTTTCTATATTTGGTTGAATAATGGAAAGTTGGATTTGCTTATCTAGCGCAGCATTCAGTTGATTTCTGTATTTCGTTTTTGCTGCTGCATAATTCGAGAACCTACTTTCCCACAAGTACGTCCTGGAGAAGGGTAACAACTGATGAACTGCATGTCTTGATAAAGCTGAATATTCTTGATGTAAAGCTGCCCCAAAATCATGCATGCTCCCTGACAGTGACTACGAGGATTTACAAAAGTATAAAACAGGCGCTCACATCACTGACTGACTGCTAGTGCAGCGCTGAACAGTGACACCCTCATCCCCACTCTCTAGCTAAGCTGGCATTACACAGGGACACAAATTATGGCAAACACAAATGAAAATTGTTTTTAATAAAATTCATAAGTGCTTAAATATTAATTATGTTTAAATCATAAAATGGAATGGAATTTTCTTGTGGAACCCTAATTTCACTTCATGGAACCCGGGGTTCCACGGAACACCATTTGGGAAACCCAGGCAGCTTTAAACCTCTGATTAAGAGGAGTCAAATCTAGATAACATATCTCCTAGGTCAAGTGTGGCTCCAGAGCCAGATGTGGCTCTTTAAGGCCTTTTTTGTGGCTCCCAACGCTATAATTGCAAAGTAAAATAACCCCCCTGATTATTTCTGATAAATGGTGAATGCTTAAAAGACCAACAATGAACAATTCATATTTAAATAGCAAATGATATGTGATCTCAAAATGTTGGATAACTCCCCCTTCAATAAGTGCAGTGAATTGTGGAACATGATACTGTATCTGTGTCTTGATCGTGTTGCTAATAATGTCTTGATTTTGAAAAGGAAGCTTGCAGCAGTCCTTCTGTGAAGGGGAACACATATTTTAACAAAGAAAACTGAAATTAAATGTGAAGTAAAATTGGCATAAATAAAGTGGAGTTGGAACAGCTTCATAAAGAGGAAAACTGAAGATGAAAACAAAGAATTTTAAACTAAATGGACCCAATCCACGTTTTTATCAAGTTTGGCTGGGCTCCCTTTATGTCTCATTAGCAATGAGAAATTGGCCTACAACAAAAAATGCAACCTTGAGAGGCATTTTCCCAAAAAAAAAACCAAAAAAAAAAACCACCGCAACTTTTTCTGAACAGTATCCAGCTGGAGATTCCAGTGGGGAAAAAAGCATTTGAGGCACAAGGGACTGTTGACGGAGGGTTTAGGTGGCACAGGGACATCCACATGACCTCTGCACTGCCAGCACCCCCTTCTGCCAGCACCAAACTCTCATCTGGCTATGGTAATGAGCTTCGGGAGTATGCAAACGGACAGCCATTTGCAATCCCAAGAAGCTCACTTTGCATAGCTCTGCTGGCAGCAGTGATGGCCAGAGCCCCGTGTAGACATAGCCCAGAACTGTGACTCCCAGAGAGAAAAGGTGGGTAACAGTAAAAATTATGCTTGTAATAAAGACCCATGATCTATGACTTATTAAACCAACCTGTATCCAACCCCTTTTTGTTCTCTGGTGGCACTGGAATGTTAACCAGCCAAATCCTCCTACAATATGTGCAAATCACCTATGCCATCTGTTTGATCTTGTTTTTAAGCTGACACTCACTTTCTTAACCAGTCCTGAAGAAGAGCTCTCTGTAGCTCATCCCTCTCCCACCAATAGAAATTGATTTAATAAAAGATAATGCCTCACTCTCCTTGTCACTTTAATTCCTAGAACATCGGGGGAGGTTTGTTTGGTTTTTTTTCCCCTGCAGTAAAGTATCTCAGGAAGCCTCAAAATTGAATAGGAATTGTATAAGAAAAAGACTGGAAATCTAGAAGAATGTATAAAAAAAAAACCTCCAAGAACAACAAACCATCGCATGGGTTTTCAAACTCTTATCTCCAAATGAATTAAATAATGCAAAGGAAATGGGGATTTGTCACTTTACATAAATTATTAGGTCTGCAGTGGTTCTTATGTGGAACTGTCCAGCCTCTCTCAATTCCGTATAGGTACTTCTTCTTCACATCTAGCACAAGAGTTTTTTCCAAGGTTGTTGTCCATGCCAAATTTCATGCCATACACAAAAGTGTACACGAAACAAAATGATTAGGAAAGAGTACAACTGTCAATATTACCTTCTAAAATTATCTGAGCCTATTTTCTGGTATTAACATGTGAGAACCAAGGTTGAGGCAGAAGCCTAGAAGCAAAATACTTCTCTTAACTATCAAGGGTTTTTGTTGTCTGTGATGTTACATCCTCCTTCATTAAAATGTTTCCATTATACACAAAAAGAGTCTTGCTGAAAACTCTAAAAGGCAGTCAAATGCTAGATGAGCTTCATTTCTTAAAGTGCCTTTCATAACTACTATTTTTATTAATTTTTATGAAACTATATTTTAAAACTTACTTTTAGATTGACCTAAAGCTGGTCACTTGACATTGGTGACACTGTGCCTACACAAATGTAAGGGGCACAGTTAGCTGCTTATGTAGCAATGTTCTGTTTGTGCCGACGACTCTTTAAAATCAAGGTTTTCATGGAAAAACATTTTCTAAAATGTATAATGTGAATTAATATGAGTCTAATTTACTAATCTATTTTAGCCAACAAAAAAGTCTCAGCATAACCTGTTTAATCCCTTCTTTTGTGTTCAGCATTTCTGAACTCTCATATTTTCCATCCATTTAAGTTTGGCATTAATACCATAGACCCAACAGCAAACTGCGATGCAATATTGTCAGTTTGGATACAGCTGATTTACTATACACAACACACCAAATAATAAAATTAAAGAAAGTTAAAATTAATCACAAAACCATCACTCAGAATAAGTTGAAATTTAAACAATACGGCATGATCCAAAATAACTAGCTGGTATTAGCCACTACTACAGACAGTGTGCTAGTCCAAATGGACAAGGGGTCTGATTTGGCAGGTCAATTCCTATTCTACTGACATCAATTGGATTTGAATTGGACCCATAATCTTCACTCCTGTTCCTTCTTTAAGAGCAGGGGACTCCGAGGGAAAGAAGGATATAAGGTTGGTCCTGAGTACACAAATAAAAGGGATTAGTTCACAGATAGTTAAAAAGGGGGAGTTGTTTGTTGGGGCAGATGGTGTTACATTACTTAAAACTGATTGTTTCTCAGACACAAGGCAGAAATCCATGCACATCCTGCTCTGCCTGGTATAACTTCACAAGATCTTTCTCGGGACTCTAGTCTGCAAAACCTTCCACGGATGTGCAGGATTTTACAGGCTTTCAGGATTGCCCCAGTAGCCCTCTCAGTCAGGTTGTTCTGAGGATGAAAACCCCCACTGAGGGAAAGAGGGGAAGCAGAGAACCAAAGGGGGGATCGCTAGCTGAAAAAATTAAACAGATAAGAGAAAAGGCAAATTTATTATAACAATGCTGAAGAATCCAACCTACCCCAGACTCAGGATAAATGAGGTCAGCTCAATTCATCACAACAATTCAAGTGGAAATAAGTTTGGAATTAAGCACCTGAATCTTGATCAGAACCAAGGGGACAACAGAATCAATGTACACCACGAATGGCTGTGACCCACATGTCCTAGTCTCCACGTAGTCTTCAACAGCTCACTTACAAAGCAGCAGTATTTACAGAAACAACAGCAGCATCTTTTTATCGCTAAGGCTCCTTTAAGACCTTTCATGCTCTTAATCCTTACTCAGAGTTGGGCTGCCTTTTACTTACATGAATAATAGTCCCACTGAAATCAGTAGGGCTATTTACATGAGTAAGTATTACTGAAAGTGAGTAAAGGTAGTAGCCTCAGCCCCTTAATGAACATAATCTGGTCCAGTAAATACAATTGTTCATAGGTTAGAAATGCCTAATTTATTTTTAGATTGAATAGCAGAGAGTCCCACAAAGTACATTCCAGATACAGAGTATTAAGCCATACCATTACCAATGGAATTTAACGGAATGTGATTCAGTCATTAAGGCACAAGCTCAGGAATTAGGAGATTCATTTGCCACATTTCATGCATGAACCACGCTTCCTGAACTCTAAAATGGAAACAATACTTTCCTACCTCCAAAGGTCTTATGAGAATAGAGACATTAAAGATTACTAGACGTCAAAATACTTCACGTTGGAAAGTGCTATACAAGAAATAGTATAAATAGTACAATTGTTATTATCGTACATACATTGTAGAGCCTTGTGGCATATGAATCCAGATACAGAAACAAAGGAAGAGAGTAATTGGAGACATACATCTCCTAGAACTGGAAGGGACCTCTGGAGGTCATCTAGTCCAGTCCCCTGCCCTCTTGGCAGGATCAAGCACCATCCCTGACATCCATCTGCCTTAATTAGGCTCCACAAGGATTGAACTCACAACCCAAAGTTTAGCAGGCCAATGCTCAAATCACTGAGCTATCCCTCCCCACAACAGAACCAAACACCATTCATGACCAGCTTCATGAACTCATTTATCAACTACTCACTGACCCTACCAGCACCATTAGGTTTCTTTAAATACACAATTACTGTAGCTTTAAAGAGATTTACCATTACATATGTAAGTTTGATCCTTCTCTCTCTCTGTAACAGTGATACACTGGCAACACATACACTGAAAGGGCCCTTGCCTTTGGAATACTTACCTTTCCCCACAAGATCTGAAATAGCCCAAATGAGTGGAGCACATTGGAGCCCAAATGAGTGGAACACATTTAACAGTAAGTTAAAGCACAAATGTTTGAGGCTATGGTAGTTGAGCATGGAATTTCTGTGTAATGGGGGACTCAACTGCCCAGATCAGGTGACTGGTGAGATATTAGGAAATAAAATGCTACCGCTTTAGACTATTTCCGTTCTGTAGTCCTTACACTGCTGTGTTTCTGCATGTAAATCAAAGGACAAGTTTCTTTTAGATTTAAATCTAAACACAAAAAAGTGAATCTTTACATTTGTGATGCTTGAGGTACAACATATTAAAAGACAGAATGACTTGAAATCCTTCTTGCTCTTTTATATCTGTTTCTACTTGTTTACTATTCGGCCCAGGAGATACAAAAAAGCCTAATTTTGAAGTTAATCCATACCAGAATTACCCAATGCTTCTTGTGTGGAAATCTGGATTGACCTCTTGTGAAAAGCTCTGTACAGAGGCCATAGTAATCTATAAAAACATGAAAGCTCAGGTAATCTTAATATTTTTCTGTTTCATCTGAAATATGGCGCTTTCAGAAGCACAGCCACCTCTATTACCAAGCTGTGACCTTGCTTCAGTATTCATCTATAGGAAAACATACCATTTATACTACTTTCTGCAATACCTTCAAGAAGTTTTTTGTTGGTGGCCTCTGATCTAATTATTGGGTTTACCCCTCTCCAAGTGATTTTTGAGATAGGTGTGATAGTGCTCTGAACCAAGAGGCTACATCTACACTTTCATTCCTTTTTTGAAAGAGGAATGCAAATGAGGGAAATGAAAAATGCAAATGAGGCACTGATTTCCATATCTCATGCTTCATTTGCATAATATCTTTTCAGAAGATACTCTTTTGAAAGAAAAGAAGCAGTGTAGACAGTGTTCTTTCGAAAACATACCTCGTTTTTGAAAGAACCCTTCCTCCTGAAACAAAATAGGAAGAAGGGTTTTTTTTGAAAATGGGGTTTGTTTTCATAAGAGCCCAGTCTACACAGCCTTTTTTTCTCTTTAACGAATCTCTTCTGAAAAGAGATTATGCAAATGAAGCAGAGGATACGTAAATCAGTGCCTAGTTTGCATTTTAAATTTCCCTCATTTGTATTCCTCTTTCAAAAGAGAAATGCAAGTGTAGATATAGCCAGAATGGCAGCCAGGAACACCTAAATTCTGATTCAAATCTCATGTTCTCTGAAGATTTAGAGAAGCCATCTAAAATATTGTCCTCTGGTTCCCAGCCTATCTGTAGCCATTCATCTCACAGGAGTGCTGAGAACCAATTAATTTTTGTAAATAAAAACCACTATATAACAATATTAGGTAGAGAATAAGCCAAAATATTTTGACCTAGATTCAAAAGTCCACAGCACATGTGGAGTTTAGATCCAGCTTATTCATTGGGACTGCCCTTCAATGTCGGCTATTATTATTCTAAAGAGTCATAATATAGCTGAATCAAAATTAAAAGATGAAACGTAATTCACTTTATTTAGGTACACAATATGTTCCATCTAACCACTGCGGGAACATGAGAATAACATATGCTTCTGAACTAAAATTCAGTACCTTTCGTGGTAGGGAGCCAAATCTACACATTTGTACGAGTCCTGCTCACTCACATAAGACTTCTCATGCAAGTACGGTTTTGTGGAATCACACCGTCATACAAGACACCAGCTGGCATGCAGTTCAGATCAATAACATCTAACTGTAACAAAATAAAATGACCCACTGATAAAACGATTCCTGTGAGCTCTACAAATCCCAAGGACATCTCTCTTCTTCCGGCATGCTCTGAATTCTAGGTCCTGATTGTTAACACAGGTGCAGATCAATCATTTTATTCCCGAAATAGGACAAATGATAATTTAGGTTCTAAGCCTCCTACATAAGGACATGCTGCATATACTATACTACACTGCATGCCCCTTTTTACCATCTTTGGTGAATGACTAGCCACACGTAATGATCAATGGGTTATTTTTTGTTATTAGTGGAGCATGTCTGTTTTTACAGTTCCACCTACAGAAGTGAAAGAACCCCCTGCTCCTAAAAAGCCCCCCCACACTTTATCATCTGCTCCAGGGGAGAGTATTAAAAGACACAAAAGGCATTTAAGTGCTGAATTCTCTTTGAAATACCATTATGCCTTTCAGAAACTTTGCTCTACCATACTCCAGGAAAACTGTCAGCCTTCAATGATAAGCAATAATGAAAATAATGGTTCTCTCCTGTTCCCAGGTGTAAAGAAGCTTATCATTGCTTCACTCTTAGAATACCTGATATTAAATACTACCAGTTCTATGTATATATGTTTCAACAGCAAGACAGGGAGCATGTCCTGGCAATCCAGTGAATACCATGAAAAAATTCATCTCTAACTCCAAGCTGCGAAGTGAGACTGGAGATTTTGTGCATGTATAGTGCCCATGTCCAGCCAGAGCATACAAAGATGCAGTTTGTAACCAAATTTAATAAATTATTGGATATTTATTACCAAATGATCCTTGAGTAATCTTCTTGGGGCTTCCTAGTTGAAATGGTCATTCAAAAGGAAATGAAGAATTAATCTCATATTTTATCTGTTCGGATACTGAAAACACAGTTCTAGAGGCTCCAAAAATCTGGGAGCTTGCTATTTTCGGAGAAAATAAATTAACCAATTACACACTCAGCAAAATACATGAAGAATGCACAGATACTTAGATTTTGGTTACCTTTTATTCAATACTGAGCCAAAGTACACATCTGCAAAAACAGTACACCTGTCCACTTTTTAACATTAATATTTGATAGATGTGCCTGGCTTGTTAAATGTGTGTAAGCAGATTTCACTTAACTTAATATAATCAGCAGAAACAGCACACCTAGGGTATTGCGAAAATCTCATTAACATGGAAAAAACACATTCAATAAAGAACTCAAAATTGTATTGAAACTTTAGTGATAAACATCGATTTATGGAAAGTCTAGATCAGGTGCAATGGTATTTCAATGCCATTTGGAAATTAATATATTCTTCAAATATATTCCCCCCAAAATGTCCAACTAACAGTAATGTTCAAAAGCGACATCTGCTTGAGGATCAAGTCAGGAAACGCCACAGACTCCTCTTGGATTTTGTACCATCTAAGTTCAGATGTGATGCAGGATCCATTGTGCTAGGATATCACCAATGAGTATTCATGCACCACTAAACAGCATAATGCTCCTCTCTGACTAATGCATAGAACAACAAGGGATACAAATGGGATTATTCTCTCATATCATGGAAAAATAGATTGAGGATTAGAATGAAGGTGGGAAAGGGAAAACAATCCCCTTTTCCCATGTTAAAAGAAAGAATTAAATCTCGTAAGGGGAAATAAAGGTAGTGGAATCCCCCTAGCAAGGTGACTAGACCAGAGGGCATTACCAAGATACTGAAACCTGCTTCAATAATCTCATCAAGTGACAAAGTAAGACATTTTCTTGCTGAAGGCCTTCTTAAGCAGATGGAGTATAGGCTTACACCAACATTTGTCCTACTGAATTCTTATAGAAGAACATCCAAACTTACTACTATAAAAATCATCACAGAGATCGAGTATACTGGTGAACTCCTAATTTTACATCCCCAAATCAAAACATATTGTGAACACTTGTTTCATTGTTTGAAAAATATATTTCAGTTACATGCAAACTTCTTCAATGCACACTGTTTAAACAAGCTTCTTTGATATCTGAGGCAGAATATTTCTTACTACATTTTATGGAAATAGCCACCAAGAATTCAGTGACTTCTTCAAACATACATGTACTTCAGAAGTGCTGCACCTTCCACAGGCAGGGTTGCCAGCACCCCTAGTTTTGCCAGGAGTCACACAGAATTAATCTTACTCTCCCAGAGGCTTCTGAAGCCCATCCAGGGGATTCCAAACCACTAAGAGTCTGGTGGCGCAGTGGGGCTAAAGCAGATTCCCTAACTGCCTGAGCCCTGCACCAATCCCAGAAGCAGCCAGCATGTCCCTATGGCCCCTAGGTGCCAGTGGGAGGGCAGGTATTTTCCATGTGTTGCCCCCACCCTGAGCACCAACTCCACAGCTCCCATTGGCTGGGAACTACCTACCCCCACACCCCATAGGAGATGGAGGTCCACTCTAGTAATTTCCAGCAGCAGCATGAGGCCAATGCAGGCAGCTGGCAGTTGTATCCAAGCTACACCATCAACCGAGAGCCGCCAAAGGTGAATGCCACCCAGCCACAGCCCACATCCTCCATTTCCTCCCACTCCTCAATCTAGTGCTCGAGTCCTGAGCCCCATCTCAGAGTCTGCTCTCCAAACCTCTCAGGCCCAAGCCCAGCCCTATACCCAAACTCCCTCTGAAAGCTCACGTCTTCTCTTGCACCCCACCTCCTGTTTCAGGCTCCCCTCAGAGCCCTTTCCCACAAAACAAATCCTTCAGCCCCCAGCTCAGAGTTCACGTCCCAATCCCTTGCCCCATCCCAGTGAAAGTGAGCAAGGATTGGGGAGAGTGAATGAAGAAGGGAGAGGGGATGGAATGAGTGGGGGGCAGGACCTCAAAAGGGGTGGCGAAGAAGCATGGCCTCAGTGCAGGGGATGGGGCAAGGGTGTTTGGGTTTGTGTGATTAGACATTTGGCAGCCTTACCAACAGGGAATATACTGAACTGCAGGAACAAATTGACCATTCATTTTGCTAGTGGCTTTAATTTCAAGTTGGGATTTTTCTACTTTTATTTATTTAGGCTTTGATATGCAGAATGAGGACATTCAAACCCACTTAAAATATAGGCAAAAATAAGTAAACGAGATTAAACTAAGCTGTGGTATTTCTTTTCTTCCTATCCACCTATGAAAAAGAAACATTTGTACTTGTGCAGCACCTGCTAGCCAAATGTCTCAAGATGTTTAAATATTTCAGCTACTGAAGCCTCATAACCCCTGTGTGGGAGGTATTATGATAAACTGAAGACCAGGCAAAGATTCCCTAGTTGACTCAAGATCACACAGCAGTGGCAGAACCAGGAAGGAACCCCTGGAGTGTCACCTCCTACTCCTTTGTTTCTATTACTTGACAGCACTTTTCCCAATTATATGCCACACACATATGAACAAAACCTCACAGGAAAATGTAAAAACATTTAAATGCTGCTTCTGCATGTTGGAAAAATTTATTAAGAGCTTTTCAGCCCATTGTATAACAAAAGTTTGTGTAATTGTGGGAGACAACTTTTGCATGAATCATTTAAAATGAACAATTGTTGTCCATGCATTCACTGCATAGTCATCTCAGGCTTTTCTTGATCAAAAGCATAATTTTTCAACAAAATTCAGACTGCTGGTTTTTTTTAATACTACTGAGAAATGGCATTCTTGGACACTTTTGCTCTTTAAACTGAGTGCATTTGTCAGAACACTTAACATATGAATAAAGAATTTTTTTTTACATCAAGGTCTTCACCTTCACACATGCAATACAGTAAATGAACAAGTAGAGCTTTCTGCTTCTATAACAACTCCAACCCATGGATCTCCTAATATGTTACAAATTCATGAATTTAGTGTCACAGCTCTCCTGTCCACCTGGTCACCAAAGAACCCTAGTGGCTCTGCTGAACTGACCATTGAAAGTCTGATCGGCCACAAGTAGGCTGTGGCATGGGATGCAATTTGGGGAATTGGCGATGTGCCTCTGTGGCTTCTAGGTGCAGACATATCCAGGAACGCTCTGCATGCTGCCCCTGGCTCCATCACTGCAACTCCCACAGGCCCTGATTCTGGGTTAGCATGAGAGCTAGCTCTACTTCCAAGATTCTCAGCCAATGGGAGCTGCGGAGCCAGCAATTGAGGCAGTATGTGGAACCTCTTTAGCTGGCCCGGTGTCTAGGAGCAACAGGGATATGTGGAAATGTATGGGACTGAACTCTGGGCATAGTCACTAGGGAGCAGCTCTTCAGGTGGTGCAAACTGTCATAGCTACATCGAAGTCAACTGACTCCAGCAGAGGATCTGGCCCTAGGTGTTAGGAGGATAAGAAGCACTAGAGGTCAGCTTGCATTAAGACAAGCCCAAACAAGAATTTGATATGTCCTGAATCCAAAGGAATTCAAATGTTGAATCCACCTACAAAAGGTCACTCAAATACGCCTACGGAGAATAAGTGCTCAACACTGTTCAACGTATTTTACTACGATTAAAAGTTTCTTCCTCAGAGCATTTGGGCTCTTAAGAGTTCTGTTGTATAGTATTATTTGTTGCTTTTCTCTATTCTCCCTTCTTTTCCTCATTAGAGGACTGTTTGGTCAATATTTAGCTTGCCAGGAGCAAATAACTCAAGAATTTGTTTCTCTTCCTTGGTAATATCTCTTTTCTTTAGTTAAAAATCAGATGCTACAGCAGTTTTATCCATTCTGAAAGTTCCATCTAGCAGTCAAGTCAGAAAAAGGAGTCATGAAGCAAGGCCCTCACCTAACACTGTGCAGGGATGGAGACCCACACGTTAGCAAGATAGCAGTGCACAACTATTTTGCAATAAGAAGAATTAACTAATTGTTCAAATCATAATGATCTGTGATTGCTTGCATCATTGCATTTTAAATGTCAGTGGGGAATGAAATTCAGTCTGTAAATTACCAACATGTTGTGATCAAAGGAGATTGCTGAAACTGCTGAAATGTGCTTTATTAATAAGGGATGAAGAGAATGCAAATAAACTAATTATAAATTGGGGTTAAAGCAAATTCCCAAAGTAAAATTTTAAGTGATGTTCAAATGATTAAAATTATAATTAAGAACATATAGCCAAATGTAGATGACATGATAACTAACCTCAATATAGTATACATGTGAGGTACAGAACCACCCACATCTTTGATTTACCTGCACCCAGCACATCAGTTGTTAAGTGCTAAAGCTAGGAATGCCAATGTAACTATGGCTGACTACATATTTCTGACGACTGAGGTTCAACTGAAGATCATGCATGAAGAATACTAATTGAGCCTCAGTTTGAAGCAGTTAATCTGATCAGATTGCAACCTAAAAAACTCTTCTCCCCCAAATGGACGAATCACACATTGGGTTTTACACACAGAAGCTCATGACCTAATAAATTTGTTAGCCTCTAAGGTGACACAGAACTGGCTGTTATTTGTGATGCGACAGACTAACAAGGCTACCCTCTGATTCTGTGTCCTAGTGAGAAGTTGTTGTATCTTTTCTCTTTGTATCAAGTTAATACTTTATAATACAATTCACCAAACAAAAAACCTGATCTTCTGACGTTCTCTGCATCCACTCCTAATTCCAATTGACTTCAGTAGTTTTGGAGAGTAATCAAGTAACACAAAGAATCAGGTCAAAATCTAAGAAGCTGGAGGAGTTATATTCTGCACTTACAAATAGAAATAATGTTTTCTGTCTCTAATTAAAAAATGCCTTTCCCTCTCTGCTTTGTGACTCATGCAATAAAATCCCAAAGACCTAGAAAGCCAAGCTCTCAACAAATCTGTGAAGCGATACATGTGTGCCCAAGTTCAGCCTGAGAGCACAGCCATATGGCACTGATGTTATCTAGCATACTGAGCTATGGTCACACATCTTGCATTATTTTTAAATATTTAGTTCTAACAATGGCAAAATATCAGAGATTTATCATAGACATCAGGACAGCTATAAAAAAGTGCTAAAATACTCTCCTCAGACTGAGCCAGACCCTGAGCTGGTGTAAATCAGCATATTCCATCTAAGTTTTTCTGTACCTTTGTAGTGGCTTGATCCTATATTCAACAAGGCCCTTCTGTATGTGCCTAATTTCAATACACTGAGTAGTCCAACTGATTTCAGAGGAATTTCAAGTGGTTAAAATCAGGCTGCATCAATAAAGCTACCCTGGTGTACATTAACAAGGATCCAGCTCATGTTATGGTCATATTCCTGCAGCAGATATGGAAGAACTACAGAACTTCCTTCTTAGCCTGGTACAAACAAGATACACTCATTGTAAGAGCTTTTAATGAACTGTCATTTATGGCTGAAGTTATATTAAATAAAGTGCAAGCAGTCATTTAGCACTTTAAAGACTAACGGAGTTATTTGTTAGATAATGAAGTTTCATGGGTAAGACACACTTCTTCAGACTGGAGATTAAATGAGATAAAATGAGGCACTTTATGGAACTGTACGTAAAATACCTGTGCACCTAGTGGCAGAACAGTATAGTTTACTATGCTATACTGTACATACGGTTTAGCATTCCCTTACATCTCTCTTTTTAAAGCTCACCTTTAAAAGGCCTAACATTTACAATATTTACTCTATCACATTGGTTTTGAAGTTCAGTACCTTTCAGTCTGTTAAATATCTTTGAATCTTACCATGATAACTGGTTCATCTATATGTCCATTAGTTGCAACAACTGGCTGTGGTTGATCTAGAATCTTTGAGTCATCTTGTTTTAAACCCTTCTTTAGAGTTGGCTCTGTTGAGTATTCTTTCTGGAGGAGAAACCGTAGATATTGACCATTTCTGTTATACTAAATTTCTACTACTGGTATCAAATTAATAACCTGAGTATCAAATTCTCTTTATGCTAGCCAGAATAGCAACCTTTTTTTCCCACCCCACAATCAATTTGACAAATACACAGTTACTAGGCTGAGTGACGTTTGTTTCAAGAGTGTTCCTAAGCTTTTTGTCCTGTTTAGCTATTCTCTTCAACCGTGCGTACACTACAATGATCTTTCGAAAGATGATACTCCAGAAGATCTTCTTTCGAAAGAGCACATCCACACAAAAAAAGTAGAGCAAAAGAGCAACCTGTTCTTTCAAAAGGGAGCATCCACATAGACCCCTCTTTTGAAAGAATGGGCTAGGGACAGAAAAATCCAGTACCATGAGGACGACTCTTTTGAGCATAGGACACCCAGAGCATCTACACATGCTTTTTTACTGAAAGAATCTTTCAGAAAAACGTGCTCTTACTCATTTGGGAAAAGTGCTGGGTTCTTTTGAAAGGCATTCGAAAGAGTATTTTGTGTGTGGATGCTATGCTTGTTCTTTCAGAAGAGGGACTGATTTTCCGAAAAGACTTGCTAGCGTAGATGTGGCCGAAATTCACATCTAGATACTGACAATATAGAACTATTGTTTCAACTTAGGAAGAGAATCTGAGCTGTCTCCCCATCAGATGGTATGTTGGACAACATCCAATAGCTGCTACTGGTGTTAATGTGTAACTCAGAAAAGCAGGGAATTTATCTTCCCACCACAGGATTTTCTTGGTTATCAGTTCTGCTCTCAGCCTCTTAACTCTCTTGTGGATAACATGAGCTGATAGTCATACGATCAAAATCATATTTTGTTCAGAATGACTTGAATTCTGCTGCAGTGTATTATGATCACTAACTGTACATCACTAATTATAGAATCATAGTATACTAGACCTGGAATGGACATCAAGAGACAATCAATTCCTGTTCCCTGCCCTCTCAACAGGACCAAGCACCATCTATATTATCCCTGTTAGATAATTATCTAACCTGTTCTTAACTATCTCCTATGATGAAGACTACAGTTACCCCAGGCAATTTATTCCGGTACTTAATCACCCAGACCGTTAGGAAAAAAATCCTAATGTCCAACCTAAACCTCCCTTGCTGCAATTGAAGCCCCTTACTTCTTCTCCTATCATCTGAGGCTAAGAAGAATAATTTTTCTCCCTCCTCCTTTTTAGGTACTTGAAAGCTGCCATCATGTCCCTTCTCAGCCCTCTCTTTTACTAACTAAACAAATGCAATTATTTTAATCTTCTCTCGTAAGTCATATTTTCTAGTGCTTTAACCATTTTAGTTGCTCTCCTCTGGATCCTCTCCAATTTCTCTACATCTTTCCTGAAATGTGCTCGACAGAACTGGATGCAGTACTCCAACTGTGCAGTGCGGAGTAGAGTGGAAAAATTACTTCTCATGTCTTGCTCACAACACTCCTGTTAATGCATCCCAGAATCATGTTTGCCTTTTTTTTTTTGGCGCAACAACTTCACGCTATTGGCTCATACTCAGCTTGTGGTCCACTATGACCCCTAGATTCCTTTCTGCAGTATTTTGTCTTTTTCCAAACTTCTGTAATCAATCTTGTCTTCCATGATTTTCAACCATCATGGCTACTGGCTTGGATACTTCCTTTATCAGTTCCTTGAGTATTCTAGGATGCATTTCATCAGACCCTGGTGACTTGAAAACATCTATCTTTTCTAAGCATTTTTAAAATTTGCCTCTCCCTATTTTAACTTCTTGACCTAACCCATTTTCACTAGCATTCACTGGCTACGTCTACACTAGCGAGTTTTTTTTTTTAAAAAAAGCCAGGGCTCTTTCAAAAAGTCCCACAGAGTGTCTAAACAGAAAATGCATTCTTTCTGTACTAAATCCAAAGACCACAGCACTTTTTCTGGCTGCCCTCTTCCTCTCCCAGATGAGGAAGAGTACCTTTTTCAGGAAGATTCTTCCAGGAAAAAAAAAAGTGTATAGATGCCCCAGGGGCCCTTTTTTGAAAGAGCAGTTCTCATGGTGCCACATTCTTCAGTCCTTGGCCCATTCTTCCAAAAGAGCAGGGGGGCTGTCTGGATGCTCTCTATCGAAAGAACAGATTGATTTTTCTGATCCACTTTTGTGTGTGGACCTGCTCTTGCAAAAGAAGTTTTTTCAGAAGAGATCTTCCAGAAGAATTTCTTTCGAAGGATAGTGTGGCAGGGTGGGGCCAAGAGAGGGGAGGCAGGAGTAAAAACTGAGCAGAGACAGATCTGGCAATCAAAGTGGGAGCAGCTGAGGAGTAGGCTGCCCTAAATCAATTAGGGCCAGATGATCCTACTCAGGGCTACCTTTATACGCTCTTCTCCACACATGGCAAGGGGAGGGTGGTGAAGGAGAGTTTGGGAGACGAGTGAGGAGAAGAAAGGAGACTTAGAGGAACACCAGGGACCACGAAAGAAGAGAGGAGCCACAGCAACCCGGGGGCTGTACTGTCCCAACCCAGTTGGGCCTGGAGCTCCACCAGAGACTTTGAGGAACTGGTCAGCTGGAGGAGCCGAACAAAGGAGGGGACTTGCTGTCACAGCTACTACTAGAGGAGGGAGGTACTGGGGGGAGCGACCCAGGAAGAGGAGCTGCAGAGGCCAGGGTGAAGGGGGTCAGCCCTCATGACTAGCAGCTGTCCAGGGTCCCTGGGCCAGAACCCAGAGCGAGTGGGTGGGGACTGAGTTCCCCCCCCAGACTGCCCCCTGCCTCAGCAAGGGTAACGGGGTTCATATGGTGGGCCAGCAGACTAAAACAGAGGACCCAGGGCCCAGGAATGAGACTGACTTTGTCACAATAGCTATAGTGTCAATGTAGCCGCTGTGTTAGGCTTCTAGTTGCCATCAACCTTCTGGATGAAAACGCAACCAAAGAAATCAGTAAGTACCTCTGACATTCCCAAGTTTTCTGTTATTTCTCCCTCTTCATTGAGCAACAGGTCTACCTATCCTCAGTCTTCCTCTTGCTTCTAATATACCTGTAGAATGCTTTCTTGAATCCCTTTAGGTCTCAAGCTAGAATGAGTTCATTTTGGAATACTGAGGTTTGCAAAAGTTCAGTTCAGTTTCTCAGTAACACTGCTATACGTTAGGTCTTTCAAATCCCTTATTTCTATATATCTGAAAAGAAAAAAAAACAGTCTACTATGACCTCTAAATATGCATAAATGTGCAGCTAGTCTCTTCCAAGCCACCTCTGACAGAGGTGTTTGTACAGTTTTGCTCAGCCTCAAGTTGATTTGTACTGAATTTCCTTTTGGAAGTCCAATATCATCAATCCCTCAATTAAGTTCTTCCTCCTTTCTCAATAAGCCAGTCATGAGTACTATGTTGCACTGAGAAGGCTGCTGGCCTTTGATAACAAATGTTCTGAATGCTTAGATTTGTTTCTGTGTAATTTAATACACCTCCAGGGTTAGTCAGACTTGCTACATGATATTAGCTCTGGGAGGGCTTGAAGGCGATTTTAAATCCATTCTGAGATGACTGACACCTGCTCCTGAGTCAATTCCAAATCTTGCAACATATTGTTTCCAGTCTGTCCACTGTGAAGATTTGCCACAGCTGAAGTCCTCTGATGCACTAAAAATTGTCACACTAAAGACCTTTCCCAAACTTTGTTGCTTTGTTCCTTCTTCAATGTTCCTAGCTTAGGCCAGATAACACGTCCTGTTCCTGAACTAGAGATAGATGGCTATAATAGAGCTTCCTTCTTAGCCTGGTACAAACCAGATATGTAAGCCTCTTTACTGCATTTCCAGGTATGCCTGAGGTCAATTAAAGTGAAGTATTTTACACACACTAGGTGAACAGTATGACACAACATAATATTTCATTTCAGAAAATCAAACTTTCAAAAAATGTGATAATGTATATGCTACTCATTTATTTAAAAAAAACACAACAGTTCAACAACTAAGGTCTCCATCCAGCAATGTACAAAGAGGCATATGCCTAATTTCAAACACTTGAGTAATTTCACTGAAATCCAGGGGATTACCCAAGTACTTAAACCCTAAAAAAGCTTACTGAGTTAGAAGCAACACCACTACAGAGGTACAGAAAGGCTGATGACAAGAATTTCAATCACACAGAAGTTTCACATTTCATTCACAAAGAGTTACAACCATAGAGAAAATGGGTTGTCCCTGTATTCAATAGAAATAGAAAGGTAAAACAAAAATAACCAAAAACACACACCAAGAAATTCAAATAGGTCTAAAATATAAATCAGCCCAGGGCTTTAACAAAAATATATAGTAGAAGTACTGAAATGCCTGTGCTCACCATAAAATTTTCAATTAGTTTGTATCCTCAACAATGTATCCATGAAATCCAAAACTGACAAGTACCCAAAAGCCATTCTAGCCAGTCTCAGTCCCATTGAAAAACAAATTACAAATGCATCTATTTAATACGGCAGCAAATCAACTTTCCTAACGTAAATTGCTTTTCTACTCTCTGTACTTATGTAGGTATTGAATAATATGTGCATATTCTTTGGGGCAATGAATTCAAGCTATTTAGATTAATGTTAATTTATTATGGAAATAACACACTAAAAGCAATGTCTTATGCATGTTGGGTGAAAGCCTGGTTCCACTGTAGTCAACTGAAGTTTGCCAGACCAGGATTTTACCTACTCAAGACAGGTCAATACTACTGATGCACCTACATTGCTGCAGTCAGGCCCGCTGATGGGGAAGGAGGGCAATTGCTCCATAGCCTGGCCTTTAAATCAACTCCAGAGAACTGGCCACCACAATCAAGAGCCTGATTTCCCCAGCCCTGTCCGTTCCACCCAAGGCCTCACCCTTTCGAGGAGCACAGAGACAGTCCACCCCCACCTGCACTGCATAGCCCCCTTGGCTGCAGTACATCCATTGAAGACAGGAGAGATCTCTACATCACATAATTATCTCAATGAAAGGTGGAAGCTGTGTTGGCATTACAGTGTCTCCCATTGATGGAAAGCAGCATGGAGACCACTGTAAGTCAATGTAACTTACGTCGCTCAGAGGGGTCTTTTTCACACCCATGAACAATGTAAGTTACATCAACTTGAGTGGTAGGGTAGAGAAGCCATAAATCTTCAAAACATAGAGAAGTCTTGTATTGTGGTGAAGATCTGGAAATATTCTTAAGATTTTTGATTCTTCGAGACCAGTTGACCTAGTCTCTGTTGTCAGACTTATTTTCCCATGTCTCTTCCACTGTTGATACAGGAGGGAGACAAGGGTTTCAAGTAAGCCAGCAAACTGATCGTTACAGATGGAATTCCAGACTTGTGTGTTCTCTCCGCAAACTTCTGGCTCCCTCTCACATCAGAATGCAAGTTTTATTGCACAGAGGAGGAAAAGTTAACAACGAGATTTGCCTTTACTGTGTTTGAAATCACCCAAGCCTCTATGGGAGTTGAATGTTACCTGCATTTTTCAAAGCCACTTAGCAGTCATTTAGTACAGAAGTCACTACCTGCAGGTGAGCAAACTGCAGCTGGTCTTCTATGAACCCAGCAGCATTTGCTTTTGTTTTTAATTTCAATTTAAATCACGGAAAGAAGGATGGGACAAGACATATCATGCGCTCCAACACAGGCAGTCGCAGCTGCAGCAGCAAGAGCAGCAGATGCTCTGTTAATCTGGAGACACTGGATCATTTGCCAAAACATCTGAAAATGTGAGTCCAATCTCAGGATATACTTAAATCTTTTACTCCAACATATCTTGTTTAAGTGGCAAGAACAGTTTTCATTACAATATTTTAATTGGATTTCTTGCTTTTAAAAAAAGAGAACTGGTATCATAAAGGTTAAAAAATGCAAGAGATGTCACTTTAAAAGCGCAGCCTTGAAATAAGATGACATATGCATATGAATGTTACTGAAGTTATGGAGTATTAGATTAGGATTCAAACATGCAATTATCTTTCTGCTCAGTAAAAGCAAAAGAAAAAACCCCTTTGAATGATAAAAAAATCAACTCTATATTAAAAGAAAGCATATAATGTTACAGAACTATTTAATGCAGGTGTTAAATTGAACGAATCCAGTTACTGAGACCACTTCTAAAGTTTAATTTGAGCAAAAGAACTTTATGAGTTATTTCAGTTTTATTTAGGTGGATTTCAGTCCCCTTGGACTATATCTACACAGCAGTGTTATTTTGAAATAAGCTGTTCTGGAAGAGATCTTCCAGAATGTTTTATTTCAAAATAGCACCTCTACACACAAAATGCATATTGAAATAGCGCTCAGCTATTTTGAAATAGAGCAACCAGACACAATAGAGCCTATTTTTGCAAGCTTTATAAGCATATTCTCTATACCATTATCTAAATCATTAATGAAGGTACTCTGTAGAACTGGTCCCAAAACTGTCCCTGTGGAACCCCACTCTCTATGCACTTCTAGCATGACCATTTTAACAGGGTCAGGTAGGCAGACGCTGCTAGGAAAGGGAGAAAAGCACCTCAAGCAGGCAGCCTGAGCTAGGGAAGCAGCTAGGCCAGCAACACAGGTGAGAGCACTGCAATCAAGTAAGGGGAGCTAGCTGATTTGACTGACAGTGTGTTGGGAAGGTTTTAAAAACCCTCCCAGTGAAGCAAGCAGAGGTGGGTGCGGGGGAGAAGAGGAGGTTAAAGTTATTGGAGAGCAGTCAAGGAGGAGACCAGGAGAAGACTAGACTGATAAGGAGAACAGGGATTGCCTGAAAGGACAGCTAGGGAGGGAAGAGCGCCTGAGCTCCCCTCCCTCAGCAAGGCTGAGAGCCCTGGCTGTGACTAGGGGTGGGAAAGAGACTGACCAGATGGCCAGAACAACAGAGGTGGGTGCAGCCCAAGCCCTCCAGCCACGAGGACCGGTGTAAGACCCGAGGAGGACAAGGGGCCACACCCATCACACCACAAATGATTGATAACTACTCTCTGGGAATGGTTATCCCACCAGATGTTTGTAAATTAATATTTGCTCCATTATCTGTCCCAGTATAGAGGTAAAGCTGATTGCTCTATAATTCCCTGGGTTGTCCTTATTTCACTTTTTATAGATGAGTACTATGTTTGGCCCTTCCTATCTTCTGGCATATCTCCTATCTTCTATGACTTTTCAAAGATAAGAGCTCAGATATTTCCTCAGTCATCTGCATGAGTATTTGAGGTACTGGTGGCTTGAAGACATCTAACTTGTCCTTGATCTTCACTGGTTCATTATTGCCTTCCACATGCAGTTTAAGATGTTGGCTATATAAAGCTATAAATGACTTTAGATGGGGCTTACCTGAAGGACTGGCCTTCCGCTCAGGCTATGGTTCTGTAACTGTGGGCAGTAAAAGCATTGACATGGTAGCCCCCTTGCATTGAAAATTACTCTTCAATAGAAAACGAATGGTGGAACTAACTCCTGTCACAGTACAAAGGATCCTAAATCTTCAGGGTTCCCTGCTTTCCCCAGGCTAGAGAAGAGAGGTGAGTGGAGGATTAGGATGTATGCACAGGGACTGAGAAGTATGACAGAAATGAAAAGAGTACATGATTGTGGATGGGTGGCACTATGGGTTTCGAAGAAGCCGCTGCGTTTACTTTTGTCATATTAATATAGCTGCATTTTGAATACAGAGCAAGGGTCCTTAAGACCCTGGATCAGCACATTTTACACTTTGTGCAAATCTAAGTTAAACAAATAAATGCATCCCTGAAGAGCACTGTGCATTACATGGTCACCAAAGATATACAAGCATCCTATTTTGCACTGTGCAGTATAATTCTGCTCTCTCATATTTTAATAAAAAGAAGCCAGCTTTATTCATCCAAGTTACATGGATAGATAATCATAATAAATTTACTCTTGCTTGTAAAATGCATAAATACCATTATAGATGTAGATGTCATCCCACTTGGTATTTACTACCAATAGTCTCATTTACAGAGCTAGCTGCAGTATTCTCATTCTGCAGTAGGAGGACATAGCAGGATGATGTGCACATCTATTTTAAATGGCACAACACATAAAAATAGCAAATGATACTGTTCAATTTCCAAATATTAGACCACAAAATCCTGTGCCTCTACATATTACACAAGTTGATGTGTAATGCATCAAAAGATGGGAAAATTATAAAATTGTGCAGCATACAGGCAAAAAAAATGCAAGGGCATTCTTTTATGATCCCTGTAAACATCAAATTATACACTACAGCATGAGATTTGATTACTCTTGTCCTGGCATGCAAACATTTTGACCAAAATCCTGCAAAGTTTTAGGCACCTACCATAAATTAAGAGCACAAATGTTATTACTGGAGATAAAATTATTGAGCTATCTTGTTTTACCTTTTACCTAGTCATAGTGCAAGAGTATTTTGTGAAGATAATATGTTTCTTTTGCTTTAGGCCTAAATTAAAACTCCTACTAATTTAAGGCTAACAGGAATTGGCTCCAACTGATTTATTCCAGATAGCATAGTGGTATCATTACAGATAGTGTTTGTAATCTTATTGGTTTTAGTGAAAAATATAGGACAAGGGAGCTAATACAATAACTTTTTCAGGACCCACTCTTAGATTTGAAGATAGAAGCTTTTGGCCCAAAGGCTTGTATATTGGAACATCTCTAATTTTTAGACCTAAACATAATTTTATCCATCTTGTCTATTTTTAGCTATGTACATGAATACATAAGGTATATAATAAAAGGTCAATTCCACGGCACACATATAATTATAACATAAAACAGCAAAGCAGAGTTTCCAAAGCTTAACTAAATGTTCACCCTTAGGAATAACGACAGTATGAAAAACATTTGCCTAAACTCATAACTTACACAAGCATAATATGGCTGTTGTGCAAAATAGAAAGTGACTTTTCAGCTAGAAATACTGTTTCTAATTTTCACAAGAAGATAATAATACAATAGAAAACATACCTAATGTGAAGGCATCTCTGAATATATAATTAGCGTGAATGCTGGCTAATGGCGTTAAAATAACTACACTTACCTTCTAAAAGCATCCCTACCAGAAAGTAACCCTAGTGCAGTGAAAGTGTTGAGAATGGAATGCTAATCCAGGGAGCACAGTGTCTGCATATAAATGAGCCTCTCATTAGGTCTCTAAAATCTAACCATCTTTTGTAAATGTGATCAGGGAGAAGATTTTAACCACTTTTCTTCAAAAGGCCAGAGAAGATTTCAGCAATGACTCCAGTTTTGTGGATGTTTCAGGAAGTGAGTAAAAAATTCCCTAACACTCACTTTAATATTGTCCTGAATTAAGTATTTTTGAAATAATATTTTAAAGTAGTGGCTGGATTTTCTTAAAATACTTCCTTTCTTGTAAAATCCATTAACTTTACACTTCTCACGGTCACTAATTTGTACAAGAACAATATTGGATTCTTTTGTCAGACAATGAAGTAACAATCACAATTTCAGTGGTGCACTCATTGGTTATATCTACATATACTCCTCTTGCAAGAGAGAACCCGACATTGCAAATGAAGCGCGATTTACAAATCTTGTGCTTCATTTGCATAGTCTCCCATGATTGAGGTGTCAGGAGAGATTTGGCAAAAAAAAATCCATGTAGATGGCGTTTTGTTGGCAAACCCCCCTTCTTCGACAGAACCCTTATACCTCTCTTTTTTTTCAGGGACAAGGGTTCTGTCGAAGATGGGGGTTTTTGCTGACAGAACCCCATCTACACAAATGTGTTTTTCTTTTCATGAAAATCTCTTCCTAACAATGCAACAATGTAAATCAGTGCTTCATTTGCAAAGTGCGGTTCCCTCATTCATATAGATGTAGCTGCTATGTTTTAGAACAGTGTTTCTTAAACTTTTCCAGACCAGGGAACACCAAAAAATTGTACATTTTATGCAGAATGCCTATGAAAAGTTTAATGAAAAAACTGTTGGCAGACAAAAAAAAAAACCAAACAGCAACATTCACAGCAAAAATAAAATGAAGCAATTTAATCAGGTATCGTAGCAATGAAGAAGTAACACTTCATCTGGTTTTAATAACAGAATATATATATACCATCAGTGTATGACATCAAAAAAAGTGTCAGATGCTTGCAGCACATCTGCAAGTTGTTCATGGAACACAGAACATAGTTTAAGAAACATCATTTAGAATAACCAAAGTACAGAGCTGCTACCCTACCTTCTACTGAGAAAACTTCCATGTTACATCCATGTTCTTGTATCGAGTAATCACTTCCTTAAAACTGTAATTGCATAGTGGGAAACTCAATAAACCATCTATCTGATTTGAAAGAGACACGAAGTGCCTGAATGTAACACATCGGCCGTGTCTACCCTAGCCAAAAACTTCGAAATGGCCATTTACATGGCCATTTCGAGGTTTACTAATGAAGCGCTGAAATACATATTCAGTGCTTCATTAGCATGCGGGCGGCCGCGGCACTTCGAAATTGACGCTGCTCACCGCCGCGCAGCTCATCCCGACGGGGCTCCTTTTCGAAAGGACCCTGCCTACTTCAAAGTCCCCTTATTCCTATGAGCAGAATAGGAATAAGGGGACTTCCCAGTAGGTGGGGTCCTTTCGAAAAGGAGCCCCGTCGGGACGAGCCGTGTCAATTTCGAAGTGCCGCGGCCGCCTGCATGCTAATGAAGCGCTGAATATGTATTTCAGCGCTTCATTAGTAAACTTTGAAATGGCCATTTGCATGGCCATTTCGAAGTTTCTGGCTAGTGTAGACATAGCCATCTTGTGTAGAGGCATAAGATTACCTCAGACATACTCAATCTTTAATCATGGCAATAACATGTTCATTCATTTTATTTACACGTAGAGGTGAAGGAGGTAGGAGTGAGTTAGGCTTTTCTCCTTCATTTAAAAAAAAAAGTTAGAAAATTGTTATGCAATTTGTTCCCTGAGTTGTCACTGAATCACTCCTGAAATCTTGCTGGCATCTCCTTGCTTTAGGAAGGAAAACAAAGCATCACAAAATACCACAAAAGACAAACAAACAAAGCAAAACAAAATCCAGATTTATCCTCCACTTCCCTTTCAACAGCCAAAGCTCACAGATTGCTACTGTTATGGGTATGTCTACACTTACGGGGAGCTATACACACCTCAATCAATCTTCTGGAGATTGAGTCTGCTGCATCAGTGAAGATGTGGCAAAATTGATCTCTCTGGGCTCGGCTGTCAACTCTGGTACTCCACACAGTAGTGTGGAGTAAGGGACATTGGCATGAGCCTGAAGAGCCCCGACCTACACCAGGGAACAAAGTCAGTCCTGATACATCAATTCTAGCTACGCTAATGCTGTGGCTAGAATTGCATATCTGGCATCAACTTTGATCCCTGGTGTAGACCAGGCCTATAAGTCAAGGTGGCATTTGTCCTTTATGCCACCAGCTGTAAAGCTGCTAACTTCAGAAAGGAGTAAGAGAAAGGAGAGGACTAGTTCAGTATGCTGAATAGGCAGATGCCCTCCTGGCAAAAATGCACTGAGGTGAAATGATTGGCAAGCATACATTAAGCCCTGATATTGAGAACACCACGCAATACACACACATACACCCCTTCTCTGAAGAACTAAGTCTTCTTAATAATGGGCTACATTTCAGTGAAGAACACAAATTAGGAAATACCAGGGGAAGAAGGCAAACTAACACCACGTAAAGGTTAGGTCAACACTAGCTGCAGAAGATCGAACACTTAGGTTCCATCTTCTGGGGCACTGTTTTGCACATGCACAAAACAGCACATTCTGTGATCGATGTTGAACCTGGAACTCCTTGCGAGCCACAAGGATAAAGGAATGTTCACATTCTGTAGTGAAGACAGGGACCCACACTGACGGCTGCAGAATAGATTTTAGGTTCACAATTGGCATACCTAAAATTGTGTAGCAACCGTTGACATTCCCAGCAAGTGTAGACGTAGCTACAGGCATACATACAAAGCATTTTGTCACTCTAAAAAGTCTGTGTAGGAATTGTTCAAAAATTGAAAGATCAAAACTACAGAAAATATACTGGCAGATCAATAAGAGAGGACATACTATTGCCACCATCAAGCTAATCTTAACCAGCTTTTGAATAATTCAGTCTCATTAGACTTCCAAACTGTCAGCCGAAAAGTTATATGAAACATGCATCAGTCTGTCAAAAAGGTGGCAAATGTCTCTTCACTGTCTACCCACACATCAGGTATTAGTATAGAGGAAAAATGTATTTCAAAGTTTTTAGCTAAATCATATCAAAATTGTGATCCTGAAAGCATTTAACTCATCAGGAAAAGAAAAGGGATTTTTAAAAACACATGACACTCAGAAAATAACTGTCTTTGTGTAGTATTTGCAGCATAATACAAAGCTTATTATGAAAATCAAAGTAAAACAAAACTGTAAACCAACAGGGACCAATAAATGACAAGGAAAGGCTGGCCCAAAAGTGTTTGATTTATGGTATAATTGAGCAAGTGCCTTTTTTTTGGAACAATATTGAATTTCCTTAATGTTTTCTTTGAGACGACAATTTTTTTCCACATCATCTTACCTATACTAGTAATGTTACTGCATGAAAAGCACGGATCATTTGTATTTTTTAGCAGCTGGTTCCTCAGCCTAATGGTTGCGACACACACGGGTGTCACAAGAAGGTCAGGTATGGGAGGGGAGACCAAGTACTGTCTCTTTAAAAAAAAATTTAGGTGTGTGTGGATTCCCATAAGGAAGGGAGAGAAATCCTGAAACTTTTTTTTCCCCATAAGATAAACTCATAGTATAATACAGCTTTTTGATGGTGCTGAGCATTTTCTTTTGTGGCAATTTCATTTTGCAATAACAACAGGAAGAATCAAAAGAATACTAAAAGGTTTAGAAATCCTGACTTACAAGGAAAGATTAAAAACTGGGTATTTTTTATAGCCATGAGAACAGAAGCCTGATGGGGGGGACCTTGCTGGTTTAAAAAGGCCAGTGATCGTTCATTCTTTGTGTTCACTAGTACGACAAAAAATAATGGGCTTAATCTTCAGCAAGGGAGAATTAGGTGAGATACTAAGGAAAAAACAAAAAAAACAAAAAACACCTCACTTCATCTCCCTAAAGTACTGCAACAGGTTGCCTAGTGAAGCTGAGGAATTTCCATCAATGAAGATTTTAAAGACAGGTTAGGCCCACCCCAGACAGGGAAGGCCTAGGTATATTTAGCCCTGCCTCAGCATAAGGGCTGGACTATATGACCTCTTGAGGTCCCTTCCCCATCTACATTTCTCCCATCTGTGTTTCTTACACTATAGCCTAACGGCTAAGGTACTAGCCTGGGATGCTGAGGTTCAAGACTCTACTCTGCCTGATAACACCATGTTCAGATCTGTGACATACTGCTCTGAATCAGAGCACAGGCTTGGACTTTGATGCCCTGTAACCCAGGTGGTCCCAACAAGCAGGCTACGCCCACCTCTTCCTCAAGAGAAGAGATCAGAGTCTGGCCTAAAAATAGACATTTCAACACAATTCTGTTTTCCATCACTTTGCCAAAGAATGAATGGACACAAACCAAACATTAGGAATCGGAATATACATAAATCGGCAAGTGAGCATTTCAGTTTGGCAGGAGACACCATTGAAGAATGAATGATGTGCATTTTAAAACAAAGAGATTTTAACACCAGATTCCAAAGGGAGAGATCTGAATTGGAATTTATTTTCAAGTTTAATACCTATCACCATGGACTCAACAAAGGTCTCAATTATCTGACTCATTACAAGGACAATTTCCCCATATTTGATATTTGCAGTGATCACCAGCATCCCACTCAACAAACACTTGAAGAGGCTTTTTCCTCCTCCCTGCCCAGCCATCCTTCCCCCCACCCCCATCTAGCTGATTCATCAGCCTTTTTTTTTTTAATTCTTTTTCTCTCAGTTATCAGTTATTATCCATATCTGAAGCTGGTCTGTCCCACTAAAGCTCATAACCTAATAAATAATATTGTTAGTCTTTAAAGGTGCTACAGGACTGCTTTTGTATGAAGATACAGACTAACACAGCTACCTCTTTCAGAAAGGATATGTTCTCATCCAAACAAGTTTCAAAATAATACAAGCTACTGAGAAATCATTGTCGTGATTTAGTCAAGCTTAACTGCAATCAACTGCTTTAGTAAAAACTGTTTAACCCTGTGGTACCAGCAGGTGACGAAAACATCCAGTGACATCAAGGTATTTTCTGCTTTAATGCTTCATTGTGACACCTCACTGCTCAGAATAGGCTATAGAACTGAACACATTGAACAGGAAATGAACAAGAGGAGCATGATAAAGACATACAAAATAATGAACAGAGTTCAGAAGTTAGATGGGGAAGGGTTATTCATTCTCTCTCACACTACAAAAACTGTATGGAACTGACAGATAGCAAATTTATAACTACATTTTCATATAATGCACGTTATCCTGTAGAACTTTATTGTCACAAAACACCACTTAGTTAAGAATTTAGCAAGATTCAAAATGGATGTTTAGATGGATAACGTGCAGTTAAAATACTAAAAATGGGGAGAAAAGTGTTTGGGCAGTATATAAGCCAACATGTTTAAGAGTATAAGCCAACATGCAACCTATAGGGCAGGGCATAGAAAGAATTTGTGCTGAAGTAGGTTATGCCATAACTTATCCCTTTCTCTCAGCCAGGTGGTAACTAGACACTGCTGAAGACAGAACATTAAACCAAAGGGACCCCTGGTCTGACCCAGTATAACAATTCTTATGGTGTTATACTACTGTTTTAAGTTGTAACTGAATAGTCGTTAACAAAAAGAGAAACGTATTTGTGGTCTCCAAGAGATAGAGACAAATGTGGATTAATAAAAGGGCATGTCTACACTGCTACCTTTCCATGCTATAACTTTTCTGGTTCCCATGTACAGCAACTTAAAACACTGTAAAGAGCCAGAGTAAACAGGCTCCCTGTGCTGTTAATTACTCCCCTTGCGGAGGTGGTTTACCTACAGTATAGGGAGTTCTCTCCCAGTACTGGCACCTTGACCACACTGATGCATTAAAGCACTGCCATGGTTGCAGTTTAAATTTTGAAGTATAAATGAAGCCTTATGTGTTCATTTTACTTTTATCTAAGATGCCAAGATCTCTTAGATAAGCTGGAAGAGCTGCAATTACTTTAATTAATTTGACTTTCTGTAGAGACTCACTCAAGGGAAAATAAAATCAGTTCAAACCAGTAGGACTAATGTGATGACAAAGTTCCTCAAATTGTTTGGTGGAAGATCTTTTCAAAAACCGCATTATGTTTACAAAATCAATTACATTTGAAGGAATTTCATTGGAACCACACAAGGAGAAACACTTGAAGGAAGAGACTCCTTCTCTTCACTGACCTGAATTTCATCTAATCTCAGAATCTGAGTTTCAGAAACAATGTGTGGACTACTTTTCAGATTATCACCATTCTTGGGCTACGTCTACACGTGAAGCCTACATCGAAATAGGCTATTTCGATGAATAACGTCTACACGTCCTCCAGGGCTGGCAACGTCGATGTTCAACGTCAACGTTGGGCAGCACCACATCGAAATAGGCGCTGCGAGGGAACGTCTACACGCCAAAGTAGCACACATCGAAATAAGGGTGCCAGGCACAGCTGCAGACAGGGTCACAGGGCGGACTCAACAGCAAGCCGCTCCCTTAAAGGGCCCCTCCCAGACACAGTTGCACTAAACAACACAAGATCCACAGAGCCGACAACTGGTTGCAGACCCTGTGCATGCAGCATGGATCCCCAGCTGCAGCAGCAGCAGCCAGAAGCCCTGGGCTAAGGGCTGCTGCACACGGTGACCATAGACCCCTGCAGGGGCTGGAGAGAGAGCGTCTCTCAACCCCTCAGCTGATGGCCACCATGGCGGACCCCGCTATTTCGAAGTTGCAGGACGCGCAACGACTACACATTCCCTACTTCGACTTTGAACGTCGAAGTAGGGCACTATTCCCATCCCCTCATGGGGTTAGCGGCTTCGACGTCTCACCGCCTAACGTCGATGTTAACATCGAAATAGCACCCAACACGTGTAGCAGTGACGGGCGCTATTTCGAAGTTAGTGCTGCTACTTCGAAGTAGCGTGCACGTGTAGACACGGCTTTGGTTACTTAAAGAAAAAAGAGGGAAACTGCCAGTAATGTTTAACAGTGTGGTAACAACAGAGAGCAACAATATTACCAATTACTGACCAGTTTCTAACCCAGACCCACTTCTTCAGATCTGGAGATACAGTATTTCCAGTACAGACTGACAGTTATATAACACAGAGGTCCACATAAAAACTGACAAATCAGATATAGAACGGAACGAGAGGTGAGGGATACGAGATGCTAAGTGTCCTGCCTGAGATCATTATGAATACCAAAGGAAGGGAAACAGTCCTTGCCATGCATGAGGTAATTGATATCTCTATTGATGCCAAGTGTTAATGTATCAAATTTGAATATGAACCCCATTTCACATATCTCCCTTTGTAATCTGCTGCTGTCTCTTGGTTGTAGGATGCATATTCTCAGGTCTTTAACAGAATGGCCCACGCCATTGAAATTCTCACTGACAGGTTTATGTGTATTCAGATGCCTAATGTCTGCTCTGTGCCCATTCATTCTTTGGCGAACTGTTTGTCCAGTTTGTTCGACATACATAGCACAGCGGCATTGCTGGCACATGATGACATATATAACATTAGTTGAGGTACAGGAGAATGAGCCCATGATGTTGTAATTAACGTGATTAGGTCCAGTGATGATATCTCCTGAATAAATAATGTTGCAAGGAAAAGTTTCAGGATTACTACGACTGTGTGTTGTGGGGCGGAGTGGCCACCCCACTACCGAAAAGAAGAGAACCCCTCCTGGGAGCCTTTTTATATGGAGCCTGGCCCCTCCCAGTCACCTGACTGGAAGTCAGGAGGTGGGGCCAGGGTTATAAAATCCTGGGCTGAGGACTCAGTTGGGGCTGAGCCTCCCAGGGGGGTAAAAGGACAGTTCTAGGCTCTCTACCTGGGAGGCTGAGGCCTGGATTGGACTGCCTGGGCCCATGCTGGTCCTGGTAACCCATGAACTCCAGCAGAATCAGCCTGTAGAAGACACACTGGAACTGGAGGACTGACCAATGGACCAACCTCAGTCTGCACCCCGAGCCAGCCTGAGGCGGTGGGAAAACAGGCCTCAGCCTGCACCTTGAGGCAGCAGAGCCCATAGGCCAAGCAGGCCTGGATCAGGCTTCCCAAACCCCAGCCACATCTGGAACCCCCTGAGCACCAAGAAGTTGGCAAGACACAGGGTATGTGCTGGGGGGAGGGGGAGACCAGATGTGACCCAGGGGATAGAGGGGACCATTAAAGGATCTCGGGTTGGCGTGTTGTGCTCTGGATTTCCTGCTGACCCATGCAGCAGCACGGGGCTCCTGGATTTGGACACAGTGGAGTGGGTGGGCCTTTGTCCCCCCTGCCACCAACTTCCCAGGTGGCAGTCTCCCCACTCTCTACCAGCACAGGCAGAGTGTCTGTTTGCTGCCCTTCCCTGAGCTATGGCCTAGACCTCCTGAAACTGCTGTATTTGTTTGATGCCCCACCCTGCACCAGGGCATTGACTTCTTTTGGCTGTTTGCCACCCCTTCGTGAGCTACGGCCAGGGGCTTTCTATGAACTGCAGGCTTGTTGCCCTGCCCTCACGTAGGGCCTGGGGCCTTCTAAGAGTGTGGGTCTGTTGTTGCCCAGACCTCAGGCTAGGCCCTGACGAGAGCTAATTTTCCCCAGCACCTGCTGGAAGTAAGGAAGGGGGGTTTGAACTGTCACCACTCACCCACCTGAGGCAAGGTGGAATCCCTGAACAAGTGTCTTGGGGGGTTGTTTGGTACTTGTGGCAGGGGAGCAGGATGGACACCCACTGACTCAGAAGGGGAGGAGCCCTTCTGGGAGCCCCAAACCAGCTACACTGTGGTATGGATTGTGGTTGCTAGCATGAATATTCAATATATTAGAAGGTTGTCTATAGAAGAGAACAGGCCTGTCACCTAGGACGTTCCAGAGTGTAGCATCATGTTCTAGTATAGGTTGTAGGTTTTTGATGATGTGCTGCAGGGGTTTGAGCTGCAGAAGGTAAAAAAGTGATTGACAGGGCCAGACAGATACCCAGAAACGAGCTACCTCTAGACAGCCCCAAGAAGGTTAATAACAAAACATCACTTGTTATTACCTATAGCCCCCAGCTCAAACCAGATCTGAAGAAGTGGGTCTGCCACCTGAAAGCTCATCACCTAATAAATTATTTTGTTAGTCTTTAAAGTGCTACATGACTGCTGGTTTGTTTTGTTAGAATACAGACTAACACAGCAACCTCTCTGTGACAATCATTTGTGTAGGCTTACTTTTCTTAGCATGTACGGTTCATGATAACCTGCCCATTAGGGTAATTATACTACCCATCATATATCCTTCAAATGTGTCTTTAACATCTGTATTCTGTTTCTCAGACTCTCAAAGCTCTAGGTGTTTTGCTGGGCACAGCCAAACTTCCGCCAAGTCAACTGATTACGGACAAGTCTATAACCACAGCAATGAACTTGTTCAACTAGATAAACCTTCCTTTCAAAATCCTCTACACTTTTTCATTCAAGGACTATCTCCCTTCCCTTTATTACTTAAACCCTTCATAATCCAATCAACCTCTGTAGCATCATGTCAGCTCTGTCAACACTGTAACCCTGTAATATTTCATTCTAGTAAAAGAGCACGAAGACTCCACTTCCAGAGAAGCTGTAATTCCTGCCCCTGACCCAGCTCTGCTTAGGATCCATCTTCGTTTGGCTTATCCACCTTAGAAAAATTGATCCTATTTTCTGCACATCGTTATTTCACTGAGTTTCAAAGGAAAAAATTAACTGATAATTGCATTATCTCCTAGGGGGCTGCAGGGCCTGGGACAACACTCTCCGCACTGGTCCCTGCCCCGCCACCACTCTGCCCCCTTTGCACCCCTTCCCTCAGGCAATACAACCTGAAGAATTACCTGAGAGGGAGGGATAGCTCAGTCGTTTGACTATTGGCCTGCTAAACCCATGCTTGGGGTTCAGCCCTTGAAGGGGTCATTTAGGGATCTGGGGCAAATAGATTTAAAAAAAAAACTGTCAGGGAT